>NC_051069.1:65759399-66381504 GCF_004664715.2 Peromyscus leucopus
GCCAAGGCAGAAATGCCTATGTGTCCCAAGGTCATGCTTTGTGGTGTGCACATGTCATGTTCTCCTCCATATAATTACTTCTTGTGATGCTAGTCTTTTTTTTTTTTTTTCAACTGATCTTCATGTTCTGTGTTCCTAGATCAACAGTGATTTCTGTGATACAGGAAAGGAGTGAAATAAATTTCATGGGAAATTATACAGAGATGACCACCCAGGCTGGGGTTAAGGCAGTTCTTTCATGGGAAAGAACCTGCAGCCTGGAGAAGCTTTTCAGGCTTGGATAAACTGTACCAAATGTGTGGTCAACTATAGCATATGGTATGATGTGTTTCAGCACAGTGAACTCAAATTGGCCATGATATAACTCAGTTTCTGAGGATATTCCAAGGGCATTATGTAAAACTTGAGACACTAAGGGGTATTGGGTGACGACTGTGGATGGAGTAACATATAGATGGGTTGACAAACAAGTAGTGTGGAAACCTAGAATAGGAGAAAAAAATGGTGGCCTCCACCAAGAAAGGGAAATAGCAACTTTAATCCTGATATTTTGATTCCTCCTGGAGGAGTGTGGAGACAACATGACAATGGTTGGAGTGACTGCTGCAAGTTTTATTGGGTTCGTAGATTGAAAAGAGCTGCCAGGAAAGGTGAGCTCTGAAAATTGGATCAGCTCTTCCTTTGACTGTTAGGATAAGAAGGACAAAAGTCACTGACTTGCAGGGGCAGATTTCTTGTCTGAAGTCATTGTGGCCCATCAGTCATGAGGCTTGGTGTTTGCAGAGGGCTGAGGAGGAACTTAGGTGGCTGCAAAGGTCTTGAGGTCGGAGCAGGCTGTGTGAGAAGGAAATGACTGTGTGGTACATTAACCACTGTTCTTATTTTTACCTTTTTTTTTTTTTTTTTTTTTTTTTTTTTTTGCGAAATTGCATGTTGCTAGCCTCTGGGTCAAGTGATCAGAAGATGGTATAATCATTAATAATAAAAATAGATTATGCTTGCTTTGTTGTTAAGTTTGGGATAGTTCCTGTGTTTAGTTAAAGATGATGAAGAATATATTGGTGATTTTCTAAGAATAACCTTTGTAATCATGAGAATACTCTGTATTGGGTGTATTGCATTCTGTTTCCCCTTGATTATGATAATATAAGACTGAGGTTACCAAGGCAAAAGCAGAAGCTGTAGCAGAAGCTACTTAGCAACTGCAGAAGCCTGAAGTGACCTGTCAGCTTGCATGAGCACTGTCTCTGAGTTGGTGATATGCCTTCCAGGTATCCGGTCCTTTGGACCCCTGAAACTGCTGAGGCTGGTCCCCGGCCTAGTTCTAGTTCAAATTCACATAATAAATAATATAAAGAATAAGCTGCAAAAGGCGTATGAACTTTGGGTGAATATCTGTAGAGGTAGAGCCCTTGATTGTGATAAATATAAAGGATGTTAACAATGGGAGAGGCCAAGTTCCTGAAGACAAGGTTTATGGGAAACTATTGTACCTTTCACTAATACTTGCTGTGTACCTAAATGATCTTGAAAAATGAAACATGCTTAAGTTGTATTATTATTTACTTAATATTTGAACAATTTATGTACATTACACAGCAATCAAAACTAAAATAAAATATGGGGACATATGGACATGAAAAAAACTTTGTCATAGGATTTCTGAAATGAGAATATTTTGCAAGAAGAGAGGAAGTAGTGCTACTTTAGAAATATAATACATTTAACTGAGGGATGATGTGGACATCAATCCATATAATGAAAAGCTGCCATCTACAAACTACATATTATAAAATAAGACTAATATTCCTGCATTTCCATAAAGATTCAAAAAATTTGCATAATCTAGAAAAATATAGTGTTAAATATAAAAATAGAAATGCCTGGCATGTGGAATATTTAGAAAAAGCCTAATGCATGCAGTTACCATGGTAAGATAAATAGAACAAGTGTGGGTGAACTTGATGTATTGTAAATTAATTCTTAAGTAACTAAATAACTTAGGCTTTGTGTATGTAATGACCCATCAATGATTACAGAAAAAAATTTCCAGCAACCAGTCTAGAATATGGTGATAACATTTTCTTCAACAAAAGTTAGAGTACTTGCAACAATTTCCTTCAATATAAACTACCAAGGATTATTTATAAGAAATTCTCTTGTACCCTTTACAGCCAAAATAGTAGCCATGTATTGAATTTTGCATAGTAATAATGCAAGGTGTTCTCGAAGATCCATAAATATATCTAGAGCATATGATAAATATCATCAATCATGATATACAGAAAATGGTAAATTTTTTCTTGGTTTTTTTTTTTTTTTTTTTTTGAGACAGGGTTTCTCTGTGTAGCTTTGAGCCTTTCCTGGAACTCACTCTGTAGTTCAGGCTGGCCTCGAACTCACAGAGATCCACCTGCTTCTGCCTCCCGAGTGCTGGGATTAAAGGCGTGTGCCACCACTGCCCGGCAGAACATGGTAAATTTTTTAAGCAAATCAAACATGATTATTCCATGAGCTATGGATGCATAGCACAACATAATAGAGAAATTAATGATAGAATATGAATACCTGAATAAACACATGATATTGTAGTGCAGAAAGATTTCTAGGTATTTCTAATGCTTAGTCTCATCTTTTACTAGTTCTTGAGAATATTTTCTATAGCTCCAGTTTTCCTGTGTCTATAATAGCCCTCAATAGATAAATATGACTATGTTTTTCAGAAACTGTAAGAAAATAGTTTTTATAATAATACATAAAAATGCTATAACTTTAATTTTTAAAAGTCATATTTTTTTCAGAAAGCTGGTGTATCTTGTCTACTTGGAGTAGAAAAGTATGCATTTAAGAATTAAAGAAAATAATTCTTTCCAGTGTTATAGAATTCAGGGATTTTTCTAGTAAGAGAGTTGTATTTCAAGATCAAACAGAAGACTGACTTAAGTAAAGACACATCACCTTTTCTTATGGTTGTCAAGCCTGCATTAGTTTCTCAGATTCTCTCAGGGACTCCATAAAGCCTGAACTTTATCACAACCATTACCAAAATACTACCTGTATTTTCTTCCTATCACTGATGACACCAACACATGTAGAAAAATATCTTGGCGTTCTCAAAGGCAACCAGAAATGTAACAGCATCAGACTCACTGAATTATCCAAAGAGCATTTATATGTCTCTTGGTGATGAACCCATGGTCTGCTAGGAATAATCAGTCATACGAATATTAACCCAACTTCATGCATGTATCCATAGTTTTATTCTGCCTTGGAGCTCTGCTTTTATTCTTGATGCTCTAAATTTTGAAAGGAGAAAAAATAAACTCATATAATATTAACTAGATGTGACCAAAATAACAAGAACAAGAAGGTGCTAAATAAATATTAAATCGCTGTTACATCTTTTAGGAAGATAAAAAATGTATTGCTTCTTTCTAAAAAAGAAATTCACAGCCAGTAAATTTCATTCTCCTGCTCTGACTCTTTCTGGCCATGTTCAATTTTCTTAGTTTAATTGTGTAGCATCTCTACCTGGATTCAATCTAATCTTGACCTTACTGACCATCTCTGGAACAACAATGATACAAAATTTATTTTATTACATTTCAGTATTATATCTTCCATTATGACTTATATTGTGACAAAAAAGCAATGGCCATGCACGACTCCACAGAATTTCAGTTGTCCAACAGATCTGTTTCATACTCTAAGGAATTGTTTCCTAACAAGTAGAAGTATCACTGTTTGCAGATTATAATATATATATTGGTTTTTCAAGACAGGGTTTCTCTGTGTAGAAACCCTGTCTTGTGCCTTTCCTGGAACACGCTTTGTAGACTAGGCTGACCTCGAACTCAAAGAGATTTGCCTGCCTCTGCCTCCCAAGTGCTGGGATTAAAGGCATGCACCAAAAATTCTTTCAGGAACTCCTACAGCTGATAAACACATTCAGCAAAGTGGCTAGACACCAGATCAACTAAAAAAAAATCAGTAGTGACAAGTGGATTGAGAAAGAAATTAGTGAGACAACACCTTTCACAAGATCAACAAATAATATAAAATAGCTTGGAGTAATCTTAACTAATCAAGTGGAAAACTTGTATTATAAAAACTTCAAATCTTTGAAGAAAGAAATTGAAGAAGATACCAAAGGATGGAACGATCTCACAGCTTCATGAATCAGTAGCATTATCTTAATAAATATGGTCATAAAACCAAAGCAATCTACCAATTCAGTGAAATCCTCATTAAAATCAGAACACAGTTCTTTACAGAACTTAAAAGAACAATACTTAATATCATATAGAGAAACAACCCAGGATAGCTAAAACAATCATGTACAATAAAAGAACTTCCAGAGGTATTGCCATTTCTGATTTCAAGCTCTGACTACAGAGCTATAGTAATAAAAACCCCAGGGTTTTTATGTAAAAACAGAAAAGTGGATCAATAGAACTAAATTGAAGACCCAGGCATAAATCCACACACCTGTGTTGAATACCAGATTCTTGAAAAAGAGGTCAAGATTATACAATGGAAAAAAAGAAAGCATTTTCAACAAATGGTGCTGGTCTAACTGGATGTCAGCATGTAGAAGAATGCACATAGATCCATATCTATCATCCTACACACAACTCAAATCCAAGTCGATCAGAGACCTCAACATAAATCCAGGTACATTGAACCTGATAGAAGAGATGGTGGAGATATAGCCATGAAAGTATTGGTGTAAGAGCAAACTTCCTGAACAAAACACCAGTAGCACACACACCAAAATCAACAATTAGTAAGTGGGACCTCATTAAACTGTAATGCTTCTGTAAAGGAAAGGACACTATAAATAGGACAAAATGGCAGTCTACAGAATGGGGAAAAATCCTTGCCAACCGCACATGTGACAGAGGGCTAATTTCCAAAATGTGAAAAGTACTCAAGAAACTATATATCAAAAGAGCAAACTACTCAATTTAGAACATGGGGTATAAATATAAATAAAGGATTCTCAATAGGAGAATCTCAAATAACTGAGAAACACTTAAAGAGGTGTTCAATATCTTAAACCATCAGGGAAGTACAAATCAAAAACAACTCTGAGATTCTATCTTACACTGTCAGAATGGCTAAGATCAAAAACACAATTGACAGATAATGCTGGTAAGGATATGGAGCAGTGGAAGTACTTCTCCATTTCTGGTGTGAATGCTAATTTGTACAACCACTTTGAAAATATATATGACAGGTTTCTCAAAAAAATGGGAATTGATCTACCTCAAGACCCAGCTGTATCACTCTTGGGCATATACCCAAAGGATGCTCAATTATAAACCACAAGGATACTTGCAGAACTATGTTTGTAGCAACCTTATTCCTAATTTCCAGAAACTGGAAACAAGCTAGAAAATGTGGAAAATTTACACAAATGGAGTATTACTCAGCTATCAAATACAATGACATCACAAAATTTGTCAGCAAATGGATGGAACTAGAAAAGATCATTTGGAGTGAGACAAATCAGTCCCCAAAAGAAAAGCATGGTATATATCCACTTATAAGTGGATATTAGCTGCAAAGTAAAAGATAACCATGCTACTATAAACAGACCCAGAGAGGCTAGGTAAGAAGGAGGGCTCTACGGAGAACACTTGAATCTCCCTGGGAAGGCAAAATAGAAGGGATCCTGTAGGTGGACTGGGGGTGGCTAGGGATGGGAACATGATGGATCAGGTTGGGGGGGGTGGAAGGGAAAAGTCCTGAAAGCGATTACTAGAAAGGGGGTGCATTTCAGGATGAGATAGAAACCTACTGTGGGGAAAACTCCCAGGAATCTACAAAGATGACCTCAGCTAAGACTCCTAGAAATAGGGATATGTCACCTGAACTGTCCATCTCCTCTGATCAGGCAAGACGAAGAGATCATGGATGCCAGCCCAGCATACTGTATTCAGTATATATTCAGCAAAACTGTAAATCACCATAAATGGAAAAAATAAGACATTTCATAAAAATGTCAAATTTAAACAGTATCTATACATAAACCCATCCCTACAGGAGGTACTAGAAGGAAAACCCAACCTTTGAAAGTCAACTACACCCATAGAAATACAGGCAATAGATAATCTAACACCAGAAAAACCCAAAGAAGGGAAACACACAGACATGCATACACACACACACACACACACACACACAACACACACACACACACACACACACACAACCACCATCAACATCAAAATGACAGGAATTAGCAATCATTGATCATTAATATCCCTCAATATCAATGAACTCAATTCACCAATAAAAAGACACAGGCTAACAGATTGGACATGAAAACAGAATCCATCCTTCTGCTGCATACATGAAACACACCTCAACAGCAAAGATAGACATTACCTCAGAGTAAAGGGTTGGAAAAAGATTTTTCAATTAAGTGGAATTAAGAAGCAAGCTGGTATAGCTATCCTAATATCTATCAAAATAGACTTTTAATCAAAAAATTAATCAAACAATGTGGAGAAGGGCATTTCATACTCATCAAAGGAAAAATGCATGAAGATGATGTCTCAATTATGAATATCTATGCCCCAAAGATAAAGGCACCCATGCTTGTAAAGAAACATTAGTAAAGCTTGAGTCAGACATAGAACACTACACAATAATAGTGGGAGACTTTAACACCACAATCTTAACCATAATAGTGGGAGACTTTAACACCACAAACACCAATGGGCAGGTCATTAACAGAACTAACAGATGTTATGATTTAAATGGACCCAACAGATATCTACAGACTATTTCACCAAAACACAAAATAATATACCTTCTTCTCAGCACCGAATGGAACCTCCTCCAAAATGGACCATATACTCAGCCACAAAGCAAGTCTCAACAGATATGAAAAACTAAATAACTCCCTGTATTTAATTCTGATAACTATGGGTTAAAGCTGGATTTCAACAACAGAAACAACAGTAAATCGACAAACTGAACAACTCTCTACTGAGTTACTACTGGGGCAAGGAAGAAGTAAAGAAGTTAAAAACTTCCTAGAATTCAATGAAAATGAATGCACAGCATACCCAAACTTATGGGACACAATGAAAGTGGTGCTAGGAGGAAAGTTCATAGCATTAAGTGACTTTGTGAATAGTTTGAAGAGATCTCATTCTAGAAATTTAACAGAACATCTGAAAGTTCTAGCAGAAAAAGAATCAGACCCACAAAAATGATAGGAAATAATCAAACTGAGGGCTGAAATCAATAAAATAGCAACAAAGAAAACAATGGAAAGAATCAGTGAAACAAAGAGTTAGTTCTTCAAGAAAATTGAGAAAATAGATAAGCCCTTATCCAAACCAACTAAAAGGAAGAGCTAGAATATCAAAATGAACAAAATCAGAAATGAAAAGGGGGTCATAATAACAAACTGCGAGGAAATAGAGAATCATTAGTCCATACTTCTAACACCTGTATTTTACAAAATTGGAAAATCTAAAAGAAATGAACACATCTCTTGATAGATATAACTTACCTAAGTTAAATCAAGACCACATAAACAATTTATATAGACTGATAGCCCCTAGAAGCAATCATTAAAATCTCCCAACCAAAATAATCTCAGGGCCAGATGGTTTTAATATAGAATGCTACCAGACTTTCTAAGAAGAGCTAATATGAATACTCTTCAAATTATCCCTCAAAGTAGAAACAGAAAGAACATTGCCAAATTCTTTCTATAAGACCACAGTACTCTGATACCCAAACCACATAAAGACTCAACAAGGTAAGGGAAATATAGACTAATTCACTCATGAATATTGATGCAAAAATACTCAATAAAATACTGGCAAACTAAATCAAAGAACACATCAAAAAGATCCACCATGATCAAGTAGGCTTCATCCTAGAGATGCAGGAATGGTTCAACACATGAAAATCTGTCATTGTAATCTCCATATAAACAATCAGAAAGAAAAAAACCACATGATTATCTCATTAGATGCTGAAAAAGCCTTCAACAAAATCCACTACCGCTTCATGATAAAGATCTTAGAGAGATAAGGGATACAAGGGACATAACTGCATGTAATAAAAGCAACAGAAAATCCAATTGACAACATCAAATTAAATGGAGAAAAATTCAAAGCAATTCCAATAAAATCAGGAAGACAAGGTTGTCCTTGCTCTCCATACCTATATTACTTGAAGTTCTAGCTGGAGTAATAAGACAACTAAAAAGTCAAGGGGATACAAGTTGGAAAGGAAGTGGTCAAAGTATCATTATAAGCAACCCCCAAAACTCTACCTGGGAACTCCTACAGCTAATAAAAACCTTTAGTCAAGTGGCTGGATACAAGATTAACAAAAAAAAATAGTATCCCTCCAATATACAAATGATAAATACACCAAGAAAGAAATCAACACCCTTTACAATATCCTCAAATAATGCAAAATTCTTGGTGTAACTGCAACCAACAAGTGAAAGACTTGTATGACAAAAACTTCAAGTCTTTGAAGAAATAAATTAAAGATGATATCAGAAAATGGAATGATCTCTCACACTCATGAATCTGTAGGATTAACATAGTAAACTGATTATCTTGCCAAAAGCAATCTACAGATTTAATATAATCCCCATTAAAAGCAGAACACAATTCTTTAAAAAGACCTTGAAAGATCAATACTCAGCTGCATATGGAAAAAACAAAAATCCAGGATAGGTAAAACAATCCTGTTCAATAAAGGAATTTCCAGAGGCATCACCATCCTTGATATCAAGCTCTACTACAGAGATATATAGTAATGAAAACTGCATAGTATTGGCATAAAAACAGACAGGTGAATCAGTGGAATTGAAGACCCAGACCTAAACCTACATGTCTATGGCTATTTGATTTTTGACAAAGAAGCCAAAATTACACAATGGAAAAAAGAGGATTGTCAATAAATGGTGCTAGTCTAACTTGATGTCAGCATGTAGAAGAATGCAAATAGATCCATATCTACCATCTTGCACAAAACTCAAGTCCAAGTGGATCAAAGACCTCGACATAAATCCAGCTACACTGTACATGGCATAAAAGAAAGTAGGAAATAATCTGGAACAAATTGGCACAGGAAACAACTTCCTGAACAGACACCATATACCACAGGCACTAAGACTGACAATTTGTAAATGGGACCTCATGAAACTGAAAAGTTTCTGTAAGGCAAAGGACACAATCAATAAAACAAATCAGCAGCCTACAGAATGGGAAAGGATCTTCACCAACCCCACATCTGACAGAGGGCTGATTTCCAAAATATATAAAGAACTCAAGAAATTGGATACCAACAAACCAAATAATCCAATTAAAAATTGAAGTACAGCTCTAAACAGAGAATTCTCAAGAAGAATCACAAATGACCAAGAAACACTTAAGGAGAGATGCAAATCCAAATGACTCTGAGACTGCATTGTATACGTGTCTGAATGGCTAAGATCAAAACCACAAGAGACAGCTTGCTGAAATGATATGGAACAAGGAGAACACTCCTCCATTGTTGGTGGGAGTATAAACTTGTACAGCCACTTTGGAAGTCGGTGTGGCAGTTTCTCAGAAAACTGGGAATCAACTCATGGGCATATATCCAAAGGATGCTCAATCATACCACAAGGACACTTGCTCTACTATGTTCAAGCAGCTTTATTTGTAATAGCCAGCCTAGAAACAACCAATATGTCCCTCAACCAAAGAATGGAGCATTTACACAATGGAATATTACTTGGCTGTTAAAAACAAAGATACCAGGAAATTTGAAGGAAAATGGTTGGAACACACACACACACACACACACACACACACACACACACACAAATCATCCTGAGTGAGGTAACCCAGACCAACAAAGACAAACATGATATGTGCTCACTCATAAGTGAATATGAGCTACAAAATAAAGGATAGTATGCTACAATCCACAGACTCATAGAGACTAGGTACCAAGTAGGGTTTGTGGAGGGACACCCAGATCTCCTGGGAAGGGGAAATACAAAATATTTTGAGTGGACTGAGGGAAGGTGGGAAGGGAACATGAGCAATCAGGATGAGGGGTAGACAGAGGAGGAAAGTATTTGAAGAGACTACTGGAAAGGGGAGCATTTTAGGGTCAGAAAAAAACCGAGCACAAGGAAATTTCCCAGGAATCTACAAAGAAGATACTACTTATGCTAGCAATAGAGGATATATAGTCTATGACCAGATTGGTGCCTAGCCCAATTGTCATCAGAGAGAAGTCATCCATCAACTGATAGAAACAGATGAAGAGCCACAGCAAAACATTAGGGGGGTTCAGGGAATCCTGCAGAAGGGAAGTAGAAAGGATTATAGGAGTCAGAGGGGTCAAGGACACCACAAGGAAACTCGGAGAATCAAGTAACCCAGGCTCACAGGGGCTCACAGAGACTGAATCAACAACCAGAGAACCTGTATCAGACTGACCTAGGCACCCTATATATATGTTACGGTTGTGTAGCTTGGTCCTCTTGTGGGGCTCCTAACAGTGGTAACTGTAGTGGGTAGCTGTTCCAGCTTTGACCTGGAAGTACTACCCACATTGTGGCTTCCAGTAACTGTCACACCTACCTATGGCCTGCCCCTGAGGAGGGATCGAGATGAGAGACCTTAAGACCTAGGATCCATATATGCTGCTCTCTTTATCCCTGGTGATCCTGGATGTTGGATGGTAGACCAAGCAAAGTTCTCCAGAGAATACCGCTGGAGTGCACTTCACCTCTCCTGGATCCTGTAACCTATCCCTTTACTTGTTGTAAGTAAAACCCTCAAATAAACCTACCTTTTAACTACGTGGAGTTGTCTTAATACTTCTACCGAAAGGGAACAGTGGCTATCCCCAACTCTTTCACCTGCTTTTGGACTACTACTCCTCATACTAGGTCAGCTTTCCCAACCTTAATACATAGGGAAGTGCTTTCTGCCACTTGATATGCCATGTTTTGTTAATACTGATGGGAGACTTGCCCTTTCCTAAGCAGAAATGAAAGGAGGTTGGGAGTTGGGGGGGAGGTGGCAGAGGGACTGGGAGGAGAGGAGGGAAGATAAACTGTATTTGGGATGTTAAAAAAAATACATTTATTTTAAAAACCCCAAGAATTATAATACACGGCTAGGGAGAGGGTTCAGCAGGTAAAGGTTCTTGCTACCAAGCCTGATGACCTGAATATGATCCCCAGAACTAACATGGTTACAAGAATTGACTCCCACAAGTTGTCCTCTGCTAATAACACACGGGCTATTGCACCTCCAATAAATAATAAAGCAATAACCCCCTAAAAGAATTGTTCCCTATAACTTTTCTCCACATAATTTTGACTTCACCAAAACCAAACTGCCATTGTAAACAAAACCATGAATTGTTTCTCATTGTTCATTTGGAACCAATAGCCATTTTGTCTTGGTGGTAACTGCATCTAGCTCTTCAAAAGAAAGACATCCAGGTATTTGGGACTTTGCTAACTAGTCTGAAATTTGGAAATACTAATAAAAAGTAGATTTGCATTTTTTGTAAAAAAAAAAAAAACTCTGTATATCTCTTCCATTGACATGGAGCCAAGATAGAAGAGAAAGTGTTAAATAGCAAACAGAGTTCTTTGAAATATGTAACTATTCTTCTAATTAACCATTAACTTTACAATATTATGATCACAAATAGGTAATGTTTTTACAATATTCAGATATACTGCTAATTCTCAGCTGATATGAGGGGGGGGTCATCATCTGTAGCAAACATTTTCTAGGATCCTCAAAAAGCATTTCCCACAATACAGTTTCTCAACCTTTGTTCAATCTAAGCTGTCCATAAATAAAAGCACCCAAAGTAACTAAAATTAGATCCAACTTCTCCAACATAAAACTAAGCCTCTCATAGTTACCATGGTTTAACCTGAGACTCTTTCTAAGCAACCAGATTTGTTTGTTGGCAGCTGCAAAATAAGAATATTTTTAACAATATACTTTACAAAACAAGGTTGAGGTCTGTTAGCTTGCCCTCTCTGGACCTCCATTATCTTCAGAGCAAAGCAGGATTTTATGTTCCACAATGCAGGGTGTAAAATATATTCAGGGCTTTGCCAAGTTTTGATTTCTTCAAAAGTACCTTTTGTTTACTAAATATTTAGAATATATAATGTGTGTGTGTGCATATGTGTGTAGATGTACATATATGTGGATATATGTCAGTATTTAATAAATTCTTATAAACTCTTTGGAGATATTTACCAACAAACAGTTTAAAAATTGATTTTAGAGGTACCTGATACACAGTCATTATCATAGCACTTGGGTTCAGAGGCAGGAACATCTGAAATTCCAAGTCAATGTATCTCCAAAAGATAATAAATAAAATAAACTGTGAATAGTCATTTTAAATGTTTCATTTTTATTTGAATTAATTTTGACAATGAGTTTGTAATTACTTTTTTCACAATTTATAACAATTTTGGCACCATCCACCCTCCTCATATATTTAGTCACTGAGATACAGGTTTTTAAAGGTACATAAAAGATGCACTTTTTCTCATACTCACCATCATATTCATTTTTATTTATGTCTGAACTCTATAACAATTTAATAATCTGAGAATAAAGTCCCCAAAGTAGATGTGAGAAAATATCAAACATATCCTCTTGAGGAAAATTAATGATGCCAACTGACATAAAAAAATAACTAAATGCAATTATCTAATATTTTAGGAAGCTCAGTCTATTGAAGTGGTTCCTGACCTAGAAATCAAAATATTAAGATGCATAAGTAACATGTGATTTTGCATTTCAGAAGCCTCTAGTGTAACTCATGTGGCTTAATTGAATTAGAATGAAAAATTATTTTAAATCCTGGATGTCAGAAAAGACAGGAAATGAGGCACAAATTCAAGCCAGAAATGTAAGGCACTTAGGTGCTAGACAAAGGAGATGCCTTTCACATAGTTCTGCAGGAGTTGGTAAACATGAAAAAATAAAACCAATGAAGCATTTACTTTAATACCTAAACACTCTAGAACAAAAATAGACTTAAAAAGCAATTTCTAATGGGAAGATGACTGATAATCATGTCTTCCATGGGATTAAATAATATAGTAATGAGTCTAATGCCAGACTTAGTGTCTTAGTCAGTTCTGGCTTGAATAACAAAACACCATTGACTGAGGTTCTTAAACAATTCTTTCTTACAGATGTGAGTAGAACTACCATGTCAGTACACTAGCATGGTCACAGGTTGATGAGGGCTCTCTGGCTGGAGTCAGACACCTTTTCATTGAGTCCTCATGAGAGTCCTATGAATCTTCTTTTTCTATGGCAGAACTTCTATTGGATCAGGTACCCATAAAATGACTACACTTAACCTTAATTACTTATCTCAAAAACTGTGGGAGGTTAGACCTTAAAGATGAATTTGAGGAAGGGGACACACAACTTGTAGAGAATTAGGGTCCAAAAGATACTGCCAGCCAAAACAGAATTTTAAGTGAATCACATTCCCTTGCCTACAAATTTTCAAGATGAAGCTAAGGTATAGAAATTTTATTGCTATGTAAATAAAATGCATAAAATTTTTAAGAAGATGTAAGCAGAACTTCAAATCTTTTAGGCAGATTGATATGACTGAAAATTTAAATTACATATAAAAATAACTGCATATCTATTGGATTATGCACAGCAAATGTAGTAGAAATAATTCAAACCTGGATGCTAAAAGCATCATTAAAAAATTAGGGAAATGACAGCGGGGTTCCCTCACTAATATTTCAAGAGAGGAAGGAAACATAGAAATTAGAAAGTGTATTCCTTGTCACTTAACTCTTTCTTTAATAAGCATAAATAAGTAATTAGCAATTTCAGTGGAACTCAAAAAATTTCAACACCAGATTTATTTTTAATAAGAGAAAACCACATATTTCTAGATAAATTAAGTAGATAAATATGTGACACATTTTTTTAAATTTGAAAACACACAGATTGTTACTTATTTTAAAGGAATACACCAACATGTTACACAGAAAAGTGAGTATGGGACATGATCTATTAATTTCTTTTGTCATTACTGTGACCAAATTCCAGTCAAGAAGCAACTTAAAGGAGAAAGTTTATTTTGGCTAACAAGTTAAGAAAGACTAAGTATGGTGGAAGTTAATTGGGGCAGCTAGTCACATGACAAAAAAGCATGCTATGCTAGGTTTTAAAACCTAAGGGTCACTGGCAGTAACTTATTCCCTTAATCATGTCTCAATCTCCTAAAGTTTCTACAATATTCACAAACAGTGCCACCATTACAGACTAGAAGTTCATACACATGAGTTCATGGGGATGCTTCACAGTCAAAACATAGCAAGTAGAAACCAGTGACAAAGTAAATACTAAACTTGAGAATAAAGAACAAAGAGAAAGGCTTTGCACAGTGTTATTTATGATCAAGTGTTCTAGATTGAGACAGTAAGGAATACCATTAACTTAATTCTCATAGAACAAGTGTGAAAGAGAAAAAGAAGGAAATCTGAGCAGAGAAACAAATAATGGCTTCAGCTATGCTCTGTGTGACTGTGTGCCTGTGTGTACATGTGTTTCTGTGTCACTGTGTCTCTGTGTAACTATGTCTGTATTGTCATACGCCTGTTTATCACATATGTAGATTTGTCTATCTTCTGTCATGGTCTAGGCACATAATTGTAGTTCACTTGCTTGCTTTAAGTTAATGTAAATATCCGACCAAAAATGTCACTGGCTAATTATGTATGCTATTCTGAAATATCACTCATAAACTTCCCTGTACGGTACTTTATTCATTTTATAAAATAAGAAGGAAGAGCAAAGACAAGCCAAGTTATGCATCAGCCAGGATCTATCAATGATTTCACATTAGACTGTGTTTCTTTCTCCAACAAGAAGACACCTATATGAACCAATGTGGGCCATTCATATTCAAACCACCACAGACTGCTAGGAATTTTTCTCTAAGAAAGACTAACTTTGGCCTAGTGGACACCTGCATTGTATATGTTTTAGATTATTATCACCTATCCAAGCCAAACAAAGAAAGACAACTTATACTAAAGAATTAGCTGAGGGCTGAGGGGCCCGCAACTGGATCAGGCCCTCTGAATAGGTGAGACAGTTGATGGGCTTGATCTGTTTGGGAGGCATCTAGGCAGTGGTACCAGGTCCTGGGCTCATTGCATGAGTTGGCTGTTTGAAACCTGAGACTTATGCAGGGACGCTTGGCTCAATCTGGGAGGAAGGGACTGGACCTGCCTGGATTGAGTCTACCAGGTCGATACCTCAGTCCCCGGAGGAGGCTTTGCCCTGGAGGAGTTGGGAATGGGGGGGTGGGCTGGGGGGAAGGGGAGGGGACAGGAGGGGGGAGAACAAGGGAATCTGTGGCTGATATGTAGAACTGAATGGTATTGTAAAATAAAATAAAAGAAAAAAAAAAAAGAATTAGCTGATTGTCTGATTGTGGGGACAGTTATCTGACGATTCCTGGTTGTTTATGAAAACTGGAGTCTTCTATAGGGACTCCACTTTTAAGATGTTGACATGAATGTCTAGAACAAACTTGAAGTTCAACAAGTATTTGTTAAAGCAAGTAGGAGAATTGAGAGGAGAGATAAGCGGAAGTGGCTGTGAAGAAGCACTTAGAGAAGGAATGCAAACTCTCAGGTAACAGACAACGAACTTAAGAAATACACACAGTTTAACCTTAGTCTGACGTTATATACTTAATATAAAAATATATTATTTTCTTTAAATTAAAACATTCCCTTGTGGAGGCTCTTAAGACTCACAGAATTAAAAGGCTCAAAAAGTTAAGGGAAGTAACAAAGTTCAAAAACTTCCCTCCCCAAGGTTGCACAGCAGTAAGTCTCTCCTGTGGAGAGGAGAGCCCTGTTGACTGTGCACAAAGCTCCAGGGATGCAGCACTAGTGAGTCCTTACTTATGCTGAGGCCAGATTTTCAGTGCTGTATCTGCTTGTGAGTCACATAGACTCCTGTAGGTAATCTCCAAATCTCATTTGTTCACCAATCTATGCTTGAGTGGAATTCCAAAACAAAATTAAAATTTTGATAATCCAGTAAAATAGGCAAGCACAAAGTACCCCAAAACGAGAGATCATGTTATACCTACTGCACTTACTTTGTTTCTCCATACACTTGCCACCAATAATAAAAATAATGTGTGTTACAGGTTCTTTCCCTCACCTACTCAGATACAAGGCAACTCTCAATAGATACAAGAAAATCTGCATCCCATCAGACCACCATGGATTAAGCTGGATATCAACAACGAAAACAACAGAAAACTTACAAACTCATAACAATTGAACATCTCTCTACTGAATGAAAAATTGGTAAAGATAGAAATAAGGAAAGAAATGAAAGACTTTCTAGAATAGAATGGAAATTAATACACAACATATCCAAGCTTATGGGACACAATGAAAACAGTGCTAAGAGAAAAGTTCATAGAACTAAGTGCCTATATGGAATAATTGGAGAGATCTCTGTGCAACTTAACAGCACACATGAAAGCTCTAGAACAGTGGTTCTCAACCTGTAAGTCATGGCCCCTTCATGGACTGCATATCAGATATTCTTCACATCAGATATTTACAATATGATTCTTAATAATAGCAAAATTATAATTATGAAGTAGCAACAAATGATTTTATGGTTGGGGATCCTCACAGTATAAGGAACTGTATTAAAGTGTCACAGCATTAGAAAGGTATTCACTGCTCTAGAATAAAAAGAAGCAAGCACACCCAAGAGGAGTAGATGGCAAGACATTGTCAATCTGAGGGCTAGAATCAATAAAATAGAAGCAAAGAGAACAACACAAAGAATAAATGAAATTGATTGATTGAAATAAAATGTTGGTTCCTTGAGAACATCAACAAGATTGAAAAACCCTTACTCAAACTGACTAAAAGACAGGAGATAATATCAAAAATAATACAGCAAGAAATGAAAATGGGGACATAACAGACACCAAGGAAATCCAGAGAATCATAAGGATGTACTTTAAAAATCTTTATTCCACAAAATCTAAATGAAATGGACAATTTTCTATATACGTACCACTGACCAAAGTTAAATCAAGATCAGATAACTTAAATAGATCCATAATCCCTTGTGAAGTAGAAGCAGACATTAAAAGTCTCTCAACCAAAAATAGCCCAAGGCAAATGATTTTACCCAGAATTCTAACGAATTTCCAAACAAGAGTTAATGCCAATTTTCAACAGTTTATTCCACAAAATAGAAAGAGAAGGAATACAGCTTAATTCATTTTATGAGGTCACTGATACCCTGATACATAGACCACATAAGGACTCAACCAAGAAAGAGAATTACAGATCAATTTCTATCATGAACATTGATACAAAAATATTCAATAAAATAATTGCAAGTGAATCAAGAACACATCAAAAAGATTATCCACCAGAATCAAGCAGGCTTCATCTCAGAGATGGAGGGACAGTTAGTTCAACTTAAGAAAATCAGTAAATGTAATCCACAGTATAAATAAACTGAAAGAAAAAAATCACATGATCATCTCATTACATGCTGAAAAAGTCTTTAACAAGATCTAACTCTCCTTCATAAGAAAAGTCCTTGAGAGAATAGGGATATGAGAATCATATCTAAAGATAATAAAGACAATTTACAGCAAGCCTATAGCCAGCATCAAAGTAAATGGAGAGAAACCCAAAGCAATACCACCAAAATTAGTAAGAAGACAAGGCTGTTCATTCTCTCCATATCTATTCAACACAGTATTTGAAGGTTTAGCTGGGGAGAGACAACTGGAATTGGGGGAAATTTGGAGGGTTGTTTGGAAGCCTAGTGTGTCTAAAGGGAAAGGGAGGGGAGTAGATGTGGGTGAGAAGAGAGGTGTGGGGACTGGAAAGAGTAGAGGGAAAGAAAACTGTAGTTGGGATAGCCATGTCTTAGCCCAGGAATCTTCTCAAATGAAAACTAAAAAATTTAGTTTATGAAAATCTACAGGTAGAAATACCCTGGAATGAAGATTTACTCTATTGCTGCTATCTGGACATATGGTTCTGATGAGACTTGGCTCTCTGCTTTTCCACATTCAATTATAAATAAGCTTGAGAAGCTCAGAACAGCCAGTCCATTATAGGAGATTTCATGAATTCTCCAGTTCCTACAAGCATATGGAAGCAATATTAATGCTGATAAAATAATGATTCCAAAAGAGAAAATAAGAAAATAAATATTAAGTATCTTTTATTTCTGTTTGTTTAAAGTCATCTGTACACAATATCAAAACAATTTATGGCTAAGTGAAAACTATTGTCAGCCAGTTATGGGATTGATCTCCTGTTTTTTAAACAAACTGCATTCACATCTGTCCTTGAAGGTCTCAAAGCAGCCCAATATTTTTGCTTCACATATTTGCCTTTGGCAAACACATTCTGGATAAAATTGTCAAATGTGAGTTGGGAATGTTATATGTAGAGACATTAATAGTACCTACATACAGCTACCAGTATGTGGTTTTGTTTTGGTCCTTCTTCCAAAATGAATGCATCTAACACACACACACACATACACACACACACACACACACACATTCACACACACACACACACACGAGAGAGAGAGAGAACATTCTTTTAAAATATAGATTCTATAGAAAAATAAGATTAAACCCTTGACAAAATATAATACATAAATATCACAGAGTGACTTGCTTCATCACAAAATTATTTCAATTAAAATATTGTCTCTTATGAATAAATCTGCTGTGAAAATAGTTGAGCAAGTGTCCTTGTGGTATGACTGAGCATCCTTTAGGTATAAGCCCAAGAGTGGTATATCTGGGTCTTGATGTAGATCAACTTCCAATTTTCTTAGAAACCACTATATTGATTTCCAAAGTGGTTATACAAGTTTGCACTCCCACCAGTAATGGAGGGGTGTTCACCTTGCTCCACATTTCCTCCAGCACAAGCTGTCACTTGTTTTTGTTTTTTTTTTTTATCTTAGCCATTCTGACAGGTGTAAGATGGAATCTGAATCATTTTAATTTGCATTTCTCTGATGGCTAAGATGCTGAACAACTTTTTGAGATTCTTCTGTTGAGAATTCTATGTTTAGATTTGTACCCCATTTTTAATGAAATTATTATTATTTTTTTGATGTCTAGCTTCTTGAGTTCTTGATATACTTTGCAAATGAGCCCTGTGTTGGATGTGGGATGATGACATTCTTTTTCCATTATATAGGCTGCCAAACTTGGAAATAACTTATGATGTCCCTCAATCAAAGAATGGACAAAGCAAATGTGGTATATTTCCACAATGGAGTATTACTCAATAAACAATGACATCATTAAATTTTAAGGCAAATGGATGGAACTAGAAAAAAATCATCTTGAGTGGAGAAACCCAGATCAAGAAAGACAAACAGGTTATGTACTCACTCATGAGTGGATATTAGCTGTAAAGTAA
This sequence comes from Peromyscus leucopus, assembly GCF_004664715.2. Taxonomy (NCBI): domain Eukaryota; kingdom Metazoa; phylum Chordata; class Mammalia; order Rodentia; family Cricetidae; genus Peromyscus; species Peromyscus leucopus. Next base: position 65,778,931 of record NC_051069.1, read on the forward strand.
AGGCTAACCATGCTACAATCCACAGACCCAGAGAAACTAGGTAACAAGGAGGCCTCAAGGGAGAACACTTGGATCTCCCTGAAAAGAAGAAATATAAGAGATCTCATGGGTAGGCTGGGGTCTGGTAGGGATGGGAACATGAGGAATCAGGTTGAGGGAATGGGTGGAGGGGGAGAGTACTGAAAGAGATGACTGGAAAGGAGAGTCATTTCTGGGTGAGGTAGAAACCTGGTGCAAGGGAAACTTCCAGGAATCTACAAAGATGACCCTAGTTAAGTCTCCAAGTAATAGAAGATATGTCACCTGAACAGGCCATCTCCTTGACCAGGCAAGACTTACAGTGGAAGGACTGGGGCACCAACCCGGCCACATAACGTTTGAGCTATAGTCTGTCCTGCCTATGGGATGTGCAAGGATAAGGGTAGCACAGAAATTATGGGAGTGGCCAAGCAATGATTGGTCCAACTTGAGAGTGAGCTGATCCCTGACAATCCCTGGAGTGCCAGGACCCAGAGGCTAGATGGCCCAGAGCCCTAGGATAGAACCAAACACGATTGGAGAAAAAAAGTCAATAATGGTGCCTAAAGGTATTCTGATATACTCATAGATTGGTGGCTACCCCAACTTTCATCAGAGAGCCTTCATTCAGTAACTGATGGAAACAGGTGCAGAGACCCACAGCCAAACATTAGGCTGAGCTCAGGGAATCATGCTGAAGAGAGGGAGGGAGACTGGTAGGAGCCAGAGGTCAAGGACATCACCCAAAAGCCCACAAATTGGCCTGAGCTCATGGGAGCTCATGGAGTCTAAGCCAACAACTATGGAGCCTGCATGGGTCCAATTTAGGCCCACTACATAAATATATGTGACAATTGTGTAGCTTGGTCTACTTGTGGCACCTAACAATGAGAGGAGGGGATGCCCCTAATGCTTTGGCTGGCTTTTAGGAACCTATTCCTCATACAGGGTTGCTTTGTCAAGCCTTAGTAAGAGGGGGCATGCTTAGTCTTACAGCAAGTTGATATGCCATGTTTTGTTGACATGTGGGAGTCTTGCCCTTTTCTGAACCGAAACATAGGAGTGGATTGAAGGGGAGGGGAGTGAGGGGGCAGAAGAGAGGTGAGGGGATGGAATGGCAAAAGAGGAGGAAGGGCAAACTTCTATCTAGATGTAAAATAAATAAATTAATATAATTTAAATATTATATTAGTTGTTTCACCATGTTATTGTTGACTAAATTCCAGATGGGTTTCCTATAAACAAAACACCAAATGATCAAGGGTCAGATTATACTTTAGCTAGAATAGACAATGAGAAACTTGATCCTACCTACTTATTCTCTACAGCTTGAGCAAAGACTGGAAGAGTGATTTGTTTGTTTGGGATGTTGATTTTTATCAGGTTAATGGTAAAGGAAAAAAGGGAAAATGCAATTAAAAAATCTCTTTTTTCTTTATTAAGAAATTTTCTACTCACTCCTCATGCTATCCACAGACCCCTCCTCCCTCCTCCCACCCTCCATCCCTCTTTCCCAAGCCACCCCACATCCCCCAAATCGAGGTCTCCCATAGGGAGTCAGCAGAGGCCAGCACACTGAGCCTAGGCAGGTCCAAGCCCCTTCCTACTGCACCAAGGCTGTGCAAGGTGTTACACCACAGTCACCAGATTCCCAGAAGTCTGCCATGCACCAGTGACAGATTCCAATCCCCCTGCCTGGGTGCCCCCCAAATAGTTCGAGCCAAACAACCATCTTCTGTGTACAGAGGGCCTAGTCCAGTCCCATGGGGGGCTCCACAGCCAATAGCCCACAGTTTATGGGTTTCTACTAGTGTGGTCTGTCATCTCTGCACATCCTCCCATCATGATCTCGACATCCCTCATCTGCAGTATCTCTCTTCTCTCTCATCAATTGGATTCCTGGAACTCAGCCTGATGCCTGGCTGTGGATCTCTATATCTGCCTCCTTCTGTCACTGGGCAAAGGCTCTATGATGACAGCTAGGTTATTTGCTAGGCTGGTCACCAGAGTAGACCAGTCCAGGCACCCTTTGTACCACTGCCAGCAGACCAAGGTGGGGTCAACCTTGTGGATTTCTGAGAGCCTCCCCAGAACCCTGTCTCTTCCTAATCCCATGATGTCCTCATCTATCATAGTATCTTCCTCCCTGCCCTCCCACTCTGTCCCTGTTCCAGCTTGACCCTCCCATTCCTTAAGCTCTACTATGTTCATATCAACATTATTTATAATAGCAAGAACCTGGAAACAACCTAGATGCCCCTCAACTGAAGAATGGATAAAAAAAAAATATGGCACATATACACAATGGAGTACTACTCAGCAGTAAAAAAACAATGATATCATGAAATTTGCAGGCAAATGGATGGATCTAGAAAATATCATCTTGAGTGAGGTAACCCAGACTCAGAAGGACAAACATAGTATGTACTCACTCATAAGTGGATACTAAATGGGAGGGAAGGGATGGCCAGACTGCAACCCACAACTCCAGAGTGGCTAGCTAACAGGGAAAGACCCTAGGAGGGACACATGGATGACCCTGTGAAGGAGAAGTGGATGAGATCTACATGAGTGGACTGGGTGTAGGGGGTGGGGTAGCAGAGGGCAAGGAGTGAGGGAATAAAAAAAAAATCTTAGGAGAAACAGATAAAACATGCCATCATTGTGTAGTAACCATGTTTCCCTGATGTTTTAGTAGTACAGATGTCGGCCTCTGTACTCTGATGTCAGTACCTGTTCAGATTTTCATCCAGTTATATACCCTTCCTTCAACTTGTCTACTGATACCAGTACCCAACCGCAGTTCCATACCTGCTCCACATGACCAATAGAAAACTCATTATATTTTAAGTTTTTATAGAGATCAACAAAATTTAGTAACAGAATTACTACAGTACAATTAACAAGTAGTGGTACAGCCATATTGGTTCATGATCAGCTGCTCTATCATATTGTGAATAGCCTTTATTTTGCTTACAGCATGGGTTGATTCCAAAGGACTATAATACCAAGCTTTGACTGCTGTTGTTCACATCATAACCATGAATTACAAATATGGTGATAATATTAAATGTAGAAACAAGATGATTACAAGCAAAACAAAAGATAATAACATTTTAAAACTTGAAACTCTGAATAGAACATGAATATTGTATGAGTATTTGGAACTATCTAATATAATGCATACTTGAAGGACTTCAGCTCTAACATATAAAGAGATGAGAAGTTGTCATACCATCTACCAATAAGAAAATAATGAACATGGTGAAAGTTAACAACTTTTAGAATATAAGGATGCCAACAAGAAGAAACAGATATTTTCTGCTAATTTTTATAAAAATACCAATCTAGAATTCTATATCCAGGAATATTGAAAATCATAAATAAGGACTTTCAAAAAAAGCAGGAAGTCCTCATTACTAGCTTGCTGCAGAGTAGACAATGTATTTTGCTTCATATTTTTACATAGCTCAAAAATATACATTTTTATGGAGAAACAAGAGTGAGAAGATGAACAAATAAAGGAAAAATTAGATTTTCCACACTTTAAAATGGCATATGTGTATGTCACAGCAGTAATAGCAACAATGAATTGTATGATTATAGCATACAGTTTATAGGCTATGGATAAGTGACAGTAAAGTCATGGATTAGGAATGCGGAAATAGATAAACTTTGTTTTGAGCTATCCAAAATCAGTGTAAGTATCACTGGAAAGTGGACTTAGATTGGCTGTAAATATGTATTCAAATGCACAGATAACCACAAAGATTGACTTACATATGAAAAATACCATGTTTTTTGACTGAATAACAACTTATATATTTATTTGTTTAATTTCAGTCTTAGGTAAGGTAGGAAGCATATCCTAGGGACTAGAAGTATGTAACAGAGTGGTAAAATATGTGCTTAATTTGAAGAAGATCCTGGGTTAGCACCACAAAAAAAAAACCATAAAGCATATTCCAGAGCATGGCCACATGAATACTGAAGTCACTTCTGAAATCAATTAATGGGGATCCTTGGGGTTGAGGAGTTGCTTCAGTCAGTAAAGCTATATACAGAAGCATGTGAAAAACAGGGTACAGCAACATACTCTATAATCTTAGTACTGGGGAGGCTGAAAGAGAAGCATCTCTTGGACTTGCTGGCCAGCTAGCTAGTCTAGCCAAATAAGCAAGCTCCAGTCTCTGTAAGGACTGTCTAAAAAAATGAGGTGGGCAATGATTAAAAAAAATAGAAAGAAAAAGAAAGAAAGAAAGGAAGGAAGGAAGGAAGGAAGGAAGGAAGGAAGGAAGGAAGGAAGGAAGAACAGAAAGAAAAGAAAAGATAAACACCTAACTTTGACATCTGGCCTCCATATGCACATGCAAACATGTAAACATGTGCAAAAGCATATGCATACACACATATGTGTACACATAAGAACACATACACAAAGCAAAGAAAGGAGGACTTTTGCTCTCATACAATTTCCATACAGATAAACCAGTTAATTGAGTGGAAAGTATTATACTTGGTTTCATACTGCCCATTTACATGAAATCTCACATTTATTCTTTCTGGTGAAAATGCACTGGGCATTATAAGCAGTAGCCCTTCTTGCCACTCTGGACTTAGAAACAATGGATTAACAGTCTCAGGAACCTGATAAAAGAAGAGCTTCTATGGACACAACATTTTCCCTGTAAAATCAAAACACATAATGAGGGAACCCAGAAAATAAGATACACAAAAGACATGATTAAAATTAATTCTGATAGACCCAGAAGAACAGGTAGGCCACCCACCTGCCTGCTGAACTCTCCCACCCCTTTGTTTTGGTTCTAAAAGACCCAATCCATTGCTACCCCTTCCTGTATGCCCCATGTTTTTGGACTGACTAACAATGTATACATTTATTTGTTTAATTTAGTCTTAGGTAAGGTAGGAAGCATGTTCTAGGGACTAGAAGTGTGTAACAGAGTGGTAAAATATGTCCCCAACTCAGGTGGAAATCCCTTGCTCAGCTGTAGGCTCCTCTATTCAAAAGAATAGGTAGGCAAACTCAGGCAGAGACTCACTGCTGGACCAGAGACCACATTGGCCACCAGAATTCCAGAGAGGCTGCTAGCCCAGGAACCTCCTTCACTCTCTTGGTACTTCGCCCTGGACACTGTCACCAATACCCCCTACCCTCTTCATCACCAAGTACCAGCCCCCAACTCACGTGGAAACTCACTGCTGGCCAAGAGGCCAAGCAGGCTGCCAGAACTTCAGGCCACACAGACCAGAAAACTAGAGAGAAAACAGAAATCAAGGAACAAAACACCCATCCAACAAAGACACACTCAGAAATTGGCACCAAGACCTATAATCACCCTAAACACAGATATCTAGACATTAGCCTAAGAACACAATCAACAATAGCAAGGGCAATATGACACCATGGGAACCCAGCTATCCTACTACAAGTAAGCCCTGAAAATTCCAGAACAACAAAATTCCAGAGACCCTAAAACCAACTTACAAAGATGACACCAAAGGAAGAAATGAACAAATCCCTTAAAGAAAGCCATGGAAAGATAAACAGATTATTGAAGGAAATGAATAAAACTGTTCAAGACCTGAAAATGGAAATAGAAGCAATAAAGAAAAAACAAAATGAGGGAATTCTGGAAACAGAAAATTCAGGTAAGTGAACAGGAACTACAGATGCAAGCATCACCAACAGAATACAAAAGATGGAAGAGAGAATCTCAGACCTTGAAGACAACTATAGAAGAAATAAAGGCATTGGTTAAAGAACATGTTAAATCTAAAAAATTCCTGACCCCCCCAAAAAAAAAATCCAGGAAATTTGGGACACTATGAAAAGACAAAACTAAAGAAAATATTTTTAACAAGATCATAGAAAAAAAATTCCACAATGTAAAGAAGGTTATGTCCTATTTTTGCCTAGCTTTTACAAGAAAGCAGACTTGGTTGATTGAGTCTACTTTTCCGGATAAAAGGTAAAAAATATTAAATTCAAAACCATTTACAAAAATAAAGCACAGTGTCATGGCCCTGAGGCAGACAACCTGAGCTGATGTCTGAGGCTTTTGTCACCATCAAAGGCAGAGCAGATGCCTGGGATCTGGGCCCATACCTGGAGACATGTGGGGGTTTGAGGTCCATGCTGCCATTGGGTCTATGCTGATCTAAGTGACCTGCATGCCAAGAGGGACCATAGTGACATCTAATGCTAGGCTGCTGCCAAGGACCATTTTAGAGTCCATGGTCCACTCACAGCTGGAGTGTGTATTGATGTCCATGGACCACCAACTAGGGCCAGGTTAGTGTCTGAGGTTGAGCCTCTCCTAGGACCATGCAGATCTGATTAGCCCAGGGCCATGGTATTATCTAGGTCTGGGCTGATGCCAAGGGCCATGTCTGGGTCCATGGCCCTGACACAGTGACAATCTGTGTTGATGTCTATGGCCCACTGAAAACAGTGAGGATAGGGCTGCACAGAGTTGTCACTGTCTCTCACTGGCTGCAGCACTAGGGAGAACTAACTGAACTACTTTGCAGAATGGGCCCTGTACCTCTGCAGGGAAGCACAGTAGAGTTTCCCCTGATAGGAATGGGGGGTTGGGGAGTGCTGTTGAGCAGCAGGCCCTGAATATGTGAGAATAAGAGAGCTAGCCTCTTGGTCTGTCACATGGTGTCATGGGCAAGGGAGAGATATCCCACCCCTTTCTCCTTACCCCTCACCACCTGTCATTGCAGGCAGAAAAAACTGGTCTCATTGTCAGAAGAGTAGAAGAGCTGATTCTGCATCTCACAGGCTACAGTACTTGGGAGAGTGGGCCGTCCTCCTAGTCAGGGCAGCAGAGTAGAGCTGACCCTGGGGATGGATGCCTAGGTGATCTGGCCCCGCCCTTTATCTACCAGAAGGTAGAATGAAAGAGGGAGAGATGACCTTCCCCCTCCCCTATCCCTTCTGACCTGAGATGGATAGAAGAGCTGGCCCTGAGGTCATGAGAGTGGGAGAAATGGTACTGCCTCCCCCTCCAACCACCACCACCAACAGGAAGCAGCACTAAGGAGAGCAGGCCATGCACCTTACCTGGGCAGAACAATAAAACTGAGCTTGTTGGTAGAGCCTCAGATGAGCAGGGCCTGAGGGTGTGAGATCAGGAAAGCTGTTCCCACTCAGTCTCTGGAATGTCATGAGATGGTAAAGCTAAGGGAAATATGCCCTCCCCCTATCCCTTGCCATCTACAGGCAGGAGAGCCAATCTTCAGGCATGAGAATGGAAGAGCTGGCCCTGCCCTTCATCAAGTGTAGCAATCTGGACAACAGGTCCTACACTTCATCTGGGAAAAACAGTAGAGCTGGCCCTGGTGGTGTGAGTGCAGTGAGCTGGACCCAAGGGTGTGAGAGCAGGAGAACTGGCCACATGCTTTGATGAGCTAGTCTGGGCAGTGCTAGAGATCTCACCTGGATGATGATAAGGGAAATCTGGGAGGCTGACCAACCCACCTACCACCCAAGCCTAGAACTAGGACTATGGGCTGGCCCACTCCAATATCCACCTTATCTATGAACTGCTGGAGCATGTGAATGGGATAATATACATTTGCAAAGCTGCAGGATCTCCATGACACTAGGCAACAATAGGATATCCAAGAAGAGTCCCAGTGAGGGCCCAGTATCCAGTCTCAAGGCTATAGCACAAGCAGGAGGCCTCGAACCAGACCAATGACTCATTGTAATGAATACTTACAAGTAAAGATATATGCACAAAAGGATATACTGGGCCACACTATAGCTTCCATAACGAGATTTGTTCTGTTTTGTTGTTGTTATTTGTTTGTTTTGTTTGTTTTGTTTTTTGTGGTTTTTTTTTCACTTTTGGTTTTACTTTTAAATTTTGTTTTTGAATGGGAGGTTGCAAGGACAGAGGGCTGAAGTGAGAGGACAAGGAGATGAGTGGTATCAGGAAGTACGATGTGAAATCCACAAGGAATCAATAAAAAGTTAAAAAAAAAAATAAAGCACAGTGATGCTGTGAAAAGACTAGCAATGTTCAGACCAGAAACTGAAAAAAAAATTCTAAATTGATTTTTAAAAGTTATTTAAGTAAGGTCTACTCTGTATTTAAACTGGTAATAGAAGAAGAAAAACCAGTGTGGCTTGACTGTCATGGTACATCTTGACAAGGAAAATTGCATAAGAAAAAAAAAATCATGGCACTATGCAGAAAAATAGAGCCCCAAGGCTGAGCCATCTCTGCTCTATGAAAATTAATAGAAATATCTCTGTATTGATTTATATTAAATCTGAACATTAAGAGAACATTAGCCATGAATAAAAGTAAGAAAAGGTCATTTCAGACCAAATAAGCAACATGTTCCAAGGCTCTGTGAAGGAAGTTGGCAAGTCAGAAAATGAATCGTGAGGAGGCTGGAGAGCTGTGACTGAAGCAGTAAAAAGAGAAAAGATCTGAAGCAAGGAGCAAGCAGAGCTCTTCAAGATTAGCCAGGCCTGAACTGCCTCAGCACACTAACCACATTATTTCTCTTCAAACACTATTATCGTTAAAGATCATGAATGATCTTAAAATTAGTCAAACACTCAATAAGAATTGCAAGCTACTTAGGAAAGAGCAGGGAAGAATAAGCACATAATGCCTCCCTCAGAAGCCAGCCTAAGATCCCTTGGACAGACCTTCTTAGGGACAACTGTTGTCTCAGTTTCTTTACCTAATGCTGGGATCAAATACTCAAGCAAAGGCGATTTAAGGAAAAAGTTGCTTTTTCAGCTCACAGTTCAAGTTACTGTACATAACTGGAGGATTGTCAAGGCAAGAGAGGCCAGAAGCAGCTGTCATATGGCATCTACTATGCATGCAAGTGCTCAACTTGCTTTTCTCCATCTCTACAGTCCTGGATTCCCTGCCAAGGGCATGGTCCTACCCACAGTTAGGGTGGTTCTTCCCATATCAATAACACCGTCCAGATAATCCTTCATAGATATTCTTAAAGGCTAGCCTTAAACTAGATAGTCCTTCACCAGGGTGTCTTGAGGCTTGCTTATATATTTTAGATTCTGTTCTAGTTGACAACACTAACCACCATAAGTGAGATAAAGCACATCCCAGGGAAGGTTTGGCTCCAATCATTTGTGTTCATTTCCTTAGAACGCCCCCCCTTAGTACATTGATAGCATAATTTTGCATCTTTTAGCAAAGCACCCAGGAATTTGCCTTCCCATTAAGATTGCTGTTGAGGTGAAATATTATTCCCAGCTATTCTTTTTGAGTCATTATTCTGGATATTTACTTTTAAAGTAACAGGAACCCAAAATTGTTTGCTTTTGCTTTCTTATGGACATCAGTCATATACAAGCAGAAATAAAATTCTCTCTCCTTCCCACAATCCCGCCCTCTCTCTCTCTCTTTCACACACACACACACACACACACACACACACACACACACACACACACATTCATTGACATCACATATCATGAAATTATGCTTGGCAAGTTTTATGCCACTGAACCCAAGCCTTGAGAAATACTAGTTAATGATTAATTTTTGAACCCCACTCTATGAAATTATACCACAACATTCTCTAAAATGCCTTGTTTCTACTTTTCTAATGTTTGGAAGCTTTGGTACCCAATTCAGTATTCTCCCATAACATGATCATTTTTATCTCAATTTCTAACATTTTTATTTCTACAATTGACAATGCTTACTAGAACCAAACATGCTGAGGAGATTGATCAATTTTCCTAATTTCTTATAGGTGTTCTAAATGATGGAATTTTCAGCAAAACAACTGAAAAATATTTACTGTGTACCATGAATTCATCTGAACTGCCAATAGACTGCCAAATGACACCAGGAGCACTAAGCTGCCTGCACATACCATTTCTTCCTGTCAGTATAACAATTTCTGTTAGCTGAACATGGACCTTAGATGTTACTCACAATATAAACCAACACAACAATGTATATCTCTTTAACTACATCTATAATGTTTTCATGCTCTGACTGATGGATTTATATAGAGATGCCTTTTGTTGTTGTTGATGATGTTTGTTTTGATTTTTGAGACAGGGTTTCTCTGTGTAGTTTCGGTGCCTGTCCTAGATCTTGCTCTATAGACAAGGCTGGCCTCAAACTCACAGAGGTCCATCTGGCTCTACCTCCTGAGTGCTGGGATTAAATGCATGTGCCACTGCCACCTGGCCTAGAGATGACATTTTTATTACTCTATTTCTTTAGGGTTTGATTTCTAAAACAAAGTCTATGTTTCTACCGAATCTCATGCTAATAAGTATTGGTGATGCTATCTGAGACTGTCCTATGTTAATTCTCCAGGCTGTTTTTTAACCCTTTCCCTGCTGTTCTCCACTAGGACTCATCATATAGAAAGGCATTTTTCTTCTGTGCCTTCTAACTTCTGGTATTCTCAACTTGTCTATGCAGCATTTTTTATTGCTACTTTAAATTTCAACTAGAAGGCTGATTAATTGAATAATTAAGTAGTCTAAAAGTCTCTAATCTTGCAATTTTTGAATGCTATCTCTATTCATTCTAGAATATCACTTTCTGACATGGGCCATGGTTTGTAGACTACAGACAGCCCTTCTACATGAACAAGTTCTGATTCTACATTTCTTCTTTCACTGGATAAGGATGGCTTTTTTGGCACAAGGACCTAAGATGAACATACTCAGGCTTTTTATCTGCAACTTCCCTTTGCCTCCCTTGAATTACTGTAAGTGTATACTCAGTCTTCCAGGCTGAAACCACATTTGGATCCTTCAATGACTCTCAAAAGAAAATTTATGCTGTTACTAGTATCTCATTCTTCTAGAGTTAGGAAAAATACCTCTACCACACAAGAGAGTTGAGAAAATCTTAGATGATTCTGAAAATGAGAGCTGAAGTTTTGGGGTCATGGGTGTAATTCTTTTACTTCAGCTACATCCTTGAGCCCAGGGAGCCTTTTTGTCATTTATAAAGTAAAGAAAAATTCTTAAAGCTTATGGTACTGCAGTCAGAACTGACTAGGCCTTGGTTTTCCAGCTATTAAAGCTTGGCTCATAGGATACTAGGATATATTTAAGAACAAACCAAACTGGAGTTCTCTTGCTAAATCAAATGCTAAATAAGCAAACAAAACTAAAAGAGTCCAGTTTTTCCATAAAACAGAAAATTTACAATAACTATTGAGAAAGAGTCCAAGTGACATGGACCTGAATAATAAGAAAGACTACTGTACCACTTACAAAAAACAAACCTGAAGTTAGCCAATCCAGTTTTTAAATTATTACTCATTTCTTTGTTCTAACTTGAAAAAAAGTCTATTCTACAAAACCCGGTAAGTTTTTTTTTAATAAGAAATGGTGTATGATTAATGAATACCAAAAGTCAACTTGATCCTGGAAATTGAACATGTTGAAATTATGTTTTTGATACCAAAGTCCTAGGTTGTTTTTTTAATTAAATCATCTCCTGAAATCCCAAAAATACATCAAGATTTTAAAAACGGAAAACTTAAGAGTTGGAAAAAGAAAAGAAAAATTAAAACCATTTGTAAGTAAGGCATATATTTAAAAAGGTTGAGTTATTGTTTAGTATTGACTATTTTGTGGCTGCTTGTAATAGAAATTCTATATAACTATTATGGAAAATGCTTTAAACTGTTAGTCATGGTATTGGCAGCAAAAAATGCATTTATTAAATTCACTTGAATATAAAATTATAAAAAATTAAGTAAAAGATTCTATATATAGAAGTATTTAGAAATTATATTTTCTATATTTGGAATAGATGCAAAAAGTAATTAGGAGGCTATTTTCAATAATTACCTCTGAACACATATGTAAATAGAGTTTTTATGATAATGAATATCTATATGGCTTTACAATAATACTACCAATGGCTAAATTGTTAGTAATATTACAATATTTCTGGTTGTGTTTCTTACTTTTCTTTTCTTTCTGAAAGGTATGCTAAAGTGCTGTTTTCTAGGAGGAATAGATTTTAGACTCCTGACATAATTAGTGTTCAATTGAATTTCAGTAACTCCAGGCTGAAGCTAAAATAATCAAGAGAAACATAATGGTCAACAAACACAAACATACCTCCAAGTCAGAAAAGCTTAGAATGGAGACAATTGATTTCCAACTGATCTAAGCTTAGTTACTGTTCTATTTTACTTTCTGTTGCTATGTTACATATTGACCAAATTTGACTTTGGAAGGAAGTAATTTATTTCATTTTACAGTCTATATAGAGGAAAGGCAAGGCAAGAATCTAGAGGCAGGAACTGAAGCAGAGACTGTGAAGGGAAGGCTATTTACTGGCTTGCTTTCCATGGCTTGCTCAGCTATCTTTTTAAATATAATCTAGGACCACCTGGCCATGTGTGGCACCATCACATTTGGCTGAACACATCCATATCAAAAAAAACAATGTCCCACAGGCTTGTCTCCAGACCAAGGTGATGGAGGCAATTTTTAGTTGTGGTTCCCCATTTCCAGATGACTCTAATTTGTGTAGAGTCAGTGAAAAATAGACAATGTAGTCACTCACTACCAATTCAACATGAGGTATATTTCCTGGATAAAAAAAGAGAAAAAGAAAGAAAGAAAATGTTTTTTAGGACTGGAGATTTTGGTTCACATATCTGTCTTCTCTAGCTCATTTCAGTCAGGCCATGTCTAGATGATGGACTTTATTTAGCTCAGGTGCTGGTGACAAATGAGAGCTTATTCATTGAGGGACGAGCTGGGTGATATGGTCTCTGGAAAACAAAACACATGAGCAGGAGATTGAGAAACTCATGATAATATTTATACTCAGGAAGGATTGACTTAGAGCTGCCCTGATCTCTCAAAATGTAAACTGAGAATGTGTTAGGCTGTCCACAGTTACCAGAGAACAAAGGACATGATTTAGAGAGATAAACCGTCTTCCTGGGATGAGGCTGCAGTTGAATACATTAGCTCATAGAAATAATTTATCTGATTTGCTAGGAAAAAAACATAAAAGTAATTATATTACACCCCACTAATTAAACTTACATAACAGTGTAGATGAAGTGTAAATGTTTTAAATCTCATTGAAAGTGTAAACAGGGTTGCTATTTCAGAATAATTTTATTCTACTACAAGTAATTGAATTACTTGAATGGTTTAGTTATTTCTAATTATTTGCCATTTAAATTATTTTTTTAGATTTTTTGATTTTTGACTTTTTTGTTTATTTTTTTGAGACCGGGTCTCACTATGTAGCTCTGGCTATCCTAGAACTCACTATATATATATATATATATATATATATATATATATATATATATATATATATATCAGGCTGGTTTTGAACTCCCAGAGATTCTCTTGCTTCCGCCTCTTGTGTGCTGAAATTAAAGTTGTGAGACACCACACCTGGCCCATTTGAATCTTTAGTGGTGAGTTCTCTTTTTTTTTTCCTCTGTAATGTTCAGAATTCTGTAAAGAGCTTAGAAAAAGACGTAGAAAAAAGAAAAGACTTTTCTTTTCATAATTTTCCAGTCAATTCAATACATGCATTGTTCACTAAAGCCAGTAAAAAGTATCAAGTCAGAAGGCTAGCTACTATAAACCTCAACTTACTCAAGCTATGTGTAATATGATAATTGTGGGACACCATGGGGAAAGCCAGGAGCGGGGTATGAAAGTCACCTATTTTTGAAGCTTGTTTACGACTTTCCCATCACTATTTCCATGTTAACTGGATTCAATTTTCAATATCCTGAAACGTTCCAAGACCAGAACTTATAGCTAGATTTTTGCTTCTACTCAGCCTGACCAGACAAAAACAACGAAAACCCTTCTAGCCACTGGAATACTCTAGCATGTCCTTTCTACATACTCCCAGGGTAGTTGTTGTAGGTATGGAAAGACAAGAACAGAAAAATTACAGAAGTGGTAAATCCCAGAACAACGGGGATTAATTGAGTCCAGAGCTTTGTTTACATACATGAAATATATAAAATTTTTATAGTAGACATATTCTTATTTAATATTTTGATTCAATATCATCACAGAAAAATCCTCTTTTAAACTTGCTTAGTATTTTTTAATTTTTATGGTTACTTGGCTTAAAATAATCTCTTCTTGGGCAAGAAACTTTAGGTTTAAATTTACTCAAAATAAACTATGTTAAAGTAAATAAATTGTCATTTTTCTTTCATAAAAGAAATATTACAAAAGATTATTAAAGCAATACAGCAACACTGTTGAAGAGCTGTCACTCTCCTAGAGCCTGCTTCACATCAATACTTCAGACAGCTTTCTTGACCCAGTATGATCCCACCATTCTCATCTTCCTAGTTTTCTTCTTAAACAACAAACTGTTCTCAATTTTCTGATCAGATACACAATGTTCATAGTTCAAAATTTTAAACTGTGAGGTGGATTGAGGGATTTGATTTCATAGACATTCAGGGAAGATCATGTATGATCGCATATAAAAAGGTTATTTTGAGGCCTTGTTCAGTGTAACCATTTGTCAATCAATAACTAAATAAGTAAACAAGTCTCTTCTTTTACAGTGCATTGAGGTCTGATGGAAGCTTATTGACAATAGATGGCTTGTTTATCATTATATCCTTAATATCCAGCACAAAAGAGCTGCCAGGACTGACATCTTCTTGAGAATTAATAGAGTTACTGAGTTTTTCAGGAGAAATGGTTATTTGTCCAAATGAAATGCTGGGCTAGAAGAATGGCACAGCAGTTGAGAGTGCTGCTAACTCCTGGAGAAGACCTTGGTTAAGTGTGCTCTAGTTTCAAGGGATCCAGTCCAGTTCCCTTTTAGGGTCTCCCAGGACACTATGCACACATGTGGTATAGACATACATGTAAGCAAAAGACATATACACATAAATAAAAGCTAAAAATAAATAGATAAAATGTTATCCTCAACTATAATGAAACCATTAACTCAGTTCCCAAATAGTACTTCTATGAAAGCCAAAGGAAGGTTGAGAACTCTTAACACTTACATTTCTAGCTTTTGCATAGTATGTTTCTCCCATGAAGCTTGTTCCCAAGACAAGTATCAGTAGATGGTGATGCTACTAACACAGAATATATAAAACAATTTAAAAATTTATTTTCTACTTTCCTCAACTATAAAGCAGAGATATCCATCTTTTTACTCTAAAGTATTAAGATGATAATCAGACACAGTGGCTCACACCTGTAATGTCAAAACTAG
Source organism: Peromyscus leucopus (assembly GCF_004664715.2). Classification (NCBI taxonomy): domain Eukaryota; kingdom Metazoa; phylum Chordata; class Mammalia; order Rodentia; family Cricetidae; genus Peromyscus; species Peromyscus leucopus. The sequence goes on from NC_051069.1 coordinate 65,794,203, forward strand.
CTAAAGCAGAAGGATTGCCATGAGCAACCTTTAAAAATTGTCTCTTATGGTATTGGTACAAAACATCCCCAAGTAATGCTCATCTCTTGAAAGTCTGGTCCACAGCTGGTGATAGCACATTTGGAAGTTCTGGAAACTTTGAGAGTTAATATCTGTCTAGATTCTAGAGGAAGTGGGTCTCAAGGAGTGGATTTGGGAAGGTATATATAATCCCTGGCCCTTCCAATCATATTATTTGCTTCCTTGTTGGCCAGGAAATTAACAGCTTTGCTCTGCCTCAGACCCCTGCTGCCCTAATTATCTACCCAAGTACATGAAGCAAAACAAACCATAGGGTGAACTCTCTGAGACTGTGTGTCAGGATGCACATCTCATCTCTTATGTTGCCTATATCAGATATTTTGGTTATGTGCTAGATAAGGAACTAATATTGTGTTATTAGGAAACCAACAATTTGGAGAACTTGTCCTGACCTTCACTGGTTACAGCACACAAGAGAGCAAGCTCTGCACCCCAACTGGAACTGACCCTGCTGTTGGGGGCACAGGTCAGCCAGCACTGAGGACATGAGAACAACAGAGGTGACCCCACCCCACACCCTTCTTATGCCCCTTACAGCAATCAGGAGAGAGAGCCCTTCACCTTGCCTGAGCAAAACAGTAGAGTTGTCCTGGTGGTATGAGTGTAGGTGACCCAGATCTGAGGACCTGAGAGCAGGAGAAGGAACCACTCCTTGCTTCAGGCTATATTGGATAAGCTAGCTGGGGTAGTGGGGATGAGGGGAAGCTGGCGGGCTGACCAGCCCAGCCCAGCCATCATCCAGGCTCAGAACCAGGGCTATGAGTTAGCCCATGCCAACATCCACTGCATCTGTGAACTGTTTAGAGCATGTAAAGGGGACAAACCTACAGGTCCAAAACTGCAGGATCTCTACAACACAGGACAACAGGATATTCAAGAAGAGCCCTAGTGAGAGCCCATTATTCATGGCATAGCAGAAGCCAGAGTCAAAGCAATGACACATGGCAGTGAGCACTTGTATGTAGAGATGAAAGAGATGAACGGATGAAAGGGTAAACTGTGTGACTTAATCAGCCACACACTACAGCTTCCACGACAGATTCTTCCCCATTTTTGTTTGTTTGTTTGTTTTGTTTTGTTTTGTTTCTTGGTTTTGGTTTTTTTAAAAAAAATTTTTGGGGGGGCAGAGGGGGTTGCAAGGACAGAGGGCATATTTGAGGGTACAGGGAAAAAAGTGGAATATGAATCCATGATGTGAAATCCTCAAAGAATCAATAAAAATTAAAAAAGAAAAAGAAAAGAAAAAAGAAATCCACAATTTAATTAAAAAGACAAAGAAATATATTCACACATCACCACACACACACACAAACACACAGTACTATAGTGAATGTTATAATATTCCATTGGAGCTGAAAATGTGATATACTCATATGTGCTTCTAATATGCTTAAAATGAAATACCTATTCAATAAATAGTCACCAACCAAATCCTGACTGAATATATGCAGGAAGCAATGGCAATAAAGACGGGAAGGAGAGACTGCTGGGATCTCTCCTTCATTACAGAAACACACTAGAAAATGAAGAGGAAGAAACAGGAAGGTGAAACTGCCTATGTCATGTGCAGTGCTCACAGTTGATCTTAGGATCATAAATGAGGGCCCTTTAAGAAATTATTTTATTAGCATCTTATTTGTAACTCTGTTTTTATAACTTATTGTAGCATGAATCTTAAATGGTCTCATTAATAAAATCAAACCCAGAACAAGGTATTGGGGTGAACGCTGGAAGATCAGAGAAACAGAACAGGCCACAGCTACTTCACCTTGCCAGTTCCTCAGCTGATCCTGTTTCCTCAGACTGGAAGCCTCTGAGATTCGGAATGAATCTCAGCTGAACTGTGCTACTCAAAAGCCTAAAAATTTAACTAGCTCTAGTTCCTGGTTTTCATGCCTTATATGCCTTTCTGCTTTCTGCCATCACTTCCTGGGATTAAAGGCTCTTGTTACCATGCCTGACTGTTTCCATTGTGGCCTTGAATTCACAGAGATCCATGTGGATCTCTGCCTCTGGAATGCTAGGATTAAAGGCATTGTGTGCCACCATTTTCTGGCCTCTATATCTAGTGGCTGTTCTGTTCTCTGACTCCAGATAAGTTTATTAGGGTGCACAATACTTTGAGGAACACAATATTACCACAACAGATCATAACGATGACTAGAGAATTATTGTTTAAGTAATCAAATTATTTTGTTAGCCATTGATGCTTAAATATAGCCACTAATAATTGAAAAATAATTTCACCATGTATAATGCTTTTGTACTTTTGTATAAAAGTTTACTTTTAAAAATTTTAAAATGTTGTCATGTGTTCTCATACATTGGACTGAAAAAAATTCAGTATGGATTTCAAAATCACATAGTCACTATCTCACATTTGATGAGTGGTTGCTGTTCCATGTCAGGGATAAAATAATGATCCATGTTTGACATACTTAACTGAAAAGACAGAGGACAGGAATAAATGGGTCACTCATGTGACTGGTCAAATCAAATCCCAAAACTTCATTTGAGGGTCTGCAGTCATAACCATAAGTAGGTCTGATCAGTCTACTATTTTTCACAGGTTAAATGCAATATTGAAGAAAATTTTGAAGAAACATATGGAGGAGGTGGTAAGAGACATGGAAAGCAATGTTCCTTTTAAATTTTGATTTTAGCAAATATTAAAATCTGCAAGGAAAATGATACCAACATACATTCTATTGAAGAAAAAAAGAGAGCTAAATTATAGTGGGAATGCATACCAGCCAGGAGGATCTAACTGGATATAAAATAAGATAAGCCAAACTAACCTGAAATCTGAAAGAGCTATATTACAACAGAGGCAAGTTTTCATGGGGACAATAATGGACTAGGTTTTTGCCAAGACCATTTGCAAAGCAAGACCAATACAACAAAGATAAGGTTTTCTCTTGTTATGCAATTTAAGGAAAACTGAGAAAAATAATACCTTTGAATAGTACCTTTGAGGGATATTATAGAAAGCAATTAAGATGGTATTGGGATTTCCTATATAGTTTTATAACAGTTTTTTTTTTTTCCAGTTTTTCGAGACAGGGTTTCTCTGTGTAGCTTTGTGCCTTTTCCTGGATCTCGCTCTGTAGACCAGGCTGGCCTTGAACTCACAGAGATCTGCCTGCCTTTGCCTCCCGAGTGCTGGGATTAAAGGCGTGTGCCACCACCGCCCAGCTATAACAGGTTTTAAACCACTTTAAATTATACCAGTTTTCCAGAGAGAACAGACAGAGCTTTGATGGAAAGATTTTAAAAATATATCAATATATAATTTGACAATAAATAATTGTATTAAAGAACAATTAAATACTCATTTACATGCGATAATTAAAAAGAATTAGCTTGTATCAAAATAAAGGGTTTGTAAATTCACACTGATAATAAAGCAAGGGACAACTATACACATTCTGTGTTAATTATGATCTTCATATTTTATATCTTGTTTTCCAAATTAATTTTAGACTCTATAAGGATAAGAATTTTATAGAGCCTACAGCAGTTGCATCTCGCAAAAAAATGTTGAAAACATATGTTGGCTGTTATTACATCAGCATAATCTACTAAAGTTTATTTTAGGCCATATATTATAACATAGACTGTAGGGTTCAAATGCTACCTTTGATGAAGGTACTAGTTACATCATGTTGGAAAGCTTTCTTAGCCTTTTGGTATTTCAATTTGCTCATCTAAATTTAGAAGCTTTGAGAAATGCATAAGAATATTTTTCCACTTTCTGGAAACATGAGAGCTTTGCTAAGGTTATAGAAAATAGTTCATGTCAAATCCATGTAAGAGGTGGGACATTGTAACAGTACCCATCTCACAGAATTGTTGGGGGCATGTACATGTCTGGTACTAAGCACTCAACAAGCATGCATTGCCATCCTTATCACTGTTGTATTAGCAGTCATCACCTTTAAAAGGTACCAAGGAGCTACCATGGTGTTTGCAAGAATAATGCCTACTCTGTTGTTACCATGATCCATTAAAATAATTAAATACCAAAGAAAGTTTTTCAGTGGTCCAGTCACTAAAATATTCTTTTAAAACAAATAGAAAAATATAGATTTCAACCCCATTTTTAAAGAAAATACTTTTACTTTTTAAATCTCAATGAACTACACAATCCTTCCTAATAACTATGGTGTTTTGCTACATCTTACAGCTGCTTTCTCCCTGACAAATCTTCTACTGCCAGTCAATTCTGTACAACAAGGAGGAAAATTGATTTAAATTATCAACTGTCTTAGTGGATAAACCATGTCAATAATTCTGAAACTCAAGTTTAAGTTACATGAATGTAAATTTTTAGATGTTTTGATTAATTCTAGAGGAAACACAGAATGAATAATTAGATAATCTTCAACTCAATTTTGGATAAGATTAATAAGCTGATAGTTAAAAATCTTATAGTTAAAAAAGTATTTCTAGTACTGTAATAATAATAATAGTTTATAGATACCTTAATGGTCTGATAAGGATCTATGCTACTAACAAAACTGTCTTAAAATATACCAAAATAATTTATCTTGACAATGTTAAATACCAGCAATGACAAAAGTGACATAAAATTACTGAGTGTTTTTTTATTATTTTTTATTTTAGTTTTAGTTTTTTTTTTTTGAGACAAGGTTTCTCTTTGTAGCTTTTCACCTTTCTTGGAACTCACTCTTGTAGCCCAGGCTGGCCTCGAACTTACAGAGATCCGCCTGTCCCTGCTTCCCGAGTGCTGGGATTAAAGGTGTGTACAATCACCACCCGGTGAGTATTATTTTTAGTTTTTATTTATTTACTTTTTTTTGAGCATATACTAGCAAAAGAATATAACAGTTTCTGATAATATTTTTTTCTCCTCAGGAAATAAGTTCTGAGTCTTGCTCAGATTACAGAGAAAAATTCAAACCAGATTCATTTAATCATCTCTTCCTTTTGGAATTACTGAATTAGTGGCTAAAGGAAACAGAACTGATATGTGTATGTTCTATATTTAGACATTGTGAAGTCACAGAACACATTTTAAAATTAAGTTAATTTAAATTGGTATATGATAGGGGTGGAAAAACAGCTTTATAAGTTAAACATTGGCAGTAGCCAGAAAGTCACACTGTGAAAAACTAATTCTCTTTAAACAAATTCCTTGGGAAAACTAAAGGGTGTAAATCATACATGAAATGTACAAGATAATGTTCTATTAAGAAAGCAAAGCACATTTTTACACTGTCCAGTGATCCTTGTCTGAATAAAATGAGAGATTTTTGTCTCCCATTGTGATAAAACTCTCTTATACAATTTAGTACTGTTGATTCAAGTTCAAAAAGTCATTGTCTACTTACAAATGGAAAGCTGAAAAATTTGAAGATATCAAGTCTATTAAGTATGCAATTCCATAAAACTAAGAAGATTATAAAGAAACAGAAAATAGGACCTATATATAATTTATTTGATATTATTTCCTTGTATAAATTAAAAGGATAAGTAAGAGTTCTACCTTCAGAAGATTTTGTTCTCTTTGGAGGTATTATGGGATCTAAGTATTATGTATAAAATAATATAGAGTGAAATATATCACAGAATAATAATTACATAGCGTACAAAGTCTCTAAAAGCCTGGGGATTACAAGAGTACAACTTATGCTTGTCTTTTTATTTCACCTGTGGTCTGGGAAATCAAACTCAGGTCCTTACATTTAAAAGGCAGTCTACCTCAAGGACCCAGGCCCCGGGACACAGTCATTCCCTGGGAACCCCTATCCATCTCTGCCCCAGTTGCTGGCCAGTAGGGAAAACTCCTGCTGCAGGCTCCCCAGCTAAAACCCCCCGTTGGACCCTGCAATCTTCAAGACCCATGCCCTACCCCAATACCCATCCACCTGTGACCCCAGTAACTTCCTAAGACAAGGAATTTGTCAGCTCTCATTGAACCAAGAGGTGAGTGACTCTTCTCCCACCCAGAGAGTCCTGCCTCTGGAACCTAGGCCTTGGGACACAGAAAGTCCCTGGAAACTCCCACCCATCTTCTGCCTCAGTTGCAGGCCAGCAGGGAAAACTCCAGCAGGCAGGCTCCCTCACCAAAACCCCCCATCGGACCCTGCAATCTACAAGACCCATGCCATATCCCAATACCCATTTACCTGCGACCCCAGTAACTTCCTGAGACACAGAATCCATTAGCTCTCATTGGACCAAGAGAGGCTTCCTAAGAAATAGAATCTGTCAGCACTGACTGGACCAAAGGCACTGATAAGACTAAGAGTGGCTCCCTGAGATACAGAATCTTCTAGCTCCAATTAGACCAAGAAGTAAGATGAGACCCAGAGGGGCCCCCTGAGACACAGACACAGCAAGCATAGATTGGACTAATAGCAGCTCACTCAGACACATGCACGTCTTGCACCTATTGGAAGAAGAGATGGGTAGATGCCAGTGTAAAAATACATACAACAACATAAAGAGCAATATGGCATCACCAGAACCTAGCCCTTCAACAACAGCAAGACCTGAACATCACAATGTAGAAAAAGCAGAATAAAGCAACCTTAAAAATAACTTCATGAAGATGCTACAGGCCTTTAAAGAAGAAATGAAAAATTCCCTTAAAGAAAATGAGGAAAAGACAAACAAAAAAATTAAAAGAAATCAATAAAGAAATTGAGGAAAAGACATACAAAAAATTGGAAGAAATCAATAAATCCCTTCAAAAAAACCATGAAAAGGCAGTTAAACATGTGAAGGAAACAGTTCAAGACCTGAAAAGTGAAATAGAAACAATGAAGAAGACACAAACAGAGGAAATGCTGGAAATAGAAAATCCGAGTAAATGAACAGGAAACACAGATGAAAGCATAAACAATAGAACACAATATATGGAAGAGAGAGAATATGATAGAGGATATGATAGAGGAAATATATTCATCAGTCAAAGAAAACACCAAAGCCAAAAAAGTCATAACACAAAATGTCTAGGAAATCTGGGACACCATGAAAATGCCAAACCTAAGAATAATAGGGATAGAAGGAGAATACTAACTGAAGGGTACACAAAATGTATTCAACAAAATCATAGAAGAAAACTTTCCCACATTAAAGCAGGGAATACCTATGAAGATACAAAAAGCTTATAGAACACCAAATAGACTAGACCCCAAAAAGAGTCCCCTCACCACATAATAATTAAACAACTAAACCTACAGAATAAAGAGAGAATATTAAGAGAATCATCAAGTCAAACTTCAAAAATCTGTACTCTACAAAGTTGGAAAAATCAAAAAGAAATGGATAATTTTCTGGATAGGTACCACATACCAAAGTTAAATCAAGACCAGATAAACAATTTAAATAGACCAACAACCTCTAAGAAATAGAAACAGTCATTAAAAGTCTCCCAATCAAAAAAAAAAAAAAAAAAAAAAGCCCAGGACCAGATGGTTTAAATGCAGAATTCTACCAGATTTTCAAAGAAGAGTTAATATCAATACTCTTCAAATTGTTCCACACAATAGAAAAGAAGGAATGTTACCAAACTCCTTTTATGAGGCTACAATTACGCAGATTCCCAAGCCACACAAAAATGCAAGAAAAAAAAGTGATTTACAGATCAATTTTCCTCATGAACATTGATGTAAAAATACTCAATAAAATACTGGCAAACAAACTCCAAGAACACATCAAAAAAATTGTCCACCATGATCAAGTAGGCTTCTTCCCATAGATGCAGGGATGGTTCAACATATGAAAATCTGTCAATGTAATACACCATACAAACAAACTGAAGGAAAAAAAACCCACATGATCATTTCATTAGATGCTGAAAAGGCCTTTGAGAAAACCCAAAACCCCTTCATAATAAAGGTCTTGGAGAGATCAGGATTACAAGGAACATACCTAAACATAATAAAGGTAATTTACAGCAAGCCAACAGCCAACATCAAATTAAATGGAAAGAAAGACAAAGCAGTTCCACTAAAATCAGGAACAAGACAAAGCTGTACATTCTCCCCATATTTATTTAATATAGTACTTGTAGTTCTAGCTGGAGCAATAAGACAACATACTGAGATCAAGGGGATACAAATTGGAAAGGAAGAAGTCAAACTTTCACTATTTGCAGATGATATGGTTATATATATAAGTGACCCCAAAAATTCTACCTGAGAACTCTTACTGATGATAAACACTTTCAGTAATGTTGCAGGATACAAGATAACTCAAAAAAAAAAATCAGTAGCCCTCCTATACAAATGATAAATGGCTGAGAAATAAATCAGAGAAACATCACCCTTTACAATAGCCACAAATAATATAAAATACCTTAGGGTAACCCTAACTAAGCAAATGAAAAACCTGTATGACAAGAACTTTAAGTCCCTGAAGAAAGAAATTGAAGATATCAGAAAGTGGGAAGACCTCCCATGCTCAAGCACAGGTAGGATTAACATAGTAAAAATGGCAAACTTAACTAAAGTAATCTACATATTGAATGAAATCTCCATCAAAATCCCAACACAATTTGTCACAGACCTGGAAAGCACAGTACTGAACTTCATTTGGAAAAACAGGAAACCCAGAATAGCTAAAACGTCCTGTACAATAAAGCCACCTCTAGAGGCATCACCATCCCTGACATCAAGCTCTACTATAGAGCTATAGTAGTAAAAACAGCTTGATATTGGCATAAAAACTTACATGTGGAGCAATGGCATCGAATTAAAGACCTGAGTTTTGACAAAGAAGCCAAAACTGTACAATGGAAAAAAGAAAGCATCTCCAACAAATGGTGCTGGCATAACTGGATGTCAACATGTAGAAGATTGCAAATATATCCCTATCTATTGCCATGCACAAAACTCAAGTCAAATTGGATCAAAGACCTCAACATATATCATGCTACACTGAACCTGAGAGAGGAGAAAGCAGGAAGTAGTCTTGAATGTATTGGCACAGGAGACCACTTCCTAAATATAACACCAGTAGCAGACACTGAGAGCAACAATTATTCCTGAAACTGAGAAGCTTCTCTAAGGCAAAGGACACAGTAAATAAGACAAAATGATAGCCTACAGAATGGGACAAGATCTTCATCAACTCCACATCTGACAGAGGACTGAACTCCAAAATATATAAAGAACTCAAGAAACCAGACATCAAAATACTGAACAATCCAATTAACAAATGGGCTATAGATGTAAACAGATAATTCTCAAAAAAAGAATTTCAAATGGCCGAAAGACATTTAAGGAATTGCTCAACATCTTTAGTCATTAGGGAAATGCAAATCACAGCGACTCTGAGATATCTTCTTACACCTGTCACAATGGCTAAGATCAAAAGCACTGAAGATAACTTATGTTGGAAAGGATGTTAGAGCAAAGGGAACACTCCTTCACTGTTGGTGGGAGTAAAAACTTGTACAGCCACTTTGGAAGTCAGTATGGTGGTTTCTCAGAAAATTGGGAATCAATCTTCCTCAAGACCCAGCTATAGTCAAGGAATGCTTAATTATAACACAGGGACACATGTTCAACTATGTTCATAGCAGCATTATTTGTAATAGCCAGAACCTGGAAATGACCTAGATGCCCCTCAACTGAATGGAGTAAGAAAATGTGGTACATATACACAATAGAGTACTACTCAGAAGAGAATACAGTGACATCATGAAATTTGCAGGCAAATAGATGGAACTGGGAAATATCATCCTGAGTGAGGTAACCCAGATTCAGAAGGACAAACATGATATGTACCCACTCATAAGTACATACTCAATGTAAAGCAAAGGATAATCAGACAACAACTCACAACTCCAGAAAAGCTACCTAACAAGGAAGACACAAAGAGGGATGCACGGAACACACTGGGGAGGGGAAATAGATGAGATTTCCAAGAGTGAACTGGGGGTCAGGGGTGGGCAATGGATGGTAGGGGATGTGGGATGAGAACACAAGGAAATGGTATAGTTGATATGGAACAGGGATAAAGTGGGAAAGCAATGAGAGAGATATCATGATGGAGGGAGATATCATGATAGAGAGAAACCATGATAGAGAGAACTTGCCAGGAATCCCCCAGGATGACCCCAGCTTGGACTACTAGAAATAGTGTAGAGTGTGTCTGAACTGAACTTGCCCCAGTGATCAGATCAGTGAATAACTTTCATCACAGAGCTTTTCTCCAATGAATGATGGAGGCAGATGTAGACATCCACAGCCAATCTCCAGGCAGAAATCCAGGAGTCCAGTCAAAGAGAGAAGAGGGATTCTATGAGCAAGGGCATCAGGATCATGATGGGGAAACCTGCAGAGATGACCAAACCCAACTAGTGGGAACTCATGAAAGTTAGATCAGTAGTTGTGGAGCCTGCATGGGACTGGGCTAGGCCCTCTGTATTACAAGACAGTTGTGTTAGCTTGATCTGCTTTGGAGGGGGTGGGGGGATTGGCCTGGCGGTAGAATCAGAATCCATCCCTGGTGCATGAGGGAGCTTTTTTGGAGCCCACTACCTATGATGGGACACCTTATGCAGCCCTGAGGCAGGGGGAAGGGCTTGGACTTGCCTCTACTAGATGTGCCTTCCCATGGGAAGCCTTGCCTTCTTGTAGGGGGAGTGGGCAGTGGACTGGGAGGGGGGAGGCTGGGTGGAAGAGGGGGATCTTGGATTCATGTGTGTAAAATGAATGAAAATTTTTCTTAATTAAAAAAAAAGGCAGTCCAACCAACTAAGCTGAATCTTTAGCCTCTCAGAATCCTTTAAATACAAAATTGTGTATTAATTTTCTTCTAACTCTTGTTTGTGGCAATTATAGAATTAGATATATGCTTACTGTATTCATAATAAAAATGCAGAAGTCAGGGTGCTATAAACCACAGTGTAAACTTTCTAATATGTTTACAAAGACATAAAATCTTTATCATTCTTCTTAAAATGGAAGATTTCCTAAACTTGTGTTGATAATTCAAAAGAGAATCATTATTTTTTTCATAATTGTGAGACATGAACTTGAAATCTCAATCCCTTGAAAGCATGTAATCATAAGCTTCTTAGTGCAACCATCAATAACATCACAAATGAGCCTATCCTGGCAAGAATTGAGTTCTTGACTCCTTTAAAGAGCAGGAGTAGAAAATTGACTTTCTTCCTTTGATTGTTTCTTCCAAATAAGGTCAGATTGTTTACACCAATGATAAATATACGTGGCCTTCTGTTAGGAGAGAAAGGAAAATAAACCAAGACCCTCATGGGATTTGAATATAAATGCTACTTCTTTTCAACAACTAGAATGTAATGAATTATACTCTTCATATCATAGGTCAAGGTCACACTGTTAAAGAAAACAGAGTTTGGGGTAGGTATCATTTTTCAAGTATAATGGAAACAGACCTATTTAAAACAAGATCAGTCTTTAACCACCAACACAACTGCAATGAGAAATGGCTTTAATTTTTTAGCAACTACACAAGCCAGAATATAAACTCGTTAAAGATGCATATCTTAATGACTTGTTTGCAGTTTTAGCATTCCCCAATTGTCTAATTTCATGGATGCTGCAATACATAATTAAACAGGTTTCTTATAAAATACTGTTGTACGCTGAAAATATTTTAAAGGCAGTTTTACTCTGTTTAACTACTCATAACAGATCATTGAGATTAAGTCTCATTGCATCTTGAGAAGTGGGAATTGACTATTAAACTTGAAATTTAAATATATGTAGCATTCCAAAGAATTTCATTGAGTCATATTTTAGAAAGGCACTGTGTTCTAAGCTTTAGAAACATCTGCCTGTAATATTAGTTTACTATTTCATCACATGTATGGTGACAGACACAATGCAAAACTATACTAAACAGCCAACCATTATTCCTTGAAATTAGTAAGTACCAGAAAACCTTTACTTTAAGAAAATTTGAGCTCTCTGTATGACTTTTTAATAGAATGTTATTAAGTGATTGTCATTCTGCTTTTGGGGCTCTTATGTATTATATAGCTGATGACCTCATAAAGCAATTCCATTTACCTCTAATATTTCTAATTTGTTAAAGTACTCCTCTTAATCTTTAAATAAATCTACTTACTAGTGACTTCACAATCCTTATTTTTCTTCTGAACTAAAATAAATATTATCCATCTTATTATGATAGATTAATCAAATACCTAAAGGTAGTTATGACTTTTAAATATGCTCATGCATATATGCAAAAATGTATCTGAAACATGCATATATATGTATATAAATATATATGTGTGTGTGTGATGATAGATAGATAGTCGATAGATTGCTACTGCTACTTTGTAGACCAGCACAATTACTACATACTAAATTTTATCCTTACATCCACAAATAAACGTACCTGTCACCCCTCATCAAATAAGCCTTTCTATGTAGCAAATGGAGACATCACAGAGAAGCACAACTAGACACACTTAAAATATCAACAGATCTGGGGGTTTCAGCACCATTAGATATCTAAGTCACAAGTCCTGCTTCTATGGTTCAGGAAACCAAAGAAGGGGTTGAAAGATCCTAAGAGTCAGGACACCAAGAGGTTGGTTGTGAAACAAGTTTCTTCTAGAGATGGCTGTATAAACAAAACTAGAACAATGCAATATCAGTGGATATGACAGTGTGGAAGGGGAAACCCACACAGAAAGAACTATAGGTAACTAATGACTACTTGGAGAAGGAGAAGTAGCCTCTCCCAGGGATTTCTTGTCTAACACAAAGTGTTCATCCTTGAAACTATAAAAAAAACAAAGTGACTTCAGCAGGTAATAATATGCTTTTAAATATTAAATCATATTTAAATAATTTTCTCTATGAAGGAATAGTGTTTAATTTTAAAGAGTTAGGCTTAATCAAAAAAATAATAATTGGAGCTAAAGACACAGTTCAGTTTGAAGCATTTTTTATTATAGCTCAAGTAGAAAGGAAAGAGGATTTATAATGAGGAAACAACCAAGAGAATACTAAGGGAGTGTTTGGTGGAAAAAACTGATTCAAATCTTACGCCGTGTTATTTTTACAAGGAAATGGAGTGAGCAAGAGAGGATCAAGGACTCTGAAATTGGCAAAGAAAATTAGCTCTAAAAACGAAAATTGCTCAAGGTCTCACAGACAATGCAGAGTTAGGATTTAAATTTGAGAAGTCCAGCTTGAGAGGAAATACTTTTCATTGATGGCACACAATATTCAAGTGCTTATTCAAAACTGGTAACCAACTAAGACTCAAGTAAAGCTAATTGTTTTAATTATAATCATTATATACTGTCATGATAACCATGTCAAACAAAAAGATATGCACCTGAAGTCACAACTTAGAAGTTGTTCTACCAACTGGGAATTAAATATGATCTGAGTTCTCGGTCCTTTAGAGAACACTATATAGAAAAGAAGAGAGAGAAATCTAATGTGTTATGCTGCAATGCCTATGAAATCTTTCTTTAACCTGTTTATACTTCAGGAATACAGAGGCAATTGCCATAGCCATATGAGCCATTTCTACCACAACAATAATAGGGCAGTGTTAGGCTCTTACTTTGACCAACATCATGTAAAGGTTGCTAAGACAACTACTAGTGTTCTCTCTGCTCATGTATCCTGTGGTGTTTTTACAACAATGTAATATAAGTAAATGCTTTTGAATGGCCCACAGAGTGCAATTTTTGTTCAAAGAAAAGACAAAAAGGCCAAAGATACACCACAGTTTCATAATTTAATTGTAATTTCTATGTATCATGTAGCAACATAGGAAGAACACAACAGCCAGAGAAAGCTTTTTGCTTTTATTCCAACACAAAGTATGCACGGAAAGGATAAAATTTAGCACAAGAGAAAGTGATGGTATAATATAGAATTAGTACTGACCAACAATAATTTAGACATGCATTTCTATAGAGGTTTCAGAAAAGAATATTCTTTACAAAGATTTTGTACGTATGAGGGTACATATATGTGAGTGTGGGGTGTATGTGTGTGTGATGTATGTGCACATGTTTGTGGGTGTACACACCTCTGTAAACCAATACAAAGGTCAAGGAGGATGCCAGTGTCTGATCTATTGCTTTCCACATTATTATTTTGAGACATCAATATCTCTCATGAATATAGATATATACAGCATATTAAGTTAATTTGGCAAAAGTCAAAAGAATCATTCACCATGACTTAGTGGAATTTATGCCAAGACTTCAAGTTCAGTTCAGTTTATGAAAATCAGCTAAGATATTATATCATCTTACAAAAATAAATGGGAAAAGTACCTAATCATCTCAATAGATACTGGAAATAGACTTTGTACAGTCCAATGCTGACTCTTGAATTTTGAAAGTAACATCTTGACATACTAAGGATAGAATATTCTCAATGTGGTCAATAACAACAGCTAATATGATATACTGGGAGCCTTGAAGTTAAAAATTAGGCAAGATTTTCTATCATTCACACTTATTGTTATGATAAAAGTTATAGCTATTTCAATCAGAAAAAGAAATGTGTGAAAGTAAGAAGGAAATGTTGGGGAGAAAAATAACTCTCTGAACTATCAGATGGAAATCTTATACAAAAACTTCTAAGGAATCCAGTCCCAGACAACAAATGTTTACTATTCTAGAGGATTGAAGTATTCTGGGGTTAGTAAAAAGTCTCCATCAATAGGCAAACATGTTTAGTATTCTTATGAACCAAAAATATGAAAACAAAACTTAAAAGAGAATTATGCTCAAAGAACATCAAAAATAAGCAAAATATCTAAAGATAAATTTAGCAAACACCTGCAAGACCTATACATTGGACACTGTAAACTATCTATTCACAAAAGTTAAAAATATTTCTTAAAAAGTGAAGTACATGATATTCTCATGGAATTTTTTTCAGATGCTATTCTTACTAAATTGGTCTATAGATTCAGATTGATTGATGAAATTTCTAGAAACAGGGCTCACAATGAACTCTGCAGCAGAGTGCATGCCCAGGTTTACAAGGCTCAATGTTCAATCCTCAACATCAGAAAAAAAAAAAAAAAAAAAAAAAAAAAAAAAAAAAAAAAAACTCCAGCTGCTTTTCCTTAGAAGTGAACAAATAATATTTTAAATTTTTAAGATAAATGTAAAAGATTTAGACTTGTCAAGAAAATATTGAAAATGATAATTAGAACACTTTCAGCATAAAATTATACTTTGATAAAGTTATACCAACCAAGCAGTGTTAACAGCATGAATTCTGGCATGAAAAAAGAAATAACGAATACATACATTTAAGCATCACACAGATCCAGGTAAGACACATACAACTTGTGTGAAGTAATAAATTATTAGGAAATAGTTTAGAAAATATATGTTCTAGGCCTTCTTGATAAGATTAAAATGTAATTATCTTATTGAGATCATTAGATATCAGTGGTGAACAAGAAAACAAAGTAAAATTAAAAAGCTTAGGGTATCACAGGACACACAGAAATTATCTCAAAGTGGATCACCAATCAGAATGTAAGTGCTAAGATTATCTAAACTCCCAGAAGGAAAAAAAAAACATATACTCTGTGATCTTCTGTTGCACAAAAGATTTTTAGGTATCAAAGCAAATGAATGATTGGCATAAGACACTGCTGGTATATTTAAAATTAAAACTATTCTTTAAAGAACAGTCAGTTTTGAAGCAACAGAGTATTAGCACACATTTAGGAAATGAGGTTCTCAGTACAGCTTGACCTGAAACTTATTCATTTTCCTGCTTCTTCCCTGAAGTGCTGGGATTACAGACATACACAAACTACCTATCTCATAACACATATTTTTCTCAATAGGAAGACAAATGCACAAATAAATATGGATAAAACATTTGACTAGATGCTTCATAACAAAATTAACTATGCCTATTATCAGTAAGCATGAAAATGTGTTATGTCATTATAAGGGAAATATGAATTAAAATTTGAGATACTACATCCCATAGGAAGACTATTATTGAAAAGACTGACAATATAAACTGTTGGTAAGGTTATAAAACTATTGGACCTCACACATAGCTGGTCAAATGGGAAATGATCTAGCTTTCTTGGAAAATAATTAGTAATTTTTTAAGACCCTAAACACATATTTCCAATGCAACATAGCAGTTTCTCTCCCATGAGTCACCCAAGAAAAATGGGAAATGCCCACGGAAACTCCTGTATGTGGGTAGCCACTGTGATATTATTCATAATAGCCCAAACCTAAACTCATCTGATATCCATACACCAGTGAATTGATGAACAATAGGCACTGCTCAATATGCACATATCTGTGCCATGGAAGTGTTCAGTAGTAGAAATTAATATACCACTGATACATGTTACATCATGAATAAAAATCTGCAAATTATATGGTTACATATATTATATGATAAGAAATTATGTGATAAGAAATGCCTGTGAAACTCAAATGTATAAAGATGGAAGTCAGAGAGAGGTTGCCAATAGAGGCAGACATTGGCACAAATGAGACCAGTAATCTTTGGATAGATAGAGTGATATGTCCTTATCAGTCAGGTGTATACTTAATAAATTTCTTTGTACTTATGCTCACCAAAAGATATTCCTGATTAAAGAGAACTCCTTTCAAAAAGAAAAGGTAGGCAATGTTCCAAACAAATCTCCAGTTTTTACTTCTTTGAATCTTAAAGTGACTGACTAAAAAATATATTCTTACCTCAATACAAAGCAACAATTTTAAAGGAAGACTGTATGACACTTTTTAACTAAAGAGACCAATTTCTGCCTTTAGAATCTATTATACTATAACTAAATAAAATCAGATGTCTGATAGCAGCCATCTGCTATGTAAGCTCAAGGCTGAAATCATTTTGCTGAGAAAATTTAAATTGGCAAATATATGCTGCTAGGAGTCTATAGCTAGTATGCAATTATCTGGAAGTTAGAGGATTCTGTAGAAAATACAGTGGCTACACAGAAATGAAATTAATGGCCTCTATTGATTTGTACACTTTAATGCTTAGGGAGTGGCACTATTTGTTAGATTAGGTGTGGCCTTTTTGGTGGAAGTGTGCCATGGGGATGGGCGTTACCATTTCAAAAGCCCAAGCCAGGCTCAGAGGCTCTCTCTTACTGTTGCATCCAGATCCAGATATATAACTTTCAGTTACACCAGCAACATGCCTGCTTGTATGCCACCATGCTTCTGATCATTATGATAATGGAATAAACCTCTGAAACTGTAAGCAAGCCTGATTAAATACTATCTTTTATAAGAACTGCTATGGTAATGGTATCTATTCATAGCAATAGAACACTGATAAAACATGGGCATAGAAAGAAGAACATAACAAACATATAAATAAAAATCTCAATTTGTGCTTTCTATTTTGAAAGGCAGTTCTCAAGAAATGTGAGAAATACAAAAATTAAAATTAAAGATACTATATATAGTCCTTTGGGCATATGATAAGTTGTGGTATAGAATTTCTAGCTGTATACTAAATAGTAACTGTTATATCCACAGATAAGTGTAGCTCTTTCCCCTCTCCAAAGATGTTTCTACTAGTAGATGAGGACCATAACAGAAAGTCACATCTGATCTAAATGCAGAGAAAAACTGACTGAGGGTGATGGTCCTAACATCTACAACACAGAAAGCTCAGGGAATATCACAGAAGAGACATCTGTTGCAAGGTAGTGTCCTAGTGGGGGACAGCACAAAGTGGAAGGAGCTAGGGAAGAGGGAGATTGATCCAGGAGGAGTTGTGGGGGGTGATTATGATCAAAATATATTATATTAAATCCTAAAAGAATTAACATATCACATTTAAAAATTACCACATGTATTTAGAAGGGCAAAGGGGACTCCAAATCAATTTGAATGAAGTTATATATGGTGTTCTGGTAATGTACAGAGAAAAACAAATGTCCAGTCATCCCTCACCAAATCTACAGTTTAGTATTTGACATTCTCTAGCCAATTATTATGATCAAAGATTATTATGATTATTATGAACAAAGAAGAAAATGCTTACACTTTGCTAAATTAAGTTAATTAAGTTAAAGTCAATTATGGATCCTAGACAGCCAACTAGAACTTATCTTTGAGCAATTTCATTATGGTATAGCATATATATATATATATATATATATATATATATATATATATAAAACTTTTCAATTATCACATCATAAAAAAGATAGTACTTGTGTAGAGAAAGTGAAGGAACGTTTTAGAAATCAATTTGCTCACAGAAAAAGAGAGGTTATTTCTTCCTTGGTTTCTGGAAACATTACTCTTACTCAAGACTTATTCAAGTCTTAGATAAATAAGTCTAATGTGAAGGATTTTTTTAATAATGAAGAATTGTGATTTTGCTATGCTTTCTCTCAATGTCAACTTCAATAGTGAAAGTGAAGAAAAATAACAATGCTATTGTTCTATCCCAGGGATGATATATTTCAAATGTTGGCCTCCTTTCAGGATGTAATTAAAGTTCTTTGAAGTGTTGCTATGAACAAAAATAAAAAAATTTAAAAAAGTGTAATTTATTGTTTGGGAAAATCCATTGCTGCCATAACTCTGTGCCTATGACAATCCTGTTTATTTTAGAAACCACTGAGAGATGCAGTGCTTTTTACAAGTGACCATGTGTAATAAAAACTTGATTATAAAACTTTATTAGTATGTAAAAGAGATGATAGATTTTAATGACTAAATACATATATGCAAAAAGCAAAGCAGCGAAAACACCTGTAAAAGTTGTGGTCTGTATGAAGATGAAAATCAGCCCAATCCCTGCTTTTTGAAGACATTAGTGAAATTAATATTTCTTTAAATTATTAACTCTACTGTTGAAACAAACACTTTCTTCCATAAGGCAAGAAGGATGCAGAGAAATGGTAGAAGGAATGCTGTAGTGAGAAATAACCCTAACAGTGACTGACAGTGACTTAGCCCTGAGCAGGAGATGTTAAGGATTTTACATGGATTATACCACTTAATCCCCACAAGTAATTTTCTCAGGTGGGATACTTAATCTGTCAGAGAAGTGCTTTAACTTAATCTCAATAATAACATAAATTCTTCATGGTAGATCAGTCAGACTCCCTCTGCTGTCTTTAAAGATTGATCTGAACTCACTAGATCACTAACTTCATAGAAAAGAAAAGAATCTTTGTGATCAAGCAACCTCATATAAATGTATCTGTCTGGTATAGTTTGAATATCAAATGTCATTCATAAGCTCATGTGTCATTACACTTGAATCCCATTATATGTTACTATTGGGGAGGCTATGACATTTGGGGGCCACAAAATCATTAAAGACAAGCTACTGAATATTATACCTACTCTTGTTCTAGCCCAAGTTCTGTTTCCCATCCACTAAGATGTGAGAACTCATTACTATATCCTCCTGTAGCAATGGGCTCTGCTATGTCTTCCCCACTACCATGATGTTAACCCATTGAAATCATTAGCCCTAATAAACTTTTCCTCTATTAACTATTTCTGTCAAGTATTTTGTTACAATGATGATAAAGGTAAATAATGACCTATACATGGCATGATTTAAAAAGGAGTACAAATATTGTTAATCTAGGTTTCTTCATTTTCAGGTGGAAAACATAACTGAAATTATAAAGATTTATACTAAAATCAGTGTCTCACAGGCACCTCTTTCCAATCAGCTGCCAAATTTGTCCACGAAATGTGACTTCACAACACAGAGAAAAACTTTATGGGCCATTACCCTGATTTCTAACAGCACTCTATAAGAATATCTGCTCCACTGAAATGAACTTTAAAGTATCTTTCAGTGCGTCAGGTTTATATGACTGAATGTTAATCTCCAACCATTTTTTCAAGTTCACAACAAGATCATGTAACCAAAAAAGAATATATTTCATAAGTGTTCAGAACAATGTTAAATATGAATGATGTGAAGGAGATCAAAGCACAATTCAAAATGTATTTCTAACTAACAGAATCTGTATTGATGGTGAATCAGTTTAAAAATAATCAGTAAGGGGCTGAAGAGATGACTCAGCTTTTAAGAGACTTCTATTCTTCCAGAGGATTTCCACTCAATTCATAACTATCTTTAGCTCCAGTCCAAGGCTCCTATGTCCTCTTATGACCTCTGTTGGGTACTCCTATGTCCTATTATGACTGTGTTGGGCACATGATGCACATACATACATGACAGCAAAACGTTCATAGCTAAAAATTTAAATATATATTTATTAAAATTATTATTTATTTATTAAAATGTATATTAATTTTAAATGATAAACCAGGTGTGGTGCTTTGCATAAGAAAGGCTCCCATAGGCTATTATGTTTGAATGTTCAGTCATTAGGAAGTAGCAAAATGTGGGAGTGATTAGAAGATTTGGAGTAGATGTGGACTTGTTCTAAGAAGTGTGTCACAGAGGGTATTGCCCAATGACGGAGAAATGGATGAGATCTACATGAACAGACCATGAGGAAATCCAGGGAATCATCAGGTCATACTTCAAAAACCTCTCCTCCACAAAACTGGAAAATATAAAAGAAATGGATAATTTTCTGGATAAGTACCACATACCTAAGTTAAATCGAGGCCAGATAAACTATTTAAATAGTCCAATAACCCCTAAGGAAATAGAAACAGTCATTAAAAGTCTCCCAAGCAAAAAAAGGCCAGGACCAGATGGTTTCAGCACAGAATTCTACCAGATCTTCAAAGAAGAGGTAATACCAATACTCTCTAAATTGTTCCACATAATAGAAACAGAAGGAACTTTACCAAACTCCTTTTAGGAGGCTACAATTACCCTGATTCCTAAACCAAACAAGGATACAACAAAGAAAGAGAACTACAGACCGATCTCCCTCATGAACATTGATGCAAAAATACTAAATAAAATACTGGCAAACAGACTCCAAGAACACATCAGAACAATTATCCACCATGATCAAGTAGGCTTCATCCCAGGGATGCAAGGGTGGTTCAACATATGAAAGTCCATCAATGTAATACACCATATAAACAAACTCAAAGAAAAAAAAAAAACACGTGATCATCTCACTAGATGCAGAAAAGGCATTTGACAAAATCCAACACCCCTTCATGATAAAGGTCTTGGAGTGATCAGGAATACAGGGAACATACCTAAACATAATAAAGGCAATTTACAGCAAGCCAACAGCTAACATCAAATTAAATGGAGAGAAACTCAAAGCAAATACACTAAAATTAGGAACAAGGCAAGGCTGTCTGCTCTCCCCGTACTTATTCAATGTAGTACTTGAAGTTCTAGCCAGAGCAATAAGACAACATAAGGAGATTAAGGGGATACAAATTGGAACAGAAGAATTCAAGCGTTCCCTATTTGCAGATGACATGATAGTATACATGAGTGACCCCAAAAATTCAACCAAAGAAATTAGACAGCTTATAAATACCTTCAGCAACATAGCAGGATACAAGATCAACTCAAAAAAATCAGTAACCCTCCTATATACAATTGACAAAGAAGCTGAGAAGGAAATCAAAGATACATCGCCCTTTACAATAGCAACAAATGACATATAATACCTTGGGGTAACACTAACCAAACAAGTGAAGGACCTATATGAAAAGAACTTTTAGTCCCTGAAAAAAGAAATTGAAGATGTCAGAAAATGGAAAGATCTCCCATGCTCATGGATAGGCAGGACCAACATAGTAAAAATGGCAATTTTACCAAAAGCAATCCCCATCAAAATACCAACACAATTCTTCACAGACCTGGAAAGAATAATACTCAACTTCATATGGAAAAACAAAAAACCCAGGATAGCCAAAAGAATCCTGTACAATAAAACAACCTCTGGAGGCATCACAATCCCTGACTTCAAGCTCTACTATAGAGCTACAGTAATAAAAACAGCTTGGTACTAGCATAAAAACCAACATGTGGACCAATGGAATCGAACTGAAGACCCTGACATTAATCCACAACACCTGTGAACATATAATTTTTGACAAAGTAGCCAAAAGTGTACAATGGAAAAAAGAAAGCATCTTCAACAAATGGTGCTGGCATAATTGGATATCAACATGTAGAAGGCTGCAAATAGATCCATATCTGTCACCATGCACAAAACTTAAGTCCAAGTGGATCAAGGACCTCAACATAAATCCAGCTATTCTGAATCTGCTAAAAAAGAAAGTAGGAAGTAGTCTTGAATGCATTGGCATAGGAAATCACTTCCTAAATATAACACCAGTAGCACAGACACTAAGAGAAACAATCAATCAATGGGACCTCTTGAAACTAAGAAGCTTTTGTAGAGCAAAGGATATGGTCAACAAGGCAAAGCGACAGCCTACAGAATGGGAAAAGATCTTCACCAACCCCACATCTGACAGAGGACTGATATTCAGAATATATAAAGAACTCAAGAAATTAGACATCAAAATGACCAACAGTCCAATTAAGAAATGGGCTATAGAACTAAACAGAGAATTCTCAACAGAGGAAACTCAAATGGCTGAAAGACATTTAAGGAATTGCTCAACATCCCTAATCATCAGGGAAATGCAAATCAAAACAACTCTGAGATACCAACCTTATGCCTGTCAGAATGGCTAAGATCAAAAACACTGAAGACACTATGCTGGAGAGGATGTGGAGCTAAGGGAACTCTCCTCCACTGCTGGTGGGAATGCAAGCTTGTACAACCACTTTGGAAATCAATATGGTGCTTTCTTAGAAAATTGGGAATCAATCTCCCCAAAGATCCAGCTATACCACTCTTGGACATATACCCAAGGAATGCTCAATCATACCACAAGAGCATTTGCTCAGCTATGTTCACATCAGCATTGTTTATAATAGCCAAAACCTGGAAACAACCTAGATGCCCTTCAACTGAAGAATGGATAAATAAATTGTGGCACATATACACAATGGAATACTACTCAGCAGAGAAAAACAATGACATCATGAGGTTTTCAGGCAAATGGATGGATCTAGAAAAAATCATTCTGAGTGAGGCAACCCAGACTCAGAAAGACAAATATAATATGTACTCACTCATAGGAGGATACTAGAGGTGGACTGCTACTCACATCACCAGGGAGGCTACCTGGAAAACAGGACACCAAGAAAGACACAAGGATCACCCAATGACGGAGAAATGGCTGAGATCTACATGAACAACCTGGACATGAGTGGGAGCAATGAAGGGCGAGGGTCGAGGGAAAGAGAGCGGGAGATCCCAGCTGGATCAAGAACAGAGAGGCAGAACAAGGAATAGGAGACCATGGTAAATGAAGACCACATGAGAAAAGGAAGAAACAAAGTGCTAAAGAGGCCCACAGAAATCCACAAGGATACCCCCACAAAAGACTGCTGGCAATGGTCAAGAGACAGCCGGGACTGACCTACTCTGGTGATAGGATGGCCAAATACCCTAATAGTTGTGCCAGAAACCCCATCCAAGGACTGAGGAATCTGGATGCAGAGATCCACAGCTAGGCCCCGTGGAGCTCCGGGAGTCTAATTAGCGAGAATAAAGCACAGGACAAAAACACATGAACTATGAACCAAAGACTGAGGGGCCCCCTACTGGGTCAGGCCCTCTGAATAGGTGAGACAGTTGATTGGCTTGATCTGTTTGGGAGGCATCTAGGCAGTGGTATTAGGTCCTGGGCTCATTGCATGAGTTAGCTGTTTGAAACCTGGGACTTACGCAGGGACGCTTGGTTCAATCTGGGAGGAGGGGACTGGACCTGCCTGAACTGAGTATACCAGGTTGATCTAGGTCCTCGGGGGAGGCTTTGCCCTGGAGGAGGTGGGAATGGGAGGTGGGCTGGGGGGAAGGGGAGGGGAGCAGGAGGGGGGAGGACGGGGGAATCCATTGCTGATATGTGTAGCTGAATGGTATTGTAAAGTAAAATAAAAGGAAAAAAAAAAAAAAAAAAAAAGAAGTGGTCACAGGTGGTGGGTTTTGAGGTTTCAAGCCCAAACCAGCTCCAGTGGGTTTCTCTCCTCCTGCTTCATGCAGATTGACAAGTAGAACTTTCAGGTACTTTTCCAGCACCATGTCTGCCAGCAGGCCACCATGGTCCCTGCCATGATGACAATGGACTAAATCTCTGAAACTGTAAGCCAGAGACTTTCCATCATCATGGGGTCTCTTCATAGCAATAGAACACTAAGACAGAAGTTGGTACCAGGGAGTGGGTTATTCCTGTGACAGGCCTGATCATGCTGCTTGTGAGTATAATGTGGAAGACTCTGGGACTCTGAATTAGGAAAGCAGCTGAACATTTAAGTGGGGCCATGCTTGTAGAAACATGGAAAATGGTGCTGAGAGCCATGTAGATTATAATACTCCAGCTCAAAAGGTTTCAGAGGAGAAGAATATTAGTAAGTCACATGGAGACTGTTCTTGTGATATTTTGCTGGAAAAAAATGTGGCTTCTTTTGCCCTTGTCCAAAAAAATCTGCCTGAGGCTAAATTAAAGAGTTTGATGAATTGTGTTGGCGGAAGAGATATCAAGACAACTTAGTACAGACTGTGTTATGTGGTTATTAGGAATCTCTTATGCAGATTATATTATTAAAAGGAGCAAGATGAGCAAGGAAAATTACAAATCTGAAGTTTGAGGAGAAAATGAGCACCAAGAAGTGTAATGGAGCTAAGTCTAGTGCTCAAGGATATAAAAACTTTAAAGAAAAGACTCATGCTCAATGGAGTAAAGACAGTAGTGATCTAAGGCAAGTCCCCACACAGTTAAGCTTTGAATTTTTGAAAAGGAATTAAAGAAAAGCTTAAGTAGTGAAGGAAATGATGAATAACAGAAAGCTGTTACAGATAAAATTGAACAACAGGGCATGTCCCCAAACCAGCAATTAGTAGAACTTTGCAGCTTCAGCCATGTGATTCTGGCTTTAGAGACAACAA
The DNA here is from genome assembly GCF_004664715.2 of Peromyscus leucopus. Lineage (NCBI taxonomy): Eukaryota > Metazoa > Chordata > Mammalia > Rodentia > Cricetidae > Peromyscus > Peromyscus leucopus. The sequence goes on from NC_051069.1 coordinate 65,819,211, forward strand.
TACAAGAAAGGGTGTGTGGAATCTCCTTCCATGACTAAAAAATGCCACTGAGACCAGGCATGTGTCATTGAATGAAGCTGTGAAGATGAAGCATGGATTGCATGGGAGACCCCAAGATGTTGGAGATGCCAGAGTCATGGGATACCTACCAAGGAGAGCTACAGACAGGATGTGGAACCAGCCTAAAAGAAGTATGCTGCAGTTAACAAAGCTGAAAGTAGTTGGAGACCTGACAAGCACTTTGGCATCAGACATAGAGGCAGTGGTTAGAGTTTGCCCTGCTGATTTTAGGTCTTTTTTTTTGGGGGGGGGGTCCAGCATTTTCTCACTATGATCCCTTTCTTCCATTTTAGAATGGTAATGTATATCCTGTGCCATTATGTGTTAAAAGTCTGTGATCTGCTTTTTGATTCTAATTTTACAGGTGGTTACAGTAGGAGTTTGTCCCTGGACTCAGAAGAGACTGAATTTTGGACCTTTAAAATGATGGACTGTGATAGTCTATGTGGACTTTCAAAGTTGGACTAAATGGACTAAGTGTGTGTGTGGTGTGTGTGTGTGTGTGTGTTGCATTATGATATAGGTATAAGCCTATGGGGACCAGGGAGTAAAATGTAGTGGTATGAATAAGAATTGTCTCCAATAGTTTCATATCTTTGAATGCTTAGTCATCAGGGAGTGACACTACTTAAGAAGGAGTAGAAAGTGTGGCCTTGTTCAAGTGGTCTTGGAGGAAGTACATCACTGGGAGTGGGCTTTGAGATTTCAAAGTCACAGGCCAGTCCCAGTGGCTTTCATCCTTTTTGCTCCCTGCAGATCTATATGTAGAATTCTCAGGTACTTCTCCAATACCATGTCTGCCTTCATGTCACCATGCTTCCCTGTCATAATGACAATGGACCAAACCTCTGAAATTGTGACCCAGCTTTAAATGCTTTCCTTTATAAGAGTTTCCATGGTCATGGTGTCTCCTTATAAGCATAAACAACTAACTAAGGCACCAGGTTATCCATTCTTAATGATTGACCTAAGCAAAGAAAATAATGAAAAGGAAATTGAACTTTAAAAAGATTAGAACAGGAATGTTGCTACCCTTACACATCCATAGCCCATATAGCAGGATCAAGTCCATATTTTGGAGTTGAGGATGCTGGCTTTATTTCTTAACTGTCTCATCAAATCACGCATGAGCATGATCAGCTTAGCCATACACTTAAGCTGATTAAGAAAGCAAAATGCCAAAGAGCATGGTTTATCTGAAGCATTTTGGTTAAACCTGAAAATATTTTTCCATCCTGAAGTTTAAGATTAACTGTTGGCTTCATCTTTTTAACAGCATTTGATGGTTCATTACTATTTAGTGCATAGGCAAAAAAAAAAAAAAAAAAAAAAAAAAAAAAAAAAAAAAAAGTTAATAATGAAAGACTTCAATGTTGGACCTGGTAATAGAATCCTAAAGTTATCTTAAAAGAGTACCTTCTAATCAAAGCTGACTAAAGAAGAAGAGGCTCCAGGCACATGGAGTCATCTATCAAGGATAGCTTAATGAGGAAATGGTTCATATCAAGGTCAAATTCAACAAAAAGCACATAATGTTCAAGCCTGATTTTCTTTTCTCTTTGCATATTTGAAAAAACCCTCTGAACAGGGTATATGTTGACACACTAATTCAAAGGTTATTCATTGTTCAAGAGGCTATGCAATTAACTGAGTAGTTTTCAACTGCAGACAACTGTAGCATCACAAATTCCTCATTCTGGCAAATATGAGTGAGTGAGCAAGAATGAAAATATAAGATTGATCAGATTACTATCTCATTCTAACTAAAATTTCTGCTATCACATTATTTTTAAACCATCACCAACATGTTTAAATGATAATTGCATCCTCTCAATGAGCACAGTTCCTTATTATTGGAATTGGCAGGGGGCCCTGACATTTGAGTCATCATCTCATTATGTCTCTTTCTTATCCTGGTACACAAATTAAATAGAAATCCAAGCACAGTGAAATTTGGGAGAAGTCTGAGCAGTAACAACTTTAAATTGCAAGGTTTTTTTTAAATTTATAGAGTATGTAATGGATTAACATTTGTAATAATATATTCTCATTCAGGCAATTTTTTAAAGGCTGGCTTTAATCTTAAGGTCAAAAATGCTTCAAAATTTCTAGACAAATATTGAAGTTTTACAAAACAAAACTGATAGTTTCAATATTCTCTAACTGTAAAAGCTAGAATAAGTATAGTTTTAAAAAGCAACTACAGCTGGGTGGTGGTAGTTCACTCCTTTAATCTTAGTACTCAGGAGACAAAGGCAAGCAGATCTTTGTGAGGAGGCCAACCTGATCTAAAGAGTGAGCTTCAGGATAGCCACAGCTACACAGAGAATCTTTATCTCAAAAAAAAAAAAAAAAAAAAAAAAAAAAAAACAAACAAATAAATAAAAAGCAACTACAAATGTAGTAAAAAAAAAATACATATTTGACAAGTTTCTTCCATCCTGAAAAGGTTTCAGAACTCACAGTGATTTTCAAATATATAGCATATGTGTTAAAATATTAATAAAATACCTTTATGTGATCAAATAGGACCAATAATACTAGGAGCTTTAAACTAAAATACCAAAATGTCCCCAGTGGGAACCTAAGCCTATCCTCAAGTAATTTCAAATCATTGGACTTGTATGACAAAAATTTTACTGGTGAATTTTCTAAATCACTTGACTTAGCCATTTAACATAAATGTACATTTTTCTATCATTCTCAAATGTCTTTTTATTTCTTTTATTCATTCAGCTGGATTATTTATTTATTCATTTTGTTGTTGTTGTTTCTGCCATTTTCCTCATCGTTCATTCTAAAAACCAGCAGCTTCCCCAAACCACTTAGAATGCAGAGGAATAGAAAGAGATTCAAAAATATATTATTGGAAACTAAATAAGCATGCATTCAAACATCTACCCTGATAATTAACATGATTTTTCTTATGGGTTACTGAAAGTATATCACCAAAAAGGCAAAAGTAGTCACAACTGATATTTTTTTTTCATTTTATATTGACCTTGCTGTTAGCTATTTCAAAAAATAAGAGACAAATATTTGCTTGAATTCAACTATCTTTAGGTTTGTTTCTGTGATCTTTTCATTAATTACTTATAGTTTTATGGCCCAGATTTCCAAATGGAAACTCAAAAAATAAAAATGTACAGTGAAAATACTACACATTGTGTTCTCTCAAGGAATGATGTTTAAAGAATAACTCATAATTTGAATACTAAAATTTAATTAGTTCATATTCAACATTGGGAGAATACATATTTTTCTTTCTTTTGACACACAAAAATGACATAAATGACACAGTTCTGAGACTGTGAAATTTAAAAGAGATCATAATTACTAAACAGCAGGTTTTTCTCTTTGTTTACATAAAGATAAGTCAGACAACCCTCACAATGTTGAAATTTCTCTCACAGTTTGACTTGTTCATGGAAACATTCATGAATGTATAATGTTAGACTTTTATTGAGTCCTATCATCTTGTAATTGCTGTGGCTATTATTAATAAGTGTTTTCTTTTTATGTGCTGAAATAAATTAGCAAATGAGGCAGACACTATGTAAAAGGCCTGGAAATACAGCCAAATCTTTCTACATACATCCAGGGACCAGTAATCTTCTAAATGGCACTTAAGCTCTCTTGTCTAAATAATTACAACTATAGTCAGCATGGAATTTATTGAAGTAATTATCCATTCTACTAGATCCCATCATGCATCTGGAATCTATGGCTACTTACCTTATCTTTATTCTCAGTACCAGAAGCTTCAGGCTTGGTTCTTATCACAAATGGGGTTGACAGACGCAGCAAGACTCTTTCAAAAGTGGCATTAACCTTTGGAGAGACTATCTCAAAACAGTCCTCAAACTTCAGCACTTTGTGAATGTCACATCGAAGCTGCTTCCTTAGGCCCTCTCCGAGCTGAAGAACTGTCATGTTGGGATCAAACATCAGGTGGAATGGGAAGGCTCTACAGAAGGTATTGATGCTGATTCTGAGATCTGCAGGAACTTGGGAAGTACCCTGTGGAACATTCTTTGTAATGTGAATAGTCTCACATTCTTTGATAAGAAAAGAAAGACAGCTACAGTTGCGTGGATTTGAACCATCAGAGCACAGCTTTTCATTTTCAATTTGCTCCACTTCCACATTCAAATGATAGATTCTCTTTCCTGCAGCCTTAATCATTCCCAGCATTGCAAACCCCACAGTATGGTGAGGGTGGAAGTAGTGAAGCATAAGAGTTCCTTCAGGAAGCTCTTTGCATAGGAAAGATGGTGACTCCAGAGTGGCCTGTTTCCCAAAAGAAGTCCTAATGTGCTCCAACAATGCATCAAAGCCATTGAAGAAGTCCTGCAGTGTGCCACCTACAGCTCGAAGGACTCTCTCATTCTCATCAAAGCATATCTTAAAGAATTCCTCACCAAATCTTTCTTGAATTTCCTGGAACTTCAGACCTAAAGGTAAAGAAGAATAAAAAATGTTAGTAACATTGGCTAGGAATTGAATATATAGCTTTCAAGACACTCATCTAAAGAGGCAGTAATTGAGGACTGAAGAGATGGTTTAGTGGTTAAGAGCATATAATACTCCCAACAAGGACCTGAATTGAGTTCCCAGTATCTACATCAAGTGGCACAGAACTGCCTCCAAGTCTAGATTCAGGAGAATGAAATGACTGGCCTTGTGGCCTCATGCACATACCTATACACAGGCACACACGCATACACATAATTCAAAATAAGTATTTTTAAAAGGTATAGTATTAAGCAAAACAAGTGACATATTTTCCTGAGGCCCCAAATTACCTACATAAGTTAATTTTAAATTAGAGAATTATTTTTCAATTAATTTGCATGCTTCTAAGATATTAGAGAAAATTTGATTTTTTTTTAACATTTAAAAAGACTCTATTCAGCTGGGCAGTGGTGGTGCATGCACTCAGGAGGCAGAGCCAAGCGAATCTCTGTGAATTCGAGGCCAGCCTGGTCTACAGAGCAAGATCCAGGACAGGCACCAAAACTACACAGAAAAACCCTGTCTCGAAAAATCAAAAAAAAAAAAAAAAAAAAAAAAAAAAAGACTCTATTTTGTAGACAAATAGACAAATACTAGATTCAGGACAAAAATTAGTAGAAAGTAAACATGTTTTCTACTATTCCCTCTGTACTTCACAGACACATAAATTTCCCTATCATGTATGTATTCTCTTTCCATTTATCTCTTTCTTCCCTGTGACTCACAGAGTGGGAACTTTTTAAATACTAATAATCTAGAAATTCATTTTCTCTTTAATACCTCATAATTTAAATAACACAAATGACTTATTCATTTTCTTAATGATTTCACTAATCCTTGCAGGACAGGGACACACACACACACACACACACACACACACACACACAACTTATGCATTGATTAGGTGGAAAGTAGCTATCAAAGAGATAATCTGTGGTGCATGTGTGGGTAAAAGCATCAAGCTATTTAGTAGAAATAGTGTTTCTACTAACATAACAGGGTAAATCATGCAATTTAAATAGACTTCATTGAAAAAGAAACAAAAACAAATATAAAATTGTAGAACTTGAAATCACTAGCATTCTTTCAAGCACAAAAATGAAAGAAACCAAGAGTAGAGTAAGAATCTGAGTAGAGAGAATCAAGATGTTTGTTTTCTTAACATATGTATCCCCAGTTGTCCTAGAAAAAGAAACTCTACCTTACAGCAATGCATTATAGGGTAATCAGAGGCACAGAGTTTCCTTTTTAAGGATGGTTGTTGTGTGACAATTTGTTTATGTTCTGACAAATAAAGCATGCCTGGAGATCAAGGGCTAGCCACTAGTTAACCATAGAGGAAAGGCAGTGGTGGCTCACACTTTCACTGGCAGCTCTTGAGAAGAGGAAGCAGGAAGATCAAAGAGTTCAAGGTCACCCTGGGGTAAACCAGATTGAACCAGTCTAAAAGAGAAACAGTCTGGTGGTGTGGTGGTGGTGCACTCCTTTAATCCCAGGACTAGGGAGGTGGAGACAGGAATATAAATCTAGTGGAGATAGGATCTCCCCTAATTCCATCTGAGGATTCAAAGAGGTAACAAGTTCCTAGTGGCTGTTGCTCTGCTTCTCTGATCTTTCAGTTTTCACCCTCAATATCTGACTCCATGTTTTTATTGTTAAGACTAATTAGGATCTCGATTCAGATGGTCTGAGGAAAAACTGTAGGAGAGGTATTATACGAACAGGAATGGAGTCACACTATGGCATCTCCTGTAGTTTACTTATCATTTTTTGTACAGCCTGTCCATCTTATAAGGAATTCTGAAAATCAAACAGGACTGAAACATTCCCTTTTTTTGTTGTTTTAAGGAAAAAAAGCTTATTTGGGCTAATAGCTTGAAGGTCTTTCCACTATAACCCGAACAGCAGCAAAAACTGAGAATGTATGCTCATGTTCAGACCTCTTTCTCCTTTTTATTCAATCTACGCCCAACTCATGGGGCCACCCACATTCAAGGCAGATCTTCTCACCTTAGTTAACCTGCTCCCACCCTCACAGCAGTGTCCAGAGGCTTGTCTCTTAGGTGATTCTAGATTTATCTCAAGTTGACAATCAATACTATTATCACAATTCTTCCATTTACATTCTTCCTTTGTTGTTGGTTTTAATGTCCCCTGTATACTCAACCACTCAGAGAGGAAATCTGTACATATCATCATATACCAATGAATAAATCACTTAAAACTCTGAGATAGTCTGAGGAATGAATATTCTTATACAAAGTTTGGCAGAATATAATGCTAATTCTTTTCTTGTCCTTTCAATTTAGAAAGATCCAGAGGGATTACCCTTCCAAAATCCTCATCCTTTTCTTAATGTCCTATTAGAGTGCACAGCAATCTATGCAGTGTGTGGCTTAATTTGTTGTGCTCACCTCTTTTATCCTTAGGATGTTCCCTCCCTCTAGAAGGGAAGTAACAGAACAGTCAACAACATTATTTTTACTATTCATTTTTAAACACATCAAATAGCTTAAGACTTTTCTATAGTCTTGACATTGTGATAGCCAAAACAAGAAGTCAGTTTTACAAAGGTATCTTTACAACTATTGTGAAATGAAAATAAGTGAAAATTTTAATGATAAAAAGGCCCTTTGTTAAAACATTTCACATTAACTTTGGTTTTGCAGGTTTGACGTTTAAGGTTAACTAGCAATGTGACCTATTGAGATAATGGCCATCATCCAGTTTACATGGGCCTGCTATGAGATTACTCTTCAACATACGCTGTACAACAATAGAACTAGACAGAACTGATAACAATTGTATTGATCTGCCCAGCTCTATAGAGTGGAAGAGAAAAAACCAAGACAGATGATATTTGTATAAACTTGGCTCCTGCTCTAAGTGATCTGCTAGAAATGCTTTCAAAATTATATAAGCCAGTGTACACTGTTTATTCTTTACTTTCCTTAATTTTCTTAGTTGTCTTCACTTTAATTTGATACTGTCCATGATTTCTTCCTGTCTTATCTTTCACAGCTTATTGAAATGTAATTTCCTGATATAATAATTATGTGTTTTGAAAATCCATTCCCATATTCTTCATGAAAACTCAAAAAATCAAAGTCTTATGAGACAGCTGAGAGAGACTCATTTCTCCCTGGGGCTCTAGGCAGGAGTTAGATGCTGCTAAAGTATTGTTTAAAATAGTTTTAAAATTACTTATGATGTTAATTATTTAAATTCTTATCATACATCATCCTATTGTTCATTTTCCTCTCAAAAGCAAATAAAGTAAAATGGTAGAGCACTTTGATGTCCTTCGTGTAAGTTGGTGGACATTCCCTTGCTGCTCTAGATACCATAAGCAAAAGGACTACCAGTCATGTAGGCAACTGGGTGGCCATCATGCCACAATGTAGCCATCCACCAGCATGTGGAATACCTTACATGTGCCTTGAGAAAACTACACAATAACCGTGACTGATTTCTTTGACTTCTAAAGATATAGCCTCAGCCAAGACTGTCCAAGCAAGATCTCAGGATATATATGGAGGCTTCTTAGGCTTACTCATTAGGTCATCTGTGCTGTCCCCTCTGGTGCTACAACATTAGGGCCAATAAAAAGCTTCTCTCAATTAATATTTTCTTGCCTACATTCAGTAATATTAAAATGGAAGCAGAAGAAGCAGAAGTCAGGCAATTTGGCGGAGACAGTAGAATGGTGGTGGGAGCAATAACTGAACAGTTGGCAAGACACCTGCTGAGAGTAATGGATACCTGAAGAAGAATCAGATGAACAGTTGGAGAGTAGTGAGGACAGGAAGGACAGAAGACTGAAAGCGAGGGTGGAAAGTTGAGGTTAAAGAAGGATAAGAGGACATAAGGAACTGCCAGATAAGTTCCAGAGAGCTGACAATTCTTTAGGAACAAGAGTCCTAGAACTGTGGTACACACTGGGGCTAAGGATTGAGAAATCTTGACTTCCTAGGCAGACCCAAGACTTGTAATAATACTTTTAGGGTTAAGGGTTTACAATTACCACTGCCTGCATAAGGAATGTGACTGTATAGGGTGTTACCTGCTGCCCTCCCCTGCCCACTGCTTCAGCTCACTGCTGCCAAAGAGCAGCATTTATAGAGTTTCTTGCCTACTCATGATTTCTATCCAGACAGTAAAAGCTGAACAATGGCTAGCACCTACATCATCATCAATATGAATAAATAAAAAATTGAATGCATACAAATCACAATAATGCTCACCTTGATGATAATATTCTTCATTACTATGAAATGTTCTGTTGATCAGATTTATATATATATTAATACTTTATATATTATATTATATATATATATATGTATGTATTAAACTAAAGCCAGAATAAACAGTGCTGTAATCTGTTTTTTTTCATATGTACCTACTATACTGCATGGAGTGCTTCTAGGTTTGGAAGAAAAATATTGTCCAAAAACTTCAGGTTTTTGAACAAAGAACAGAAAAATTATTGCTTGTAACTGGTATTGATGTTCAAAGGAATGAAAATGCACTCACAGTTAAGTGTAATACATAGATGTAAAGACAATATTGTACATTGTTATTTGCTTAAATGCTGGAATCCTTTAGCTATGAGTGAAATAGACTATATTCTTTCATGGATTAAGACTGTTGTCTATTTTTATTAAGCCATCTTAATGTAGCTGCAAATATCTTGAAGATAAAATGTTCTACTTATTGGTTCATTCATGTCCATCACCAGCAAAATGCCTGGCCCATGGAGAATATCTTCCTTTCTTTTATAATATTCATCTATGGTGTACAAGTATTAGCAATCTTTCTATGTTTCAGTTATATCATATATAAGGATGTCAAGACCAATAGACATGCTCACATCTATTCATGCAGTTCATTACATTACCATGTGATTAGACTATCGCATAAAGACACAGAACTACTTTGAAGGTAAGAAAATGAATGTTTACTTATCTTGAGGGACTGTTTGAAGAAAATGAGGTGTTCAAAAAGCCAACAAAGGAAGGTAAAGCTCCCTCCCCCAGCAGATGAACTATAATGGATAAATAGAGGAAAAGGTGGAAGGGTACAGCAGGGAGTGAATGAGCAGGTCGTGAATGGATGACAGCTGGCAAGCAAAAGTGAGGTGTATGCAGTCAATTAATCAACACTGGAAAAACTAGACTTGATAATGGCGAGTCCAGAATCAAGAACACTAGCCAGAGAGATAATGTGATTGAAACATGAATATAAAAAAATGCATTAAAAGGAAAAATATTTGAGAACAAAAGTAAGAAAATCAAAGCATTACATACATATGTTATATGCAGAAACTTATAAAAGTTGCTTAATTACTTAGCACAAATATTCCAAAACATACCTTTCAGAATTATTTTTCCATGCAATATTTTCAAATAGCAAGAAAACATTTGCAATAAACATTTTCAAATAATGAAAACTGTGCCAAGAAAGTGTTATATGGCTGAAAACTAGTCAATATACACCCTTGGATTAAAGAGAAAACCAAAACTGAAGCTAAAGCATATAGAACTCAAGGAAACCAAAATCAAAGAAAAATGTATTTTGTGTCTACAGAAATAAAAGTAAGTAAGTAAATACATACATAAAAATCATTAAGATTAAGACTCCATGGGTGCAACTTCCCTGTCATATCTAGGAGACACAATCTCATAGCAAACTTCCTGTTCCCCTAAGAAAATCATGTTGAATTTAAGGGAAAAAAACAATTATAACATGAAAATAGGTACAACCTAAAATTGAGAAACAAAAATCTACTGAAGGAAATGACATAGGTACATATTGAGAAGAAATGGAGAAAATGAGACCTTTGAGTTTGAAAAATGGAACTGGACAGTTCATTTGTTAAAGATTGACTTTCACTGTTTAAAAAATATTTTTCTTTATTCATTGAAAGTTTCATCCTTTTATACAATGTATTTTCATTATATCTATCAACTACTACCACCCTATCCCATCTACCTGCCAACTTCTGATCTTTTTTTTTTTTTTTTACTGCTATTAATAACTACCTGAGTCCAGTTAGTATTGCCCAGTTCAGAGGTGACTGCATCACAAAGACTCTAGCATCATAAAGGAACTAATTCAAAGCTGAATGGAAGAGGTAGATTCTAGCTAAAGGAATTTGGTCCTTGAACTTGTCACTGGCCCTTCTCATTGTCCCCTCCCTGCTTCCGGGCTGCCATGGGGTAAAGGGCTTCACTTCGAATTTTGTCTGGTGATGTCATTTGTCCACCTAATCCCACAGATGGGACTAAGCTACCATGAACTAAAACTTCTAATAGGATCCAAAATAATTCTTTGCTCCCTTGTGTTCTTGGGTATTTTGTTACACCCATGCAGTGACAAGTAAAGGAAAGAATCATGCAATGTTTCACAAATACCTGTGTGGACAACAGTGTGAGTGAACAAGGGGTAAAATGCAAATGATTGAAGCTCACTTTTAATAAAAAAAAAAAACAAAAACAAAAACAAAAAAAAACAATTACTCGATTATTTTCATGCCATTGGAGTGGTGTTTGATTTATTATTTTTCTTTTAGTAAAAATAGATTTTTTTCACTTAATATATCCTGATTATCATTCCCCTCCCACTTCCTACCCATTTCTCCTTCCATCTGGATCCACCCTTTTCTGCCTCATCAGAAAGCAAACAGGCTTCTTCTTCTTCTTCTTCTTCTTCTTCTTCTTCTTCTTCTTCTTCTTCTTCTTCTTCTTCTTCTTCTTCTTCTTCTTCTTCTCCTCTTCCTCCTCCTCCTCCTCCTCCTCCTCCTCCTCCTCCTCCTCCTCCTTCTTCTTGCTATTTTGAGACAGCGTTTCTCTGTGTAGTTTTGCTGCCTGCCCTGGATCTCGATCTGTAGACCAAGCTGGCCTCAAACTCACAGAGATGCGCCTGCCTCTGCCTCCTGAGTGCTGGGATTAAAGGCATGCACCACCACCACCTGGCTTACAAACAGGCTTCTAAGGAAGAATAAACTGTAATAAAATAAAACAAACAGGAGGAAAAGAGCCTGAGAAAGAGCACAAGAAACAGATATAGATGCAGAGATGCTCCCATTTGCACACTCTAGAATCCCATAAAAACACAATACTGGAAGCCATAATATGTACACAAAAGTTAAGAGCACTGACTGCTCTTCCAGAGGTCTTGAGTTCAATTTCCAGCACCCACATGGCAGCTATAATCATATTTAACTGTAGTCCCATGCCCTCTTATGGTGGGCAGAAAAAAATACTTTAAGTAAATCATTTCTGCTTCGTCATGCCCATACACTACCTGTCAAAACCCAATGTGATATATTAAGACCAATTTCTCTTATGAATATTTTCTAAAGTAATAGGCAATAGAAGCGAGTAATTGGTAAAGTATCAAGTAATGCTTATATGTTATATAAAAAAGTAAGTCAACAGTAGAAAAAATCTATCAGCCAAACACCGAATTCATAAAACTAAATAAGAAAATAAAAGATCATATCAGCAAATCCCAAAACGTCTAAAATTCAAAAATTTTTATAAACATTTAACAAAATAAAAATAAAAGACCTGTTTAAATATAATAAAAGCTGTTTTCCAAAAACTAGATACAATGCTTATTTTAAATGACAAAAGATAAAAAACTTTTCTACTGAACTCAAATTAACTAGGAGGCTTGATTTCATGGCCATTGTCCAATGTTGTCTTGGAAATTCTAAAACTGTGAGATATCAAAATACAATTATTATATAAAGTAGAAAGAATAAAAGAATGACAATAATTTTGTGAAAATAAATCTAAGTATGCATTATGAGAGTTTTAATTATTTAAAAACTGTATTTAAGTTCAATGGAAGAAGAGTGGTCCACTTACTACCAAGGTACTAGCTACCAAACCTTCTGAAAAATGTTAAAATTAAATCCCATCTCACACCTCAAGCAAAATCATATTCCAGTCAGGAAAAGCTTAAAATGCAAACAAAAAAATAATAGAAGAAAATTCAGAGACTGTGTATCCTTTAGCTAACATAAGGAAACAAATACCCAAAGACATTAAAGCATTTGATTTCATATGCTGTCAAGCTGAGTTAAAACTGCTAGAGTAATGAGAAGAATATGACTTTGTTTTAATAAAACTGTATGGGCATTATTCATCTACCCCTGACTTTCCATTAGCCTCTACTACTAAGTGATTCTAGATCACCACCAACAAATGTTCAGTACAGAGACAGTCCACCAGCCTCTTAACTGATTGTTCTGTATTCTCCCAATCTGCTCTTATCCATTCTGCATATGACCTTCATAAACCATAAATTTATCATAATTTCTCTGCTTAAAAGCTCCCAATGACTATCTATTGCCTTCAAAATAGAGCCCTAAATCACAGGGATTTATTCAGTACTCATGTGACCCACTTTGGCCTATTCTCATCTCCTGAATCGCCCATTGTAACTCTTCATAAAAGTACTCAGTAGTTTCTTTTGTTTATAGGTTTCTGGACATGTTGGATTTGAGTCACATTTCATTTTGTTTGAATAGGATTCTGTCATTCTACCTACCCTGATAAAGTGGCTATGTGCTTTCCTCCATCTTATATATTTTTACATCTAAGTTCCTCCAGAATGCTTTTGGGGGCCTTTCCAGACTGAGACAGATGCCTGTATTTATTAAGCTTCCAAATTACCTGATGGGCATTGGGATCTTAACATGTACCACACAGTGTTTGCTAGTTTGTCCACTCTATCCACCAGATCTAACCTACTTAGATAAGAGGGTTTTTTTTTCTGTTTACCACTGTTTTATTCCTTCATTTTAGGGGAAAAAAACCTCTCTGTATCTGCCCTCAGTGCTGGACACTGGATACACAGGGATGATAAATACAGAAATGTTTCTTTTTTTAAGCTATGTGACAGACAATCCAGTAATTCCATACATCACCCAACAACCAGGAGTATTATAATAAAAAGAGATGATACAAGTGGGGTTGTGAGAGGGCTCAGAGGGTCAAGGTGCATGCCACCAAGCCCGAAAACTTTAATTTGATCTCGTCCTCTGATCTCCACACCCATAACTTGGCACATATGTGCAAATATGCACAAATACACACAAAATAAATAAGTGATATAGTCATAGGTAAAGCAATAAATAAACAAATAAAATTAACAAAGCTAAAAGGCAAGAATTCACTAAGCTGCTAGGAAGTAGATAGGTAAGAAACTAGATTATTCTAGAACAAATCAAAGTTTATTTATAGAACCTGGAGGAGAAAGTAACAGGAAAGCTTCTGAGAAACTAAATGAAAATCACCCTTGCAGTCTTTGTCTGTAGGAATATTTTAATGAACAGATAAAAAATAAAACAGTCATTTAATAGGCAAATAATTACAATTATATATAACTGACAATATGTCCATGAATAACAAACATTACATCATTACATGTTTCATATATATATGTATGTATGTATATATATACATATATATATATATATTAGATATACACTCAGATAATTGTGTATAATTGTTGTTTTTCATATCCTTCAATGTTCTTTGGCATGTCTTTATACTCAAGGCAGATAAATTATACTACTACTGACTTATCAGGTGTGAGTACTATTAGTTGACAAATTCTTATTTCTTTTTTAACAAATAGCCACCAAGGTTGAGTAATGGACAGACTCAGGGAAGCATGTATAAAACCAGACAGTCTTATCGGGATGCTATACTGGCCACCTGTTAGATGACAAATGCTCATCTCATCACATCCCCAAACCTCCTTCTCCAGCACTGTGACAGGCTGCTGTGGAAGACACAAAACCAGGAATTCAGCCAAAGCATGGTATGAAGTAAAAAAAAAAAAAAAAAAAAAAAAAACTGACAGACATATGCTATTTACAAAGGTGTACTTCAGGGCACCTGCCTCAACACTGCACCATCTCTGTGATGCCATCTGATTAATTATAAACGCATGGCAGTAACTTGTAGACTTTGGTGCCACCCCACTGATGAGTAGTCTCACCATTTCCAATACTAGCACTTTTACCAGTTTTTCACCTGCTGTTGGAGAAGGTAAGGAAGGTGGTTGCTATGCAAATACATGGGTTCTGGCTTCTATTATTAACTGGCCCTGTTCAGATTGTGAGCTATGGTGGTGGCATCCAAAGACCACAATTTCCACATGGATGCATTCTCAGAGGCCTTACTCAGAGATGGTAATCACTGCTAATGCTTCTTTGATTATTATGTTTTGAAAATTACTTAACAGTTATTTTCCCTCTTTAAAGGTGCCAATGAAATCTAGGGAGCCATGTGGCTGTCCAGTTTCCACAAAAGGAAAGTTTAGCAATTAAGCCATGCTGTAGTAAAGAATAAAACTCATGATAATCTGACTTTTCTTACCATACCAAATAACAAGTATGTAATCAAAATCCTAAGTGCCTGTGTCATTAGCTAAATAGAGCCAGATTTTAGGAAAACCTAAAAGGAATACATTTCCATGAATCTACAATGGGGTTATTACAGTGGTTATAGCTGGTCCATAAGCAAGCAACTCTCACACTTTATTTTTTATTTTTGAAGGATACAGACATGTGGTTATGTATTTGCTTTAGCGATCATTGGCAACACACCACCACTCATCATGATGCTACATTAAGGCATAGAGTACACTGGAACGTCTCTGGTAACTCAGTCCAACCTCATCCTTCCTTTGCATAAATTCCTCCAGTGTTGAACAGCTCATGAAACTTGCTCCTCCACATCCAAGTGGCTCCAGAAATTACAAAGCTCTCAGTGGACTGACTAGCTGTGTTACATCTTCTGTGACGACTGTACCAAATCTGCCTCCTTTCTTCATGGATGTCCTAACCCCAAAACAGCTCACATGCCCTTTTTTATTTTTTATTCTTATATTTTCAGAGAACTAATTCAAAATACATTAAAAGCAACACCAAAAAACTGCTTAGATTAAAATAGAGAAAACATGAAAAGAATAGAAACAAAACAAAACTGGGTTTAAGTGATTGGAAGAATACTCCAAGTTGTAACTCTGAAAGAAATCAAAGAATAATGGAGATAAAAATAAGAAAATCTGTTTCAGATAAGGGGACTTTTCTGGAGCTACAGTCTTTTGCATATATGTGTATATGTGTCTTAGTTTGTGAAACAGACTTCTCTGTGTGTTCCTTCTTACTAGAGTGTACCTTTATCTTATTTGATTTCCTTACATTGTACAATGTATAGTTTTAATTCACAATTTCCTTTATAAGATGCTAAGTTGACTTTTGAAGGACCTGAGTTCAGTTTCCAACATCCACATTGGACAGCTCACAATGGCCTGTAACTCCAATTTCATAGATATCCAGTACCTCTGGCCTCTATAAGTACCTATACTCACATGCACATGGGCACACACACACACACACACACACACACACACACACACACACAACCATACACTCGTGATTTAAAACAATGAAACAATCTTATTTTAAATGATGTTGAACTAAATAAATAGTTTAGGGCAGTGAAAATGAGCATGTTAGGCGCATGTAGGAAATTAGGCTCATGCACATTGCCACTTTATTATCCTAAAGGAGGCCATTCTAAGAATGGCTGAAGTGAGCCACACATGCACAAAGCACCTGTTCATAAATGCTATGATGTCAAAGTGGTTCTAATGGAGCACAGAGCTGTATTTGTACCACAGACAGATGTCACAGATAAACCAAAGAGAAGCTTGAGACATGCAAAAATATAGCAAGACTTATCTTTTTTAAAATTGAGTAAATAGAAGAAAATAGGAACCTGAATTCTTCTGTTACTACAAAAGAAATAAGCTATTTGAAGTCCAAGTTTATGGGCTGAGAGGGTTATGAATTCTTCTACTTTTGCAAAATTGTTTTGTTCAATTTCATTTTCTACATCTCTTTTCAGAAATATGTAGACCCACACACATTTTTCATAGTTAAATTCATAATGTTCAAATCAACACAAATACTTTGTGTTCAGCTTTTTCATTTCCTGTAATGTTTAATGAGGCTAGTAGTGTTTGTAGCTGTCAGCTCTCAGTTGAGTCTTGCTCTAGATTTGACTTCAGCTGAAGTGAAAGCTGGCCCCAGCTCCTGCCCCTCCCAAGGGCAATATGAATCCAAACCCAACTAGTTTGGGGAGAAAGAGTTGAACTACAAAGGCTTCACTTCCTTGCCTAGGTCAATAATTCTGGAAAGAGCATCTGGGACTTAACTTCCTACTTTGCCCCATCCACTCATCCCAAATCTTCAAAAGGAAAGGCTCTAGCAAGGCCAACTCACATAAATAAATATATGTGCTGGTTCTTATGAAAAAAGAAAGATGACTCAGACAATAGAACTGAGAGCCATGAAGGGCCAGTTTTTGGCCTTGAAACTTAATGAGGTTTGCCTGATTGACTCACTGATCCTGAGGTTTGATTTTCTGTGTGTAAATTTCCATATCAGCATCTGTTTCCCAGGGAACTAGAGCTGAACATCATAAACATTCCTTGGGCTGAATTACATCTGTGCACAGGATTCTAATTTAAACATCTGTTTAACATTCTCCAAAATTGATATATCATCTGTTAATTCAATACCACTGGGCTCCTTTCTGTTGTCAATACTTTGTAAATAGAAAGAACATTCAACAAACATTGTCAGATCATAATTTGAAATTTCATCTTTCTTCATTGAACTATTTCTTTAAAAATATAGCAGGCATAGGTCAGTATTAAGGCAAAGTTTTTAAGCCTATTTATATGAATGTTTTCTAGTTTATTGTATCAAAATCTTAAATCCAAAATTAAGATATACCAACAGGATGCTTAAGAATTAGGACAGATTATTTTCAGAATTACTGTATGTTTGAACTAAGATTCAGAAAAGGGTGTTTGAGAGGTCTATGGAGAAAAAAATTGAATGGTTTGTAATTAATACAAAGCAAAGAATCTAGATAATGTAAAAATGTTGACTGGTTATAGATATAAGTTCTTAACTCTAAATTCTTACTTAAGCCTTCCCCAGCAAGATTAAGGTGGTAGCAACTGTTCTGGTACATTATGGGTACATGCTAGATCCATTTAATAGCTTAGAAATGAAAGGATTAAAAACCAATAATTGAGGAGGAACAAAGTAAAAATAGCCAATAGGAATATTTGAAATCAATCAGAAAAACGATAGTGCAAGTGTGATAGTTAATACTGTCAACTTGATAGGATTTGGAATTTTCTAAGGAGACAGCTAGGCATGTGTGTGAAGGAATTTCTAGGCTGCTTTAACTGTGGTGGGCGGACCCACACTAATCATTCTATCAGCAGGATTTAACAATTCTATCAGCAGGATTGCTGAACTGCATAAAAATGACAAAGGGAGCTGAGCACAGGTGTTTGCCACTTTTGTTCTCTGAGTATGGATACAATGTGACCAGCTGCCTCAAACTTCATAATAGACTGTACCTCCCAGTATAAGTCAAAATAAACCTTTTTTATTTCAGCTGATTTTGTCCACTATTTTGTCACATGAACAACAACAAAAAAAAAGTGTAACAAATAAACTAAATTTTTTAATTGTCTCACCAAGACCAGCACCATAAATTGGTTGGCAGGAATGCTAGACATGAGTCTATGAAAATACAATACCTTAAATCTGGTGACAAGTGAGAAAGCAATGGGGATATGAGGCTGGATATGTACACCTTCTCTTTTGAGAAAGGGTAAGAACCATTCCATGTTCTCATTTCCCATGAGATTCCGCAAAAAAAAAAAAAAAAATTTCTCGAATCAAAAACTAGTCTCTCTGGTGCCTCGTGCATACCCTACTCATTTACTCACATTCCTCTATTTAATATCACTAAACTGGAAGGCTATGAATAAAGGAAACAAAGAGGGAGGCTCCGTCTTTTGAGAAAGAGTAAGCTGGAAATACTAAAAACAGAACCAAAAGGAAGGAGCATACATATGGACTGGGGCTGGCTGACTTGAAAGAAATGTAAAACAAAATCGTACACTAATTTGAAGATCTTGTTCCCATAATTTTTTTTTTTTTTATCATTCCCACAACATTCTTTAATTCCTAAAGAAAGCAAAGGGTTGTATGATGAGAGATCTTTGGAAGATTGGAAAGCAAACAGAATAGCATTATCTAAAAGGTCGGCTGAATCTAGCACTCTCAGGAAAAATATATTACAGATATGAGTATACTGAATTCACACACATCAACACACTCTATGCTGTTTCCAAAATATTTCTTTAGTGTGAAACAGAAAAAGTCACAATTACGAGTGAAAATTATCAGTGGTGGCTCACGCGTGTAACCCCATCCACTTGTGAAGCTAAGCCAGGAGGCTTACCACAGTTCAAGGTCACATGGGTTTATACATAGTGAGTTCTAGGCCAGCTTGAGCTACAGAGATACTTTTTTTAATGTAATGAAAAAAATAATCTGATTTTTCTCATCTCAGCTCCCTATCAGCCTTGCCAGAATATTACTGTTATTTCCTATCTTGTTTCCAAGAAGATGTCAAAGGGCAACATGGATTGTTTTTTCCAACCCAATAACAGTTCAACAGTTAATCTGGTGACCCAGAAGGCATGAACATAATTTAGATTTTTTTCTATTGCTTTGTAGCTCTGGAAACTTCATTCCACCATTTGACTAAAAATGTAGTTCCCAAAAGATCAAGACCACAAGGCCCAAAATAACAAGAAAGTTGTGTGTGTGGCGGGAGGGGGAAGGGGGGGGGTCATAGAAATCACAGGAATAGGGGAGGGAGGAGTGGACATTTTAGAAGATAAGATGACATTTATAATTGCTCAGGAAAGCAAGTTTTAAATATAAGGAGAAGTAACTTATGATCTGCTATTTCTATATAGTAACTAATGTTTTAAATAATTAAACAGATAAGGGCTGGTGCTGGCTCTGTGATTGTGAGCTCATACATGGAGCATTCACTTAGCATGATGGCTTGTTCTTTGTGAAGATTCCATTTACCTCACTGTACATATGGGGGTACAAAACATCTGACTGCTGCTAATGATGGCAGCATTGTGTAATGACTAATGTTGAACTATGAAAAATAACTACCCTGGTATTTAAAATCTCAGGGAAGTGACCCAAAAAAATCAGACTTTACAGAGGGGACTATATCAGTGGTTGATGAGGCTTCTGAATTCATGCAAAGTCTTGGAGAAATCTAAAATTACCATAACATAGTAGTAAGAGAATTTTTAAATGAAAATTATATGTCACATTGTGGCTGTCTTTTACTGCATTATCAAAGAAGTAGGTAAGCTAAGCAATAGAAGTAGTCAGAAATTTTATTTTTATTATGTTTTCATTTGTACACATATTTTCTATGTAGACAAAAACACTTCCTAGAACATAGAGAAACTAATTGCCCAGTCTGATACCAATTGCTGTGTGGTACTGGATGACAGGAATAGGATAATTTTCACATGGAAAATCTCCAAAGTCTATGTCACAAAATCAGGCTATCGGTGAAAATATAGAACTATAGAAAAAAACTCCATGGGATAAATTCTAATCTAGACACTGATTATGGAATGTGTTATTTTATTGACAATATTAAGAAAACCAAAATACTTAACAATTATAAGGAGACACCACAAGCTATGTTTGACATACTAGTTTCATTTAGTTTAGGATTTTTGTTGATGTTTTAACTGGGGCTCCAGCCTAGTAAAACCAAAAGCAATTTTTTAGGGGCACATGATTATTTAATTACAGTTTAAATTTATTTAACAAATATTATACTTTTTTCTTAATATAATTTATAACTTAGAAGTTGGAAAATAGAAAAAAATTATTTAAATTAAATTAAAAACCAAAATGATTTCACTTCCCTCCTCCCTTCTGTCCCTCCCTCCCCATCACTCATACATGTACATACCCACATACCCATACACACATAAAACATATATCCCATTTGAGGGCAGCAAACATCACAATCTTTCATCCCTAACTATTTTGCTCTTTTTTGATAGTAGATGATCATCTCATCCTTGGTTCATATTAAATTTTTGCTGATTAACTCAATAATTTCCTTTATAGCTAATTATATTCTAACGAAAGTATCAGTTCAAGCATGATGATATTTTTTATTTGTTCCTTTTTTCTCTGTAGTCTCTGAAGGGGCTCTAGCATGGCAAACATGGCTCTGACAGGCCTTGCCTTTCCCTGTTCCCTCTATCTTGCTAAAAAGCATTCTATCACATTCCTAAAGCTAGCTACCAAGGTCTATTCCCTTATATGGCCACTGCCTTCTCCTGACGCTGACCACCAAGGTCCAGCTATCAAAGTATTAAAGTCCAGCTACCAAAAGCCCCCTTATGATTACCCTAATTAACATGCTCAATCAAAATTAACCAACTAATCCTAACATGGGGTCCCCTTATAAACTGCCATTTGTCCTCTCTATCCAGAGGCAGTCCTTTGTCCCTCCAGGGTAAATATGCCTTCCCCTCTCCTTTGTTCCTTTTTCCTAATGCCTTGTCCTCTATCTGCTGTCTTTGTCTCTCATTCTCTACCCCTTGTCCCTCTGTGGCAAATAAACCTCCTTTGTGCTGAGAACTTGGTCTTGGGGTGTCTTGTGCCAGTTCTGGTCCTTTTAATCTCCTCTCTGTTCAATCATTTCCTCAACTTTTCAAATCCTGTTTGTTGGCATCCTATCTTGTTTGAAATTAGGTACTTCCATAGCCAGATTTATCATTGGCAAACGTTGTTTATTGGGCTTGGGAATGCAGCTCAGTGATATGTGTTTGTCTATCATGTCAAGGACTCTGGTTTCGATGTTTAATTTTGCCAAAAACAGATAAAAATATATTTAAGGAAAAGATGCCTAATTGAAAGCAGACACTGAAATAAAACACTGTATTGACAATAGAATGTAGCAATATATATGCACAGGTTTGGGGAGATTAGCTTAACAAACATAAATTGTGCTGAAAAACACTATTATTTATATGCAGAAATAGTAAAAAACATAACATGGTAAAAAAAGCAGTGCATTCTTTTTGGAAGTTGAAAAACTATATTCAAAGCCTTCCTTCAGTATTTGTTAACTAAATAATTTGGAATAAGTGGCATTCTAGGCCTTAATTGCTTTGTCTGTAAAATCAGAATATTAATATTAGTTCTATAACCCAATAAAGCACTAATTAATAGCTGTAAAAAGTCCCTTGCAAATAGAAAAGTGCCTCATAATTTTGTGTGTGTGTGTGATTTGCTTAATGAAACAAAAATAATTCTCATTAGCATATGGACATTTCAATCCTTTCTACTCTTTTGTCTCAGGGTCCTCAGCAGCCCTCATTCTGATGTGACTTTGTTATTTTGTATTATTTTCAGTGTCTGCCTTTCCACTTTATATCTGTTTTTTTTTTTCCCTCCCTATTCATAACTGGCAACTACAACAGAAACTGAAAACAGAAACTACTTAGAAAAACATTGCGCCAGTGGAAAGAGTCCTTGTAAATTATTCCTCAAATAGGGCAAGCATTTCCTCACAGATGACACAGACTTCTGTAAATTAATAACCCTTCCCATGCTTAATAAAATGAACTTTAACCATAAATTCCAATGACCATTTAAATCCTCAAACTAAAGAAATTTTAAAGATTTGTAGCAAACTGGAGTCTATTGATTATTAAATTTTTATGCAAAATATTAAGCTTAAATATGGCACTAAAGCAAATGCCTAATAATGAATTAAGAAGCAAAGTTTTAAATGTTTGGTCAATTCATATGGCTAAATTTCCTAAAGTGTGAGATGGGCAATCATTTACCCCCCCCTTTTTTTTGAGACAGAGTTTCTCCGTGTAGTTTTGGTGCCTATCCTGGATCTCGCACGGTAGACGAGGCTGGCCTTGAACTCACTGAGATCTGCTGGCTCTGTCTCCTGAGTGCTGGGATTAAAGGTGTGCACTACCACCGCCCGACTAAGAAAGGATCTTTTATTCACTTTTGTTTATTAGTTCTGTGTATTTGTGTTGTATATGGGTATGGGCACATGAATGTGAATGTCCAGAAATGCCAGAAGAGGGCAGTGAATCCCGTGGAGTTAAATATAAATAGATTTGAGCATCCTAATATGGATTCTGGGAACCAAACTCAGGTCCTCTACAAAAACAGTATACACTTTTAACCACTGAGCCGTTTATCCAGCCTCAAGATTTACTTTAAGATAAATGAAAAATAGTATGAGGTACAGAATTGAATAAAAGAGTGAAAGAAGTGTGAGAATGCTGTGGAATATACAGAGAATTGAAAGCAAAAGAATAAACAGTTGAAAAATGACAACAATTGGATATAGTCAGTCTAAATTTTCTAGAGACTGAGGTAACTCACATCAATTCAGGACCATTTGTCAGGGCCATTCCCTGGCTAAAATTCTTAAATTCCACTTGGAAAGATCCTAAGCCAGCTGAGACCTTTATGAGAGCTCAAGCATGTAGAGACATCCCTTCCTTGTGGCAGAAGCAAACTGTATTGTCCACTTTGCCCACTTTATTTTTCTACTAGAGTATTTGTCTCCTTTTTTTTTTTTTTTTTTCGAGACAGGGTTTTCTCTGTGTAGCTTTGCGCCCTTCCTGGATCTCCCTCAGTAGACCATGATGGCCTTAAACTCACAAAGATCTTCCTGCCTCTGCCTGCCTCTGCCTCCCAAGTGCTGGGATTAAAGGCGTGCACCACCACTGCCCGGCAAGTGTATGTCTCCTTTAGTGATTGATAGTATTTATGATTCTAGAAGTGCAAGTTGACAGAAAAAAAAAAATTACCGATGTCTCTCACATGGAAAACTGGCAGTAATTCAGCATTTTACTAATGTCATGTGACTATTGTTTCTGGTGTTGGTTTGAATAGTAACCATTGCAGGGCTGTGTGAGGTAATGATGTAAGGTGAAGAAGGTGAGGGATATGAGAGCTATATAAGCTACTGCAAAGACAGAAAATCACACATACACACCCACTGAAATTCATCTACAAACAATGTTTAGCTAGACATTGTGGTGGCATTCTAATTGTACTGAAATGTGATTTTGATTGTATGTTAATAAATAAAGTTGCCCGGGGGTCAGAGCTATTAGAGCCATAGCAAGAGTGTGGCGGTGGTGGCACACACCTTTAATTAACAGCTGAGCCATATCTCCAGCCCTTCTGGATTGCAGAGGCCACTTCAGGGATGGTGCCATATTGTCCTCAGAAGATGCCTTTTGACAAAGCCATACCACACTTGTTTTGGCAACATGTAATAGGATTACAATCCACAGGACTGGAGGGAGCTGGCACAAGTTGTTCTTGAACCCAGCCAGACGCTTCAATTTCTTGAACTTGGTTCAAGGATGAAGCTAAAAACATAGTAAAACAATGGAGGGATAAAGGAATACAAGTCTGCCAGGATCAGCTTATTGGAGAAGGCCAATATGCTTCCCTACAAACACAATGTTTGTATGATGTCCAAACCCTAATTTTATGTTGAACGGCAGCCTTGAATGCATGAGTTGAGGAACCAGGAAAAAAAAACTGAGTCATTTATAAAGGATATGCAAGGCCCAAAAGAATCTTTCACAGATTTTTTACAAAGACTGGCTTCAGCAGTAAAGAGAATGGTATCGGATTCAGAAGCTAGTAAGATAATAATTGAACCTTTGGCCTTCGAGAATGCGAATGCAGCATGCAAAAGAATAATCAGGCCATTAAAGGCAAGATCTGCACCTTTGGAAGATTGGATTAGAGACACGGTTAATGTTGAGGCTCATGAGCATGATGCTATGTGGGTAGGAGAAGCAATTTCAAAAGGTTTGAGGAATGTTAGATGTTTTGGATGTGGAAAGCAAGGACATTTGAAAAGGGACTGTAAACAGGTCATTCCTAGAAACAATGTTTCTTCAAGGAACAATGGCAACAGAATGCCCCTTCCTTCTGGAGTATGCAGGAGGTGTGGTAAGGGAAAACACTGGGCCAATGAATGTAAATCAACAAAGGACAGACAGGGTAATCCTTTGCCTCAGTCTTCGGGAAACTCCCAGAGGGGCCTCATGCAGGCCCCTATAGCAAATCCAGTTCAAACCTTTCCTGCAGCCATAGGGGAAACCCCTGCTCAGAGCGATTAAATAACCAAATGCCTATTGGAATAAATCATGCTGGTCAGAATGATGAAACAGAGAGAATAGAAAATTCAGGAGAAAACATAAAGAAAAATTTTTGGCAAACTTCTATTAATGAACAAAGACCAAAATTAACGATAAAAATAAATGGTGTTTTGTTGTCTGGTCTGGTAGACACAGGTGAGGACATTACCATAATTGCACCAGAATTTTGGCATTCAACTTGGCCTCTTCAGGAGGTAAACGTTCAACTGTTAGGAATTGGGACCTTATCTCAGGTAAAACAGAGTGCAAGATGGCTGGAATGTATAGGTCCAAAAGGACAGAGAGGAAAATTAAAACCATATTTGGCTAACATAACTATGAACCTGTGGGGTCGAGACTTGTTGCAACAATGGAATACTCAGATTAACATCCCTCCAATCTCAGAAACAAATCATAAACTAGCACATGTTTCTGAGAGAAATATTAGAAGATATTGTTCTAATGAGTGGTCACCAGCCATCCATATTATACAAGAAAAGGGCACAACAACTAATGATCTTCCAAAACAGCTCTACCTTTAAAATGTTAACAGACAAGCCTGTATGGGTTCAGCAATGGCCCTTAACAACAGAGAAACTCCAGGCTTTAGAAGAGTTGGTAGAAGAACAGTTAAATGCTCAGCGTATTGAAGAATCAACCAGCCCTTGGAAACCTCCTGTATTTGTTATTAAAAAAGAAATCTGGTAAATGGAGAATAGTAACAGACCTTAGAGCAATTAACAAAGTAATTCAGCCAATGGGCTCTCTACAATCTGGGATTAAAGGTGTGTGCCACCACCGCCACACTCTTGCTATGGCTCTAATAGCTCTGACCCCCGGGCAACTTTATTTATTAACATACAATCAAAATCACATTTCAGTACAATTAGAATACCACCACAAGACATGAGCATCATCAATAAGGTTTGGTAAATACAGAAAAAGCAAAAGCAAGCAAGCAAGCAAGCAAGAAGAGAGAGAGAGAGAGAGAGAGAGAGAGAGAGAGAGAGAGAGAGAGAGAGAGGAAAGAAAGGAGAAAAGAGAGAGGCAAGGACTGGAGTGGAGGGAAGGGAAAGGGAGAAGAGGGAAGAGTATTGAGGAGTTCCAGTCCTTGTTTGGGTCTAGAAGCAGAACTGAAGTCCTGAAGAGAAATAGAAGTAAATTAAGACGAAAAACGTAGAGTTCAAGACAACAAGCTACTGCCACATATTAGACTAAATGGGGAGCACAGATTTCAGTCTCTGTCTGTAGTATTATTTTAAGGTGTGTTACTTTTGTTGTGTTGCATTTGTTTAACTCTGTGAAGCTGTATTACTGTGCCTGTGTAAAACACCTATTAGTCTAATAAAGAACTAAATGACCAATAGCAAGGCAGGAGAAAAGCTAGGCAGGACTGGCAGGCAGCGAGAATAAATAGAAGGAGAACTCTGGGAAGAGGGTTGGAGATCTAGCAGTGAGAGGAAGAGGACAACTCCAGGGTCCAACTACCTAGCTACACAGCAAACCACGGAATAATAATAAGATTTACAGAAGTTAGAGGAATGGAAAAACCCAGAGGTAAAAGGTAGTTGTGATAATTTAAGGAAAGCTGGCTAGAAACTAAACCAAGCTAAGGCTGAGCATTTATCATTAAGCCTCCATGTGTGATTTATTTGGGAGCTGGGTGGTGGGCCTCCAAAAAAGCAAAATCACCACCAGTTAGCAACAATAAGTCTTGTGTCCTGTTTCCCAATGGTGGAACTAGAAAGGATTCACCATTTTTGCCAAGGATAGGATTATCCTTTGAGCCAAGGTGGCAGGTCCTGGAAGCTCACCAGAATCGTGGAGGGAACTTAGCTTTAAAAACACTGCATTGGATGCAAATATTCAGAGTAACTGATTATTGTGTCCATAGGTCATTTTTGTTAATGTCTCTGGAGGATCTCACCAAAAAATCCCTTGAAGTATATGAATTATGCTGATATACAGTTTGAAAATAAAGATAATTATTAATTGGATTAAGATTCAAATAAATAATGCAGTTCCTATTGCCTTAAGAAAAGTAAAAAAATAAATTTATAAAAATTAGATATTTTTTAAAATTAATATTTTAAATTAATTAAAATTTAAATGTTTTAAATTTTCCACTCTCTTCTTGTCTAGCTCACAAAAATGTTCTATACTGGCAATTATGTATTATTCAGTTAATAGTTCAACAGTTTTGCTTACAAACGTCATCAAGCAGTGCTGGAGCACCAGCTGAGATGCTGGAAGATCTCTGGGCTCACAAGAATGGCAACATACCAGGCACAAAACTACACTATTTGGATTAATTCCATTCTTACTTAATTTTTTAATTAATTTTCAGAATTAAAATCTGTAGGTGACTCAAAATGAAGTTATGTAGCAAAAAATAATGCAAATAGAAAAATAAGCAATGTACAAAAATCAATAGAGCCATGGGTTAAAGGCTATGGAGTTAATTAGCAAAAGCCATCAAATAGAAGGAGCAAAGACTTAGAAGAAGGATAGTAGCATGTTCATTCAAGCTGATGTATTTTTTAAGTTAAAAAAAGAGTACTTTGAAAGTGTATTATGATGTGACCATATTTTTTTAGATAAGATGACAAAAAATAAAGTGAATTATATATTTGACAGGTGATGTAACTATAAGCCAACATCATGTCTTTTTTTAATTCAGCAATGAAAGTGCTTTTCCATATATTATTCAAATGAACTATTAAAGTGTTAGCATATATCCATATAAGCATATTCTTTTTTAATTCTGATCTTAAGTGAAGGAGGGGCTGTTCAGCAGAAATCTTGACAAACTCCAAACCCTATGAAGTTTCTCAATTTGGAAATAATCTCACTTTCATTTCTAGGATGTAGGACGAGCAGATAATATGAAAGAAGCCATGGTCAGTGCTCATTGTGAATCTAGAATGCAGAGTCACATCTTGAAAAAAAAAAAAAACGTATTCCCTGTGTGTTCTCATAAAAGGACAAAACAAGTCCTTAGCATTCTTTAACCCAATACTAGGAATAAGGTAAAGAATTCAATAGTGCGTCCTCATTCCCAAATACTCTTCCATGAAACTGTTATACAAACAATATGCCTACACAGTAAGAAATCACTCTCAGAAATTGACAAAGGAAAAGCTCTGTACAAAAAAACAAAACCATGAGGCTAACTGTGGCTAATACCCAAAGAAGAGCTGGCCTCCAGTTGAGGATATCCTAGCTCGTATACACACCTTAGGCTTATTCTTTCCTCAAATGTTGTCTGTCATCCTTAAATATCCCACGTTTTGGCTCAGCTTGTATTTTGAACAGTTTAAGCTGACATAGGAGACTGCCAGTCTGGACACTCGGGCAGATGGCAGATTTACATACAAAGATATTATACAATACACCGTGTTGTTCTTTTCGCATAGTTCCTACCCAGGTTCATCTTGCCAAAGCATAATGGTTGTTGTCACCCTGCTCTGGCCCCTTGAGCAGTTCCTTGTTATGGGGATGAGGCCTAACTGGAGGTCAGTCTTGGTGAATCAACATTTAGCAGAAACTTTCTCAGCAACCCTAAACTTCAATTATGGCACACAATTTTCTCTCTTGGGTTTCTAAGGAGCCTAGTTAGTACACTACTTCTCTTCCAATCAGCTTGGAGGTAACACCCTTTGATTAAATACTACTTCATGTAACTTAATATTTCCTGAGCAAGTTATTAGTAAATCCTTTATAGCTTCAATTTTGCTACTTCTAGTTTCTTGTCCATCAAAACTACTCTCTCCAACTCTTTTTTTTCCACATACATCCAACATATAATGTCATAGGATATACATTACCATTTCAAAATGTAGGGAAGGGAAAGGGAGCATAGTGAGGAAATATTGCACCAAAGCAAGACAGAAACCATCTGGGCAAACTCCAAACTCTGCATCTCTTTGTCTGATGTCAGAATGCTCTTTAGGTCTCCAATGCTGTTCAGCTTTGTTGACTGCAACTCACTTCTTTCTCTTGGGCTGGTGCCACTCATGGTTAGCAGCTCTCCTCGACAGGTATCTCAGAACTCTGGCATCTCTAACATCTTGGGTAATTACAAAATTCAAACTGCCCTACATCTGGGATGCACTCACGATCTTCTAGAGTCCTCCAAAGGGATTGGGTCATTTCTCTGACTTTGCCCTCTGCAGTACACATAGCTCATCTTCTAGGCCCCAGTTGGCTCCACTCCACTGCTGCTGCTGTTCTTAGTGGTCATCCCAAGGTACTGACATCTCCACAACACTGGGGTCTTCTGCTGCAACTGGGCTGCACTTTAAAAAGAGCAGTGAAGCCAGAACTACAGGAGTATTTGGCTGGCCTTGCACAATAGTTGATATTTATTCAGTGGCCTCTTCTTCATTACCCTTCACAATTTCATTACCATTGGAAGTTATACCAACTCAAATTCGCAGAATGGCTGGAAGAAAGATGCAGCTGTTTGCCAGAACTCAGCACTCCACTCTAGATCAGCCATGTGGCCATGATGGCTTTCTCACAAGTGATATTCTCTAGTTTAAAGGATAATTATGTTGGGCTACAGATTTGCTATTTCCAAGGATGACTTGGAGTTCATCACTCATCACTTGATTTGAGTAACCATCCCAACATCAACCATCTATTGAAAAAAGAAACTCTTCAAAGAATGACTTCTCACTCTAAGAAATTAGCTAGAAACAGCAAAGGAAAAAAAAAAAAACCTCTAATGGCTGATACTGAGATTAAATTGTGTTCAATATGGGATCTAGTGGCTTACTGCAAAAACCAGACCCGGAGAGCTGTAGAATTACACACATGCTCACCATCAAAATAACTTACATGAAACTGCTTCTGGCATAGATCAAGAGGTTAAGATTAAAAAAATAAAAACAATGCATTCAACCTGCATATTCCATTGCTCATAAACTTGCACACACTATTGTTCTGCAAAAAAGACAACTGCAGCAAAGAAAAATGGCCCTTTTGCAAACAAGACTAAAAGTAACCCCCAAAAAGAAAAAAAATAACATGCATATATGTATAAAGTGTTACTATTAAACACAATGCTATCTCTGGGGGGGGGGGAATTAACTGCATAAGTTAAAAAAGAAAAACAAAAAAACATGTGCAACATCTTAAGCCAGTAAAGCACCAAAATAAAAAAAAAAATTAAAAACCCACCAAAAATCACTTTTCATAATGATTAACATAGAAGCACAAAATATCGACCATAAGTCAGGAAGCAATTACCTGGACAGATACAATGTCCACTGTTGAAAGAATTTTTCTTCAATTTAAATGTCTTTTCTCATCTCTAAAGAAATCTTAAAGTGCTAACTTTACTTATATAAAGCAGGCAAATTCAAGTAATTTGCTACGCCAATTTTTATCAGCCTAAACAAGGAACTAAAAATAGCAAGTGAAGTGAAAAGGGCAGAACACCCAATCGGTTCCACACAGGTAGACACCCCGGAGAATGTCACCTACCATCGCCGCCTTTCTTCACTGCACTGTACAAGCTAACAGATTAAGTATCTGTTTTCTTACATTAACTCCCTAGGATTTGCTAAGGTTTTTGCAAGTCACTAGGTAACACATACAGTCCTAAGGAAATAATGTCACTTAAAAATCAGCACTGGACACTAATTAAAGCGAGCTTGTGTGTGTCTACTGCCTTAAACTAAAAGTGAGGCATTGCTTACAAACTGTGACGAACTGCCCTTCACCGGCTGGCTCACTACTCCTGCCCCTCGGCTGCTTTTTCAAGGAAGTATACATTAACCAGATGGCGATTGAGGTGCTTGCTATAATCCTTTTCCTTTCTGAAAGACCGATCACAGAAAATACAAACAAACTCTCCCTCGGTTATTTTAACTGCCAATCCCTCCTTCCCACTTTTTGAACTTGCTTCTTGTGGCAATGGCCGAGCCCCATGCAGCCCAGAATCATCACTTCCCTCGGACATATTATCACTCAGGTCACTTCCATCATGGCTGTGGATGCCTTCGTCTTCATCAATGTCCGGTGACTCGTTTTCAGCCAAAGTGATAGGAGGCGAGGCCGTTACGGTTGGTGATGGGACAGGAGGCAATGGTGACGCCGGTTCGGGTGCTGAGGCTTTCACAGGGACACTGTCTGGGTTCTGCTCAGTGTCCACTTCCATTTCACAAAGCCCAGCTGAACCAGTCTGACACTTAGCATGTAACATTTCACCACCTGACCCATTTGAGTTTTATTCCGAGGATAAGACACTGGTAGATTCCTTGGGAGCAGCAAGCGTAGCTAGACTCTTGCCAGCTTCCTCTGTTCCCACTTTCTTGATAGGGGCCATTTTATTTCCTTCCCCATCAGAGCCAATTTCTTGGTCCTTGGGTGTCTCATCTCTTCTTGAGTTTGGAAGATCCTGCTTCCCTTCAGAAGCTGGCTATCTCTAACAGGCACTAAGCCAACTTCAATAAGGACTTGCTCCTGCCGCACCACCTCACTCTGCATGCCCAACTTCTCCTTGGTACTCTCTTTTCGGGGAGAAGACCTTTTGGTGACTGGTTTCACTTGAAGCGGTGGCTCCATGACAACAGGAGGCTCCTTCTGAACAGATCCCATGTGAGGAGGCCCTGTCTGAGCAACCTCCACCTGAGCATGGTCCAAAGGACAAAGCAGCCTCTTCCGACAATGTCCCCACTGAGACTCCATGGGAGGAGGTGGCTCCATCTGATCAGGCTCCATGGGAGGAGGCTGTTCCATCTGAGTAAGCTCCATGGGAAGAGGCTGCTCCATCTTTGGAGGTTCCGTGGGAGGAGGCGGTTCCCTCCGAGGAAGCTCCAGGGGAGAAGGCAGCTCCCTCTGAGCAGGCTCCAGGGGAGGAGGCGGCTCCCTCTGAGGAGGCTCCAGGGGAGAAGGCAGCTCTATCTGAGCAGGCCCAGTCTGAGCAATATCCATGGGAGAAGGAAGCCTGGGCTGAGTAGAGTCTGTAGGGGTGACCACCACCTGAGTGAGCGCAGGACTGGAAGAGACCTCCTCCAGAGCCAGCTCCATAGAAGGAGGCTCTGCCGGGAGCCGTCTCCTTCTGTGTCTCCTGAGCAGGTCTGCTGCCTTTCTTACTTGATTTACCTTTTTCAGGTTTCTTCTTTGCACCTTTTTAAATGGAAGTATTTTGCTTTTTATTGTCCCCCTTAGTCTCCTCCATCTTGCTGTCATCCTTTGGCACCTCGGTACTATTTTTGGATTTGCTTTCCATCTTTTTTTTCTTTTTTGTCACTGGTTCCTCGTTCACAGGCTCATCTAATGGATGGGCTTCAGCATCCACCTTTCTTTTTGTTCTTCTTGGCTTTACTGATTTTTTCTTTATTATTTCCTGTATGTACAACTATGTGTTTCGTCTCTGCTGCCTTAGTCTCCGTCACGGATTTCCGAGTTCTGGTAGTTGTTACCTGGACCACCGAGGCATTGCCACAAGACTTCTTCTCTTTTGAAACATCCTTTTTCTCTAGATATTAGGATAGCTACACCAGCTTGTTTCTTAGGTCCATTTGCTTGGAAAGCCTTTTCCCAGCCCTTTACTCGGAGGTAGTGTCTGTCTTTGAAGTTAAGGTGTGTTTCTTGTATGCAGCAGATGGATGGGTTCTGTTTTCTTATCCATTCTGTTAGCCCGTGTCTTTTTATAGGTGAGTTGAGACTATTGATATTGATGGATATTAATGACCAGTGATTGTTAATTCCTGTTATTTTTTGTGGTTGTGTTGTGTTGTCCTTCTGTGGTGTATGTTGGTGTGGGATTATCTATTGCTTGATTTTTCATGGATGTGTTTAGCTTCTTTGGGTTGAATTTCTCTTCTAGTGCTTTCTGTAGGGCTGGGTTTGTGGACAGGTATTGATTAAATCTGGTTTTATCCTGGAATAGTTTGTTTACTCCGCCTATGGTGATTAAGAGTCTTGCTGGGTATAATAGTCTGGGTTGGCATCCGTTGTCTCTTAGTGTCTGCATGAGATTTGTCCATGATCTTCTAGCTTTCATAGTCTCTATTGAGTAGTCTGGTGTTATTCTGATGGGTTTGCCTTTATATGTTACTTGGTCTTTTTCCTTTGCGGCTCTTAGTATTTTTTCTTTGTTCTGTGTGTTTAGTGTTTTGATTATTATGTGGTGAGGGGACTTTTTTTTTTTTTTTGATCCGGCCTATTTGGTGTTCTGTACGCTTCTTGTATCTTCATAGGTATTTCTTTCTTTAGGTTAGGAAAGTTTTCTTCTATGATTTTGTTGAATATATTTTCTGTGCCTTTGAGTTGGTATTTTCTCCTTCTTCTATCCCTATTATTCTTAGGTTTGGTCTTTTCCTGGTGTCCCAAATTTCCTGGACGTTTTGTGTTCCGACTTTTTTGTCTTTAGTGTTTTCTTTGACTGATGAATCTATTTTCTCTATCGTGTCTTCAGTGTCAGAGATTCTCTGTTCCATCTCTTGCAATCGGTTGGTTATGCTTGTTTCTGTAGTTCCTGTTCGTTTTGTCAGGATTTCTATTTCCAGCATTCCCTCAGCATGTGTTTTCTTTATTGTCTCAAATTCATTTTTCAGATCTTGGAATGTTTCTTTCATCTGTTTAATTTCTTTTTCTTGGCTTGATTTGATTTCTTCCCATTTTTTGTTCATTTTTTCTTCCATTTCTTTAAGGGAGTTTTTCATTTCCTCTTTAATGGAGTTTTTCATTTCCTCTTTAAGGGAAGTTTTTATTTCCTCTCTAAGGGAGTTTTTCATTTCCTCTTTAAGGAAAGTTTTTATTTCCTCTTTAAGGTAGTTTTTCATTTCCTCTTTAAGGAAAGTTTTTATTTCCTCTTTGAGGGCATGTTTTATTTCTTCTTTAAGGGCCTCTATCATCTTCTTAAAGTCATTTTTAGGGTTGATTTCTTCTGTTTCTTCTGTCATGGTATGTTTAGGTCTTGCAGGTGTAGAATCACTAGGTTCTGATGTTGCCATATAGGACTTTATGTTGTTGCCTGTATTTTTGCACTGGCGTCTACTCATCTCTTCCTCTGTGCGGTGCAGGTGGTGTCTGTGTCTGAGAGTGCCTCTCTTGTTCTAATTTTTAGTCTTGGTTTAGTAGGGGTTCTTGGTTAAATTGGTGCTATTGGGCTGTTTCTTCAGGGGCTGCTGATTTCAGTCAGTGAATTATATATTTATGATTCTGGTGATCTGGTTTGGTGGCTGGGTAGCGCCTTCTTTGTTCCCAGGTCACGTTTTGCTCATTTGTCAACTCCTCAGCTGATCTTGTTACTTCAGACTTCAAACTGTAGGCATCTGAATCCTCTCCCAGATGGGTTTCAGCTGAGCAGGGTAGTCTTACCAACACCTCCAAGTTGTTGGGTTTCACAGGATCAGCAGCTGAGCCCTGGGTTGTCCTCAGACAGAGTGGCAAGACTCGCTCCGGCTCTGACCCATGGAGACAGCCTCCTCCCCGGGCGCTGGGGCTAGGGGCGTCCCTGCTCCAAGCCGAGTCTGCCCATCTCCGTCCCCGCCCCCGGGCCCATCCACCTCTGTGGTCTGCTGCCACAGGCCTACCTGTGTCTGCTTGTCCCCGCCGCCGGACCTGTATGTCCATCATGTCTTTATGTAGTTAGGAAAACAAACTTCCTTCTAACTCAGAAAGAAAAAAGCCCAAACCATTGTTGTTTCATAACAGAAGCTGAAATCAGTGAGGAGGCAGCAAGCTTTTCTCCCGGTCTCACTGGGATTGCCTTTGGAGGGTTAGTTATAGGTCCAGCCAGTGCTTCTGGTCATATCCTGTGCTTCCTTGTCCACCATTATGTGACCAGCCTCTAGCACAACCCTAGTACCATGAACTAAGGAGTTTCACTCTGCCTTCCTGACATGATGACTAGAACCCTCTGAAATTGTAAATGAAAATAAATTCTTCATCTCTTATTTTGCCAATCATTAGCATCACAGTGATGTAGAAATAAACGTAATAAAGCAAATATTCTATGCTCACCACATGCTAAAGGTATGATCCCATGCAAGCAGCCTGACCTATCTGGGTTTTCATTTATTTTGTTCAGTATCAGAGACCAATGTTTCATTTTTATTTTTTCCATGTTAGAAACTTTTCAGATAGAAAGCACTAGTAATATGGTGGGAAAGCAAACAGGATGGAAGAAATTTTTACATCTTATTCATGAATTTAATGTTGCACAGTAGAGTTTGGCTTATTAGCCACTGAGTATAGATAGGTAGATGAAGATGATGGATAGAAAGATAGATAGATGATAGATAGATAGATAGATAGATAGATAGATAGATAGATAGACAGACATGATAAATAGCCAGAGACTGCCTTTAGGAATCATAAATTTTCAACAGCAACAACAGAGTCATTTTCTGTCATATTACTTCAAAGCTATGCTCAAATTCATAAAATCTTTCATTTCTCTCTGCATAATGCTGTCTAATTCAATCCGACAGGTTTATTTTTATGAAGTAAAAATAGGTTTTAATAGATTAGTACCATGGTCAACCCTTCTATAACTAATGTATGCTTTAAGCACTTTCTAAACAAAGTCACAAAATCTTGGGAAGGCAATCAGAATTACAAAACAGAAAAATAAAATTCTTAATTATAGTTTGTATTTGTTGGCATTATAAAGATAATCAGAAGTTGTTTTTATTTATTAAACTTTTAAGGAGAAAGACACAAACATGAGAATGGCTAAGGTTAAAATAACATGAGCAGTACTAATTTCTAAGGACTTTGGACAATACAACTTCTCAGCCTTTGGCTGAGATCCAAGTCAGAGTATGAAGAGCAACCAGATTAAATATTGCTGTGACAAGGCAAATGGCACCATGATTTCCATGTTTCTTACAAGTTACATACAGTCTAGTGGCTCTAGTCACATCACAGGCTACACAAAAACTTATAAGTGAATTGTTTATAGAAGAGTCATTATTATCTGCCCCAAATATAGTCAACCAAGGTGCTCTTCAATAGGAAACTACATAAGAAAAATGTTGGGCATGGAGTATTGGGTATGGTGGATAATGAGCTATGAAGCTACACAAGCAAAGGAAGCCAGCAAAAAGTTAGAATCATTCCCTTTTCAAGGCATTTTACAATGGGGAAATCTATAGCAATAAAGATGAAGGGACACAGAGTTGGGTAAGTGAAACATGTTTTCTTTTTTCAGGAGATTAAAAGTATTCCATATGTTAATATGACATAGTATATTATTAATATGCATGGAAGTTAACACAAAGAAAGTCTTGAAGTATATCAATTTTAATGTTACATATTTAATTTAATTGTAAATATGATTACACACACACATAGGACAACAGATAATGACAAGAATTGAGAAATGCTCACTTCCACCTAAAAAAGTGGTGTACAATAGAAAATTATTGATAATAAGGAAATATGCATGCAGAAAAACAAAGATTTAGAAAGGAAACATGACTGCCATGTTTTCCAGTAATACAAAGAGGCAAATGTAAAGTGCTTGCAGCATAAATGTGACAAGATTCAGAATGTGAAGCTCACAAAAGAGAAAGAATATCTAAGAGGAGGAGAAAACCACCCCATGTTTCCAAGCTGTGTGTTTTTTACCTAATTAAATTGATGTGTATGTTTTCCTGAAAACAGTTTTTAAGGAAAGCATTTCATATGCATTGGAGGTAGTGTTCACATGTGCTGATGTCATTCCTTCACAGGCATAATACATACTATTCATAATTATTTAGAAAAATATGTATATTTCAGTTATCTTCAATTCACATAAACCAAAACTCAATATTTCTGTTGCAAGCAATTAAATATTATCCTGTGACTATATCCTTAAGTTTTCCATTTAAACAAATGAATGAACTCAGAAATATAACCATTTTGGTGAGGAGATAATAGAACAGTTCTGATTTGAAAAAAGGAGGAAAAATACTGGTGGTTAAAGGTCTAAGTGGGAATGGGGGTGAATATCAGATGAGAAAGGGGATAGAGATGTGTTAACTAAAACTAAGGATGCATGAAAAATCATAGAAACACATTACTTTGTAAAGTAATTTTAAAATATAATTTAAACAAAAAAGTAAGAGAGTTTGAACACAAGAAAACTGTGTGGGTGGACAATAATTCTCCAAAAAACAAGGGATATTAAAGGAAAATCTCAGTGTGAGGTATGGAACATCCTCACCAGTAGTTATTGAATAGGAATCTCAGAGACTCCCAAAACAACACACACACACACACACACACACACACACACACACACACACACACTAGAATATACAATAGGACACAGAAAAATCAAGCTGGAATACAACTGAAAACTTTCTTCCAGTTTGCTAGCTTTCATAATGCTGGAAGATGCTATACAGACTGGTAAGCAAGAATAGTACTACCTGCTGGTGAACTCTGTCAAGCAAGATATGCTTATGGGTGCAATAATGCTAACAGTTTTTAAATTGAATTTAAGGCCTTCTACACAGGAGGGAATTCATGCCTGGTACTAAAAATCTGATAAAAAGTCTCAGTGGGTCATAGGCCCTAGAAAAGACCATACTACTGTTACCTTGATAGATGGACCTGTTGTCAAACTGACTTCTAAATATTCACATTTAAACACATAAAATAGTGTTGCCTCAACCTTGACCAGAGAGCTTAACTCTGAAGTGGTCAGAAGTCAATTCAGACAATCATAACTGACCAGAATCATCAAGTGACTATTGAGTGTTCATTCCTAAATGGGACATGTATATCAAACACCTAAGGCTAAAGAAACATCACAGAAAAGGTACAGAAAGAACAGAAAAGCTGGAATATGGAGAAAAATGCTGTGAAATGCTGTCATCTGGACATGGAATGGCCATTGCCTTCATGAAGTCACTTTAGCTATGCTTACCTGGCTGAGATCAAGCCAACAATGTCAGTCAAGAGTCCAACAGTCAGCACTAATTGGACTCAGTAAGACACAAAAATAAATTTAAAAAAAAGGAAGAACATGAAGTGAGAAGGGAGGATGTGTTGATGATACCTGGGATGAATGGGAAGGGGGAGTTGAGAGTGGATATGATCAAGATACATTGTTTACATGTGTCAACTTGTCATAGAATTAATAAAAATATTCCTTTTGTGGAAAAAAAAAGAAGCACAGCCTTATGTAGCCTTTTACCAGCCCAATAACGTTTAACATACTAATCCATGTTTAACACAATAAGATCTACTTGAAAACTTTAGGCCAAAAGTCATAAGTGTGAAGTCACATTTATGTCATAAAGGCAAACATGGGCACCCTAAATTTGCATCTCTAGCACCTAAAAGATAAAGAAAACTCATAGTGTTGCTAGACTGGAAATGATCCAAATCACACTAAAGCTAAAAAACCTTCAATACTGATGACAAATAGTCTTAGTTTTGATACTACTTGCTGCATACAAGCAACTCTCCCAAGTTCAATTTGAAAGAGCAGCAAAGCTGGGCCATGAGTGTAAGCCTATTGCCATAGCTACTTGGGATGCTTAAGGTAGGAAGATCACAATCTTCAAAGCCTAGTTTTGTTGTTGGTTGGTCTTTGGTCTTTTGGGAGGCCCACCACCCAGCTTTCAAATAAATCACACACAGAGGCTTATTCTTAATTATAAATGCCCTGCTTTAGCTTGGCTTGTTGCTAGCCAGATTTCCTTAACTTAAATTATTCCATCTATATTTTGTCTCTGGGATTTTATCTTTCTTATTTCTGTATACCTTTTCTTTCCTTCTTACTCTGTGTCTGGCTGTGTAGCTGGGTGGTTGGGTGGCTGGGTGGCTGGCCCCTGATGTCCTTCTTCCTTCCTCATTCTTCTTCTTCCTTCCAGATTTCTCCTGCTATATATTCTCTCTGCCTGCCAGCCCTGCCTATCCTTTATCCTGCCTTGCTATTGGCCATTCAGCTCTTTATTAGACCATCAGGTGTTTTAGACAGGTACAGTAACACAGCTTCACAGAGTTTTAAACAAATGCAACATAAACAAAAGTAATACACCTTAAAATAATATTCTCCAACATGGTTTAGCTACACAATAACTTCAAGACCTACTTTGGCAACTTAGTGGAACTCTTGAATAAAAACAAAAATGAAACTAGGGCTGGGGACAGAGGTCAGTGGTGAAGTTCTTATCTACACAATGCTTTTGGTTCAATCCCCAGTGTTGCAAACCAACAACAAAATGATGAATTAAGCATAATCAGCATTAGAGAGACTGAATGAGACTTTCAGTCCAGTAACTGAGAGAAAAGCAATGTATTGAATGTGGTATTTGGAATCAGAATGATCCAGATTTAAACATGCCCTTGTAAAGCTTCTTTGTTCAGAGTTAGACCAAAAATTAACAAGTTAACAAAAAAATCAGTTTCCTCACCTATTAACCAAGTGAACAAATATGACCTTCCAGGTCTACTGAAAAGATCATTTTAAGGATATTCAATAATAATAACAACAAACAACAATGTGGTATTGGTATGTTACATGTCAGGTTATTGTAAGTACTTTATATAAATTAACCTATTTTAAGCTTCCTAGCAACTCTAAAAAAGGAGGTGCATAATTACATTATCTCCAATTTACAAATGAGAAATCTAATGCATGACTACATTGAATAAGTGATTCCAGTCAGATAGATAGTAAGTTGTTAAGTTCTTCCTAGCCTAGCCTACCCCTAGCTAGTCCTTACTTTAAAATCTTTACATTGCAATGCACTATAATAGAACTGTGAGTCAATCACTTCCTGACTTGATAATTGTTCTATTGCTGTGAAGAAGCACCATGACCATGTCAACGCTTATAAAGAAAGCATTTAATCGGAGCTTGGTTACAGTTTCAGAGGGTTAATCCATTATCATCATGGCTAGAAGCATGGCAGCACACAGGATGCTGGAGAAGTATCAGAGAGCTACATCCTGATCCACTGGCTGAAAGAAAGAATCTGGGCTTGGCCAGGGCCTTTGAAATGTCAAAGTTCACTCATAGAGGCATACTTCCCCCAACAAGGCCTTACATCCTAATTATTTCAAGTAGTGCCACTCCCTGTTGACCAAGCATTCAAATCTGTTATCCTATGGGACCACTCTCATTCAAACCACCATACCCCTTCAACCACTTTAATTCAAATTCATCTCATTAAAACTCAAAATACTTTTAAGAAAGAAAAACCCAAGAATTTATTAAGTTGGAGTGACAAGAACTGCATGGATAGAATTTATTTGTGGCTGTTAATCTTATTTCACCAGTGAAAGTAGTAAGTTGTTATTTTTACCAATTAGTTCCCTAAGATGCTGAACATGTGAAATACATTCTAGTCCAGTAAATAATGTCACTTATTAATTATATAGCAGTGTTATTCCAAGAAAAAAGTTATAATAAGGGGATAATTTATCACTCTTATCATCAATTAATGATTTCCAAATAGACATTTTAAACCATAATGAAACAAATTGCACATACAGGTTGAAATAAACAATAACTGATTATTTTTTAAAAGTCAACAACATAAAAACATTATATCAAAAAGTTCTGGAGTCTAGCAATTTCTAAAAGGCTCTGATTATACAGTATTTCAGAATTTCTGATACAAGAATATACTGTGAAGAATAGGCCCTGAGATCATTTCCTCCATCCTCCTCACTAGCACTTCAAAAGTAAAACAATCCCTGGACAACAAGACTCTCAGTAAGACTTTAAACTTTTTGAGCCAGCACGCCACTCTGACAGAGACCTTTAAAACACAGAAAGTGTTGATGAATGTCCTATCCACAATTCCTGCACTCCCTGATTGCTGTGAGAGACGATTCTTAACAAGGGCAATATGAAACTGTTTTGTGTGATATTTAGCCAATAACTGATGCTGGAGTAGCAAACTTTATATAATTCATCAGCAAATAAGTTGATGTACTCATATTTG
This sequence comes from Peromyscus leucopus, assembly GCF_004664715.2. Lineage (NCBI taxonomy): Eukaryota > Metazoa > Chordata > Mammalia > Rodentia > Cricetidae > Peromyscus > Peromyscus leucopus. Next base: position 65,859,860 of record NC_051069.1, read on the forward strand.
TTTGCTTCTTGACATACTGTGGATGTCTTTCTCAGAAAGCATCTCTCAGTTCCTATTGCAATTAAATCTTTGCAATTGAAATACCAACAAACCCCATTTTATTGATTAATAGTATCAAAACTATTTAAAAAATCAAAATGTCCTAACTACACTGATATTTAACTCATTATAGCAAAGAAGATAAGACAGCTTGTCATCTCTCTCCCTTAATTCTCTGCGCTCATTCTGTCTCCCTCCTTACAACACTAGCCAAATCCAAGCCATGCTACCAAGGGACAACATGTTCAAAACAATGCACAGTTCAGGCCCTTATGATACAAGTTTCACTACACTACTAAACCAGTATAATTTACAGTAAAATACAAAAAAAGTCCTGTTTTGTAAGACTATATGCATGTTTTTACCATTAATGCAAACTAGAAATAGGTTTTGCATACCATTGTTTTAAAAGGTAGATATTTTTCAGACAACTATAATTAGACCATATCACAATGCAATAGATATTATGATCCAAATAATGAAGCCATTTAACACTTAAAGTCACAAGTAGGAAAGGCACCATTCACACCTATCATCTCTTGTTATAAGGGCCTGTTGAGAGGAATTCTGCTGTGCTGTCACAGTGATTATCAGGACCCCAACATGAGGTGAACAGAAACCAAGAAGCATGGTGTAGTCAGTATGTCTGCTTTGCAAACCTTGTGACAGATAGTGGGCACAAATGGTTATTAATAAGAAAAAAATGTTATGTGTGAACATTTTTTTTCACATTCATAGAGGGCCAAGAACCAGGCTTTGGTAAGGAACTATTTTCCAGTCCTTCAGTGCAAGAGGTGATAGAATCAACACACAATGAAGGCGTTGCTGGTCTTCCAAAGTACCATTCATTCTTTTCTGAGGCATAAAGAAATATAGGGATTCCCCCAAAAACTGAATTAAGTTCATTTCAAAAGCAGTAAGCAAAATGAAATTAGGAGATAATTTTAAATAACTTCTGTAAGAAATTAGGGCTAAACAGATTGCTACTGTGATAGCTATGCAGAGTGCTCTTGCACACCCATATCTTCATACTTTTCTAGAAGTCAGACCAATTGTAGAATGGAGTGCATAATTCTACTTATAACAGTACATTTACCCATGTTGGGAATATCCAAAGTCATGAAGGTAAATATTGGTATCTTCAAGGTGCACACTCTAGGCCTAAGCCCAAGCACAGCACCCTGTAGATGACAAGCTTTACTGATATGTTACAACAAGGGAGTCCCAGAAGTAAGAAAGTATAAGCCTGAAAAGAAAAAAAATATCTTACATTTCAGGTGAAGGTAAGATGTAGAGAAATATGGATTATGTCAAGCTAATACCAACATCATAGAAATATTTGAAAACATTTTCCCAGAATGTAAGAATTTGCTATAATGTTCTTGAATTTACAATTATTTGGCTTGTTTGTAATTCCCATTTAAACATGTTCATGGGTGTAAAACTAAATACTTAAAGACAAGTTCTCAGTCTCCAATTCCCACGATCTCCAAATAGAAATGATACACTGATACCTTTACTTCCCATTCCACTTATATTATGACAATTATATAAATATATAATTAATATACCGAGTACATTAGCAGTACACTGAAGAATTCCTGAGACATCTTCAATTTCCTCCTTGTTGGAATGGTCTGCATAGGAGCATCTGTTAGAGATATTGTGGAAATTCTTTTCTGCATCCCTATAACTAAGAAGAAAATAAAATTAACTTATGGAGGAATTTTGAAAACATTTGCAGATATACTTATATCTACACCAAGTACATACAGTCTATGCTTTCAGCATAGCCACCTATAAAATAACTGATTTTAAGCATAACTCTGATATGTATAACCCACTATTCCCTTTAACATTAACAGTACAGGACTAGATCTGCAGGCAACTGTTCATTAGAAAATTCTTAGAGGTGTAGTAAAATCCATATGATATGAAGGAGAAGAGGAGAATTATGGGGAGAGAGCTTTAAGTCGGGGAAAGGATGTGAGGATTGGGTGGGGAGAGGAATAATTGGGGATGTTGAAAACACCAAATGCACATCTACTAGTTTGTAGGCTTTCTAATAGCCTGGGGATAGAGTGAGATTAAAACAGTGATATGAAGGGGTAAGAGAGGTTTAGGTGAATAGAGGGATTGTAGGATGGGGCAGAGGTGGGAGTTGAGGGAGATATAACTAACAGTAAGGATATTTGAAAACACCATATGGAAACCTATTATTTTTATGATATATTCATAAACAAGATTATCTGGAGTTTCCCTACACAGGAGACAATGCTCCTCTCAGAAGCCATATTTTGTCAAATAAAAGCCCAGTGCTTTTACATAAGCCTCCATATTTATGTAAAAGGTGTTCTGGAGATAACCCAAAAAATAGAGGCTATTCCCATTGTTCATGGTAAACTGATATTAATATCTATTGCTGAACACATCATATACTTTGTTCATTAGACATGGCAAAATCAGGTTGGTACTGACCAGGAAGCTTCCTATCTTTTTGCTAGCTTTCATAGTACCCAAAGTTGCAATGCAGACTGCTGGGAGGAAAAGTCATTAAGAGTCTTACCCAGTTGTAAACCCTGTGAGCTACTCATTTATGAACCCAGTAGGCAACAATGACAGTCAGCATAGCAAGACATGACCATATGTGCAGTAGTGGCATGAAAGTTAAAGATTAAAGAACTGCTTTCTTCTTGGATTTAAAGCATGCCTCATGAGAGGAAAGTCATGCCTGGTACTGTAAATCTGGCTAAGAACTCAGGGCTGGGGAAACCATAGCCCACAGGCATGAATCTACTACTATTATTTTGTTAAATGGAGGAAGTATCAAACTAACCTCTAAATTTGTATTTGTATACACATGGAATAGTGAAACTCCCAAATTACATTTGAGAAGTTTCTTTGTTCAGTGGAAACTCACAACTGGTCAAAGTACAGAGAATAATTGTCAGTTATATGCCAGAAATGGGACATCTACATCACCCCCACCCAAAGATGTAGGAAATCATTGCAAAAGAGGGGTAAGAAAAATTGTAAAAACCAGAGGTTGGCTTCTGGACATGACAAGAATACTACACTCATGAACTCACAGCAGCTTCTTAACAGACTTATACAAGATCAAATCAGTCAACATTTCAGCATGGAGGGTGAGGGATCTCAAAAGTCCCACTTCTTTTGCTTTGCCTGTACTTTTGGTATCTGGTATGATGTATTTGTTGTAGGAAACCCCCCACTGACTATATTGTTAGGAGTCCCACAGATTCATCAGCTGTTAAACTCAAACTTACACTATAGACTCTCTAAGAGGCCTTCCAGACCTCTAATCTCACACTGGAGACTTCACTGGTCCCAATTTTCTGTAGCTTCCAGCTTCTTAGACTGGACAGCAACTGCTTTAACTACAGTGTGTAACCAGCCACTATCAGACTATTCAGCTTCTGATCATATAAGCCTGTCTAATGCATTGTCTTTTGTAAGTGTGTGTGTGCATCCATATATACCTACAAGGTAATTCTAATGCATACTAATATTTAAGAAACACTGGCTTCCAGTAAATTTTAAATCATTTTTCTATGATAAAAAGTCAGGACTCAGAAACATTAAATAGGAGCCAGGAAACCAGATCAAAATATCTCAGTAAGAGATGATGATGAGAGTAGAGAGAAAAAGATTTATCACATAGCATGAATAAATTATTTTATGATTCATTTTCCCAACACAAATGATCTCTATGAATAAATACATGAATGAGGGAAGGGATAAATTAAAGCGTAGAATAAATATTTAAAGATGAAGCACTTGTGGCTGAGAGGTTATTTTACTCCATAACAAGAGGCTCCATCTTCTTTGTGATCCTTTGAACAGATGCTTCTTGAGTCCAGTGCTAGGTTCTGGGAGAAATAAAAAGATCTCTAGCAGTTTCTATTGGCAACAGGTATAAGAATTCCAGGAATGATGTATACTACCCCAGATGTTGATATGTAAAGCAGATTAAAGAGCAGAGTTTTAAGAAAAGAAGAGGGGAAATAGAAAGACCAGTCATTGAGCCCATATTGAAAAATTAAAATGAGTCCATCCATACACTCTGTCATCTCTCCTACTTTAACATTTCTGTATATAGTATCTGAAAGTTATATTACTTCAATGCAAGCCTATAGAAAGCAGGAAAATAATCTTCTTAGACATATCTCTCCAAAAATATAGAAAGTAATGCTTGCTAGCACTAATTCTCCATTGCCTGAAATTCTCTTGACTGTAAAAAACACATTGCTTCACAGTTAGAGATAAAAGGCCCTAAACAACACATAGGTGTGAACACATTAGTCCCAGTGTTAATATTAGCTTTTCTCCTTTTTCAGTTTTGTAAAGAGAATTAGTCTTAGAGTCAAAAGATAAAGTTGAAAAGGAATCTATAAGATGAGCAAAGTAGAAAGAAGGGAAGATAAAGTCAAGAAAGGCAAGAACACTAAGACTGTTTCCAACTAGCTCCTTAGTCTCCGTAAGCAGCAAGGCAAATAAAGTGGTCCATGTCCTAGAAGTCAGGCAAGAAAACATGTTGATAGTTCTGTTTTAATTAGGTTTAATATCAAGACACCTTGTTACAGTCAAATTATCCATAGCCCTTATATTGTGTTGGACAGAATAAATACCCTAGGTCATGTCATCATAAATAGAGAAGATAGTTAAGGTAGGTAGATAAAAGGGAACTCCATCCAACTAATGGCCAAAGATGCTCTGTTAACTATTACAATGAGGTTATGATCTATTTCAATGGTAATGTAAGAGTCCAACCCCTAATTTGTCCCTGAGGCAGTTCAGTTCACAGATGAGAGAATTTCAACAATTTCTTGATTCCAAAACAATGACAGCATTCATAATTCCAAACACAATTTCTTTGAGTTTGATGACAGGCATTATCATAAAAAATAAAATATATAATAATAATAATAGATATACAACACTTACAATAGTTAAAAATTGTTTTAAGTCTAAGAAGTAATCCACACAGCATACTTTGAAAGTAGCCAACACAATGACAGTGATTAAGTTTTATTTTAGAATGTTCAAGGAAAGGTTAATTTAGCGTTCTTTAGCTCCATTAGGATAAACTATTTTAAATCACTAATTGCATCAAATTAAAAGCCATCTCATAAATTTAAATGTTTTTCCGAGGACTGAACTGTTGAGAATTAATGTATCAAAGTTTCAAAGCAATTCCCACTGAAAAGACAATCAACATCATCATCAAGTGATTAAAGCTCATGGTGTTATGTTAGGTTTTGAAGTCACCTTTTATTCTTATATCTTTCTGTTTTAATTTTAATCACATCATATCCTAATAGCTCAATATTTATTCCTGATCCCCATAATGTAAAAGGATAATATTTTAAGAATTACCAGAGTTTGACTCTTCACAAAGACAAAACATTTACAGCATATAGAAAATAATAACAAAGTATAGTGACAATATTTATTGTTTCTAATGTTAATTGATTTAACATGGAAAGCTAGATTACTCAAAAAAGTAAATTTGATTTTTTGGTATTTGCCAAACTGCTATCTACTATGGCCAATCAAAAATGTCTACAAAATACTTTCACTGACATCATATCACCTTATCATAACATTTGTCTTTGATTTTGTTATTAATATAACCATTATATTTTACTAAAATTTCTCTGAGCTGATGAGGCCTTGATTTCTTATTTTTTGGTGTAACATATTCTTAACACACACAATTATCAAAACCATTTGAAGAAATAAAGAATAACAGAGAAAAACATGCAGCATGTGACCCTGACCAAACCAAGACCTATCCTTAAAGTGTGGTTTCAGTCAAACTCTATATAAGAATTCAAAATCCCATTCAAATACTCCCACTTGATATCAACAATTCTTCCCTTGTAGTAAAATAAAATTATGAGATTCAGTCTTGCAAATGGAAGATAAGAATATTAGGAAGGGAGGGGGTGGGGCAAAAAGAATTTCAATTTTTATTTAAAAGAATTAAAGACCAATAAACCAAAGGACATCACTTAAGGTGCATTTGTCAGTCCCAGCCTACATGTCAAGAAACAGACACTATAAAGTTGACTTCAAGAGCATACTAACTTGCAAGCTCAACAGCTGTACTTGAGAAATCACTTTGAATTTGTTCCATAGAAAAATGCATTTTTACTCACCCAATAACTTGATGTTCATAAAACTGCAATGTCCTCTTGAGAGTCAGCTGTATAGTCTGAGGCTACAATATGGTAACAAGAATGAAAACACATCATCAGCTCATCAGTGTGCTTCCCAATCAAGAACAGGCAGCTTTATCTCATAAAAGTTACTATTTTTCAATCTTAATGCATTTTTCATCTAGCCATGTGTTTTACCCAGAGAAACTAAATGAAGCAGTCAGTAATTGCCCAGTTTCCCAATTTTGAATACAATGATATTTTCTACATCATCCTCCCCCCAATTCTTTTGATGAGCTATTAATAAATATTCAATAAAATACTCATTGACTGAAATGGAGGGTTTGGTAGCAATGGGAAAGCACACTGCAGAAACATGGCTTGCAGCACTTACTGGGTACTGTGTATAATCCCTGTAAGATAATGACCAGCTGAAAGTGCACACCTATATATGTTCTTTCATGTTATAACAAGACTTGCAATGGTAGTCTGAAAGTAACAGTAAGTTGAGTTAAAATTGTTAACTCTATATTTACATACTTTAAGCTTAATGAGATTTTCTTTTTCCATTAGTTTTGTGTTTAAATGGACTCATAGGATGGCCAGGGTGAGACAGGAAGCAATAGCCCAGACTGCATCAGCAATACTTCAAGTCAGCCTAACTTCCTATGTGTCCCAAGAAATATCAAGCAGAGAATTGTTCTTGTATCTCATGGAAGGGCCACAGTGCTTTGGATTGCCTGCCTCATGTCTTCAAAAAGAAGTCTATAGTTCATGAATGAATTATATAATTACTTCCAATGGTAGATCAAAACAGTTTATTAATTCTAGATCAAAACATTATTCTTAGCTTTATCTAAACAGTAGGTAGGCCAAACTTGAAAAATCATACAAACAAGTGAATGGAATACAAACATCTCAAAACATTGGTTTTTATTAGGATGCTATGATAAGAAGTAAATTCTCAATGACAAAAGAGTGAATCTTTAAAACACAGACCCAGAGAGACTAGGTAACTAGGAGGGTTCCTAGGAGGTTTCCAGATCTCCTATGATTGGAATGGTTTCTGTATTAATAGAAGAGAAGGAAAAATAGAAGAGATTTTGTGGACTGAGGAAGGGTAGGGACAGAAACAGGAGTGATCAGGTTGCAGGGGAGGCCAGAAGGGGAGAGTACTGAAGGAGACTACTGGAAAGTGGGCTTGTGGTGCATGTTGGGCAGGGGAGGAGTGAGTATTTCTGGGTCAGGTAAAAATCTGGTACAAAGAAATCTCCCAGGAATCTACAAGGCAATAGCAGATAAGTAGCATGAACTATCCATCCCCTGTAACCAGATTAGTGCCTAGCCCAATGGTCATCAAAGAGGCTTCATCCATCAACTGATGGAAACAGATGCAGACCCACAGCCAAACATTAGGCCGAGCTCAGGGAATCTGCAGAAGGGGAGAAAGGATTGTAGGAGCTAGAGGGGTCAAGGACACCACAAGAAAACTCACAGAATCAAGTAATCTGGGACCATAGGGACTCACAGAGACTGAACTGACAACAAGGGAGCCTGCATCTGACTGACCTAGGTACTCTGCATATATGTTACAGTTGTATAGCTTGGTCTTGTGGACCTCCTAACAGTGGAAACAGTGGCTATCTCTGACTCTTTCACTGGCTTTTGGAACCTGACTGCCCCTACTGGGCCACATTGCCCAACCTTAATACATGGGGAAATGCTCAGTCTTAAAGCAACTTGATATGCTATTTTTTTGTTGATACTCATAAGATACCTGTCCTTTCCTAATTTGGTAGATTATTAACACAGAAACCCACAGGAAATAAGAGACTGTGGGGTGAGAGACTCTAGATGGGACAACTGCATCCTAGTCCCATTCCAAAGGTTCAAGGATCATTGTGGAAGAGGGAACAGAAAGATTGAAAGAGCCAGAGGTAGTAAAATTATTTGTGAGACATGACAGGGCTGCTGCACACAGGAACAAAAAGCAGTTCTAACTGCCTGCACAAAACCCACAGAAGAGGAAGCCAGCCAAATTTCCAGCATGAATGATGAGGGGCTCATGGAGTCCCACCCTAGCTGAGGCATATTGGCAACAGATGGCTGCTGAGGGAGAGAAAGTCAGTTTTCTTCAGGGAAGTAACTCCTGAGAGGATACCCATGTTCCAGTAGAAAATTCCATACCAACAAGCACACAGAGGCTCTAAGTGGACTCGGTGGGTTTTTTTAAGTACATAATGTTGGAAGGGAAAGTGGGGAGAAGGATAGGGAAGGGTTACATGGAGGGCAAATTTGATCAAAGCACATTACCTACATATATAAATTCTCAAACAATAAAAACTATAGTCAAAAAGAAATGAATCCATGAAATGCTTGGGAAAATATTGATCCATTATACAAAGGATAAGTTTCAGGAAATACATCTATAACACATATTCTTCAATACTCAGGCACCACCACAGTTTGGTAATCTTAGGGACTACTACTAATTAATTCTACCAAACTGGTGTCTCTAAAAAGGTCATCTCTAGAAAGATCCAGTGCTGTGCTGGTTGTCTAAAAAAGAGTTAATAAATATCAGTTTCTAGTTTCTATTCCTTCAAAGTGAATCTTTAAAGCATATAATTTAACAGGAGGTCTATGTTAATTTTCACCTGGACCTAGTCCATATCCATCTTTGTATAAAACATCAAGGATTAATTTGATACTCTTCTGCCTCCAGTTCTTCAATACACTCTTTTTGTGGGAAATGGTTGTTTCAAAGCCAAAAGTTGAGTTTAAAATAATAAATAAAACAGGGGTATCCACTGAGACACAGAAAAGTATGTGTATCTATCTAAGAAGACCATTTCACTGTATAAATCTAAGGCCTTAGATACTGTCTTGACCTAGACAAAGCCAAGTCATAAATTAATTTTGAGGAAAAATCAGTCTCTATAAATTTAAAGTGAGACATTGTGCTCACTTCACCTTCTGTGTTTGGATTTTGCATATCTTGTATCTGTGCAGGCCCTGTGCACACTCCAACTGTCTCTGTGAGTTAGTTTGTGTATCAGCCCTGTCGTATCTGAAAAACACAGTTTCCTTGGAGTCATCTATCAACTCTGGCTTTTACAATCTTTCTGCCTCCTCCTCTGCATAGATTCTTTCATTTATACCAGGTTGAAAAAATAAAGGAGATAGCAAACTAGCACGGACATTTATACTAATTGGGGGGAGAATCAAAGTAGAATAAATAGAATGTACTTAGGAAAGAAAAAATCACCCCTGAACCAAGAAATCATGAAGCACTTGAGAAATCTAAAAAGAATGGAGTACACAGCCCCGCCTCAGTGCACATGAAAAGAATACTCTCAGTCCAGCCATGGCCAGCTGAACCAAACTATTACTGGCTTAAGGCCCCTGGGATCTGATGATTGACAGTTTCTGAGTTAAAATAGTTTTACCTTTGGCAGTGAATATCACAGAGGAATTCTCTTCCAGTATCCAAAGCATGGAACAGAAAGCAATAGAGTGCACATGGCCGGCAATGACTAGAATGATCACATTTGTCCAATGGACATTTTTTCCCCTACACTGTAAATGTCTACATCATTAACAAGCACATGTTTGTGAAAGGATCTCAGCTTTTTAAAGAATTGGCTTTTGTACTTGTGTGAAGCAATCATCTCCACAGTTGGTAGAAGTCAGGCTTACAATTCACAAACATATTAAATAGAATGATTCTCGAGGTACAGCCAAAAAGCCTTTAGGATGGTAAACAGTTATTCACTTGCTCTTTCTTGCCACAAGTTAGTGGGCACATTCTAATGGCTTGAACCAGGAACAGAGGGGCTGCAAGGTATTTCCCTTGAGGCAAGGACAACTTCAACACCATGCTGATCCCTCTGTATGTCTTAGAATAATGGATTCACTTCTGTTTTCTGACTTCATTTTATGGCCTCAACCCAAAGTGTTATCAGTGAGAGACAAACATATCTACATAGTCTCATGGTGTCTCTTTTCTGAATAAAGAGTATGAAATGAAAGTCTATAAACAGGTCCCTTCTAAGGGTGGCTTCTGCTTTGAGGAGAGTGACTACTTCATCAAGCCTTTTCTGTGGAGGGACTAGGAGACAGTTCAGTGGGTACAATGCTTAGTAAGCAAGGCATGTCAGCACTCCTCAGTTACTCAGGAGGCACGGACACAGGAAGATTGTGGGAATTCACTGGATAGCTAGTTTACCTGAATCAGGAAGTTACAGATACAGTGACACTTTCTCAAATAAATATTTATTTAGAGTGTTTTTAATTTAAAAATAAATGAAAATTAAAATACAGTGTTGAGAAACACAACTGACTTTGACCTCTGGCCTCCACACATAAGCCTGTAACACACACACACACACACACACACACACACACACACACACACACACATACATTTATACCACGTGCATACATGCACACCTATAACATACAAATGTATACATATACACACACATGTACGACACAAAAGCACATACATATGCCTGTACAATAATACAGGCATATGCCTACATCACACACACACGAGTTGTACCACACATATACACACAAATACATACATATACACACACCTGCACCCCATATGTGCCTGTACAACACACACATGCATATGCCTGTATCACATACACACACATTCACACACACATACACATGGCTGTACCCCATAAACACATGCCTATACCACACAGATATACACACACACCAATATGCCTATACCATACACATATATACACACGTCTGAACTACACATACATGCACACACACATCACTGTACAACACACACATTACTTGTACACATGCATACATATACACATGATTGCACCACACACATACACACATATTCCTGTACAACAGACATACACAAATATGCCTGCACCACACACACATACACACATGACTATATTACACACACATACACAAACACAAATATATATGCTTATAACATACATATACACCTGCACCACACACACACAAAAACAAATTTTATATGCTTGTAACACAAACACACATACACACTCACAGATAAAATTTTAAAACATCCTACACTAAATACATGTGTGCTAATGAGGCAACTCAGCATAAGCAATGGGCAGAGAGCCCATCCCTCTGACATATATACTCTCCTTTGCCTTTGACAATCAACTTAGAAACATGATTTATACTTTGACTTTAATGGCAAGCTGAGTTCAAAATCAAAGTCTTATTTATTAGCTAGATCTACTCCAGCAGTTCCTTAAGCCTAAGGAACAAGAGTTTTCATGTGTGTATAGTACTTGTATTGGAAATATCTGAAATAAAGCAACATCCCTGGCATATACTAAGTTTATAAAAAATGGCATTCAGTGCTTGTGCCAAACAGCAAAACATGGTTCCTGCCCTCCACAGTTCCAAAATCTCATGGAGAACACAATGTGTGTGTGTGTGTGTGTGTGTGTGTGTGTGTGTGTGTGTGTGTGTGTGTATGCACTCAAGCAGCATAAAACACTTGTCAATTGATTATACTGCCTGTTTCTCTCATTTTGACAGAGATAAATAAAAGGAGGCTATGGGCTACAAGATCGCATAGGCAAAAACTTAGTAAGTCACTGCAAGACAAGACTGGCTTCAACACCTGTTTTATTTCTACTAGACACCCTTTATAATCTCCTCCAATTTTTACATTCTTTGATTATTTTACCTGATATACATAACTTCTGCATGACAGAAAAATAAATGATTTAAAAGTAAACAACCTCCTCATTTCCATTCCTCAACACCTACCCATAAGGTACAGACACAATGGAAGCAACAGACTGGCTTGAAGAAGTACCCATAGATAACTATTTTATTTATTTGAATATGACAAAATTATCTATCAGTGTCAGAAACTGACATAGGTGTACAATAAATTACAAACACTCTAGCTTTGTGCTTTTTCACTGTCTGTCCATCACCTGGGGAACTTTGTTAAAAACATGAGTGCCTGAATGTTAACCCTACATTTTCCAGTTCAACTGGTCTGGAGGAACCTAGCTATCTCTAATGTGTAGTCAATTTTGAAATATGTTTCTCAAGATTTGAAGTATGAGGAACAAGACAATTCTGTAAATCTTATCCCAAAAGGTCCGTGGTGAAAATAATTATTTCTCTATGTAAATATCAGGGCAAATGTCTGAGACACAGTCACTCACAATTGCTAAATTCAAACACTGCCATTAATGGATTAAAACAAATGTAAGTTTTATATTAATAAAAGCTATGCTACTGGAACCTTAAATGTAAAATTTGGGGATTTTTTTCTTCTTTTTAATTAATTCCATGCACATAAGTGAGTGTTCAGCTTTGTGCTGATATTCACATAAAGGTACAAGAGTTGGTACTATTATTGTGTTTTATGCCAGACACTTTGACTTAAGCCCATCACATTTGTTAACTCCTTCAACCTTCACATCATTATAATGAGGTAAGTTTTGCTATTTTCTTTATTTCACATACAGCAAAACTGAAACACAGATAATTCAAGTTTCCCTATGTCGTACAGTGAAAAAGAGACAAAGCCAGAGTTAAAACACATGGAATTTGGCTCCAGAATCCAAGAACATAGACTTCAACCTACACTACTTATAATATTTAATATTTAGCTGGGCACTTTACAGTATAAATTTTCATACTTCCTGACATTCTTGAACATTGGTGTTTTGTTTTTGCCTTTTATTTTCTTTTAAAATACAATTTGAACCAGGCGGTGGTGGCACACGCCTTTAGTCCCAGCACTCGGGAGGCAGAGGCAGGCGGATCTTTGTGAGTTCGAGGCCAGCCTGGTCTACAGAGCAAGACCCAGGAAAGGTGCAAAGCTACACAGAGAAGCCCTGTCTCAAAAAAATTAAAAAAAAATTAAAAAAAATATAATTTGATTCAAATAATGCTATATAGAAAATAAATAACTTAGTTTCATGAGCTTTTTATTTTATGTTGACATTAGTAAATAATTTCATATTGCAGACAGTCTTTTTGTGAAAGTTTTCTTTACTAATTAATCATGCTGGGTTGAGCATTTCAACTGCAGTTCTTTTTCAGTCAGGTTATGATAAGAACGCATGTCTATTTCATTAGAATGGAACAGTGTTAAAGAAGATGAGGAATGCACATCCACATTCCCTCGCTTAGCCTTCTCTCTCCCTGTATCTTATGCTTTCTTCATCATCAGGAGACCCAGTTTCTTTATCCTGCATTCTAAAAGCCAAATCCTCCCCCTCTTCCATAATCTAAATTCCTGAAACTGGTAACCCTGAAAATCATTACCTAGGTATTCTTTTCTTTTTATCATCAAAATCTTTAAGCCAAGGTAGAAGATAGCTCAGTCAGTAATTTGCCAGCACAATAACATGTACTCAGTCCACAAGCAAGCCGTAGTAGACGTGCACATTTGTAATCTCAAAGCTGAGGAGGTAAAGATAGGTGGATTCTTAGGTACTGGTAAGTCAGTATAGCCTCCTAGGCAAGTTACAAGCCAGCGAAAAAACCTCTGTGGGGGCCCACAAAGTATTCCTAGTTATATCTGACCTTGCTTTACCCAGCAGGGCTGCATTAGAGGATGACTTAACCATGTGCATGGTTACCAGGTGATTGGAAGGGTCTGCACTTGGCTGTGCTAGGGGGAGGTCTTTTGCCCCACCCCCTGGTATTCCCATAAAAACCCTTTAGAAGAAACAGAAGAGGCCAGTTTGGATATTGATCAGTCCCTCCAGAGGCTATTCTGTGTTTCTGTCTGTCTCTTCACTACATTCTCTTTCTACCTAATATTTCTTATCCATCTCTACTCAAGAGTATCCTGGGAAAAATTGTGAAAATGTGGGAGCTGGCCTCCCACAGATGGTGCCAGAATGTGGGGCAGGGACCCTCTCAGAACAGGAACCTAACTAGGAACTTAGCAAAAGAAGATTGGGGGCATTACAGGAAGCAGGAGGGAATACCTGGTAATGAATTAAAAGTAAATGTTATGATATTCTATTTTCAGGAGTATATAGATAAAGCAATGTGGCTGAAAGAAATGCCAAAGCAAGGAGTTAGGCTACAGCAAATATATCTCTCTGTCTAGGTTTCTTTTTTCTCTCTCTCTCTCTCAATTTCTACTAAAATTAGAAAAATTATAGCATTAAGTATAGGAATATAGTATAGGAAAAAACTTAGGATAAGGTAGAATGTAGGAATATAGTGTAGGAGAAAACCTAGGGTAAAGTAGAAAAGCAACAAGACAGGAGCTGTGTTCTAGGGACTCTGAATGCAGACTCCTGGGGAAATATCAGGAAATACAAAAAATACTATGAGGAAAACAGGCAGAAAAGGGTTATAGTGGAAGCTTTTGGCCTGAGTTCTGAGCTGCAGGGGGAAATTTTTTTTTTCCCTGAGGTGAATGCGAGTGAGACAAAACCATCCACTACAGTGCCACTAGATAAAAACGCTTGCTGATAATACTGTTCAATCAAGATCAATTGCTTCTTCTTTGCCATGAAGCCAAACGTAAGGGAACAGAAATCTTGGGGAAAACTTCGTAATCTCTCTAAAACTGAAAACTTTTTGGTTCTTTCCTTCTCAGATCTCTTTTCTTTCTGTAAAAGCAAAATTAGACTCACCTGGGATGAATAGAAATATTAACACACACACACACACACACACACACACACACACACAAAAAAAAAAAAAAAAAAAAAAAAAAAAAAAAAAAAAAAAAAAAAAAAAAAAAAAAAAACCTCTCAGAATATGGCAAACACTCGTTGATTGTCCCGTCTTCCCTTCAAGCCAGTATTAGAAAAGGAGCAGACACTTTGGACCTAGCCAGAATCCCCTGAACCTACAGCCTAATGAGAAACACCCAAGAGAACCCAGGTGGAGAGCCAAGTGGGGCGGCACCCCCAGAGTGGAAGAGCAGTGGAGGCAGTGCTGCAGGCCTGGGGAAAAGTTGGTGGCATGGAAAAAGCAGTGGCAGCTTTGAGATCCTCCCTGCAACAAAAAGGGCAAAGTCTAAGCCCCTAGCAGTAGCTGCAATGGCAGCACAGGAAATGCTGAAGCTGCATTTGCCCAAAGAAATGAGGCAGAATTGGGGATGCCAGCCCCTACTCCCAGAACAGAAAGCAGTTAGCAGAGGGCTAAGCCATGGCGAGGCATCAGGGACTCTGCATCTGGGGGAGGAGACAGGACAGAACAAAGAAGATCTACCCAAAGGTAAAAATCTCTCTGACAGAGCTCTTATTTCAAGTACTATTTTCACTGACCCAGTGAGGCAGGGGAGTGAAAACCAAAGGGTTTTTTGCTTCTGACACCAAGCACTGGTCCACGTGCATGTGGGTGGACATGACCCACTCTGGGGACAGTGCCAGGTGAGGAGTTTGATTAGGGAGATTCATCTGTCAAACAGTAATGCAGATGTCCTAATGTGAGCTTAGGGAAGACAAAAGCCTCCCATGGAAAAAAGGCAAAAACTTGATCTTGACTTCAGTACTAATACAGACCATGTGAATGAAACCAGGAGTTCAGCAGCCACAATTGGCTGCAGGTGAGTTTTCTTCCTGACCCAGAAAGGCAGCTTGGGAAATGTAGTTCATAACAGTGTGACAATATAGGCAGGCCTGGAAGAAAATGCAGAGACAAAAGCTTTCAAATGTTCCTCGTAATAGAGAAGCAAGATGCCCATGGGAAATATCATGTGAATGCATGTTCCAATTCCTTTGAAAATGCATAAGGAATTAAAAACAGCTTGCTGCTGATACACGTACAGCCAAAATGCTGCTTTTTTCCAAGCACTGTTAGAAAGCTTAGCTTATCTCCCCGGTGAAAGCTTGCCTTGTCCGGAGGCAATTAAAATGTTAATGACATTCCTCAAACTGTCTTCAGAACCTTTAGAAAGCAAGGAAAAGTGGTGTGAACACCAGGAACTTACTTTGAGTGTGGAAAGAGTTAGGGGCAAGTAAGAAACTTATGTGGTGCTTAAGATGCAAGAGAGAAACATTGGCATCATTAAAAGAGCTCATGGCAATCTTAAGATGCAGCTTCAAAAAATTAAGAAGAGGGAATTTTACCCTCAGTCACCAAATGAAGCTTGCTGGCTGCCTGACTATGGTACCATGTCTGGAACAGAGAAATGTCAACTCCAATGATTCTCCTCCAGAAGAATTGGAGTAAAGAGCAGTGAAAGCAATATTCCTGATATTGAGGTTCCATCCTGTAGTCTGGGGAAAGTAGGAGAATAAGGGGCCTCCCAGATTGTGGGGGAGCTTGGGACAAAGATTTTGTCAATATTGGAATAAAACACAAACTGGAGCCACAACACTTCTAACAGCAAATTCATATATGGACCCCTTAGGACACAATTTGAATCTTACCAGATGAACTGAGAAGCTTATTAATTACTATGGCAACCATTCTTGCCCTGAGGCAAGGCTTCTTGGGAAAACTAACCAAAAGTGCTCCTGTAGCAGAGAAGGAAGTTTCATCAATGCTTATGTGAATTGTGGCACTCAGGGGAGCTGCAATGAATTAAGGGACAGCCCCCTACTGGTTACCATCTACCACTGGGCACATTTCTGCGGGTTTTGGAATGGTTGGGAGGGCCCAGTAGGAAAGATGACTTTGGGAGAATGGCATTGTCCCAAGTGTTACAGCCTGCTAGCACCAAGTGTTACAGCCACTAGCAGCAAGCATTATGGCCTCCTAGCAATGGCACTCATTGCATTCCTGGGTCTAGGGAGCTGAATACAAAGACCCTAGAGTCACCGATGAATTAAGCTTTGACTTCAAACTGTCAGGAAAACTTTCAGAATGATATCAAAGCTGATTGTGAACTCCTGACTTCAGGAATGAAACAGTTTTGAGTTCACCAATAATTTTAACTGTCATGTTTCACAATTTGTATACTCTCTATCTTGTTGGAAGATAATATAAATATTTCAGTTAAGAGATCCCTTCTAGATGTTTGTTAAAGTTTGTAAAGTAGTCCTATGTAGAGTTTGCTTTTCAATGAAAGTTTGTAAAAAGGATAGATATATATAGTGATAATGTAAATAGTTCTGTTAGGAGATTTTTTTCTAGATGTTTGCTAAGGTTTGTAAAGTAGTCTTATATAGAGTTTGCTTTTAAATGTAAGTTTGCAAAAAGTGTAAATACGTATAGTGATATTCATGCTAGTTGTAAATATGTATAGTAATATTCATAATAGAATTATGTTAATTTATTAATGAACCATGGTTGGTAAAGCTAAGGAATCTTTAAGTTTGATGCAGTTTATTTGATGTGTTTGCATCGAGACTTTTGATTTAGAAAAGGGCTTGGCACAGTCAAGGCTGTTGCAGTTATCTTAGACCCATTCAAACGAACATTCATCTTTATCATCCTTTACTCTTTACTGGGAGGTGTGGCAGCCTAGGGATCACTGTGGATGTTCCAACTATTTGCAAGCTCTTAGTAGGGACCTGAATCAGAGCTGAGTTAGACTCTGCACCCCTTCTTGTCAGAGGCTGGGAGTCAAAGACAGGCAGCTTTCTTCTTGCTAGCTTCCAACCTAAGCTAGAGTATGCTCCATGATGAGTAAGAAAGATTAGTAAAGAAGAATGATGTAAAACAGGCACAGTCTATCTGAAGGGCCTAGGGGGACCTTTATTATTAATAGGGGGGAGTTGTGGGGGCCCACAAAAGTTTCCTAGTAAGATCTGACCTTGCTTTACCCAGCAGGGCTACATTAGAGATTGGCTTGACCATGTGCATGGTTACCAGATGATTGAAATGGTCTGCACTTGACTGTGCTGGGGGAGGTCTTTTGCCCCACCCATTGGCATTTTTATAAAAAGCCCTTTAGAAGAAACAGAAGGGGCTGGTGGATATTGATCAGGCCCTCCTGAAGCTATCCTATGTTTCTGTCTGTCGCCTCATCACACTCCCTTTTTACCTAATATTTCTTATCCCTCTCTCCTTAAGAGAACCCTGGGAAAAATTGTAGAAATGTGGAAGCTGGCCTCCCACAAACCTCTTTCTCTCAAATATGTGGGAGGAGGGATGGAGAGATGGCTCAGCAGTTAAGAGAACTTGCTGTTCTTGAAGAAGACCAGAACTCATTTCCCAGCATCCACAGGACAGCTTACAAACACGTGTAACTCCAATTCTTGGGGATCTGGTGTCATTTTCTTGCCTTCATGGGTACTGTATGCATGTGGTGTACATACTTAAATGCAGGCAAAACATTCATACACATAAAATAGAAAATAAATAAAAACAAAAAAGTGGATTGTAACAGAAGAAAGAAACCTGAGGTTGTCCTCTTGCCTCTAGGGTCTTGCCCACACATATGAATGGGCAACCTAACAAATGAACACACACACATATACACACACTTGAATCCCCTTAGTACTGTGATCTTACACAGTGCTCAGAATTAATCTTTTCTATGTTTTATCAAAACCACACTTCTTCACTAATTTAAGTAAATGGTGTAGTATTGAAAAATGGGCCTACAGTATATAAATCTGAACATCTAGTGCATGATTTAGAGAAAAAGCTTTGTCAGTGAAATAAACATCATTGCCAAGAGGAGCAGAACTGTCATTCATCTCCAAATCGCAACAAGGGAGTTACTTTCTCCAGTTTAAGAGTCCTTTGCTTATTACAGCATCCTACTTCAAATTCTGTGAAACCATATAATCAAAACTTTCTTTTATTTCTATGCCCAGAGATATCAATGAATCAAATTATCTGGCTAACATTATTAATAAAGCTAATCAAAATAAATCACCTCAACCCATTTACTTCTCATGAAAGATATAACTACAGTAATCACTAGTCATGCTAAATATACAATATCCATTTTCCCAGTCATGGACCAAAGTTACCACACAAAAATGAAAGAAGAAAAATAGACTGCAGATAAAATATAAAATCTTAAGTAAGAACATTTATATTTCAAATCCAGCTATGCTACTAGCCTTGTTACAACACTAGACAGAAAATCTTCATCTGGGAATAAAAAAATCTTGAGGGATAGGAAAAAAGTCTCCACTTTTTCAAGTGAGAAACATTTCAGAGAAGTTCACAGTTCTCAAATACAACATTGCACAGTGAAGCACATATAGGTACAATTAGAACACTGCCAATTAAGCATCTTCTCTGAAGGATGGAAACTTTTCAGGAAAAACGGAATGCCACATCAAATGACCAGCAGTACTAGAAGTCTAGTTGATTAACAAATGCAAAATTGCCAAGCATACAAAAAAGAGCTAAGTGAAAAGTAAAGGTGCATTATATTATAACTGGAATTCTAGTCACAGTAGTAGAACATCTGCAGGATTTCATCCAACATCTATGTCATTCTCCCTGTGAAAGTTGGAATGATCCCACAAGAACAGAGAATTAAGGATAATATAATGCTAATTGACACATAGGGAAATTCAAAGTTATAACATTTGTGTAATTAAAAGCATACAAAGCACAGAGGGTCTATCATTCTATCTATTGATTGTAAGTGGATATACTTAACATATAATCAATATAATTAAGTCTTTCTATACAAAGTGTGTTCCTTTTCTAAGTCTTTTGTCCCTTTGTTACTTTACTTCAATGGTTTCTAAAAATAGCTATTGAACTCCAATTTGATACAAGACCTAATTACAATCAATTCCAATTTAAAATGAGGACTCTTGAAAAAAATTAGAAGCAAAGGCTTATTTATTTAGCCTTTCTCTCTACCTTCATGCAACATCAAATTTAAGTCACCCAAGTGTAGCAGGAATCTTAAAAGTTCTTATTAATAAAATCAAACCCGAGGCGAGTTATTGGGGTCCATGCTGGTAGATCAGAGAGACAGAACAAGCCACAGCTAACCTCACCTGGTCAACTTCTCAGCTGGTCTTGTTTCCTCAGACTGGAAGCTTCTGTGTCCTCATCCCAATGGCTCTCAGCTGAACTGCTGCTGGAAAGCCTGAAGCTTAACCAGCCACATGTTTAACCAGCCAAATGCTTCTAGTTTCATGCCTTATATACCTTTCTGCTTCCTACCATCACTCCCTAGGATTAAAGGCTGGCTTTCTGGGATTAAAGGCGTGTGTCACCATGCCTGGCTGTTTCCAATGTGGCCTTGAACTCACAGAGATCCAGAGGGATTTCTATCTCTGGAGTGCTAGGATTAAAGGTGTGTGTTATCGCTGCCTAACTAGTGGCTTTTCTGTTCTCTGACCCCAGATAAGTTTATTAAGGTACACGATATTTTGGGGAACACAATATCACCACACCCAAGACTTTCTGATATTTGGTAACATAACTAATAATACCACCTTTGCTTTGGATTACAACTCACAGTTTCTTTGTCTTTATCCTATTAGATGTTCACAGCATCTTCCTGAGTCTCCAATTTAATATTCTACATTTGACAGATGAAAAGCCTGGGGAATCAGTGAGGTTACAGTGTTTTAAGTTTGTGTCTTCTGTTTTCACTTCAGCTACTGAGCTGTAAAAAAGCATAACCCAAAACACTGGTCCCCCATGAGTTTTCTTCACAAATTGATGTTTCCATCAGTAATTGATTTCACTTTGGTAATCATTAGGAAATGCTTTCTAAATGAAACTCCTTGTTTACCTTTAACTGTTATCTTTGAAGTCTATGGGAATGATGTTAGCAAATTGTCCTCTCAAACTTGTAACTGTTGTGGCGGTGACTTAAGAAACTGCTTAAGTTTTGTTAAGATCATTATTTTCTGGACAGAGATTTCAGGAGATCGTGCTTGACTGCTCATCATCTTGCCTAGTCTGGCTCAGGTGAATGAAATGAAATTATGAAATGAGATAGCACTGTTTTGAGATGTTTTGTCAGAAAAATCGATTGTGCCATATCAAATGCTACTGGGAGACCTGGATACAGTGCTGAATTACTAACCAAATGGAATCTCACAGTTAACACAGAGTTGACTCAGTTCACAGAGAGACTTATGCTTCAGACATCCAAGCCAAGTTCTGTAAAAGGAGCTAACAATGGGTAAGGTGCTGAGTGTCCAACATGGGACCCAACATCTTATGTGCCTCCAGTGAGTTTACCCTCATGGAAGGCTCTCTGGAGAGAAAATAGATAGTAGCACTGTAATTTTATAAATGTGATAATCTGAGATCCAGAGAACTTGAAAAACCTGCCAAAAGTCACTTTGGTAGCATATATCTGAGTCAATATGATTGAGGTCTGACCACTTCCAAATATTGAGATTCTTACTGTCTCCAAAATAATTTTTCCTTCATCTTCTCAAATATACAGAAGACTGTAGTTAAAGGGATTCACCTGCCTATGCTATATGATTTGAAATGTATTTTTATTTTTCTGAGGCTTAATACCCTTTCTTTAAATGCAGAAATATGGATATCTTTAAGTAACTATTTCTCAGGATTGTTAATACAACAAAATAGAATGAAACAATAAAGTCGTATACAAACGTGTTATGTAGTGGCTGATAAAATAGTCAAAAGTTATTCAACTGAACAAACCTGACTCAGAGTTTTAATGCAATTGGCCCCCATAAGCTCATAGGGAGTACACTACTAGGGAGTGTGTCTTTGCTGAAGTAGTTGTGGCTTTGTTGGAGGAAGTGTGTCACTATAGGGGCAGGCTTTGAGGTCTCCTATACTCATTACACTTCAGTTCACTTCCTGTTCCCTGGCAATCAAGATGTAGAACTCTCAGCTCCCTCTTCAGCACCATGTCTGCCTGCATACTGCAATGTCCCACCATGATGATAATGGACTAAACCTCTGAAACTGTAAACCATTCCTATTAAATGTTTTCCTTTATAAGACTTGCCATGCTCATGGTTCCTCTTCACAGCAATAGGAACCCTAACTAAGACACTGACCATTTCTAATATCTAGGATTACTGCCAGATCTGCCTCACAGCTCAATGACACAAACCAGTAAACATTTTAAGGATAATTACAGCCTTCTCTTAGAGTTCCTATTGGACCTCAAAGGGCCTTGCATAAAAAATAACTTCTAGTCTTTTAAGGAGTCTGAATATATCCAATGAATTTTTTATTGCTTCCAATATTGGGAGGAGCTACACTGAAGTGCCTCCCAACAGATAGCTATAAATAAGGAAAGCACAATTTCTACCTATTAAATACTAAAATTAATACATGAAATGCTAAGATAATTTGTCAACTCTAAATGTGCTGACTTCAGTGATCATGTGTAAGGTAAAAGAGAATTTAGTCTATTCACTTTCACTAGAATTTAGTCTAGTCACTTTCCAGGGTGAAGCCCCATACAGGAACAGGGGCTAAGGTAAAGAAGGCAATCACAGAGCCGGGCGGTGGTGGCGCATACTTTTAATCCCAGCACTCGGGAGGCAGAGCCAGGTGGATCTCTGTGAATTCGAGGCCAGCCTGGACTACCAAGTGAGTCCCAGGAAAGGCGCCAAGCTACACAGAGAAACCCTGTCTCGAAAAACCAAAAAAAAAAAAAAAAAAAAAAAAAAAAAGGCAACCACAGGAGGAAAAAGAAGAACAATCATGTGTGAAGCAGATCTAAATTGTTTGGGATCGTATGAATCCTCTGTTATGTTGAGGAATACTCCTTAATAAAGAACACCCTTCAAACATCCTATTATAAGGGGATCTTATGAAAAGACTTGCAGTATCAGCTCTCAATGACAACATCTCCCCCATAACTGGGAGCAAAGAATTTGGAATAAGCTCAGATAGGAGCAAAGAATTTGGAATAAACTCATTTTTCTTTGGCTCTACATAGATTGAAGCAAACTTCTGATTATAGCTTGGCTTGTCAAACAGCCTGAGCAGTATGAATTATGCTGACATTGGAGACTTTGAATAATGAGATTCATTTCACAGCTACAGATTAATGTAAATAAGTAAATTGTCATTCAGATGCCAACTACAGTTGGCAGTTTAGCCAGTTTAGTCAATAGCTTAGAGTGTAATCATTTTAGACCCTGATAAAAGTGAGTCCTTGAGGTTTGAAGGAAAGTCTCAGGTACTGAAAAATGCCAGAATCATCGGAACATTATTTCGGAGTAGGCCCCACTGTGCTCTACTGCCTTTACCACACTAGAAGTAAAAGGACCAGCAAGACACTGAATGTGGCATGATGTAGTGCTACCTGTAATCTGATGATGCAAACAGATATTCTACATGATTATTAAGCAGGTATTATGAAGATGTCAGCCATACCACCAGTGTCTACAATGCACTAGAACCCTCAGTTATAGAGAATAATCACATTTTTTCTGAAAAAAACATACACCAACCTAAGAATATTTATAGTGAATCAAATTGAAAGTGTCACTATTGTAGTTTAACTTCAAATTATTAAAGCACATTTTAACCTACCTATTACTTGGTTCTTTACAAATATCATTTCCTTATTTCTTCTGATAAGGAATAACAACTTAATATTATAATTAGTTATGCCAAGGCATATGTATATACAGATGTTCATAATTATATGTAATGTGTTAAAAGAACTAATACTCTTATATACAACTATATTTGTGATAATCATATCATCCTTCACATTCGGAAATCAAATGTCATGTTTTGTCATTGTTTTAGACTCTGCAGCATAAGCTAGGCCATTGGCAGCAATGATGGCTTTTGTCAGTCTGCTCACAGCTGCCTCAACTTGGGAGCCTAGAGCACATGGACATGACAGTGGAAAGGCAAACTAGGTCAGCCTAGAGGCAGAACCCCAGTGAAGAAAGAGCCCATTAGCATTTCTAACACAGGACTGCCACAAACTTAGAACTGACTCTGGTAATAATAAAGTCCAAGAAAACCCACAGGAAATTTCAACCAGCCCCTTCTCAGCAAGTCACTGAGTGGAAAACATATGAGAAATGGCATAAAATGTACACAGAGCATTATTGTACATGGAGGGTGAAGAAGCTATTTGTGGTCAGATGAAGACATGTGAGAATGAAATTTGAACCTGAAGTAGGAGCAAAGATATTAAAATGTAGGTGATGGTGCTGAATAAAGAAAATGTGATATACACATGGAGCCTTATCTAACAAAGTCATGACGTTAAGTTGGAGGTCATCATGCCTTACGAGATAAATCAGACTTTGAGAGACAAATATTTTCCCTCATACTTGGTAAAAATTGAAGTAGAAGAGTGACTACTGGGAAGAGGATCAGAAAGCAGGAACATAAGTTTGTAACAGGGAGTAAACACAATCAAAGCACTTATATACATTCATGAAATACCATTAACATACACCGAAAAAGTTTGAATGTGACTAGTTATCAACTTCTTCATTTGGGGCAAATTACTATTCCTTTCTGAACCTCAGCAGAGTACACCCCCACAGATCTAAGTGTGAAAAATGTCTAAGTGATATAGATAGTATCTTGTGATTATTACCAAAAAAAATAGGTGGTAAATTCCTTGGATCATCTAATATTCTTAAGCTGAATATTAAGCCATTCATTACAAAACAGTCATCACGATATTAACTGTTATAAAGAACATTTAGAAGGCATAAGCCAAAAAAAAAGATTGTTGGAGGAAGGAAATGGGGAGATGATAATATTTTATTATGCACAAAATGTTTTTGCATATGCACAAAATTCTCAAAAACAAAATTTTATAAGAAAAAAAACTTAGAATCAAAATTTTAGCTCTTTCTAGTCATTTTCTTGTATTATTTGTAAAGAAACAATAAGTATCTAGTAAAAGGAAAGAGCAAAAGGATGCTAGGAAACAGGTACCTGTAGAAGAGGGGAAGAGACTTTGGTATAGTATTTTTTACAAATTATTTCTATTATACTATGTCAGTTTTAAGTATTTCACTGTATAATTTGGCTTCATACATATCAGTGCAATAATAACCACACAAGTTACATGGGTAAATATAAACATAGACTCATGCTAAACAACAGGGAATATGATAAAACAATACCAAGAAACAAGATACTAGATTGGCTACTGTGTACTATTTTCCAATTTTAAAAGCATTCTAATTCTTTTGTTTGCATAGTTTCCCTTTAGCCCATAAATTATTCATATAAGTGAAGAGACATTTTGAACCTTTAAGCATTTACCCCTATATTCATCTCCAATGAATACTAAAGTAGCAGTAACCATTCTTTAAGATAATGGAAATGGTTTAAGATCTAAAACCTAAAAGTATAATTCCACATTCTCAGACATTCTAAATATATATGTGATTTTTCCTATCTATCAACATGCTAGTCCTGCAGATATGAGGACATTAAGCAATTTACATACCTATAAGAGACTTCATATGCCTGCCTGGACAGCTCTTAGAGGCACAATTCTTATATAATCATTGTTATACATCAGAACCTGATGGGGACAGGTACTGGATTTGAATTTAGAAGCACCAGAGTGCTGTCTCACCCCACACACTACCACTCTTTACTTCTAAATATACTTTTTACCCATAGTTGTTAAGAATTAAGAGCTGTAATATCCAATTAATCTAATATAAAATGGTGTCTAAGATGTACTCAGTAACAATTTATTAGGACAATTCATAGACTGCATTGTGGCATGAGAATTTGGTTCAGGAATCAATAAATTGGAGAGGGTGGGATGGAAGGAAGAAGGGAAAGAGAGTATAGATAGCCAAAAATTGGAACCACTATAAGGAACCAAGTGATCCATATCCTGGCCCACACCTCTGGTGGAAGCCTCTGTCCTGACCAGAGGCCAGGCCACCATCATGAACCCCAGCCCACACCTCTGTCAGAAGTCTCCTACTCCACCAGAGGCGAGATCAGCATCCTGAACACCAGAGACTAGGCCAGCTCCCTAAAATCCAGGCAGAAGCCTCCTACCTCAGAAGCCTGGCCAGCATCCTGAAACCCAGAGGACCTCTGGCCAGATCAGAAGCTACCATATTGCCAGAACTGCAGGTCCCAACTTGGACAGCAAGTTCCTGCTGGACCAAAGGCTTTCCAGGCCATCAGAAGTTCAGCTCCAACTTGGGTGGAGACCTACTACTTAACCACAGGCTACTCTAGCCAGAAGACCAGAGAGGAAACAGAGAACAAGAACAAAACACCCATCCAACAAAGACAAACCCAGAAATAGGTACCTAGATAAATAATCACCACAAGCACAGTTGCTTAAATGTCAGTTTAAGAACACAATCAACAATAGCCAGGACAATATGTTGCCACCAGAGTCAAGTCATTCCAATACAGTAAGCCCAGAATATGCTAACACAGCTGAAGCATAAGAAAATAACCTTGAAACCAACAAGAAGATGATAGAGGTCTTTAAAGAGGATATGAATAAATCCCTTAAAGAAATCTAGGAAAAGACAACCAAAAAATTGGTGGAAATCAATAAATCCCTTAAAGAATGTCAAGAAAGTCAAGAAAACAAACAAACAGTTGAAGGAAATGAATAAAACTCTTTAACACCTGAAAAATGACAATAGAAGAAATAAAGAAAACATAAACTAAGGCAATTCTGGAAATGCAAAATCTAGGTCAACAAACAGGAACATAGATGCAAGTATCACCCACAGAATACAAGACATGGAGTAATCTCAGGTGTTGAAGACACAATAGAAGAAATGGATTCATTGGTCAAAGAAAATTCTAGATCTAAAAACTGCCTAATACAAAACATCCAGGAAATCTGGGATACTATGAAAACACCAAAACAAAAATAATAGTAGTAGCCTGGTGGTGGTGGCATATGCCTTGATTCCCAGCACCCAGGAGGCAGAGCCAGGCCGACCTCTGTGACTTCGAGGCTAGCCTGTTCTACAGAGTGAGATCCAGAACAGGCATCAAAACTACACAGAGAAACCCTGTCTCGAAAACAAACAAACAAACAAAAGAATAATATGAGTAGAAGAAGGAAAATATTCCCAGCTCAAAGGGCCAGGAAATATTTTTAACAAAATCATAAATGTAGAAGAGGCTTACAGAATACCAAATAGGTTGGACCAGAAAGGAAACGAAGGTCCCTTTTGTCAATCAAAACACTGAACATATAGAACAAAGAAAGACTATTAAAAGTTGCAATAGAAAAGGGCTAAATAATATATGAAGGCAGACTTACACCCAACTTCACAATGGAAACTCCAAGAGTCAGAAAGGACTGGACATATGCCCTGTAGACGTTAAGAGACCACGGCCCAGACTATTATACCCAGCAAAATTTTCAGTTACCCTATATGGAAAAAACAATACATTCCATGACAAAGTCAAATTTAAACAATATCTATTCACAGATCTGACCCTACAGAGAGTACTAGAAGGAGAACTTTAATCCCAGAAAGTTAACTACACCCACAGAAACACAAATCTCACACCAGCATAACTCAAAGAATGAAAACACACACACACACACTACCACCGCCAACTACAACAAAAAAGTCATTAGTCATTATTATTTCTCAGTATCAATGGATTGAATTCCCCAATAAAAAGATACAAACTAACAGAATGGATTGGAAAATGGGATCCATCCTTCTGCTACCTACAAGAAACACACCCCCTCAACATCAAAGATAATCATTGCCTCAGAGTAAAGGGTTGGAAAAAGATTTTTCTAAGCAAATGGTCCCAAGAAGCAAGCTTGTGTAGCTATTCTAATATCTAACAAAACATACTTCAAGCCAAAATTAATATAAAAAGATGGGAACAGACACTTTATACTCAATCAAAGAAAAAGTATCCACTGAGATGATGTTTAAATTCTGAACATCTATGACCCAAATGCAAGGGTATCCACATTTGTAAGAGACACATGACTAAAGCTTAAATCACACATCGACCCTCGCACATTGATAGTAGGAGGCTTCAATATCCTTACTCTCACCAAGGGACAGTTCACCCACACATAAACTAAACAGAAATAATGGAGTTAACCAATGTTATGAACCAAATGGACCTAACAAAGCTACAGAACATTTCACCCAAACACACACACACACACACACACACACACACACACACACAAAAAAAAAAAAAAAAAAAAAGCTAGAAATTTCCTTAATCTTTGATATGCCATTCATTTTCCATCTCCATATATTAGTAACTCTGGTAAAAAAAAAAAACAATAAAATTTGTTATATAGAGATGTAAGACAATAAAATCTGTTATATTAACTTTTTAAGATGTTTTCAGGTAAGAATATCTTGATCTCATTTATGAATCACATAACATAGTGAAAGTCTTACCAAGTGTCAAAAGTTGTTGCTCTGATCGATATTTGTTCATTCATGCTGTATATTCATACTTTATAGTTATACAAGACTAAGATATTTTCATTAACTCATGTATGAAAATATCTTTCTACTATGCATATTTTTGAAAAGTTTATTATGATGAAATAACAGTAAAATTAGTTTTGCATCTTATCTAATGCAACTGTTAATTTTGTCATTATAGTCATCACTAATGATGTAGCCGCTGAAGGGAATAAATTTTACCTCTATAATTGAAATAACTGGGTATCTGCATCAGCTTGGTGTTTGGGATCTACATTACCTGGATTTTACTTAAGGTAACTAGACTGACAGTAGAAATTTATCTTTACAAGTTAACTTAATATTTGATACTCTTCATCTTCTTTTACCCATAGTATGGCTAGTTTTAAATGTTAACAACACAATCTGGAATCTCTTGAGAAGAAAGTTACAATGAGACAGTCTCCAGATTAGGTTTGGCTCTGGGGATTGGCTGGAGGATAACTAATTTACATTAAAGTGATCTTTGTAAACCTGGTCCACTGTGGGTCTCACTATTCCCTACATAAGCGATCCTGAACTATATAAGTTCACATAAGGAGCTCAGCACTAGCAAGTACATACACATTCATTCTCTCTCTGGATGTGACTAATTGCTTCAAATTCCTGCTGTTACTTCCCCACAATGTCAAACTGTAACCTGGAACTGTATGATGAAATGCCATTCTCCTTTAAGGTTGGTTCTGTCGTAGTACTTTATTACAGCAACAGAAATGGAACCAGAACAAACATAACCTTAAGTTTGCAGCTAAAGATGGAGAGAAGACTGTAAGCAAGTGAAAGAAAGACCAAGTGTTCACATTGCCAGCCACTGATGACAAGCTGTAGATGAGTCTCCTCCATATGCACACATTTGGAGAAAGAATTTAACTTGAAACAAAAAGAAAAATAGTTTTCTTTCAGATGCATTCATAATGACAGTAAGTTAGCCCAAGAGAAAAAGAAAAGATACTTTATAGTTTGCAAATATTGCCAGGCTTATAAAACATTGATTGATCTTTGCATCAAGAAGAAACAATAAATCACTCTTCTTCAGAATCCACATAACAAATACCTCATATCTGTCTGAAGCTTCAAATGGAATTATAACTGTCAGTAGTTAAGATTTACTCTTTCAGTTCTGCCTGTCAAAACTCAATCTCAACATCATTACTCTATAAAATAAATCATTTGGGAGGCAACTATGTTTTATTAAGAAATAAGGGGATTTTCATTACTTGTGGCAAATTTTAAGAAGATACAGAGAAAGTAAATGTGCTTATTTCAAACTTCAACTAAAGAGCATTATTCCACTCAGTACCAAGTAGCAGAATCATTTTTTCTGCCCTATATAATCAATAGTTCATAGATACACAGGAAATGGCAAGTTTCCAAAAACACTATTAAAGTAAAGCAGGGGTTTTACGTGTAAATAAATGACAAAGTTACAATATGTAGGAATCTGTGTTCTTTCCTCTCTTGGAAATAACCTCTGTAAGCAAAATCACAAGATATTTGGTTAAAAAAATCAATCAAAAAATAAATAAAACCACTCATAAACAAACAAATCAATCTCATAAGAAAAAAACCATGAAATTAAAAGAGAGCTATCTGAGACAATCTGATCAACAGGTACTTTTTGTTCCAGCCTAGAGACCCTACTGAATGAAGACGACAGGTTTATTGCCAGCATAGCAACAGCTGCTCCTTTAAATGGTTGGGCTCTTGTGAGTTTCTCTTTCAAAAGTTCCTGCTATCCTTTGGGAAAGCATTGTAAGAAATAGAATGAAAGCAACATACAATACTTCTGAATTCCATTCCAGGAATGTGTAAGACAAATCAAAAGAAAATATAAAAGGGAAAATTGAATTTCTCTTCAATTATTGAGGCATTTCAAATTCCTGGCCCAGGAAAAATCAATAACAAATACCTGTTTAATGATACAATATTGAATTTGTACACACATACGTGTGTGTATGCATATATATATATGTATTATATGAAATAATTCTTTTCTACTAGTGTGTAATGTAGGTTGACTGGTGTAATCATCGGTCAAATTTTAAAAGTGTTTTCTTGAATGCTCATATAATCTGCTACACAAGTCTTATATATACACAGCTGTTGCTATGCTGGGTATGGGGTTATCTATTGGAGCATGGGCAAGCCTCTCAGGAGCAACATCCCCAAAGACAACTGACTCTTTCTCTCCCAGCAGTTATCAGTTACCAGTAACTCCTCAGCTAGGGAAGGGACTTTTTGACTCCTTCCCCATCCACATTGGTATTTTGGCAGGCTTGATCTTTTACAGGTTTTGTGCATGCAGTCACAAATGCTGTAATTTCATGTGTACAATGGTACTGTCATGTTGTCCAGAAAATACTGTTTTTTGTACTAAGCCTCCCAAATTTCAGGGTTCCTCTCATAAGAGGGAGCAGAAAGAATGCATTACACTCATGCTAGGCCACCTTACATTTCCCTAGGACCAAGAAGAAATACACTTATTCTTGGGAAAGGAGTTGAAAACTCTGTGAGAGCAACCCTGTCCTTTCTCAATTCTCATTCATTTAGGGGCTTTGCTGTCACCTTCAAACATGAGTCTCTCACTGTTTAATGAACTGATTTAATCTCACAGGTTTGGCTCCATCTCATTCTTTCTAAATCTCTCTCTTGTATTCTCTCTCTCTCTCTCTCTCTCTCTCTCTCTCTCTCTCTCTCTCTCTCTCTCTCTCTCTCCCTCTCTCTCCCTCTCTCTTACTAACAAACACTAGGAATGGGATTTTATGACCACCTTTCCCTATACATATGGTAGAAACATGTGTGCAGATTAGACAAATCATTACCAGGTATGGACAAAGACAAAGGATCTCAATGTCCTGCAGAACATGTGAAGGCATCATGTGTGCATTGCTGTTGTTTTTAATGAAAAATATGCATATCACTTAGCATATTGCTGATTCGGGTTCATAGTAAGGACTCAAGATCAGAAATGTTTAACATAGCATCTTTTGTTTATTCATTGCATATTCCATCTATAAATCTCATTAGGTAGTTTCTTAGGTGTAGGATTAACATTGACTTTCTAAGGACAAGAGGCAGCTCATTCATAGTGGCTTTGGAAACACCATCCTTAATTTTCTTAATTACTTTGCAAATATCACCCACTACCCTCCCTGTTCCTACACAAAAAGCACAACATTCTGTTAGAGATTGTTTTGTGGTTTTGTTTGCTTGGGTTCGTTGTTCTTTAGTTCTCTATTATTATTTTTCTCTTGCACTCACAGAACTTGTCAATTTTCAATATACTAGCTGTCATCTCCAAAGTAATTGTCATTAACAATGAGTTTTATTCCAACCTGCAATTCTGAATCTTCAAATTTCTCTTCATTGAACTGATTAACAAGCCCTGTGATAAGGCTAGTGACTCCATGATTCTAAGCCCTTGAAGATCTCACAGACTTCAGCTATTCACTTTATCCAAATCCAAAACACGAAAATCCAAGCCTGCTCTTGTCTTCCTTCCCATCCTACATTCCTATTAGAAGCCTGAAAGTTATTGACAGCCATCCATTAGTCAAGATGCAAAGAAACCTTATGTTGTAACAACTACAAACTTTAAGTGACACATTGAACAAAGTACCCAAGTTTTCTTTATTTTTCAATAATTTTCTCTAACTATAAAATAAATACTAATATAATCAATTAGTTTCAAGTCAGTTGTCAGGTTATCCAATTTTGGCATGTAGAAGGGAGCAGACGGCAACTCTAAGACTGAATAATGAGGGAATAAAAATCTAAGTATCTACTAAATAATGTTAGCATTATATTTACATTACATTACAAAAGAAAGACAAGAAATGCTTTTAAATTATTCCAGTCTGTCATCTGCGGCACTCTCATCACTTTCCTAAGGCACAACCCTCCCATCTAGTAGACTGCTCAAATGCCTCAAACTCAGTCTAAGATTATTTAATGTACAGAGAACACCATCGCCACTTTGTAATTCTCTGAGCCATACCTTTCCCCTCAATTTGGGCTAAAACTTTATTACCCATAGCTTCATGCAGCCCCTCAAAAAATACACAAGAATAATTTTATCTTCTGCTTGATTTTTTACTTTATGTTTCTCTAAACGCACAATTGTAAGTATAGTATATTCCCCAAGGACTCCAGCTCTCCAATGCTATTGTGATGTTCATTAATGATTACAAGATAGATCTATGAATATGCTGACTTATGGAGTTTTGTTCAATAAATACTTAATAACATGTGATTCCCCACTCTGAAACAGGAATAAATAAAACCATATGTTGATATTTTATGACTATAACTTACAGTGTGATATCTTTAAGAGATAATATAAACTTTTTATAAATGACAACTATATGCTCCCCTTTAGACTTGCTGTGTCTATAAGTATTTAAACCAAATTTAAAGGCAACTTGTATAAAATATGCAGATTTCTCCAAAGGTTAAAAAAAAAACAAAATAAAAGAGTATTTTGAAATTCTTTTGAATATTTTGAAAATAATATTAAAATTAAAACCATTCATCAATTAGGAAATTTGGTAGCTTCAGTCATAGTATCAATTTAAAAACATATACACATATTTTATTTGAAAAATATTGATATATTGATCATGTAAGTCTTACATTGTAGTATTTGCCCCATTGCTTATGTATTCGAACATAGTCCAGATGGTGATGCTCTTTGGGAGGCTGTGATACCTTTGGGACAGAGGCATAGGTGGTAGAGGCTACTAGGGACCAGAGTTTGTGCAATAAAGCCAGGCCCTACTTCAAGTCCCATTCTCTACTTCCTGGTTGGCCACTATTGCGTGACCTGTTACAATATTCACCCGTGAACAAGGACTGAACCATGCCCATCAACATGTGTTCACTGCCATGATGGTCAAACCCTTGAGTCCAAACAAGTCCTTCCTCTCCTAAGGTGTTGCTGCTAAATATCTTGCCACAATGGCACAAAAAGAAACTAACACAAGTGAGAAAAACACAGTCTAACTCAGAGCTTGTTTTTAATCTTTTGAGAAAGTTCTTCCTATATGAGAAACTTTAACATTTACCAGATTGTTTTGTAGAATTTACTTATTTTTGAATGTAATATTATTTCTTTTCATATTTTGCACATGATTACTGGTATAAAGGCTAGTACTTCATATGTTTATTATATAGAGAGAATACTTGCTAATCTCATTGGTTCTAATAAATTTAGCAAGTATTTTTTAAAGTGACACTTAAAATTGTACAAGCCTTTGGTGTGCTAGAGTCTTTTATTTTATAAGATTATGTGAATGTCAATTAAAATTGCTTCTTTCTAGTATTAAATTTTGTTTTAGTTTTAACTTTATAAATTCAGTAGTTTAGCCCACTAATAAACTAATACACATGAAAAATGAAAAAAAAATTTACTCATGTGTCTGCAATAAATCAATAGACATAAAACTGAAAATAAAGGATGGTAGCACAAAAACATTGTTACCTATGAAGTGAAACCAGTTGATTCACTCATTTATTTATTCTTCTAACAAACATTTTTTGCCTGTCTTTACACCACTGCTAGATTTGGTTATACATAAATTAAACATGATTTAGAGAGAGCCAAAGCAAACCCAGATCACAATACATTATAATTAGTCCTTAGCAGAGATGTGAATGGCAATTTCTGCAAGAGAAAACATTGCAGTGAAAGTGTGCACACATGTGCATGAACAAATAGAAAAATCACATCTGCCGATGCTGTTAGGGATTCCTGAATGAAAGATGCATAGGTACAAAGTAATAAAGAGTGAAAGTATGTTGATTCTTGCCACACAGAACAGAAACACAGTGCAGTGCATGTAAAAGAAGTCATTGGATTCCAAGGCCATGCAGCTAAGGTGACATTAATACTTCCACACACACTGCCTTCTTTCATGAGACATCAATTCTAGAGCTGCCTACAGATGCAAATCCAATATTGGATCACCATTTATTTATTAAGAACTAAACTCTACTCACCTAATCACTCAATGATGGATTGGTTTTCTAAAATTGTAGATATTAGCAACAGATTCTATTTTTGTGGAATTGTGGCAGGGTTTGAGGAGTAGCACCTATATGACTGATATCTGACCCTCCCATGGTTTCCTTTCTGAAACAAATCATCCTCCAAAATAAATCAGTACATGGATGATTTGAGTGTTAACCTCCCTCCAAAAAGGCTGCTGGTCATGTCATATTGACCCTCATAATAACCCTTTCTCTTTCCTCTACAATCCCATCCATTTTGGATATGTATTCTTTCATTTTGATTAACAGGATCACTTATAGCAATGGCTCCTGAACACAATTAGAAGAAACAACAAAACAATTGAAGGAAAAGTTGGAAGGGTTCACAGATAATTAAAGCTACAATAGGTGAATGTCTAATCCCCTATATACCACAACCAACATATCGGATGTGGTGACAGTGGTTCCTTTTCATAGCCTCTATCCTTGTTTCCATATGCCAAGATTTGTCTGTGATACATATATGTATGTGTGTATGTGTGTGTGTATGTGTGTGTGTTTGTATATATGTATGTATGTGCACACATGTGCATGTGTTCATCACAAAGAAACAACTTCCCAGATCAATCTTTGCAAAGCCCACTGAGCTTAAGTCAATGGTCTCTGGGGTACTGGATACAACCACCTTGACCATAAATTAATATGTCTATCAATCACCTTGAGTTTCATTCACATTTCCCAGGCCTTTCTCTGGGAAACTTTCAAATTAGGCTCTCAGGATGTAAGACTACAAATGGTAAAAGTTTCCCCCATTTATGCACTACTTTGATAACCACTAACTTAAATGAGCAATTTCCTGATAGTGAATCTCAAATAAATCTTGTTGATGAAATGATTTTCTTTTCTCCCTTGATGTGTGTAAAATCCCCAAAGAGAAAATTATATCTTCTTGGTAACTCATGATGCACAATGTAGATGTTAACATGATAATGCATTTATTTTCTAGCATGGTCAATGAAATGTGTTTTTATTTTATTTTTAAATTTGTATAAGAGGCAAGATGTAACAACAGGCAAGATGAATGCAAAATGCAGTTATGATATAGAGGGAAAATGCATTAAGGAGTCCTGTGATGCATCTCAGAATTCTGGAAGGTGGACAAATTATACACTAAAAGTGAATGCATAATCCCATCATCTCTTCACCAATGAAGAATTGCTGGTGTCATTCCCATTGTTCAAATGTATTTTAAAAGTAAAAGCCTTGCAACTGAGCTCTAGCTACTGAGCAGAAACTAGAAACGCAACCAAGACACACAGGCTTTGAGCTGATAATTATTACATTATCTCCCAGCCTCACCCTCTGAACACATAAACTGATTAGTTTGAATGCAATAGGTGAGGAATTTTTAAAATTCTCAGACAAAATGAAATAAGTAGTTTTTCTCTCACTTTTACTTATAATTGTAATTCATTTGTTGTGAATTATTTACATTGTATCACTCAAAATTGTCTTCATATCATTACATGATTCATAAAGGTGTTTTCTGAATTGCCACACAGCAGTAACTAGTTTGGTAGAAATGTTGGAATTACAATGATTATAAAGGCCTGTGTACACTTATGATCCATACCTAGGATAATCAAAGGAGACTCAATTTTAATTTTTTTCAGATGAATTTGTTGGCTATATAAACAAAATAAAGTTTCTTTCTTTTTTTTTTTTCTCCTGACACAGGGTTTCTCTGTGCGACAGCACTAGCTATCCAGGAACTCAATTTGTAGACCAGGCTGGCCTGTAATGTACAGAAATCTGCCTGCTTCTGCTTTCCAAGTGTTGGGATTAAAGGCGTGTGGTATCACTCCCCGCTGATGTTTCTTATCTTTTTATCTTATTTGTACTAAAATCATTCTATAAATCTTAGAATATGTTTATAAGTAATCTTGATAAAATAGGCAAGAAAGTTTTTACATTTTTTTCAAAGCATTCAAATTTTGTTGAAATTTATGGATCACACTCTGGAAACTTTTCCAGAGTTGAGAAAGGGTTATAAAATGTACATACATGCAATGTGTGTGTGTGTGTGTGTGTGTGTGTGTCTGTGTGTGTGTACAACCATGCTAATAAATCGCAGTTCCTATGTTCTCCTCAATGTACATTCCTAAAATTAAAGACTAAAAGAAAGAAGTCCATGAAAACTGGGGGTTATTTAGCATCTGTATTGCCAGTACAATACTTGCCACACAATAGAACCTCAATTGTTGCTTAAATAGAATAATGATTTGATGATTACATACTTTGAAAAGTAATATACTTTTCTCAAAAGTTTTCAAATGCAAAATGTTTCCTCTGTATGCCTGATGATGTGTCTCAGTAAAATTTCTGACTAAAGAGGAACTTAAGCATAACACTCTATAGATAAGAAGGGTCCCAGAAAGCTGAAAATGTGCCCAGAGTTACACAAGTAATTACTTGTTCAAAGCAAAGAAGAATCAAGACTCTTAAATTCTGTTTTTATTTTCTTTCAATTTTATCAATTCTCTTTACTTATATTGTATTATTTGTGTAATATTATGCATTCTATGTGCAATATTATTATATTATATGTGTGACATTGTGATTTTTATAGCCAACATCAATACACCTAGAAATAACTATTGAAATGTCAAAAACTCAACTTTGACTATTCTATGAGTCAAAAACTGGTGTATTATGCACCAATGCATTAGTATACATTCATTTCCATTTTCCAACTTGCAAATCATTCCAAATGAAGACTGAATCCCAACTGATTGAAACATATGAAAACAGGACCATGAACAGCAAGTGCAGCTCCTCCTAAAATAAATGGGGTTCAGGAAAGTTCACAACACTAAAAAACAACTTCAAATGCCCCCCAACAGTAGGTATTCTAGACAGCTGTAGTTATTTTTAGTAGTGAGTAAGCAGAGAGCATGCTTCCCATATCCTCAACTACTTCCAGAGTTTAACATCCAGGTAGTATAGAAGGATGAATATAGTGAAACTTTTTAAGGCAATGCCTTGTTTGCCAAATGAAAAGAGGGGCCACACAGCACTCACTGACTTGAAATGGAACCTCTCTGTTTTGTCTATGACACCAAGTCAACGGGTGATAAGACTACTAGTCACTGAGGATTCTTTTTCTCTGAAGTCTTTTATGGGTACACATGTTTGCTCCTGCTCACCTATAGGCTCTCAGCACATACCTGACAGGCATTTTCCAAAATAAAAGTTAGTTGCAGCTTGTGAAATACATAGAACTTCTGCAACATTTGATATAACAATTATTTTCAATTTCTTATTCTGATAACCATTATCTGGGCACACACTTTTGACATCTGTCATTAAACTCCAACTTACAAAGTAAACCATCAGAAATTATTTCCTGCTTCTCATACTCACAGTAGATACTTCAGTTATCACTTTATTTTCCCTGACCCTCAAGTGAGTGACTGAGAACAATCTAAGCAAAATTGTCATTATCAAAGACACTGTTAATACTTTTTAGAAATCAGTAAATTTTGGTTCCCAGACACAAAAATCTGGGGTTACAAGGATAATTCTATTACAACAGATCAGTATCTTTAGTTATATCCTCATGTTAAATCCAAACCTGTTATACTGAAGAATTAGTATGTTGCAAACATGTTGTGTTGGGGACTAACACAAACCTACAGATACACAGGATCTGATTCTCCTCATAAACAATTGTGCTCAACAATTGGCAATGTCAATATTTCCCAAGATTTATCTTCTCCAGGAAAATTTACAGGGACGAGTGAGAAAGAGCAGCCAACCTACTCTGAAGTATCTTTATAAATTGTCTGCAGAAACATGTTAAAGAGCAACACATACTAGAAAGGAAGGACACTGAAACCATGCACTAAATGGTAAGACACCAGAAAGGAGGGAGACAGAAAACATGTTTCAGTGCTGAAAGAAACAACCATTCTCCAATATAGGTACCACAGTGATGTTTGTGGTGTTGCCTGGTACCAGCATCTAGACTCTCAGCATCTCATTTTTTCAAAGGCCCTTCCTAAAACTAGTTCAAGAATGCTTTCAAAAGGAAAACCTAGGAGTAGCCAAACAAGATTACATTGAGGGAACTTTAAAAAGTTAAAGTCTGGGGGATAGAGGCAGGAAAAGGAAAAACGGGGGGTGGGGTGCTTAAAGAGAGGTAAAGTTCTTGTTTCCAAAACCCAGGTGAGGCTCAAGGTTGGTGGAAATTTAACATTTATATCCTTTGGATTCTGCAATTGAGCAGACTCCTTCAAAGCCAAGCTCACCTAGTCAGTAAAGGATAAAACCAGAGGTCTGGCATTTCTGCAAAAGAGGGTAGCTGGAATGTCTGAGGAGGGATGAGAAAGGAGTGGTATGGAAGAATGCCTGGAACTATGGGGAGTGGTGTATAGTGAGACCTGCCAATGCAGATACCCCAATATCAGCACAAGTTGCCGAAGTACATGAAGGCATTTATTCATTCAATAAACATATGTGAGGGTTCTAATATGAGGAAGGCAGGAAGCACTGGAGAATCTAAGGATGGAGAAGTGAAGGATGATGTAAGGGTACAAGAAGTACCAAGAGACTTAAAAACAACAACAACAAAAATAAACAACAAAAAACCCACCAGGTTTACCCAAAAATGAAAACTGAGCCAATAAATGTACAACAAATAAGACATTAGGAAGTCTCTGTGTGTGCATGCGTGCGTGGTGTGTGTGTGTGTGTGTGTGTGTGTGTGTGTGTGTGTGTGTGTAACATAGGATTAAAGGTTTGCATGTGGAAAGACAACTCAGGAAAGTATCTGACAGGGTTCTTAAATGTGAGAAAGGCATGCAGCAGAGACTGTGAAGAGCCTGTGGAATTCAGAGATGCCCCAGAAGGTCACTACTAGGACCAAGAGAGTGTGGGAAATAGAGAGAGCAAGAGCTTCCAGGGGCGGGGCGGGGGCTCCTTTGGGATGCTGGAAAGGGGAAATGGCTCTGCCAGAACACAGCCTGGGAAAGTTTATAAGAAAAAATGAAAAAAACAAAAACAAACAAACAAACAAACAAAAAAGCAAAGCAAAGCAAAACAGGTGGCCTGAAGGAGCCCTGAGACCATCAGAAACGACAGCAGTGTAGTTGAATTCAAGGCTGGAGCTTGGCAGCCAGACCTCGATAAGAATGAGGTCTTATTCCTTCCCAGTGTTCCCCTTCTGCCTAAGCCCAGAGGGTTGTCTCCCAGAGGGCCACTAGGAATCCTAGGCCGACCAGGATAAGGCCGGGTCGCCCCCAAGCGGCAGGGAGCTCCCGGAGCTCCCCGATAGCCCTGCTCCAACTTTGCCCATCCCTGTCCTCTGCTGAAGCTCTGACTTTCCTGTCCCCAGCTCACCGAGGGTGCCGTCAGGAGGCTGATGCTCTCGCCTAGGGAGTCCAGGTTGACCCTCCGGCGGCGCTGCACCCTCTTGGACCCGGCAGCGGCGGCGGCGGCGGCCACGGCCGCGGCAGCGGGGGCCGGGGTGGTAGCCTTGGCTGCCGCTCTGGAACCCTGGAGCCCTGGCGGGCTCCGGCTGCCATTCCAGCAAAGCTTGGACAGGGGGCACTCCCCTTCCTCCTCTGGGCTCGTCTCCAGGTAGTCAGAACCTAGGGAACTAAAGGACTCGGATGAGATCTTCCTGCGAGACATGCTGCTGGAGATGCTGCTACAGCCGAGGCGGTAGTGGCGGAGGTGGTGACGGGGACGCAGCGGTGGCGGTGGAGGTAGCGGGACTTGCTATGGCAGCGTCAGGCGCGTCGGGGACGCTGGGCGCTGCGCTCGCGCTCGCCCAGACGGGAGTCCCCGGGGCTGATGAGCCCTGCCAGCCAGCTGTTCATGGCGGGAACTTGAGTCGCCGCGGCTACTTGGGGGCCCAGGCTCAGCGGTAGCACCGATGATGCGTTGGGGACCCAGGGACGACCGCCACCGCCACCGCCACCGCCTCCGCAGCTGCTGCTCTCCCGGCGCAGCCTCAGCACCGTCCTGTGCGCGTAGCTCCCGCTCCGGGGCTGCGGGGATTGGGGTGCCGTGGCTCCTCCGCCTGGAGTCTCCACCGCCCGCCCAAGGCCCGCGTCCTCCTCCCCCTGCTCTAACGGCGCGCCTCCCTCCTGCTCCCTTTATCACTCCGCCCCACAGCTCTGCATCCGCCGGCATCACGTGTCGCCAGCATACTCATTGGAAGTCTCTGCCTCTCTGGTCGCCACGTTTCAGGAGCAACTAGGACACTTTGCTGCTGTTCTTTCCGTTTCTCCCCGCCTCCCTGCCACCATGTCTTGCTGCTAGTGGGCTCCTATAGTGGTTCCCATAGGACCAAAGGTCCCCAAGCCAAATGCCACGTCCCTTGGTCCCTGGGAAAGCAGATGGATAGTGAACACGCCCAAGGGCTGACTTTAGGATGCGGAGCACAGATCTAGGGGAGAGATCTCCCTCTGTAGAAAACTGAAAGCCTGACATGGGGCACTAGGGTCCCTACACACACACACACACACACACACACACACACACACACACACACACACACACACACACACACACCTTGTCCAGTTCTAGTTTGTTTTTTAAGTTCAAATCGGTCACCCCAACTGTTCTGGTGGAGACACTTTCAAAGGAAGGGAAGGCTAGGGCAGCCCGTGGAGATGGTTTCCTGTCTCGAGCGAGGCCGCGTGGGCAGTGAGGATGGCGTCTGGTCAGGCTACAGCCCTGTTGCCTTATGCGCCCTGAGCCCTGTGGTCCCAGCCGATGCCACCTCCAGGGCTCTCTGTTCCAGTACTGGACAGCTCCACTTGCCACCTGCACCTAGTCTGTCAGGTGGTGACAGGATCTGATCAATTCCTATGCAGACTCTTTGGCCTGACCCAAAAGAACACGGAAAGGTTCCTATGTCCCTCAATCACTGGGATCCTTGAGTCAGATATGCATTCAGTTTACAAAACTGAGGGTAGTGGCAAGAAAGGCGATTCATACACAGCAAAAGCAGCTTCATTTCAAAGCCTGTCTCACTGCAACCAGCTATAGGGGTGGCCACAGGGGCCTGGTGCAGTTCCAGAAAAGGTTTGGGGCTATTTTGAAATTAGAGTAAGCAATAGTAAAGAGGGGGCAATTACAGTGTCCCAGAAGAGGAGTCCCAGGCTTAGTTTTCCAGTACAGAGAAGCAATTGAGCACCTTCCTTGCCTTCCCGAGACTGCAGAAGGGAAAGTTCAAGGGCTTTGGCTTTATTTAACTCGGACACAAAAACCAAAACATTTTTACTTTTGTTTCCAAAGGATTGATCCAGGTAAAGCAGATAGGTTTAAGTGAGCAGAGTCCATTTAAAACAAAGAAATCCTCAAAATTGTTTCTCCACCTCAATTTGCTTTTAACTCTAAATATTCCTAATTGTTTATGAGGACCCATATAAACATACCGAGTTTTCCTTTTATACTTTTGAAAAATCAGATCTTAAGTGGACATCAAAGATATGAAACTATTGTGTGCACTACAATAAGCTCATTTAAATACCTATTTATACTATATCTATGCATACTGTTATTGATATGATCATCATTAATATTATTTGGATTGTGTTATGTATTCATTGTTAAGTTCATCATTACCTCAGTTAATCCTCTATGTCTTTATGTTAAAAATTAGACATTGGCTCATGGTCTGGGCTGCCTAAAGGCATCCAAATGCCCACCCAGTGCCTTATGTTGTCAGATGGGTAGATTCCACTATGATGGGCAAGTATATGGTGGAGAAATGGGAGAGGAAGAGAGGCAGAATGGTTCATGTGCTGTGATAAGAGGCAGATCTAAAGGATCAAGGGTGATGAAGAATGGCTAATATTGGTGGCCTGTTTGCCACCTGGGACCAGGTAACTTCTGGGCCTGGGATGCTGCTTAGGAACATATCTGGGTCTGTGGTCCTAGCATAGATGGGGGCTGTGTTGACTCATATGCCACCAAGGCCACAGCAGTGACCAGGGTCTGGTCAGACATGAGAGTCTATAAGCCTCTTCTACATTTATGATTTTGCTAAAAATATTTCCTGACCCTTTGAGCTGGGAATATTTTCCTCCTTCTACTCATATTATT
The DNA here is from genome assembly GCF_004664715.2 of Peromyscus leucopus. Taxonomy (NCBI): domain Eukaryota; kingdom Metazoa; phylum Chordata; class Mammalia; order Rodentia; family Cricetidae; genus Peromyscus; species Peromyscus leucopus. The sequence continues at coordinate 65,902,464 of NC_051069.1, forward strand.
CTTTTTGTTTGTTTGGTTGTTTTTTTTTCCCCCCAAGAGATAGGGTTTCTCTGTGTAGTTTTGGTGCCTGGCCTGGATCTCACTCTGTAGACCAGGCTGGCCTTGAAACTCACAGAGATCCGCCTGGCTCTGCCTCCTGAGTGCTGGGATTAAAGGCTTACACCAGTAGGATTTGCTGAAGGAGACAGAGACAACTGGTCTACAGAATGAGATCCAGGACAGGCAGCCAAGCAGTGGTGGTGCACGCCTTTAATCCCAGCACTGGGAGGCAGAGCCAGGCAGATCTCTGTGTGTTCGAGGCCAGCCTGGGTTACAGAGTGAGTTACAGGAAAGATGCAAAGCCACACAGAGAAACCCTGTGTTGAAAAACAAACAAAAAAATAGAGGAAATATGATATTTTATTTGTGCTAAAATGTGATTTTATTTGTATGTTAATAAATAAAGTTGCCTGGGGATCAGAGCTAAGAGCAAGCCATTAAGCAGAAGTCTGGCAGTGGTAACACATGTCTTTAATCCTGATCACATGGCAGGCAAAGTCTCTATGTGGTCAAAGACACAGCCAGCATAGTGACACATGCCTTTAATCCCAGTACCAACCATAGAGACCTGGAGGTCTGTATAGACAGGCAGTGACGTGGAAGTCATGTGGTTGGGTTTAGAACCAATGAGAAGGCAGAACAGAAAGGCAATAAAAAGACAGAACACGGGAAGAAGGTCTCTCTCTGAGGAGAAGGATGGCAGCGAGTGGTAAGAAAAGGTGGTCTTAGCTCTTGGCTACTGCTAGATCTCTGGGCTTTTAACTGTTTATTTGGCTCTGTTTCTTATTTAGTAAAACTGTTTAGAATTTCATCTACACCTGATACCATCAAAGACCATGGCAGTGCCAGGATCTAGGCTGCAACCCTTGGCCATGCTGGTATCTGAAGCCTGTGCTGCCACCTGGGACCATGCTGCCATGGGCCATGTCTGGGTCCATGGCCCAGCAGCAGCCAGGGTCTGAGTTGAACCCATGGCTCCTATTACCACTGAGGACCTTACAGATGCCTAGGGTCTGGATAGGCATCTGAGACCATGTTGGTATCCAAGGACCTTGCTGCTGCTGGAGCCATACTGAACTGGGTGGCGTAGACCGCCACAGGAGCCATGGTAAAGTCCTGGCCTGAGCTGATGCTGAGGGCTGTATCTGGGTTTGTGTTCCTGCTGCAGTTGGGGATTGTGATGGTGTCCATGGCTCATGTTACCAAAGAGGGTCATAGGAACCATGTATGTTGAAATCTGAGGGCTATGCTGAGCTGGTGCACCCTTCACTGACTGTGGGATAGCTAGCCCTTCCCCTCACTGAACACTACAACAGGAGAGTTGGTCTTAGCCCCATGGGAGAGCTAGCCCCTGCAATCAGAAGAGATGGCCCTACCCCTCACCACAGGTGTGGGAGAGCTGGCCCTGATGGCATGGGTCTAGGAGAGCAGGGTTTAGTTGAGGCAGGACCAAGCCCCTCCCCACTACATCAAGGGTGAGCAAAGTGTCCCATCATAGGTAATGGGATCCAGAAAACCAGCTCATGCATTGAGAATAGATCCTGATCACACTACCAGGGGCCCATCAAACAGACCCAGCTACACATCTCTCTCCCATAAGGAGAGGGTCTAGTCTGGTCCCAAGCAGGTTCCACAGATCTTGGTCTAATGTTAGTAAGTTCCTATTAGCTTGGTTCAGTTGTCTCTGTAGATTTCTCCATCATGATCTTGACCCCATTTGTTCATATAATCCCTCTCCCCTCTCTTTGACTGGACTCCCAGAGCTCAGCCTGTTGCTTGGTTGTGGATCTCTGTATGTGCTTCTATCAGATACTACTTACCAGGGTAGGCCAGTTCAGGAACCCTCACCACTATTGCTACTAGTCCAGTCTGGGGTCATCCTTGTGGATTCCTGGGAACTTCCCTAGCACCAGGTTTCTCCCTTACCCCATAATGTCTCCCTCTATCAAAATACCTCTTTCATTGCTCTCCCACTCCATCCCTCCCTTAGCTCAACCATCCCATTCCTTCATGTTCTCATCTGCTGTCCCCTCTCCTCTATTGCTCCTCCATCCCCAGTTTGCTCATGGAGATCTCCTCAGTTACAAATTCTCAAGGTGATCCTATGTTCCTCTTAGGGTCCTCCTTGTTTCCTAGCTTCTCTGGAGCTGTGGGTTGTAGTCTGCTTATCCTTTGCTTTACAACTAGTATCCATACATGTTTGTCCTTCTGAGTCTGGGTTACCTCACTCAGGATGATATTTTTCTAGTTCCATCCATTTGCTACAAATTTCATGATGTCCTTGTTTTTTTACAGCTGAGTAATACTCCATTGTGTATATGTACCACATTTTCTTTATCCATTCTTCAGTTGATGAGCATCTAGGTTGCTTTCAGGTTCTGGCTATTATGAATAATACTGTTATGAACATAGTTGAACAATTGTCCTTGTGGTATGATTGAGCATCCCTTGGGTATATGCCCAAGAGTGGTATCATTGGGTCTTGAGGTAGATTGATTCCCAATTTTCTGAGAAACTGCCATATTGATTTCCAAAGTGGCTGTACAAGTTTTCACCCCCACCATAGTGGAAGAGTGTTCCCTTGTTCCGCATTCTCTCCAATATAAGCTATTACCAGTGTTTTTTATCTTAGCCATTCTAACTGGCTTAAGATGGTATCTCAGAGTTGTTTTAATTTGCATTTCCCTCATGACTAATGATATGGAGCAATTCCTTAAATGTCTTTTGGCCATGTGGGATTTTTCTATTGAGAATTCTCTGTTTAACTCTGTAGCCCATTTTTTTAAATTGGATTGTTTGGTAATTTGCTGTCTAGTTTCTTGAGTTCTTTATATATTTTGAAGATCAGCCCTCTGTCAGATGTTGGGTTGGTGAAGATCTTTTCCCATTCTGTAGGCTGTTGTTTTGTCTTAATTACTGTGTCCTTTGCCTTACAGAAGCTTCTCAGTTTCAGGAAGTCCCATTAATTAATTATTGCTCTCAGTGTCTGTGCTACTGGTGTTATATTTAGGAAGTGGACTCCTGTGCCAATGCATTCTGTGCTACTTCCTGTTTTCTCCTCTCTCAGGTTCAGTGTAGCATGATTTATGTTGAGGTCTTTTATCCACTTGGATTTGAATTTTGTGCATGGCAATAGATATGGATCTATTTGCAATCTTCTACATGTTGATATATAGTTATGCCAGCACCATTTGTTGAAGATGTTTTCTTTTTTCCATTGTACAGTTTGGCTTCTTTCTCAAAAATCAGGTGTCCATAGGTGTGTGGATTAATGTCAGGATCTTCAATTCGATTCCATTGGTCCATGTGTCAGTTTTTATGCCAATACCAGCCTGTTTTATATTACTATAGCTCTATAGTAGAGCTTGAGGTGAGGGATGGTGATGCCTTCAGAAGTTGCTTTATTGTACAGGATATTCTAGATGTTTTAGATATTCTGGGTTTTTTTTGTTTTTGTTTTTGTTTTTCCTTGTAAAGTTGAGTATTTTTTTTCAGGTCTGTGAAAAATTGTGTTGGGATTTTGAAGGGGATTGCATTGAATCTGTAGATTGCTTTTAGTAAGATTGCCATTTTTACTGTGTTAATTCTCCCTATCCATGAGCATGGAAGATTTTCTGATATCTTCTTCAATTTCTTTCTTCAAAGATTTAAAATTCTTGTCATACAAGTATTTCACTTGCTTAGTTAAAGTTACCTGCAAGGTATTTTATATTATTTGTGGCATTATATATTTCTGGTATTATATATTATATTGTGTATGGGGTAATGTTTCTCTGATTTTGTTCTCAGCCATTTATCATTTGTATATAGGAGAGCTACTGATTTTTTTTTTTAGTTAATCTTGTAATTGCCCACATTACTGAAGGTGTTTACCAGCTGTAGGAGTTCCCTAGTAGGATTTTTGGGGTCATTTGTGTATACTACCATATCATCTGCAAAAAGCAAAAGTTTGACTTCTTCCTTTCCAATTTGAATTCCCGTGATCTTCTTTTGTTGTCTTATTGCTCTAGCTAGAACTTGAAGTACTATATTAAATATATACAGGGAGAGTGGACAGCCTTGTCTTGCTCCTGATTTTAGTGGACTTAATTAAATTTAATTAAATTTAGTGGATTAAATGGAGTTTCTTTCCATTTAATTTGATGTTGGCTCTTGACTTGCTGTAAATTGCCTTTATTATGTGTATGTATGTTCCTTGTATTCCTGATCTCTCCAAGACCTTTATCATGAAAGGTTATTGGATTTTGTCAAAGAATTTTTCAGTATCTAAAGAGATGACCATGCGGTTTTTTCTTTCAGATTGTTTATATGATGGATTACATTGATAGATTTTCATATGTTGAACCATCCCTGCATCTTTGAGATGAAGCCTACTGGATCATGGTGGATAATTTTTTGATGTGTTCTTGGACTTGGTTTTTCAGTATTTTGTTGAGTATTTTTGCATCAATATTCATGAGGGAGATTGGTCTGTAATTCTCCTTCTTAGTTCTATCTTTGTGTGGTTTGTGCAGCCTCATAGAGTCTGGCAATGTTCCTTCTATTTCTATTGTGTAGAACAATTTGAGAAGTATTGGTATTAGCTCTTCTTTGAAATTCTGGTAGAATTCTGCACTGAAACCATCTGGTCATGGGCCTTTTTTCATTGGGAGACTTTTAATGACTGCTTCTATTTCCAAATTAGTTATAGGTCTATTTAAATTGTTTGTCTGATCTTGATTTAATTTGAGTATATGGTACCTATCCAGAAAATTGTCCATTTCTTTTAGATTTTCCAATATTGAGGAATACAGGTTTTTGAAGTATGACCTGATGATTCTCTGGGTTTCCTCATAGTCAGTTGTTATGTCTCCCTTGTTGTTTCTGATTTTGTTAATTTGGATATTCTCTCTCTGCCTTTTGGTTAGTTTGGATAAGGGTTTGTCTGTCTTGGTTGATTTGCTCAAAGAACCAACTCTTTGTTTTCATCGATTATTTGTACTGTTCTGTTTGTTTCTATTTTTTTGATTTCAGCTCTCAATTTGATAATTTCCTGGCAACTATTCTTCCTGGGAGACTTTGCTTCTTCTTGTTCTAGAGCTTTCAGGTGTGCTGTTAAGTCACTAGTGTGAGATTTCTCCAACTTCTTTATGTAGGCATTTAGAGCTATGAACTTTCCTCTTAGTACTGCTTTCATAGTGTCCCATAAGTGTGGGTATGTTGTACATTCATTTTCATTGAACTCTAGGAAGTCTTTCATTTCTTTCTTTATTTCTTTCTTGACCCAGTGGTGATTCATTTGAGCATTATTCAGTTTCCATGAATTTGTAGGATTTCTGAATTTTGTATTGTTGTTGAATTCTAACTTTAAGCCATAGCTGTCCGATTAAATACAGCAAGTTATTCTTTTCATTTCTTTCTTTCTTTTTTTTTGTATGTGTTGAGATTTGCTTTGTGATTGAGTATGTGGTCAATTTTAGAGAAGGTTCCATAGGGTGCTGAGAAAAAGGTATATTCTCTTGTGTTTGGGTGGAATGTTCTGTAGAGATATGTATTAAGTCCATATGAGTCATAACATCTGTTAGTTCCCTTATTTCTCTGTTAATTTTCTGTCTGGTAGATCTGTCCACTGGTGAGAGTGGGGAGTTGAAATCTGCCACTATTAGTGTGTTCAGTTTGATGTGGGATTTAAGCTTTGGTAACATTTCTTTTATAAATATAGATATCCTTGCATTTGAGGCATAGATGTTCAGAATTGAGACTTTATCTTGGTGGATTTTTGTTTTGATGAATATATAATATCCTTGCTGATCTCTTTTGATTGATTCCAGTTTTACGTCTATTTTATTAGATATTAGGATAGCTGTACCAGCTTGCTTCTTAAGTCCATTTGATTGGAAAGTCTTTTCCTAGCCTTTTACTCTGAGGTAGTGTCTGTCTGTGAAGCTGAGGTGTGTTTCTTGTATGCAGCAGAAGGATGCATCTTATTTTTATATCCATCCTGTTAGCCTGTGTCTTTTTATAGGTGAATTGTACCCACTGATAATAAGGGATGTTAATATACAGTGATTGCTAATACCTGTTTTTTTTTTTTTTTTTTTTTTTTTTTTTTGGTGGTAGTGTTGTGTGTTCCCCTTCTTTGGGATTTGTTGGTGTGGGATTATCTGTTGCCTGTGTTTTCATGGGTGCATCTGACTTCTTCAGGTTGGATATTTTCTGTCTAGTGTTTTCTGTAGTGCTAGATATGTAGATAGGTATTGTTTAAGTATGGTTTTATCATGAAATATTTTGTTTACTCCTTCTATGGTGATTGAGAGTTTTTCTGGGTATAATAGTCTGGGCTGGCATCCATGGTCTCTTAGTGTCTGCATAATGTCTGTCCAGGACCTTCTGGCTTTCAGAGTCTCCATTGTGAAGTCATTTGTTATTCTGATTAGTCTGCCTTTATATGTTACTTGGCCTTTTTCCTTTGTACCTCTTAATATTTTTTTCTTTATTCTGTATGTTTAGTGGTTTGATTATTATGTGGCGAGGGGACTTTTTGGAATCCAGTCTATTTGGTATTCTTTAAGCTTTTTGTATCTTCATAGGTTGGGAAAGTTTTCTTATATAGGTTCCTTCTTTAGGTTGGGAAAGTTTTCTTCTATGATTTTGTTGAATGAATACTCTGTCTTTGAGCTGGTAATCTTTTCCTTCTTCTATCCCTATTATTCTTAGGTTTGGTCTTTTCATAGTGTCCCAGATTTCCTGGATGTTTTGTGTTTTGTCTTTGCTGTCTTTGCTGTTTCCTTTGACTGATGAATCTATTTCCTCTAATGTATCTTCAACACCAGGGATTCTCTCTTCCATCTCTTGCATTCTGTTGGTTATGCTTGCATCTGCAGTTTCTGTTTGTTAATCAGATTTTCCATTTCTACTATTACCTCATTTTGTGTCTTCTTTATTGCCTCTATTTCAGTTTTCAAGTGTTGAACTGTTTCCTTTAGCTATTTGGTTGTTTTCCCTTGGTTTTCTTGGCTTTCTTTAAGGGATAAAGTCATTTTAAGGTGGTTTTATTGTGCTTCTTTTGCACTGAGGTATTCAGGTCTTACTAATGCAGAACCACTAGCTTCTGGTGGAGCCATATTGCTCATTATGTTCTTTAGTGTATTCCTGTGCTGGTGTCTACCCATCTCTTTCTCCAATTAGTGCAAATAGTGTCTGTGTCTCAGGGATCCATTCTTGGTCAGATGGTTGTTCTTACTCTAATAGTTGCTCTAATGGGAGCTCTTGATTCAATCGGAGTTGGTGGAATCTGCATCTCAAGGAGCTGCTGCAGTCTTGGAGGATGGGTGTGTTTAGGAGATGAAGTAGGGCTTGTATGCTATATATAGGGTCTGGTGGGGAATGGTGGTAGTCAGGCCTGCATGTAGGAGTCCTGCCTGCTGGACTGCAGCTGCGGCTGCAATGACTTTGGGTATGGGGGCAGCAGTAGGATGTGCTCATGGGCCTAAAGCCTAGAGGCTAGGGTGATTGGCTAGGAGAACAAAGGTTCATCTTTTGGTCCAATCGGAGCTGGTGAAGTCGAGAGATTTCTTTGTACACACCTTAGTGAGTAGCAGAGAAATTCACAGCTGGTCAAAGAGCAAAGAATAAGTGTTTGTTGAGTGGACAGCAACAAATGAGACATCTATATCACACACACAATTACACACACACACACACACACAACACACACACACACACACACGTAAGAACAGGAATCTGAAGCAAGTGGATCAAAAGGTTGAAGCCAGTCATCTCACACATTTTTTAAAAAGATAGCCATCAATTTTGCTTAAATAAATTCATAGTTCCTTTGTTCTGAATTATAATTGATATATTTTTTGAAAATTACATTCTTCCAAGTTTTAGAAAGCTGTGTAATAATCACATTGTTCAGTATCTCACAGCTTAATTGAATTCATAGTTGTCTTCTTTAGTAAGGATATTGTATCTGTCAAGTTCTTCAAATTACCGAAGTTTAGAGCTATTAATAAATACACTAAGTAGCATATGCCCTTCCCATTTCTTCAATTAACTGTCCCCCTCCTTCCAAAAACAGTTCTAAAATGTGTGTTAATTTTTTTAAGATAAACATATAAAGTAATCAAATTTACTATGGCATTTTTATACATTCATGTTATTATTCTTTATTCTCCTCTACCCTCCTCTTTGGCTTTTGTAACCCTGGCTGCAAAGAAAATCTAAACTTAGAACTGCAACTTTTTCCTAATCATCTTAACTCTGAGAAATGAGTATTTGAAGCACTTGAAAGAGGGTCACATATCTTCCTGCTTACAGTGGAAGTTTATTGCCAGAAAGGACTCTGAAACTATGATACGTGTGTATGTGTGTGTGTGTGTGTGTGTGTGTGTGTGTGTGTGTGTGCCATTTGAATCAAAGAGTCTTAACAGAAGTGATTCCACAGTTTCCATTTTGAATTGAACACAGTTTTCCCACTGATTTTTAAACCATAAACAAATGGAGACTTAAAGACAGACAGGGCATCATCAGCTTTACTTTCAACGGTTTCTTTGTATTCCTGTTAAGTCATAAAGTTCAAAAGCTCACAATATGAAGAGAGCTTTGTTCTATATTCTAATTAATATTTTAAAGAGAACTATAACCTAACTTCTATTTGGAAAATACATTTTAGAGGAAGTAAACACACTGCAACTATGATAAACAAATTTTATCTATTGAAAATGAATAATCTATGGTCTGATTTTAGGAAGGAAAACCCTGGAAAAATTCATGCACACAAATGTAGCCTGAGTGCTGTATAATACTTCGGTAAGGTTTTAAAATATAAGCCTGAAAGATAGCTCAGCATGTAAAAGTCTTTGCTGTCAAGCCTGATGACCTGACTTTGATACTTAAGATCCATTTGGCGGGAAGAACTGTATCCCACAAGCTGTCTTCTAGCCTCTACATATACAGTATTGAACACAAGCACCCCCCATGCACATACACAATCAATCAGTAAATAAATCTAATGTAGTTTTTAAGAAGTCTGTAAATCTTGTTATTTTGTAAAAGGAAAATTCAGACAAATTTTCTTCTCTCTCTCTCTCTCTCTCTCTCTCTCTCTCTCTCTCTCTCTCTCTCTCTCTCTCTCTCTCTCTCTCTCTCTCCATCTCTCAAGTTTCGGGTATCTAAGGACCAGTTCAGATTAATAAATTCCGAGAAAGATAACTCTAGAAAGCAAATGTCCAACCTCCATCAAAATGTCTTACCAGCATATAAAACACTGCTATTTAAAAACCCATTTAATATGATTTTCGTACTTCATATAGAAGTAAAGGAAAATCACACTTGTCATACTGTAATAAGAAGCACAATCAGTCCTGATTCTCCAAAACTTTTTGCATTCAGATCTGGGAACTCTCCTAAATTTTTCATCTATCTAAGTCTCCAGCAAGAAAACCTGCAACATTTGCATAAAAGTTCCCTGAAACAGTGTTCTTTCCTAGTATCAGAAGACTCAGGAAATCTTTCTCTCGAGTCAATCAGTGCATAAATCTGGCAGCTCAATAAGACTGTATATGTTGTATTAAAGCGAGCTCTCTAATGAAATATGATAGTCATAGAATTCTTAACTAGTCCAAGCTTTTCTGGATTCCTTACCTAGAAAACCACACACACACACACACACACACACACACACACACACACACACACACACCTTATCTAGAGTTTTAACTCTGAGGCCATCTTACCCACATGAGAATGAAATCTGTCTACCATTTCATGTGCCATGTCCTTATATCCTTGCCATCCTTTATTGTGTTGAGATATGCTTCTTTTTTTTCCTAGTTTCATTGGGACCTTCTGATTTTTAACATGGTTAGGAGATTATTTACCAGAACATAGGATTAAGTGAGTTAGCAGTGAAGAAAGAGATACTACTTCCCTCAGTCATCATTAACTGTCAAGAGTGTGTTAGGGAGGGGCACCATGAATTTTATTCTATGACAAAATATTGAAGGGCCCAGTCTTACGCAGGTAATCACAATGACTGTGGATTCATGAGTATATCAGCCATGTCATGTCCAGAAGACAATGTTTCATAGCACCCCTGCTCACCTAACAGGGAGCAGGTGTATCTTTCCAGTGAAAGACTGAATGTTGAGAAGAGGTGCTGTAATTCTCATTCTTGAGTAATTTTAAGTAATTTTAAAACTAACTACTAAAGATAGTGCTAAAGTGAGAAGAACCATCTGACTCACATATATGCAAATAGTCACATGGGAGATAATGTTATCTATCACTCTATGGTTATTTTCCAACACAGAATTATCCTTGAGAGGAGGAGTACTCACTGCTAGGCACAAAACAGGGATGGGTTGAAAGTCAAGTAGAGTATCAGAGGCAATACTATATAGTGTCAGAATGAAAAAGAGTGAATAGTTCATATGTTTCCATTCATTTGGTTATTTGTCCCTGTGCTTTATCCAACCTTGGTTTCAACAATTCTCGCTCATATAGACCCTCCTCTTTCTCACTAATTAGACTCCCAGTGCTCCACCAGGGGCCTAGCCACGGATGTCTGCATCCAGATTCCTCAGTCCTTGGATGGGGTTTCTGGCACAACTATTAGGGTGTTTGTCCATCCCATCACCAGAGTAGGTCAGTCCTGGCTGTCTCTCGATCATTGCCAGCTGTCTTTTGTGGATTTCTGTGGGCCTCTTTAGCACTTTGTTTCTTCCTTTTCTCATGTGGTCTTCATTTACCATGGTCTCCTATTCCTTGTTCTCCCTCTCTTTTCTTGATCCCCCAACTGGATCAGGCCCTCTGAATAGGTGAGACAGTCGATTGGCTTGATCTGTTTGGGAGGCATCTAGGCAGTGGTACCAGCTCCTGGGCTCATTGCATGAGTTAGCTGTTTGAAACCTGGGACTTATGCAGGGACGCTTGGCTCAATCTGGGAGGAGGGGACTGGACCTGCCTGGACTGAGTCTATCAGGTCAATCCCAGTCCTCGGGGGAGACTTTGATCTGGAGGAAGTGGGAATGGGGGGTGGGCTGGGGGAAGGGGAGGGGGCAGGAAGGGAGAGAACAAGGGAATCTGTGGCTATTATGTAGAACTGAATAGTATTGCAAAATAAATAAAAAAATATTTTGTAAATAAAAAAAAGAAAAAAAAAGAGTGAATAGATGTTTTGATGCTATGAGTAAAAAGCAAAGTCAGCAGGAAAGATGTTGGCTAATCAGTGTATTTAGGCACCTTTGACAGACTACTCCATGTCTTAAGTGACTTTGGGCTAAACCATTAACAGTGGATGTCCCATCTTCCCTTTTGAGATGGAGCCCTACAAGACAGTATCTCAAGTAAACTCTGTAGCCTTCTATAATCCTTAGCCTTTCTATCTTTAAAGTGCACTTTCAGAATTCTTAGCCCTGCATGCACTTCATTTAATCTCAGGTTCTTTGGGGCACTAATGTAAGCTACACTAAGATAGTATGGTACTTTTCTACACATGTTCATGTGTTCTAAACTATTAACCTTTTTTGTCTAATAACCACAATATTTTTTAAATTAAATTATATATTATCTAATTATATTATATATAATTATGTATTTTATCATACTATAATTATATTATGTTACTATGACATTTAGTTTTCATAAATACTTATGTTCACCTTGTATCATCTTCTTCAACTTTTTAATTCTTTAAATCTTTTCAGTTGAAGGCAGATTAACATTTTTAAACTAGTGGTATTAGTGTCTGTTCATTTATTTCTATGATTATTTGTTGTGTGACATGTTTTCCCAGTTATATAGGCATGAACATCCTGACACAGAAATTTTAAATAATTTTCATGATATAGACTTCATAAAGTTATAATTGAAATCCCAATCCATGCTTTTCCACTATAAAAATTCTTGTTAGCTTCTTGTAATTATTTTCAAATTCCCTGGAAATATAAAGGAAAAAACCAGCTGAATTAAAACAGTTTGAAGGGGGTTTGTTTTGGACACAAAGCAAATTGTTCATCCACATATTTGAATTACTTTCTGGAAGATTCTGTGATGGGAAATGCCAGAATATGAAAAAGTTCCACATCCTAGTAACTACTGTGTTACCAAAATCAAGTTGCATAACCTGTCTGAGAAACAGATGTGTCATCTTCAAAATAAAAGAGCTAGATAAAATCCCTGGGGTATAACCAATCCAAAATATTCTAAAACTTTTCTACTTGTTGAGGTATTCATTTCCTCCCAGATAATACATAATTTCCTACCTAAGAGATTTTTCTTCATACAAATCATAAAATGTTGGTTTATATTTTTTCCCTCCCTATCACAGCTTTCCTGAGAATTCAGTTTCTCAGCAAATCTTTTCTTCAACTACTGAAGATCTCCTCCATATATGAAGCCATCATGAGCAAAGTCTGTAGAATTAAGTGGATAAAGGGGAAATTTTCAACTCAATTGTATTTGGTTAGACACTTACTACCCCCTGTCTTTCCATAACCTAATTTTCTCTCTGCTTTATTATATTACAGAAAGGAATCATGTATTTCTGTCTGTAACTTATTAACCTTAACAAGTAACAATAACAAGTATGAATTATTAAAAAGTGTGCCCTCCTTTACCACTATTAATGATGTTACTTAAAAATATTCCATTTGTAACAAACATGAATCTTTATTTAGATATTAAATTAAAATAATGAAGCTATTAAAATAAGTTCATAAAGATGCTAGAAGTCTTAGAAATATTAACATTAAAATTTTAATGGAGAGATGGCTCAGAGGTTGGAGAGCACTGACTATTCTTCCAGAGGTCCTGAGTTCAATTCCCAGCACCCACATGGTGGCTCACAACCATCTGTAATGAGATCTGGCACCCTCTTCTGTATACATAATAAATAAATAAATCTTAAAAAAAAATAAAGTATGTTGTTTCTAGTAAAAAAGTAAAAGAACTTTAGCAAAATATTATGAGTAATCATTAGATGGCAATTTTCTTAGAGTGTTAAGATAACAAACAAATGACAATGAAAAGTTGTAAGATAATTATGGATCAAATTTTAAGCTGAATATTAAAACTAGTTAGTTTATCAATAAAGCATAGAAAACCACATTGGTATTTAAATAACTGAATCCTTTTTCTTCTGAGAGTAATTAAATGTCAGGCCTTAAGCAATTTTGTATTGTTTTGTCAATGTAGTATTTATTTTGATTTTTTCCTTTTATTATATTTTACAATATCATTCAGTTCTACATATCAGCCACAAACTCCCTTGTCCTCCCCCCTCCTGCCCCCCCTTGCCTTCCCCCCAGCCCACCTCCCATTCCCACCTCCTCCAGGGCAAAGCCTCCCCCGAGGAATGAAATCAACCTAGTAGACTCAGTCCAGGCAGGTCCAGTCCCCTCCTCCCAGACAGAGCCAAGCGTCCCTGCATAAGCCCCAGGTTTCAAACAGCCACCTCATGCAATGAGCACAGGACCTGGTACCACTGCCTAGATGCCTCCCAAACAGATCAAGCCAATCAACTGTCTCACCTATTCAGGGGGTCTGATCCAGTTGGGGGCCCCTCAGCCTTTGGTTCATAGTTCATGTGTTTCCATTCATTTGGCTATTTGTCCCTGTGCTTTATCCAACCTTGGTTTCAACAATTCTTGCTCATATAGGCCCTCTTCTTTCTCACTAATTAGACTCCCGGTGCTCCACCCAGGGCCTAGCCGTGAATCTCTGCATCCAGATCCCTCAGTCCTTGGATGGAGTTTCTGGCACGAATATTAGGGTGTTTGGCCATCCCATCACCAGAGTAGGTCAATTTGGGCTGTCTCTCAACCATTGCCAGCAGTCTATTGTGGGGGTATCTTTGTTGATTTCTGTGGACCTCTCTAGCACTTTGTTTCTTCCTTTTCTCACGTGGTCTTCATTTACCATGGTCTCCTATTCCTTGTTCTCCCTCTCTGTTCTTGATCCAGCTGGGATCTCCCACTCCCACAGGCTCTCTTTCCCTTGACCCTCACCCTTCATTACTCCCACTCATGTCCAGGTTATTCATGTAGATCTCAGCCATTTCTCCGTCATTGGGCGATCCACGTGTCTTTCTTGGGGTCCTGTTTTCCAGGTAGCCTCCCTGGTGATGTGAGTAGCAGTCCAGTCATCCTTGACAAAGAAGCCAAAAGTGTACAATGGAAAAAAGAAAGCATCTTCAACAAATGGTGCTGGCATAACTGGATATCAACGGGTAGAAGGCTGCAAATAGATCCATATCTGTCACTGTGCACAAAACTTAAGTTCAAGTGGTTCAAGGACCTCAAAATAAATCCAGCTACTCTGAACCTGCTAGAAGAGAAAGTAGGAAGTAGTCTTGAATGCATTGGCATAGGAGATCACTTCCTAAATATAACACCAGTAGCTCAGACACTGAGAGAAACAACCAATCAATGGGACCTCTTGAAACTGAGAAGCTTTTGTAGAGCAAAGGATATGGTCAACAAGGCAAAGCGACAGCCTACAGAATGGGAAAAGGTCTTCACCAACCCCACATCTGACAGAGGACTGATATCCTGAATATAAAAGGAACTCAAGAAATTAGCCTTGCCGGGCGGTGGTGGCACACGCCTTTAATCCCAGCACTCAGGAGGCAGAGCCAGGTGGATCTCTGTGAGTTCGAGGCCAGCCTGGGCTACCAAGTGAGCTCCAGGAAAGGTCCAAAGCTACACAGAGAAACCCTGTCTCAAAAAACCAAAAAATAAAATAAAATAAAATAAAATAAAATAAAATTAGCCTTTAGCAATTTTTGAGAAATTTTTTTAATGAGTAGGGAATATTAACTTCCTTTTTTGTATGTAGTGAACCAAAACCCAACACACCACTTCCCCCATCCCCTTGTAGTCTGAAGAGCAGGAGCAGAACAGGACTTTGGCTCTGGGTGACTAGTTAGGGTGCACAGTCTTTGCACTGAGAACCTATTTGGGTTCTCTGCAACAAGACTTCAGGACTGTGTTGACCTGCATAGCATGCTGATACAAACTCAACTCATTCATTCCATCTGCAAAGATGTCTTTGTGTTTTTCTCTCAGAGAAAAAAAATGCACATTTTCTTGATTTTCAGGTTTTCACAGTAATTTTTAGCTGAAAAAGTTTTAATTAAAAAAATTTCCTCTCCCTAACTCCTGCCATACTATTTCTTTTCTGATTCTGTTAATTTGGGTGCTCTCTCTTTGCCTTTTGGTTAATTTGGCTAGGGGTTTGTCTATCTTGTTGATTTTTTCAAAGAACCAATTCTTTGTTTCATTGATTTTTTGTATTGTTCTCTTGTTTTCTATTTCGTTGATTTCAGCCCTCAATTTGATTATTTCCTGGCGTCTATTTCTCCTGGGTGAGTTTGTTTCTTTTTGTTCTAGAGCTTTCATTTGTGCTGTTAATTCATTGGTATGGGATTCTTCCATCTTTTTTATGTGTGCATTTAGAGCTATGAATTTTCCTCTTAGCACTGCTTTCATAGTGTCCCGTAAGTTTGGGTATGTTATACTTTCATTTTCATTGAACTCTAGGAAATCTTTAATTTCATTCTTTATTTCTTCCTTGACCCATTGATGTTTCAGGTGGGCATTATTCAGTTTCCATGAGTTTGTGGGTTTTCTATAATTTTAGTTGTTGTTGAGGTTTAACTTTAAGGCATGGTGGTCTGATAAGATACAGGAGGTTATTCCAATTTTTTTGTATCTGTTGAGATTTGTTTTGTGGCCAAGCATGTGGTCATTTTTTGAGAAGGTTTCATGGGGTGCTGAGAAGAAGGTATATTCTTTTGTGTTAGGATGGAATGTTCTATAGATATCTATTAAGTCCATTTGAGTCATAACATCTGTTAGGTCCTTTATTTCTTTGTTAACTTTCAGTCTGGTAGATCTGTCTTTTGGTGAGAGTGGTGTGTTAAAATCTCCCACTACTAATGTGTGGAGTTTGATGTGTATTTTAAACTTTAGTAGTGGGTTTTTTTTTTTTAATGAATGTGGGTGCTTTTGTATTTGGAGCATAAATGTTTAGAATTGAGACTTCATCTTGGTGGATTTTTCCTGTGATAAATATGTAATGTCCATCCTGATCTCTTTTGATTGATTTTAGTTTGAAGTCTATTTTATTAGATATTAGGATAGCTACACCAGCTTGTTTCTTAGGTCCATTTGCTTGGAAAGCCTTTTCCCAGCCCTTTACTCGGAGGTAGTGTCTGTCTTTGAAGTTAATGTGTGTTTCTTGTATGCAGCAGATGGATGGGTCCTGTTTTCTTATCCATTCTGTTAGCCTGTGTCTTTTTATAGGTGAGTTGAGACTATTGATATTGATGGATATTAATGACCAGTGATTGTTAATTCCTGTTATTTTTTGTGGTTGTGTTGTGTTGTCCTTCTTTGGTGTATGTTAGTGTGGGATTATCTATTGCTTGATTTTTCATGGATGTGTTTAGCTTCTTTGGGTTGGATTTTCCCTTCTAGTGCTTTCTGTAGAGGTGGATTTGTGGACAGGTATTGATTAAATCTGGTTTTATCCTGGAATATTTTGTTTACTCTGCCTATGGTGATTGAGAGTTTTGCTGGGTATAATAGTCTGGGTTGGCATCCGTGGTCTCTTAGTGTCTGCATGAGATTTGTCCATGATCTTCTAGCTTTCATAGTCTCTATTGAGTAGTCTGATGTTGTTTTGATGGGTTTGCCTTTATATGTTACTTGGCCTTTTTCCTTTGTGGCTCTTAATATTTTTTCTTTGTTCTGTGTGTTTAGTGTTTTGATTATTATGTGGCAAGGGGACTTTTTTTTGGATCCAGCCTATTCGGTGTTCTGTAAGCTTCTTGTATCTTCATAGGTATTTCTTTCTTTAGGTTAGGAAACTTTTCTTCTATGATTTTGTTGAATATATTTTCTGTGCCTCTGAGTTGGTATTCTTCTCCTTCTTCTATCCCTATTATTCTTAGGTTTGGTCTTTGCATGGTGTCCCAAATTTCTTAGATGTTTTGTGTTACGACTTTTTTGTCTTTAGTGTTTTCTTTGACTGACAAATCTATTTTCTCTACTGTGTCTTCAGTGTCAGAGATTCTCTGTTCCATCTCTTGCAATCAGTTGGTTATGCTTGTTTCTGTAGTTCCTGTTTGTTTAGTCAGGATTTCCATTTCCAGCATTCCCTCAGCATGTGTTTTCTTTATTGTCTCAAATTCATTTTTCAGATCTTGGAATGTTTCTTTCATCTGTTTAATTGCTTTTTCTTGGCTTGATTTGATTTCTTCCCATTTTTTGTTCATTTTTTCTTCCATTTCTTTAAGGGAGTTTTTTATTTCCTCTTTAATGCAGTTTTTCATTTCCTCTTTAAGTGAAGTTTTTATTTCCTCTTTAATGGAGTTTTTCATTTCCTCTTTAAGGGAAGTTTTATTTTCTCTTTAATGGAGTTTTTCATTTCCTCTTTAAGGGAAGTTTTTATTTCCTCTTTTTTTTTATTTTTCCATCACAGGCAATTTATTTTGTTCTATTCATTCACAGTTAATACAGAAAACACTTGGAAACATTTCCATATAATGTTTGATACAGAAATCATCAAATAGAAGTATACAATGTTGACAGGAGGCAGTACATTTATAATTTATAACCCCAAATGTATTTATAATTTAGAAATGGAAAGATCTACAAATGAAATTATGAAGGTTCACCAAAGTCATTTAATCTGTCAGTTTCTCATTCATTTTTATGTCTTAATAATATTCTATTGTATGAATAAGCCACATTTTATTTCTCTCCAGTATTTGATAGCTATTTGAGTTGTTTTAATTTTTTTACTATTAGCAACACACTGCTGTAAACCTTCATGTACATGTTTCATAGGTGCACATTTTCAGTAGTTTGAGGATATATTCCTAAGGGTAGAATTGTTGAGTAACAGAGTAACAATGTTTTGCATTTTGACCAACCACCAAACTGTTTTGCCAAAGTGGCACACCATTTTACAATCTCACCAAATCCTTGTTTTTAAGGCTCTGACTTTTATACAAAAGCATTCAATCATTCTGTCAGACCAAACCAGGAAAAGTAAGCTATAGTTCAGAGCTGTTCTATTCCATTTACTATGCAAAGCCATTCTTGGCATTTGCAACTCTCAGCCCTTTTGAGTATTCTTGCAGTGTTCACATTTTCCTCCACCACTTTTTTTCTTGTTTATTTCTATCTATTACAAATGTATAAAAAATCCTCCATCAACGCTGCTGTTAGCAGCAGAACCTTGAGAAATATACCTTTGGTTTGCCTCAGAAAAGGAACACATATTGCACTGTAAAGTTTATAAAATTGGTGCAAAACATTGTGATAATGTTACAATACCTGTTTTAAGAGTTCAGTGACTAATGGGGAGCCGATGGGATACATGCAGAACTGTGAAAGCGATCTCACTTAGCCAGCTGTACATGTAGACTGTAAATCTACATTCAGATCATTTCTGAACTAAGACTATCATCTCAGTTTATCTGTTGAGGTCAACCAGGAAACCCAAGAATATACCTTGATTTTTGCAAAAAACAAAATAGTGGAAGGGGTTTCTTCAGCATTTCAGTCCATGAGTAATGGTATCCTAACAGGCAAAGTGTTCTCTCACTGTCAACATAGAATGAACTGCTGCTGGAGGTCAACTTGGGTTTTAATTTGCATTAGCACCTACATGCATAGTAGTCCAAGTTGTTGACCTCATGACTTTAAAAAGTAACTCTAAAAAAGTAAAATGGCCCTTCTTGGAAGACTAAAGAAAGACAACCAGCCACAGTTGTAAAAAGTCTCATCAAAACAATATACCCTTTTATGAATTACGCCTCAATTTAAAAAAAAAAAAGTAGCCCCAAATAAGAAGCAGCTCTGAAAAAGAAAATATAACTTAAGATATTTGAAAAAAACAAGGTGAATACAGGTTCAAAAATAATTAAGATACATTTTCTTAAGACTACCTAGAATTAGGCTTTAAAGAATTCTACCGTTTCAAGTTTACCATTAGTTACTAGATACCTATTTACAAACAAGATGTTCACTTTTTTTGTTCCTTTATCAAGAGAAAAATCTACCTTCAGACTATGAGGGTGGTGATGGGGAGGGACTAGAAAACAAGATTCAAACAATTCCATGCAAATATCACATTTTTCAAATGGAAGAACTCCAAACTGCACTAGAAGTTCCAATCACTAAGACACTGTCCATTGAAATGATTTAAGTACAACTACATGGCACCAAGGTTTAGGCCTAATATAGGCCTGACAACCAAGTCCTTGTTTTCTGGAAGAAAGGCCTCAAAAGTCCCACTCAATTCCACATAACAATACTTCAAAGATCAATTAGGTTTTCCTTTCTTAATACTTTTGTTTTTGACCTCTAATCTTAAAGACTAGATTAAAACTTAGCTCATTTCCCAGAAGGCATTGCTTCCCTTTGCTCTATGAAAGAGTCCACCAAGACCTCTTCTTCAAAACCATCTAGCCCCCAGCCTCCAGCCTGTGCTTGTGATGCATCTTTCTCAACATCCTGAAAAGGTAATGTAGGTAAAATATGCTCATAAACATTAAAACTAGTTGTTAGAAAGACGTAACTAGCTTTATAATTTAAGTTTTAAAACATAAATACTTGCAGCTTGATCTGCACTGACAATGATTGTCGAAGCCTAGAATTCAACATTTACAAATTCTCATTCACACACACAAAACACACTATTATCACACAACTTGTGTCTTGAGAGAATCTTCTGCTTTTTAAATCTTTGGCCTCCCAGTCAATCCCAAGTTCAACCAACTTTAACTAAAACTTCACTCAGAATTTCACCAAGCTTTTCACCCACACATTAATGCTTGTCATATCTTTCATCAACTGTCAAAATCTGAAGCCTGCTCAGAGATCGCCAGGTAAAAGAAAATAAATGAAATACACAGAGGTTATTTCAAAACAGAACATGACCATCATCCAAAAAAAAAAAAAAATGTCACGATTCCCGATTGGGATCATCTTTTGTTTCCCACGTTGGACTATTTCACACTCCAGCATTGGCCAAAGGACACGAGAGCTGGTTCTGGAGCATGCAGTTTCTCACACAGGTGTCCCCAGAGGAACACCAGAGACAAAGTCACGTGAGGCCTCTCCCGTACAGAGACTGTCTCACAGGGGCAGCGAGGGAGGACACCCACTAGTTTGTGGAGATCCCTGAGAGAGTATGATTCTTAAAATCTGGACTGTACATAATTCACATCAGCCCTGTTCAGGTACTTACTGGAAGAAAGATGCAGCTGTTTGCCAGAACTCAGCATTCCACTCTAGATCTCTGCTGCCTTAGTCTCCGTCTCGGATTTCCGAGTTCTGGTAGTTACCTGGACCACTGAGGCATTGCCACAAGACTTCTTCTCTTTTGAAACATCCTTTTCCTCTAGATATTAGGATAGCTACACCAGCTTGTTTCTTAGGTCCATTTGCTTGGAAAGCCTTTTCCCAGCCCTTTACTCGGAGGTAGTGTCTATCTTTGAAGTTAAGGTGTGTTTCTTGTATGCAGCAGATGGATAGGTTCTGTTTTCTTATCCATTCTGTTAGCCTATGTCTTTTTATAGGTGAGTTGAGACTATTGATATTGATGGATATTAATGACCAGTGATTTTTAATTCCTGTTATTTTTTGTGGTTGTGTTGTGTTGTCCTTCTGTGGTGTATGTTGGTATGGGATTATCTATTGCTTGATTTTTCATGGATGTGTTTAGCTTCTTTGGGTTGAATTTTCCCTTCTAGTGCTTTCTGTAGGGCTGGGTTTGTAAACAGGTGTTGATTAAATCTGGTTTTATCCTGGAATATTTTGTTTACTCCGCCTATGGTGATTAAGAGTTTTGCTGGGTATAATAGTCTGGGTTGGCATCCGTGGTCTCTTAGTGTCTGCATGAGATTTGTCCATGATCTTCTAGCTTTCATAGTCTCTATTGAGTAGTCTGGTGTTATTCTGATGGGTTTGCCTTTATATGTTACTTGGTCTTTTTCCTTTGCAGCTCTTAATATTTTTTCTTTGTTCTGTGTGTTTAGTGTTTTGATTATTATGTGGCCAGGGGACTTTTTTTTTTTTTTTTTTTGGATCCAGCCTATTCGGTGTTCTGTAAGCTTCTTGTATCTTCATAGGTATTTCTTTCTTTAGGTTAGGAAAGTTTTCTTCTATGATTTTGTTGAATATATTTTCTGTGCCTTTGAGTTGGTATTCTTCTCCTTCTTCTATCCCTATTATTCTTAGGTTTGGTCTTTTCCTGGTGTCCCAAATTTCCTGGACGTTTTGTGTTCCGACTTTTTTGTCTTTAGTGTTTTCTTTGACTGATGAATCTATTTTCTCTATCGTGTCTTCAGTGTCAGAGATTCTCTGTTCCATCTCTTGCAATCGGTTGGTTATGCTTGTTTCTGTAGTTCCTGTTCGTTTTGTCAGGATTTCTATTTCCAGCATTCCCTCAGCATGTGTTTTCTTTATTCATTTTTCAGATCTTGGAATGTTTCTTTCATCTGTTTAATTTCTTTTTCTTGGCTTGATTTGATTTCTTCCCATTTTTTGTTCATTTTTTCTTCCATTTCTTTAAGGGAGTTTTTTATTTCCTCTTCAATGGAG
Organism: Peromyscus leucopus; assembly: GCF_004664715.2. Lineage (NCBI taxonomy): Eukaryota > Metazoa > Chordata > Mammalia > Rodentia > Cricetidae > Peromyscus > Peromyscus leucopus. The sequence continues at coordinate 65,924,105 of NC_051069.1, forward strand.
TTTTTCATTTCCTCTTTAAGGGAAGTTTTTTTTTTCCCTCTTTAAGAGAGTTTTTCATTTCCTCTTTAAGGAAAGCTTTTATTTCCTCTTTAAGGTAGTTTTTCATTTCCTCTTTAAGGAAAGTTTTTATTTCCTCATTGAGGGAATGTTTTATTTCTTCTTTAAGGGCCTCTATCATCTTCTTAAAGTCATTTTTAGGGTTGATTTCTTCTGTTTCTTCTGTCATGGTATGTTTAGGTCTTGCAGGTGTAGAATCACTAGGTTCTGTTGTTGCTATATAGGACTTTATGTTGTTGCCTGTATTTTTATGCTGGCGTCTACTCATCTTTTCCTCTGTGCGGTGCAGGTGGTGTCTGTGTCTGAGAGTGCCTCTCTTATTCTAATTTTTAGTCTTGGTTTAGTAGGGGTTCTTGGTTAAATTGGTGCTATTGGGCTGTTTCTTCAGGGACAGCTGATTTCAGTCGGTGAATTATATATTTATGATTCTGGTGATCTGGTTTAGTGGCTGGGTAGCGCCTTCTTTTGTGTTCCCAGGTCACGTATTTTTCATTTGTCAACTCCTCAGCTGATCTTGTTTCTTCAGACTTCAAACTGTAGGCATCTGAATCCTCTCCCAGATGGGTTTCAGCTGAGCAGGGTAGTCTCACCAATACCTCTCTGCTTGTCACTGCTGCCGGGCCCATCCACCTCTGCGGGCTGCCACCGGGCCTGTATGTCTCTGCCGGTTGCCGCTGGGCCTGTATGTCCCTGTCAGCTACTGCCACCGGGCCCGTCCACCTCCTCAGGTCACCGACCTGCGTCTGCCTGTCTCCGCCGCGTGGCCTGTCTACTTCTGTGGGCCTGAATGTCTCTGTCGGCCGCTGCCGCTGGGCCCGTCCACCTCCGTCTGCTTATCTCTGCTGCAGGGCCTGTCCACCTCTGTGGGCCGCCGCTGGGCCTGAATGTCTCTGCCAGCTGCCGCCTGGCCTAAATGTCCCTGTCGGCCGCTGCCGCCGGGCCTGTCTACCTCCGCGGGCCGCTGCCACAGGCCTACCTGCGTCTGCTTGTCTCCGCCATCTTTTCCTAATTTTTTTTTTTACTCTTTATTTCCTCTTTAATGGAGTTTTTCATTTCCTCTTTAAGGGAAGTTTTTATTTCTTCTTTAAATGAGTTTTTCATTTCCTCTTTAAGGGAATTTTTTATTCTTCTTTAAGGGAATGTTTTATTTCTTCTTTAAGGGCCTCTATCATCTTCTTAAAGTCATTTTTAGGGTTGATTTCTTCTGTTTCTTCTGTCTTGGTATGTTCAGGTCTTGCAGGTGTAGAATTACTACGTTCTGATGTTGCCATATAGGTCTTTATATTGTTGCCTGTATTTTTGCACTGGCTTCTACTCATCTCTTCCTCTGCTCTGTGCAGTTGGTGTCTGTGTCTGAGAATGTCTCTCTTGTTCTAATTTTTAGTCTTGGTTCAGTAGGAGATCTTGGTTAAATTGGTGATATTGGGCTGTTTCTTCAGGGGCAGCTGATCTCAGTCGGTGAAGTATATACTTATGATTCTGGTGATCTGGTTTGGTGGCTGGGCAGCGCCTTCTTCTGTGTTCCCAGGTCACATTTTGTTCATTCGTCAACTCCTCAGCTGATCTTGTTTCTTCAGACTTCCAACTGTAGGGATCTGAATCCTCTCCCAGATGGATTTCAACTGAGTGGGGCAGTCTTACCAACACCTCCAAGTTGTTTGGTTTTGCAGGATCAGCAGTTGGGCCCTGGGTTGGCCTCAGACAAAGTGTTCAGATTCGTTCTGGTTCCATCCCACGGAGATAGCTTCTTCCCCTGGTGTTGGGGTTAGGAGTCCCTGTTTCAAGATCTTGATTAAGAGCTAGTTTTCATTAGCTCTTCAGTGGGTAATAGCTCTGTTTCTGGTCTTTATTGCAACTGTGTTTCGGCCGTTGCCTGCTGGGCCTGCCTGCCTCTGCTCTGGGCCTACCTGCCTCTGCCTTCCCCGCCGACGGGCCTGGCTTTTCAATCTCTGCGGGCAGCCTCCAGGCCTGTATGTCTCTGCTGGCCACACAGCCGGGCCTACCTGCTTCTGCCTGTAGCTGCCGCCGGGCCTGTCTGTCACTAATTTCTATTGTCACCCCAAACCACCTATACAAGTGTTTAACATCCTGACAACTTTGTAGTATGTGTTAACAAAATATTTACTAATATGAAGGAAAGATAGTTTTGCTTCATTCTTAATTAGCTCTTAATCATATAATTACTATTTTTACCTAATTAAACAAATGAACGCTGAACAACCTCTCAAACTTTGGGGTCAGATTGGACACTACCACTCTCAACTCTTGTGCCACATTGGATCTCCTCTAGTTTTTTCTTTCTTATCACAGCACCATCCTCAAACCATATTTATAACCATATAAAGTGATTGAAATAATGGAACTCAAGACAGCTAAAACTACAGACTGCCAGTAAACAATGGTTTCTTTGGTATCAACAGACATTAATATGGCACTTGTGAATCCTTCAAAAGTTTAAAAATGCCTCTCAGCATATATGTGCCTTTACTTCAGCACTCCAAGACTGTGGTACCTACTTTTGGTACTGTGGTTTCACTTTCTCAGTTTCTGCAAATTTCTCAGTAAAAGTTGTCCTTTATCTTTATCACAAACACTGAGTAAATAGTTAATATCTTACAGATGTAAAATTAAAATTATGCATTTGCATGCCACTTTCTGTTCTGCTAAGGTTGGGTACATAATATTGCCTATGCATTAGTGATTTATGGACACCACTTTATTCCTTAGTTAAAACCTATATAACATTTTGTGCTTGTGAGATGATTCATGAGGTAAAGTATTTGATTCCCAGGATCCACATGGTGGAAGGAGACATGTTGTCTTCTGATCACACACACAGTGTGTACATGTGTATATATATACACAGATATATAAAATTTTTTAAATAAAATAATTTTAATTAATTTTTAAAACATGTATCATTTAAAAATCATGAATTTTTATCAACTAAATTTTGTATACATAGCCACAAACAAGACAACTTGTAAAGGCACATAAAATATTTGTTTTCTATCTTTCATAGACATGCAATTTTTTACCAGAAGTCTTACAAATGATAGTTTTACTAGAATACTATTATATCAAAACATTTGTTAACAGGTTCTAATTGATATTTTCTTTAAAACTGGCTCTAATAACATTAACTAATTTTTGTCTTTTTTCCTACAATTCCTACTATGAAATAGGAGAGGAAACAACATTACTGCATTTTGTTGATAGAGAAAAAAAAGCATGGAAAGACTGAGGAACATGGACCAATAGCATAGAGTTAATTATAATCTATCTCTTTACACAATAAAATCTCACTGTTTACATGCATTGTAGGTTCTTTCTAACATACACTGTGCCTTCTGGAAAAATAAACAACCCTGGCTTATTATTTGCAGAAAATGCCATGTGACTTATTTTCTCAGGTACAATAATGTCTCTCTTCCCCAGTTCATCACTTGAAAATAATGAATGGAAATCTTAAAAATAAACATTTCCTATGATTAAACCTGTGTATTGTTCTTAGTAGGGTGGTGAAGTTTCACATCATTCTGCTCCTTTTATCCTTGAACTTGAGTGACATCTTTGTCCCAAGCATCTGTACTGCAGAGCTCTATATGATACCTGTTAGTCAACAGGCTGTCTTCCTCACTATCACACGAACTATCATGGAATTACAGTATGTTCAAGTAATCCTTATTTTACTTAGTAATTGGTCCCAAAACAAAAAAAAAATGATTATAGCATGTTATTATTATTTTTTTAACATTTTATCAATTGTTAATTATTTCTTACTGTGCTTAAAACTTAAGTTTTTTCATGGGTAAGGATGAACATATACAGGTAAATAGCATACAAAGTTTTAGAACATCTACTGAGGCCTTGAAACGTATCATTCATGGATAAAAGGAACAAACTATAGTAATAACATTTTTATCTTGACCTAGCTATACATACTCATGGCTAAGAAATTTCACTCATATTTACTCATCTCAAAATGTTTCTAAATATTTAGTATGAAACAAAGTACAATGAGCATAATAATGAGAAGTCTCCACATCTGGGAATTTTAGACTGTACCAGGCATAAAGAAAAGTTAATGCCATAAAAAATAGTATCTAATCAAATTAGATTTCATATGTAAATGAGCATTACAATAGATTTTGAAAAATTAAGTTCTATATATTTTCTTATAGAAATGGAACCTGAATTAATCTCTGAAGAATTTGGAAAATTTGAGTAAGTGGAGATGAATGTACTGGGGATCAAAGGGAAAGGATAAATTGTGTTTGGAAATACTACGTGCCACATCCAAGATGGGTCAAAGAATGCATACTGAGATATAAGATTGGAAGATAATGACAAGATAGAAAAACCTTCCAAAGGACTTTCTTTGGCAGACATTAAAAAAAAATCACTTCAACTTTTTGACCATGGAAGTGACAAGAAGAGAGTTTTATATGGGTCAAGAAAAGGCCCTCACTCTTCTTCTACACAGCACTTTATTCCTAGAAACATAAATTAACAGGGAAACAAGAAAACCTGTTTCGTGCCATTAAAACTAAACTAGGTAATTGTTGTCTTTGAGATGTCTCTTTTCTCTGTGTGTGTTTGTGTGTGTGTGTGTGTGTGTGTGAGAGAGAGAGAGAGAGAGAGAGAGAGAGAGAGAGAGAGAGCATATACACTTACACAAATAATATTCCCCATCAGTTGAATTATGACACACTTTCTACAATTATCACTGATTATATTATCCAAGAATATAAATCCAGTCAACAATTATATTATCTTATCATCTTGGCTTATCATTTGTCTAAACTAACCAATGTTCAAGCTATATCAGTCTTTGACAAGCAAAATAATAGCAAGAGACAGTTTACAGAACATTCTAATGGAAAGCTCCAAGAAAAATTAAGTGCTGAGATCATGATGTCTGACTTAAACAGCTCCAAGTCACTTGTTGGATATCTTAAATAAAAACTTGGTGAATTCAAGGAAGAAGACTATTAACCATATGAGCTATGAAAAATTACGACTGGGTGGTGGTGGTGCAGATCTTTAATCCCAGCACTCAGGAGGCAGACCCAGGCAGATCTTTGTGAGTTAAAGGCCAGTCTGGTCTACAGAGCAAGATCTAGTACAGGAACCAAAACTAGACAGAGAAACCCTCAAAAAACCAAATAATAGTAATAATAATAATAATTAAAAAAGAAAATAAAGAAAAATTACCACAGTTCCTCAGTCCAAATCTAGAGCACATGCCTGTATTTTCAGTTTGGCAACTTTCTCTTCTTTATCGCAGGCAGATTCTTGAGTGCTCTGCACTTGTTTCAACAAGAGGAGAGGGAAAGTTCATCCACATAAACAGAAAATTGGCTCTTGGTAATGTCTTCTCAGAAAGTGGACCAGGAAAAATCTACATAGTTCAAACATTTGCAATGACATTCACAAAGTATTGAAGGCAAAAAGGAAGATTAAAAACAGACACATATCTATAAAGATTGAGAAACATCAAACTGGGATATTTGGGTATAGCGAGATAGGGTAGGGTCAGATATAAATACAACCCAAAACAAGCAGTAATGAAAATAGAGTGTTAAGTCATCAGACAGGAATGGTGCTGAAACAATGACTAGATGAGTTTTCCCAAGGAGGATATTACAAAGGACAGTAGCTGAGGAGACAGTGTTTATTAATAAATTGAAAAATTTAACAGATAGAATCTTTATTCAGAAATTGTATAATGGAGAGAGGTCAAAATAGTGTTTGTAAAGACAAGTAAAAAAAATAATTGTAAAGTGAGTTGTCTTCCACATTTTTTATCGACATTATGCATGTTGGTTAGGAGTAATCACCTGTTTTTGTTACTTCTCTCATTGCTGCAACAAAATACCTAATAAAGGCAACTTAAGGAGGGAAGCATTCCCTGAGGCTCATAGTTTGAGGGAACATATCACTATGGTGGAGAATGCATGTCCACAGAAACATGAGGCAGTTGATTAGGTTGTGTCTGCAGTGAGGAAGCAGAGGGTGGTGAAAGTTGGAACCTCTAGTGATTTCTTCTCTTTGTTTTTTATTCAGTTTTGGACCCCAGTCCATGATATGGTACCATCCACATTCAAGATAGGTCTTCTCACCTAAACTTCTCTGGAATCACACTCACAAACAAAGTGTGTCTCCTAGGTGTTTCCAAATCCATCCAAGCTGACAATGAAACCACTACACTACCATTTGCAAGATTGTTTAGAAGAGTCTGAAAAGGTGCTCTAAACTATTTCTCAGGAACATAATTACAAGTATGGTACCCAAACTTTCAGCATCCAACCTGAGAGAGCTTGGGAAAAGGTTCTAGACACAGAAATGGAGACAAGTGCAGTTGCCTAGTCTCATGTTTCTCATGCAGGCCACAGTACAGGGATGCATCTCCTAGCTACTACATGTGGGCTTGAGCTGCCAGAATGCCATGAGATAAGGTGCATGGCAGGTTTCCATAGTCTCTCACATCAGCCATGAGCTAAGCCAAGTGACAGATTACTGAAGTCTCTCACACCAGCTGCAATACTGAAAAGTATCTACTGGCAACTATCTGCGGGAGGAGCCAGCCTAAAACTGCCATGGGCTACTGCCATGTGCTAAACTGAGCAATGCTGGTAGCTAAAATAGCAGATTGACTTGCCTCATGCAATCAAAAAATAATACAGATGCTTGTTAAAACAGATCCAGACAGAAACTTCTAAACAGGTTACAGTGTGTTCAAAAACACACAAAGCCTTGGGAGAGAGAAGACAAAGAGTATATACAGTCATAAATTAAAAAATATAGTTTTAGAATAATAAAATAAATTCCTTAAAAAGAATAAGATAATATAAAAAAGCCACATACAGATGAAAAATAGTCAGAGAGTCCAAACCCTGTATGTTATTGTGTTGTCTTTAATTTTTTTTTATTTCTAAGGAAGGAACAATAACTGCTAAGAGATATTTGATTATAAATGCTGCTAGGTTAAACCAACCTATATATTTTAAAATTGTCTTGACTTCAAACTGAAAGTCAAAAGATATGTTACTTTAGAAAAGAGGTTCTTCTTTTATTTGCACAGAAAAAAAAATGGCTGTGGATTCATTCAAAGTTAAAAATGATCAGGTTTGATTGAAAAAGACTCCTGAAAATCCAGGTGACAAAACATAAATAAACCTAAAAAAAACTACAAGACCCATGATGTATATTTTTACTTGCTCAAACAAAAAACAAAAATCATCTTTGGCTGACTTGTATACAATACACAGTCTATACTATACAGATATGTATGTTACCTTTATGTATTTTCAGAACAAGGGGACCAGACACCAATGAAAACCAAGAGCCCAGATGATCCAGCATTCAGAACAGTTTCAAGGCTGCTGGCTGAAATGATCCAGCCTCACAGAATATTCCAGCTGAGACCTAACCATTATCCTGATTTTCTCAAGGTTCTCACAATGATAACCAGTGCCCCAAACAACAGGAAGTAGTCTAAAGAATGACACCCACATTCCCAAAAGGTGGGTCATTTAGGGGAGGATGGTTACAAGTTGCTATTGGTAATGGTCAAAATAAATCTGAACAAAGGAGATTAGACTTAGGGATCTTGTTCTGAAAAGAAAAAGGGAGGATATAGAAATGATAGAATAAAAGGGTCAATTGTTAAATCTACTTTTAAACCAAAAAGGCAACTACTAGTATTAAATATTTTACATTGGTATGGATTTTCATATATTGATAAAAATTTAAAGTTAATTTTGTTATGCTATATGCATATTTTTACTCTTCTTAGAGGTATTATGTTTACAGCTCATTTAAAATGTAATATGTAATTAAAAATAGATTAGTAGTCATATATAATAGCCAAACTTATAGTCATATTACGTATGTTTATAAGTTCATATACAGATATATTTACATAGGTAGATGGTCTTGAAACACTTCAAAGACCTACAGAATATGGCTTTTAATATGTTTAATAACCTAAGATTTTTTCATGACAGTGAGACACATTTATTACTGGCAGCAACAATCTACTTCAGAGAAGATAATGGACATTGAAGAAATTCCATATGGAGTTTGCTTTCTTTATGACAAAAGCTAGATATTTGGGCAAAGAAACTACATTTGCCTCAATTTCTGACAGTTACTGTACAAACTGGATCAACAGTACACAAAAGAAATGTTCCTGCCAAACTTTCCTGAGACAAAGTAGGACAGTCCTTCAAAATTCCCTGCTTCTCAAAAATGTCTGTCAGACATGCTAGACCTATAGGCCAAAGATTACAGAAGAACTTACTGTAACTGTCCTGGTAGCCAGATGTCCCTGTCATTAAGTAACATTTTACCTTTCTGGGGTCTTTGATGGAGTTAAAGACTAAAAAGTCATGATTTAGGTTTTCTTAAAAGGTAAATTGGGTATAAAACTTTAGAGTCACAAAGGTAAAATAGATAATAAAGTATTTTCTCTAATTTTGCCAAACACAAATGGACTGAATATTATAACTGCAATTCTTGCTTACTAACTGTTTTGTTATATATAGTTTTACTATGTTAAGGTTAAGACATTCCTTTTTAATTAGAAAAAAAGTGGAAAGTACTGTTAAATAATCCTTTTGTACATTGAATCTGTATTACTCTCATTGGTTAATAAAGCACTGAGTGACTGGTAGCCAGGCAGAAAGTATAGGCTCCACAACCAAAGTAAGGTGCTGGGATGAAGAAGGGCAGAGTCAAAGAAGCTGCACACAGATGCAGAGAGAAGAAAGATGAACATTCTGTACTGAAAAACAGTAACAAGCCACATGCCAGAGTATAAATAAGAAATATGGGTTAGTTTAAATATAAGAATGTAAGAGTTAGCCAGAGCTATAGGCTGAGCATTTATAATTAATAAGACTCTCTTGTGGTTACTTGGGAGCACTGTGCGGGATGGGAAATTTCCACCTACACAAGTACCACATCCAAATATCAATGTTAATTACTTCTGAATATTTTAACAAGATAGCTAATGTGTCTAAAACCCCATATAGCATTAAAATCACCAAATGGAAATAATTGACTTCTTCTGTCTCAACACTATCCTGTCCTGCTCCTTAATTTCTCTTAATTTACATGGGGCAAGAGTTTTAAAGGACTTATGTAATGAATCATAATAAAATCAATTGTTTCCAGGATAATGAAGTCATACATTTTTTCAGGATTCTTCAGTAACATTATTTAGCAGCATATCTTCCCTAATTATTCTCTGTTCTATCTGTATCCTACTTCAAAAACAGACACTTTTACTTTGTGATGTTTGCTTTCTATTGGGAATCTGCCATTAACAAAAAAGCAATACCTTGTCCTGTAAACCAACACAATGTAATTTCCATATGAATATAGCTCAATAAGATTAAGTGGAAGTCACTGTAAGTCAGTAACAGGCCATTCTCAACCTATAAAATAGCTGACAAAATTCTATATATATCTGAAAATAAAGTATACAAGAGTACTTCTAAGCTGACATCATCACTCAGGTTCATTGAAGTATAGCACTAGTAGTGAGAAAAGCTGGTATTTGACTGAAGCAAGGTCCATTTTTTTTTGTGGGGGGGGGTTGGTTTTTTGAGACAGGGTTTCTCTGTGTAGCTTTGCGCCTTCCTTGGAACTCGCTTTGGAGACCAGTCTGGCCTCGAACTCACAGAGATCTGCCTGCCTCTGCCTCCCGAGTGCTGGGCTTAAAAGCATGCACCACCACTTCCCGGCAGGTCCAATATTTTAAAGATGTACATTCTTTTCATAAAGAAGAATAATCTTTCTCTAAATATTCATCCTCAGCTTGCAAGATACAAAATAGATACATTACTGTTGGGAAAATTGGCAATTTGGAAGGAACTATTAGTAGTTTCATGCCTGAATGAATATGTGTACAATATAAAATTAGAAGATATATTCCTGTGGTAAATAAAATAATCTTCTTATTAATAAACATTAATTCTATGACTGTTTTGTAGATAGGGATTTTTCTATTAAGATAAGAATCTACACCAAGGAGGAATTCATTTTCTTTTCCTAGTGATAATTGTGCCTGCTATGATTATTGTCTGAATATAGTGAAAGTATTTTTCTGCACAAAACATTTAAAAAAACTGTTCCCTGGGCCTGATAAAAATAATTTTAAAAACCAGTATACACACATTAATTTATTCCTTCATTCAAAGGAATTCATTTATGAAATAATATTTTAAGGCAGTATAAACCATGGCTTTTGTTGTCAATGACTCAACAATGGAATTTAAAAACAAAACAGACAGATATGGATACTTATTCCCTAGAATTGCACTGTCACAGTAGAGGTACAAGGGTACAGAGAAGCAACTAGTACAAACTTAAGAGAAAGGAAATTGAAATGGATACTGGGTGATAGTTGAGCTGAATTTTAAAGGAGTAAGCAGAACTTTGGTGACAGATGGGTTAAAGAAAGGAAAATGAAGTCTAGATTGCAGATCAAGCAGAAAATAATAAAAATGAGATACACTGAAATACAAATCGTTCAAAATTGTTAAGAGTATGAGATGAAGAGATATATCTTAGTATCTCATTACCGCTTAGTATCTTATTTCCACTTAGTAAAATGTGGTAATAAAAAATGTAAAAAGATTTCAGATCCAGGAGGCTTATGTACCTCATCAGGGATTTACATTCTCATCTTGTGTAGGTCCCGTGACTGTGTAGACTTGATGAGCCTAAACTTTTATCACAACAAACAGCAGGAGAACAAGAAACATAAAAACAAAAAAAACAAAAAAACAAAAAAAAAAAACCCAAGATTTGGGGATCAAAGGAAGCCAGACATGGAATGGACACTGAATTTGTGTGTAAAGAAAATGTAATATATATATATACAGTAGAATACTTTACAGCCTTTACAAAAGAATAAAATCATGTTATTTCATGGGTAAAACAGAAGAACATTGTTTCTGTTACATGAGATAGGTCAGACACCTAAACACAAATATTGCATGATGTCACCTATCTATGAAATCAAAAACTTCATAGAATTACAGAATCAAATTCTAGTTTCTAAGGGACTAGAAGAGCCTATGATTGGAAAGGTGTTAGTCAAATATACAAAATTTCAGGTAGACTAGGAGAATAAATTCAAAGATATATATTCATGGATGTCATGTAACAGAGTAGATTTTTAAGTGTTGTCACTACAAATAAGTGATAATCATGAGGAAAAAATAGTCATAACATCTTTATTCATAAAAGCCAGAAAAGTTAGCCAAGTGGTGGTGGCACATGCCTTTAATCACAGTACTCAGAAGGCAGAACCAGGCAGATCTCTGTGAGTTTGCAGCCTGGTCTACAGAGCAAGATCCAGGACAGGCACCAAAACTACACAGAGAAACCCTGTCTGAAAAAAAAAGCCAGAAAAGTTAAGCAACTTAAACGATTATCATTAATACAGTGAATACATAAATAATGACATATTTATACAATGTAACAAATATATATATTTGATACTCCAACCACTTGGTTGCTGTTTTGAATGAAATCCATATATCACAGGGCATATTCCATTCATATGAAGTTCAAGAAGATGCCAATCTAATCTGGGGATATGAAGGTGGAAAGGGAGATTTAACTAGAAGATAGGGGAACTTGTGTAAGAGCAATTCATGTCTTAACTCCTGTATTAGATCCATAGATAAATACATCTTTCAAAATTTATCAAGCCTTATTTACCAAACTTGATGAAGAAAGTCATTTTTGTCTTACTGTTATCTAGCCCCCAGAGCCCAGTGAAGCATCTATAAATGAGCAAATGTGTGTTACCAACAATACATACTGAATGTAATTGATATTTGGTGCATAAAGGTGGGCACCAGATTCTAGATGTTCTGGGTACATATTCCTTCTAACACAGGAAAACCTTTCAACTCTATATGGGCATGGCTATTCAACCTCTCTGCATTGATCATGAGGGTAGGAAGGGTGTAAGATGTTGAAGATCACCTTCAGCCCAATTGCTATTCTATTAAAATAGGAAGCATAAATGAAGAGGTAAGGGGAATAAAGGGGGAAAAAGAAATGTCAGGAGTGTGGGAAAAGAAGGCAAGGATGTAGGGGAAATTTTCTACTTGTGAGATATTGCAACAGTCCCTTCAGAGATGCTGTCCTAACACACACACACACACACACACACACACACACACACACACACACACTCACACACACACGGGGGAGGGGAGAGAGGGAGAGAGAGATTCTGCACTGTTATATAATATCTATACAGTGATTTGAGATACTTAAATAGTAAATGCAAAATTCAAATATTATTTATAAGAAAAGGTAGATCTACTAAAATAGCCCATCTGTGAAAAAAGAAATACTTTTCCAGGGCTGCTTTTCAATACTTCATGTTGCTGTTTTACTTGTTCCTTCGTGTTATGACATCACCAATAAAAACAAAATTAAAATTAGTTCACTGCCTGCTCTAATAGACCACATAATAATCATCCACTTACAATTTAGCCCCATCTTGTGGTAAGCTCTGAACTGTGATTACAGGCTCCCACTGTCTTATTATGTGTTCAAAACTGTCAGTATAAATGACACTATGTCTAGTTAGCCTTAGCCCAAAAGATACTAAGCCTTGGAAAACATGTAGCCACTGAGGAAATGGCTTCTTTCTCCTTCTCTGCATCACACAGACATTGAGAGGAGTTTGTGAAGTACTTTGGCTTCCTCAGTCAGACAAACCAATTTTCTCAAAATAAGTGATTTTCTCAGAAGACTAGTGCTAAATAAAAGGTGTCTGCCTGCATCATTTCTCCTCTGCCTCAGTAAACCAAATGCTCTTGTGTTTAGAAGCTATCTATGGCCTAAATCAGAAAAACCAAACCTGCTAAGAAGGATAGTTGTGCTGTACACTTCCATCAAGACAATGTTGAAGCATACAACAGTTCACAAAACTATGAATCAAGGTGTTATAGCAAGGAGCCATGTTGATCAGTGACAGTTAATTTATAAAACTGGAATCTGTTACTCTGATTTCCATATTTTAGCCTTCAGGATTATGTAAGGAAAGCATTTTTCATTGCCTTTTGCTATGAAAGCAAATTTTTTTATTCTCTCACTATTTCTGTCTTTCTGTCCCTCAATATCAATCTTTCTATCTCCATCTGCCTCATGTGTGTGTACATATGTGAGTGTGTGTGTGCTGCTTGTATGTGTGCCTGTGCACCATGTGCATACCTGATACCCAGGATGCCAGGACATCTTATGGAACTGCAGTTACAAAGGGTTGTAAACTACCAAGTAGGTGCTGGGAATTGAACCCAGGTCCTCTGGAAGAGAAGCCTGTTCACTTAAATTCTTAGCCATCTTTCTAGTCTGAGCACAACATTTTTGAAAATGTCATTTAGAAATGTCTTTAGCTTGACTTTTCAATGCCAAATGAAAGTGTCTCTATGTAACCCACAGTAGGGATTCATTTCTATATAATTTATTTAAATATTACATGACTCCAAATATCATAATTAATCATAAAGAACCCTCACAATGAGAATTACTAAGACAATCATAAAGCTGAGTTTCATTAGGTTAGATGTATCGGTAATTTACAAAAGATGCTTATGTTTAGACCGCTTCATGGTTACTGCAAACTGAGGGAGGAAATATAAATATGAGTTATAAACACACTTCAAGCACTAATTATTTGCTAAACCACTGGAAAATAAAATTAATATCCAAGATCCTTTATCATACACTATGAGTCACCTTTAAAAGAAGGAATATCCTTCTCTTTAAAGAATTTAGGGGGAAAAAGATGTGTTCCTATTTGATTCAATAAAATAGGCTTTGAAATATAATACATAATTCCTTTGTAAGTTGGATAATATTTTCATATTGAATTAAATGATATGCAGTTATATATTATTATGTATATTTTATTTATTTCCAATTACTAATTATTATTATTATTTTGTATAAAGATCATATGTAGGCCAGACTGACCTCAAATTTCTAATGTAACTTATTATGACCTTGAACTTCTGATCCTCTTAGCTCCACCTCCACTGGGATTCCAATGTGTAGGACCATATCAAATTTATCCAGGGCTAGAAATAAAATCAAGAGCTTTGTGCATGCCAGTCTACTAATTACACTACAATCCCTGATAGTTTCTAATTAATGTAAATTAGCATATAAACAGAAGGTAAACATAATTTACAAGGCAATACTCTGTTTTTATAGGATGATGAAAATAAATTCCTCATCTCTGTATTTATTTCCTGTTAATACTGTTACATAACTATCTGCATATAACTAATGAATCCATTAGGAAAGGATTTTTTAATCAACTAAAATATATTTTGGGCATCTGTAATATGTGCATTTGCATGGTCTTTCATCTGTGTCTGTCAGTGTGCATCCTCATGGACCTCCATTTAGCAAATAAATATAATTCTTACATTTCCCCTCCCTGAACATGAAAACTTCTATTTTTTTCTTCTACATCCTTCCTCCGTTTCCTAGGTGCCATCTCCTTGTCTCTTTGTGACTCTCATCTTCTTCCTTCCCTTTCCCTCATCTCTCTTTGCTGTTTTTAATAATTTTCTTTTAATAGAACATAGTAATGATAAGTTAAGTGCCTCTCGTTTCTCTCATTCCATCTCTCGGCTTTTTTTTTTTTTTTTTTTTTTTTTTTTTTTTAGGAACATCTGTTTTCTCTTACTGTTGCCAATAGTACAAAGTTGATTCAGTAAGTAAACCATGTACATTTTCATAATTGGTTCCATGACAGCAACAATTTAAATGTTGCCTTAATATGGAATAAATGACTCCACACAGAGTTGGTAGTTACAGTATATCTTAAATAGCTTTAAACTGTACTTAAAGAGTCAACTATTATTTTTGTAATTATATTCTGTACATCTTTATTAACACTAGATTTGCAAATATTCCTGTATTCTATAAATAATTAGGAAAACATAGGGATGGACTCCTGCAAGACCTGATCACAAGTTCATAGAACAATCAATATATATATATAACCCTGACTTATGATATTTATGCCTAAAATTAGCAGGCTCAATACACATTTTGAGTCATGACCCCTGTACTCACAGCCAAAGATATTATAAAGCATCTGAGAAAAGTTTCTCTAAGACAAGCACATACTTTATAAGACATATCATGATGATCTGTTGCTAGAGAGAACAGTAAAACTATACCTGAGGCCAGTTAAAAAAATGAAATCACCAACAAGAAAACAGATTAAAATCTAATAAACAACTCAAATAGTATATTTCTTCATAGTAAGAATTCCAAAGCAAGAATGAAGAACACAGTCTTAATGAAACAGGTGGATCAATACTCTGCAAGTGTCTACCAGTGGCCTCCAAGCTGCCATAATACTGATTTGGAAGGTACAAAGTATAGACATTAGACATATTTTAAAAAATAAAGACAGTGAATAATGAGGAACAAGTATACTCTGGTTACAGAGAAATGCAATGTTATGATTAATAAAATATATTTGCACATAAAATCTTTAGAGTAAACTCTATGAAGAAAATAGAAAAATGCAAACCAAGGTGAGAAACAAATGATGTCATTTCTACCCCTTATGTTAATGCATTTTGTAATTGAATGATGATGCCTATATATAACAAGATACATCTAAGACTGATGTATCAGTTATGTTCAAAGCTTTACAACTAAAACTATTTTTATGATGAAAATTTAATAAAAAATTATTTATTATTATTAGAGTGTTGTGTATGCATACTCCACTGGCACACATATAAAGGTGAAAGGACAACTTTAACGAATTAATTTTCTTCTTCTAACTTTGTATGGGTTATGATGATCAAACTCAGATAATCAGGCCTACATGACAAAACCCTTCACTCAATGAGCCCTCATGCTGGCCCCAAGTGTTAACTTTAAAATAAGAAAAGGGATAAAAATTTATTTAAAACTTTTGTAGAAGGTCCAAATGTAAGACAAGAATGGTGGGTTTAATCTTGAGGCTGAAGTGTCAGAAAAGCAATGTGATGTTGGATACTGTTCTGTTTGCTGGTTTCTTTTGAAACGGAATTGGGGAAACACTGGAAGGGTTGAAGGGGGGAAGCAATAGGGTGGAAATTATGTAACTGTAGCACTCCTTAAGAAATACAGAAATACAAAATGTAAATTAAAAACATATATTTGAAGAAATTATTCTTATAAATTAAATGATGTAATACAAAAAACTATACAAAACAGCTATCATTGCAATTACAATTAATAGAAATATAATATGTATATTCAAAGATACCTTGACTCCAGTAACTAGTAATTTTAAGTCTTTTGTTCATTGTTATTAAATAAAAACTAGTAGAAATTTTATTTCATGTTTCTAAAAATCCAACAAAAGCCTAAAACATATTTTTCTTTCTTAGCTATAATCTCAGATGCTCAGAACTTCTGACTGATAGCTTTTATTATTCACTAAACATGGAGGAAATTTTACTTAATACTCTATAGGCTGTTTGATAGACAACAATCTTCAAAACCAAATATTTTTTCCTTTTGTTTAAATAAATTCATTTCTCACATAATATATCATGATTAGTTTTCCCTCCTAGTTTGTCCTACCTCCCCTCCCATCCACTCCCTTCCAATATCTTCTTAGAAAAGAACAGGCCCCTAAGAGAAAATAATAAAATATGCCAAAGTAAAATATAAGATAAAACAAAAAACATTATCACATTGGTGCTGGACAAGACAAACCAACAGAAGAAAAAAGGCTCAAGAGATGGAACAAGAATCAGAGAGCTCATTCTCATACTCAGTAATTCCACACAAACACTAAACTGGAAGTCATAAGATATGCACAGAGGACCTGATACAGACACTTGCTGCTTCAGTCTCTCTGTGAGTTCAGATAAACTTTACTCATGGTGATTTAGAGGACCTTGTTTTCTTGGTGTCCTCCATCCCCTCTGGTTCTTATATTCTTTCTACCTCATCTTCCGTGTGGGTGGGGTTGGAGGTTCCCAAACTGGGTATGTTTTATTGAGATGTGGAATTTAAGAAAAGTCCTTGGTGACTAAAAAGCAACATACTTTGTAACAATGAGCTGTTTGTTAAAAATCCAGAGTCCCCTGAGGAGTTACCACCCCTTCCAACAGAGAGGTCCCAACCTTGCTTCTCTCCAACATAGAGTCTTCTGAAAGATGATGTTTTGCTTGGCAAAGAGTAAGCCTCCTTAAACGTAAAATGAAGACAAATCTGTGGCTATTTTTAGTGAATAATAAGCTGATGGCATACAATTAATTGTACACAGTAGTGAGTAGGTACTCCTATATCTAAAAAAAAAAAAAAATAAAAATAAGATAAAAAAAAATCAAAGTCAGGCATTTTTCCTGTTGGGGGAGACTGTTAATACCCCTTCTGACATACTCAAAATCCCCCTCAGCTCCACTGTGTGTCCACATTATGCAATTATGCATTATGCAGCCATACACACTTGAAAGGATGACAGATCAGCAACAGAACACTGACAAGAGACTAATCTAGTTACTCATCCACAGCAATGAAAGTTGCTAGAACAAGAACACTGCAGCAGTGTGGTACAACCAAGTCCCATAATGGTTCTTTGTCTCTGACTTTCTCTCTAGACTCTTCCTTTATTACACCTGTTCCGGCAGCAGATATGCAACATGTATATGCTAATGGACTAGATGAAAATAATCATGAATGCAACTGTGGTACATGTGTGACATGTAATCTCTCAAATGCTCTTTCTTTTTTACACAGTGTATCACTGTGTAAACTCTCTATGTAGACCTTGCTGGCCTCAAACTCACAATCTACCTGCTCTGCTACCAAAGTACCAGAATAAAACCTGTGTGTCACTTCACCTGGAAGGCATTATTATTTCAATTTATTTACAAGAGAATGGGATTCAATGCCCCCTAAATAAATTACCAATGAAGAATCCAAAACCTACTGAAGAACCACAACAAAATCTCAGTTCATGAATAGAACCCAACTGCTGAAATGATGTGCAGGTAGATAGTTACTATGAACTATGCCACTTATTACTTAGGAAATTTTGTCTATATGACCATAAGAAAAATTACTTTTCTCTTTAGAAAAACATCTAGAATCACATGTATCTTAAAACTGGCATAGACATCAGACAAATGCACGTTACTTTTTGCCTTCTCAATTTCAGCAAAAGATCTGTTATTAAGTAAATGGCTTGGGATCTTATACTCCAAATCTCCCTCCCCAGACGTGTTGCTTTATCCAAGCCCCCACCACAGCAGACAACCCTGCTAATCCAAAGGCCACTCCTGCCAGGGAAGTAGGTAGGGTGGCTGCAGATCTTCACCTCTCCTTCTGTTCCTCCAGATCCAATTCCCCAGTCTCATCTCCATCTAAAATTTCCATTTACTCTTTGACCCCACGGATCAAAAGAATCTTCTCCCAACCTCCCTTCCCCAGACCCATTCCATTATCGCAGTCCCAAAAACTAGAAGGCATTCACTGAGAACAAAGCACCTGAGCTGGGCAGGGTAACAGATAAGCCAACTAGAGACTTTCAACACTCTCCTCCCCTCCAAATCCAATCCCCCAGTCTCACCTCTAGCTTTGCAGTAGAACACCACCTACAGTCTCCTACACACACACACACACACACACACACACACACACACACACACACACACACACACACATCTCCTGCAGATCCCACAGACTCCCCCTACTAACCTCACTTTATCCCAGCCTCCAACTCCAGGGGACGGTGTATGTCCTTCTAACTCACAGGCCACTCTTGTGAGGGATAAAGGTACCCTGACCATAGCTCTTTCCCTCTTCTTCTGTTTCTCAAGATCCAACCCCCAAGTCTCATCCCCAGCTCTGTAGCAGATCATCTGGGGTGACCTTACTTCATTGTCTAATCACATTTCAAGGAGACCAAATAAGCAGATTCTGGTGGAATATTCTGCTCTCCTTCCTCCTATGAACCCCTATCACTGTTCCTATAATAAACTCCTAACACCCAGAAACCCCAGTGGCCACACTTATCATGTCTACAGAAAATTTCCTACTAGGCAGCACAGAGCCATCATTTGTTCCTAAAGCCCTAAGAGGAAAAAAAAAAAAGAACAAGGAACAAAATATCCACTCCAAAACCACAAAAAAAAAAAAAAAAAAAAAATGGATATCAGCACCTAGACCTACAATCATCCCAATCCCAGATGTCTATATGCCAGCATAAAAACACAATCAATAGTAGTCAGTGCAATATGTCTCTATTAGCAATCCTACCATTGCAGGCCCTGAATATTCCAACATAGCTGAAGCACAAGAAAAAGACCACAAAACAATCTGTATGAAGATGATAGAGGCCCTTAAAGAGGAAATTGTGATGGCTAATGAAACTCAGTTTTATGCTAGGCATCTATCTTGGTACCCACTACCTGTTTTTCCCTGACTCCAATTCCTTAAAGGTAAGTTCCCAGTAACCTTGACTGAGTGAACCCCATGCAAAATGTACAGCTATAACTTTCTGCTTGTGACTGGGGCTTTTTTGTTTTATTTTGGTTTGGTTTTTGCTTCTGTAACTTCCTTATGCAGATACCCAAAGACTGTTCTGAGTTTCTTTAACAACTTAACTTGGCAGAACAGACCAGTTTTTGCTTGCTTATGTAGATATTGAAGATCCTCTTGTGGTTTTATTCTTTGAAAACACTTCCTCATAACCTTCCTTCATGGTAATTTCAAATTTGCCTCAGAGATTGTTCATCCAGCTAGCAGCTAATCAATAAATACTCTTATTATAATTGGATTGCAGCTAATCAATAAATACTTTTATTATAATTGGATTGAGACTGATTTTTTCCAGGAATCACAAACTTCATAAAAGAATTGAATAAATCCCTTAAAGAAATCAAGAAAAAACACACACAAAAACAATGGGAGGAAATTAATAAACCCCTTAAAAAAGCCAAGGAAAACACAAACAAACCAGGAAAGGAAATGAATAAAACTGTTCAAAACCATAAAATGAAATAGTATTAATAAATAAAATCCAAATTGAGAGAATTCTGGAAATGAAAAATTTAGGAATTCAAATAGGAACTCTACATAGGCAAGCTTTACCAAAAGAATATAAGAGATGGAAAAAAGAATCTCAGGCATTGAAGATATGATAGAAAAAAAACAGATACATCAGCCAAAGAAAATGTTAAATTTAAAAAACTCCTACCAGCAAACCTTCAAAGAAGCTGGAATATTATGAAAAAAAAACAAGTAAAGGGATAATAATAATAATAATAATAATAATAATAAGAAGAAGAAGAAGAAGAAGAAGAAGAAGAAGAAGAAGGAGAGAAAACCCAAATAAATGACAAAGAAAATATTTTCAACAAAATAATAGAAAAAAAATTCCTAAGATAAAGAAGGAGATGTTTTTAAAGGGACAAGAACCATATAGAGCATCAAATAGACTGGAACAGAAAAGAAGGTCTCCTCAGCAGATAAAAGTAAAAACACTAAACATACACAACAAAAGAAGAATATTAAAAGCTGCAAGAAAAAAATGGCCAAATAACTTATAAAGACAGACCTATTAGAATTATACCCAACTTCTCAATGGAGACTCTAAAAGCCAGAAGGGCTTGGACAGATGTGCTGCAGACTCTAAGAGATGGCAGATTCCAGATTTCAGCCCAGACTACTAAACCCAGCAATTCTTTCAATCATCATAGATGAAGCAATTAATATATACCATGATACAGCCAAATTTAGGAAAACATTATTTACAAATACAGTACCATGGAAGGTGCTAAAAGGAAAACTACAACCTAAAGAAGTTAAATACAACCATGAAATAAATAATCTCACACCAGCAAAATAAAAACAAGGGAAATACATACATACATACATACATACACACACACACACACACACACACACACACACACACACACACACACCTGCCTCCACCAAAACAGCAAAATAATGAGAATCAACAATTATTAGTCATTGATATATCCCAAGTGAAGTCCCCTTACAGTCCTATTGGAACAATGTCTTTCTCTCATTTTATATATATATATATATATATATATATATATATATATATATATATATATTAAGACAGGGTTTCTTTGTGGAACAACTCTGGTAGTCCTAGAACTCACTTTGTATATGAGGCTGGCCTTGAACTCACTTTCTTTATGAGGCTGACCTTGAACTCACAGAGATCCATCTGCCTCTGCCTCTTGAGTACTCGGATTAAAGGCGTGTGCCACCACTGCCCAGCAATGATTTCTTACAGTGAAAAGAATAATATAGTCTTTTTTTTCCACTAGAAATGCTTATAAAATAGTAGAGATCCAGGAAGGACCTAAAAGCTAAAGCTATATATTAAGAAAAATATAAGGTTATATAAGAAGACTATTTGGGATAGGGTTATCTTACCTTTAACGGTCTTAAATTGTTCTGCATTTAACTTTAAGTAATTTAAAGTTACTTTAAAAGTGTATGCTTTCCTCATGATCGTGATAATCATAAACAATGAAAACTATGTTCCATCCTTAGGAACCTTGAACAACCACTAATGAGAAATCATCAAACAAGAGGTATAAGAAAGGCCAGAGAAGTTGTGAGAATCATCCTGAAACAAGACCAGTTGATTAGTGTTTGTTTAATTTGAACTCTTAGAGGAAAGAAGGACCAAAAAGACAAAGATGAGGCGAGGCAACACTAGAAATCAAAAGTATAGGCCACTATAGACCATTGAATAACAGTTTTCAGACCTATCTTTTACAAAATAACACTAACTACCATTTGTTTAATGTACACTTTGTGCCAGACCCTACCCTAAGCTCTTTTATATAATTGTTTCATTAAACAAGTTTAGTCCCCTTAACACAATGCTCAAGACCCCTGTTGACCTCTTGATCTAAATGACCTATTGATCCTAACTACCTTGCTAACTTGATCACACACTATAAGTTTTCCTGTGTTCCACCCAGCTCTGTGGTCCTGTAGCCACTTGTAAAATAATCATTCAGAGGCTTTATATTAATTACTAACTGGATGGCCTATAGCTCAAGTTTCTTGCTAGCTAGCTCTTATAACTTAACTCATTTCTATTAATCTATATGTTGCCATGTGACTGTGGCATTACTGGTCTGCTGTCATGTTGCTGCTCCTTGGGTGACTGCTGGAGTATATCTTAGACTCCACCATTCTTCTCTCTGTATATCTGCTTGGATTTCCCACCTGCCTCTACTCTGCCTTGCCATAGGCCAATGTAGCATTATTTATCAACCAATCAGAGCAACACATATACACAGCACACAGAAAGACATCTCACAACAACACACAATTCTAAATCTTAGTTTCTCTACTAGAGTTACACAAAGGCTTCTCATCACGTGAATCTCTATAGTTTCTGCTACCTGGACTTCTCTTTCTTGGCCTCCTTAGATTGTTCAACTTCAGTTTATTACTCAATACTCAGTTTAACTGCCCCCTTTGCTGGGAAGCCTTTCTTGCTCTCCCCAACAAGAAGTAAATTCCCACAAAATTTCTCTGAGGTCTCATCACTCCAGAGTTTCTTGAAGACATGGTCATTGATGTCACCAGCACATGGTATGCAGCTGAACAAATAGCCATTCTTGAATGAATAAAATGCAGAAAGCAAATGTTGTGCCTGCATACAGCATGACCAGTATCCTAAGTACAAAACACAATCTTTATGATCAAGGCACATATAATATACTTCATTGGTCTTCAACATGGAAAGGGAAAAGTAGTTGAGCACTGTTCTCCATATATTAATCTTTTAAATATTTTTAATAATCATATAGTTCTTGGGTAAGAAATAAAACTCTAATGACTTTAAAATTTATTCTCAGGTTTTATCACTTGATGCCTCTAAAGTATTTTAAGAAATAGTGTACAGGAACTTTCAGTAGGATCATTGTTCTCTAACAAAGATCTGATAAGTATAGTCACAGATTCCTAAAGATGAGTCCCATTACTAGAAAAGCCTTTGGCAAAATACAAGTAAATAATCATATTTCCTTGGCTTACAATTCATTTTCCATTGTTTTTTGTTTAAAATCAAAACTCATAATCTCCTGTCCATGACCACTCTAGCCTGCCTTCTTCATGAACCCTATCTTGCACTGTCTAGACTATTCCTGCTTGTTGCCTTTCAGTCAATGTCTGAAAAGCTGGCCTCATAACTGATCCCAGAAAATGAAAAGTTTGTTAGAAGCCTAGACTCTCATGTCTATCATCTGTTGCACCTTGTGTATTTTTGTGTGTCCTGATTGCATGTTCATACAGATTTCCATCTAAATATATATTCTTTTTTGAAGAGATCTTTTGTGTTTCTGATATACATAAATAATATCCTTCCTACATCATTAAACATAATTTTACCTTCTACCTTTCATCCTCACATGAAAATGTGTTGCATGTCATGTGATATGCACACACATATATGTTTCCTTTTCACTTGCGGTTTGTTCTCTTCCTAACTCTTGTCCATAATTTCAGAAAGGTATTCAGAACATTATGAAGTTTATCAAACCCTGGTTGAATGGATAGATAAACCTGTTCTTGTCTGTTTGGTGTGCATTCTGTTCTCCCCATTTAAGTGGCTGAAAAGTTTTGTATAGGCCAAGTCTCAGAAAGACCTTTAATTCTACATTGGAGATGACAATAAATCTTGGGTCTTCCAATTTTCTGACCTTGCCATAGACACTAAATGTCTCAGAATCTTAGCCTCCATTTTGCAAAATGCAACTAATAGTGACTATTTATTTAAAAAATACTAAATTAAATTATCTAGATAATCCATTCAAATATACCTGATCAATATTTTGTCTCTCTACCAGATCTACATTTGTACTTTAAAATGAGTAGGTATAACTCTGAATGAACCATCAATTGAATGACTATGTTAAAAATCTCCCATGGTGTCTGAGATGTCTGGGATATACAAGAATGGGTAGATAACTTCCTCTTCCTCTACAAGTCAGACAGAAGAAACAATGGACTATTTGAGAGACAAAATTCTCAAAGAGGACACTTTGCCTAAAGAAAAGAATAATTATTGCTCTTGCTAGAACTTCAAGTACTATATTGAATAGGTATGGAGAGAGTAGACACCCTTGTCTTGTTCCTTATTTTATTGGAGTTGCTTTGAGTTTCTCACCATTTAGTTTGATGTTGGCTATTGGCTTGCTGTATATTGCCTTTATTATGTTTTGGTATATTCCTTGTATCCCTGATCTCTCCAAGACCTTACCATGAAAGTGTGTTGGATTTTGATGAAGACTTTTTCAGCATCAAATGAGATGATCATGTGGGGTTGCTTTTTTTTTTTTTCAGTTTGTTTATATGATGGATTACATTGACAGATTTTTATATGTTTTTTTTTTGTGTGTGTGTGTGTGTTTGAGACAATGTTTCTCTGTGTATTTTTGGTGCCTGTCCTGGATCTTGCTTGGTAGACCAGGCTGTGCTCGAACTCACAGAGATCCACCTGGCTCTGCCTCCCAAGAGTTGGGATTAAAGGCGTGTGCCACTACCACTGGCCTAGATTTTTATATGTTGAACCACCCCTGTATGTCTGGGATGAAGTCTACTTGATAATGGTGGATGATTTTTTTTAATGTATTTTGCCAGTATTTTATTGAGCATCTTTTGCATCAATGTTCATGAGGGAGATTGGTCTGTAATTCTCTTTCCTAGTTGTTTTTGTATGGTTTGGGTATCAGGGTAACTGTAGCCTCATAGAAAGAGTTTGGCAATGTTCTTTCTGTTTCTATTGTTTGGAACAATTTCAGGAGTGTTAGGTCTTTTTTGAAATTCTGGTAGAATTCTGTGCTGAAATCATCTGGCCCTGGGATTTTTTTGGGTTGGGAGACTTTTGATGACTGCTTCTATTTCCTTAGGAGTTATAAGTCTATTTAAATTGTTTAATTGATCTTGATTTAATTTTGGTATGTGGTATTTATCCAGAAAATTGTCATTTCTTTTACATTTTCCAATTTTGTGGAGTACAAGTTTTCAAAGCATGACCTAATGATTCTATGGTTTCCCGCAGTGTTTGTTATTATCTCCCCCTTTTCATTTTTGATTTTGTTAATTTGGATATTCTTTCTCTGATTTTTGGTTAGTTTGGATAAGGGTTTGTCTATCTTGTTGATTTCCTCAAAGGACCAACTTTTGTTTCATTGATTCTTTATATTGTTCTCTTTGTTTCTATTTTGTTGATTTCAGCCCTCAATTTGATTATTTCTTGTCATAAACTTCCCCTGGGTGACTTTGCTTCTCTTTGTTCTAGGGTTTACAGGTGTGCTGCTAAGTTACTGGCATGAGATTTCTCCACTTTCTTTATGTAGGCATTTAGTGTTATGAACTTTCTTCTTAGCACTGCTTTCATAGTACCCCATAAGTTTGGGTATACTTGCATTGAATTCTAGGAAGTCTTTAATTTCTTTCTTTATTTCTTCCTTGACCCAGTGATAATTCAGTTGAGTATTGTTCAGTTTCTATGAGTTTATATATTTTCTGCGATTTTTGTTGTTGTTGAATTCAACTTTTAAGCCATGTTGGTCCGATAAGATTGAGGGGGTTATTCCAATTTTTTTGTACCTGTTGAGATTTATTTTCTTACTGAGTATGTGGCCATTTTTTGGAGAAGTTCCATGAGGTGCTGAGAACAATGTATGTTCTTTTGTGTTTGGGTGAGGTGTTCTATAGATATCTGTTAAGTCCATTTGAATCATAATATCTGGGGAAATCTCCAGGAACTCACAAGGTTGTCCCCAGCTAAGACTCATAGCAATGGTAGAGAGGATGCCTAAACTAGCCTTCCCCTGAACTCAGATTGGTGTCTACTCTAATTGAAATCATAGATGGAAATCACTGATTGAAGTAGATGAAGAGACCCACAGCCAAACACTTGACCAAGCTCCTAGATCTCAGTTGAAGAGAGGAAGGAGGGATTATAGTAGCAAGAAGAGGTGGTCAAGATTATAATAATAAAAAAAAAACCACAGAAATAGCTGATCCAAGATAGTGGGAGCTCACTGACTCTGGACTGAAAACTGGGGAGCCTGCATGGGACTGCACTAGGCCCTCTGAATGTGGGTGACAGTTGTGTGGCTTGATATTTTTGTGTGCCCCCTGGAAATGGGACTAGGGGTTGTCCTGGGTACATGAACTAGAGGAGAGGAGCTTGGTCCTGCCCCAAAACTTGGTATGCAAGCCTGTGCTGACTACCCAAGGGAAGCCCTATCCACTATGAGGAGGGGGTGGGGTGGGATGAGAAGAGGTACAGGGGAGCAGGAGAAGGGAAGGGAGGTTGAACAGGGATTGGTATGTAAAATGAAAAAATAAATAAATAAAAAGATTAAAGCATAGAGAGAGGGAAAAGAAGATTTAAAAAGAAATGAATAATTAGACTAAAATTTATGGGTTCTAATAATTATAAAACTACCTAGAAGTGATAACAAAATTCTCATCCTTTTTTTTTTTCAGGGCCTTTACAGCTTTATTTTAAGCATACATTTTTTTTCTTTTTTGCTTTTGCTGCTATGTAAAGTAGGTATTAAAGAATATAAAATTAATATATATGGGTGCATTCACTGTTTGGACTCACATTGCCTGTTTAGTCATTACTTGAGCTCTGTTGTTTCCCAACACAAGCACTGTCTTAGTTAGGGTTTCTATTGCTGTGAAGAGACACCATGATCAAGGCAACTCTTACAAGGAAAACATTTAATTGGGGTAGTGGCATACAGTTCAGAGATTCAGTCCATTTTCATCATAGCGGGGAGCATGGTGGTATGCAGGCAGACATGGTGCTGGCTACATCTTGATCAAAAGGCAACACAGAGTGGACCTAGGCACTGGCCATTATCTTGAGCATAGGATACCTCAAAGCCTGCCCCCACAGTGACACACTTCCTTAAACAATGCCATACCTATTCCAACAAGCCACACCTCCTAATGTGCTACTCCCTATGAGCTTATTGTGGCCAATTACATTCAGACTATCATATGTAGCTAAATTATATCTCAGATATATCCATGGAATGTGGACCTGAAGTTAGAACCCAGTAACCTAATATTCTCTCATTTGGGAGAATCAAAAAAAGTTTAAAAATGGAACAGATTTGAATGGCCATTAAAAATACTATTAATTATTATGCTATATTAAAACATACTGAGGTCCTTAAATTGAAATATATATGAGTATTAAGGAACAGAGAACTTTTTACTAATAAGTAATAATCTAAAAGTTAAGCACTGTCTATTTAACACTAAGACTTACTATACTGAATACAATTTCAAATTTTTCTCCCTTCTAGATAATTTAAACATGTCCATCCCCATTTCTTTCATTTCATTAATATCTGTGCTTCTACAAAAGAACAAATGAAAGCTGTGTTCTTTCAGAGATATGTTTAGTGTGACTCAAGGGAATGCCAAACCAAGTTTCCTGTAACATATGCATACCTGCCAGTTCAGCAGGCCCAGAAATAAATGGATGTTAGGACTGTACTTGCCAACTTTCATCATTTCATCATTAAATATATATATCAATTCTTTAGGACTGATAATAGTAAAATAAAACTGTAACTCAACAAACGAAACAGGCATAGCCTTGCAGGCATAATTTTATATATCTAAAGTTCTAGTGGAACATATTTCACATTTTTTGGATAACATATAGTGATTTTTTCAACCCCCACTCCCGTGTGTGTGTGTGTGTGTGTGTGTGTGTGTGTGTGTGTGTGTGTGTACAGGCTCATGTATGCCATAGTGCATGTGATATGTGAAACTCAAGGTATGAGCATTGAAAAATCTGTTCTTTTCTGTCATCTTAGGTTCCAGGGATCAAGCTCAGATAAAGTATGGCTTACATAGAAAGTTTTTTTGTTGTTGTTTGTTTGTTCTTTACACACTGAGACTCTTTCATGTATTCATACCCAATTTTCACGTTAGAATCTGCACAAAAGATGAACTACGACACAGGCATCTTCTCTCTTGCAGTAGACAGAGGTTGCATTTGTTGTGTCCTTACTATTAGTCGTGTAAGAAATACAAATGTACAAATACATTCGTAGCTTTAAAAGTCCCTTTGTCATTTCTCTTCTTTATAAATGTTCAATATTAATTTAAAGCATTCATTCATTCATCTACTCATTTAATAAGTTCTTGATTGAGGAGATGGCTCAGTTAGTAAGTGCATGACACCCAAGCATAAACAACTTGAGTTTGAATTCTAGGACCCAAGTAAAAAGCTGTGTATAACGGTGCATGCTTGCCATCCTAGCACTAGGGAATTGGGAATAGAAGGAGCCTGGTTGCTATTGGCTAGCCAGTCAGTGAGTGCCCAATCAGTGAGTTCTAGGTTCAGTGAGAGACTCTATCTCAAACAGAAAGGTGAAGAGTGACAGAGGGAAATACCCAGTTTTGACCTGTGACCTCCATAGGTGTACCCACAAATGCACACCTAGGAGCAACTTCCTACTAAAATGAGTGTCAGCTTTGGAGATGTATAAGCAACAAATGGGCAAAATCCTCATGCTTGTTTACTTCAGGCAGAAGCCTTAAGAATTATCTTTTTTCTCTACCTCATTACAATACAAAGCATTTTTTTTAAATAACACATAAGTGTTAGGGGAGAGATATGACCAGGATATGTATTAGTGGAAATGAGAAAAGGAGGATAGAGGAAGAGAGGTTTAAAAGAAAGAAAAGTCATTTTTAAAATTTTAGTATCAAGAAGAAAATCAATGTTAAATTTCTTCTACATTTAAACCTGAAAGCACTAAAGTGCCTTGAAAAGACAAGGGATGATGTTTTAATGCTAAACAGAAAGAAAAAGAAAAAGAAAAAGAAATAGTTTTAAAAGATTATCTCCCTTTCCAACTACTGACTAGGATTAAGGTCACCTTCCAGTTACTAAATCTGAATCATCTGATATCTTTTACTTATATGTCAAGAAGAAGAAAAGGCTTAAAGATGTTAACAAACAAACAAACATATCTTAAGGAAAAACTACTAGCATGAGCCATGGTTACTTCTGATTTGAGAATAAAGAGAAATGCTAAACTGAAGAAAAACAACTTTCTTTTTCTGTTATTTTATTTGAGAGAGGATTTCACCATGTAAACCAAGCTGGCCTGAAACTCACTATGTAGACTAGAGTGGCCTCAAATTCAGTGTTCTGCTTGTCTCTGCCTCTTGAGTGTTGGAATTAAAGACACTACCACAACTGTATAGCTTTTATTTTGTTAAAATCCCAAAGAGACATACCATCATGGACTCTGAAAAACACAACCACCGTTGTACTAGACTGGGTCATAAAATGTTCACAGTCACCTCCGGGTTCATATTATGTCAAACTGATCATTTTATTATAGGTATACAAACCCTTTTATACTTAACAGATAATTGCTAAACTTCTCCTTTTTTAATTTTCAATATCTAAGCTTTAGAACTTCTAATAACCAGGTCTCATCATGACACTCCCATCTAATCTCATGGTGATTTTCCATGACTTCTTGTCTGCTTGCTTGTTTATTTAGGGTCTGACAACATTCCCTGGCTGGTCTCTGATTCTTCAAGGGAAACCTCATGTGCTTGGAGCTACAGGATTTTCAAAGACTTTTTAAAATAAGATTGTATCTAGATTTGATACCCTTAAAATATTTTAAGTTCAAACACAAACAAGCTTCAATATCTCTTGTCAAATAAAGATATCTAAATACATGTGCATTTGTGTACACAGCAACATGTGCAAACATTGCAGAGAAAGCCTTCTAGGTCTTTGGCTAATAATCTACTTTCTTAAATTCAAGACACTGAATGATAGCATATGAATTCTTAAATATCAATTAGTGAATAGTGCAGTATGAATATTTTGGAAAAGAGATGAAGAAAAATGTATTCTGTATCTCAACAGATACATCCTGTGCCCTACACAAATAAACCAAATAAACATGCAAATATTGCTGGAATAATGGAGAGTAGAACCTTGGGAAGTAATTTGAGAACATTTTTTTACTTTTACAATGTTGTCAAACTTATTTCTAGAATAAAAGTTGGTGCCTTATCTGTAAGAAGATAGTGAAAGAATATGCAACCTCTCCTAGGATATGCCATATACTTGATCTCCCTACATTCATCCTTACTTTCTTTAAATCAATATATCACACAGCACCAAAAGTGCACTCCTTAAACATAAAACAAAACTTTTTACTCGTTTGACTATTTGTTCAAAATAGTAGTTTCAAATGAAAGATCATTGAATTTATTCATGATGTATTCTATGAGAGTGGACAGTCTTTGAAACATGGCAGGAAATCCAAGTAATGTAAAGAACAATCAGATATATTTGAGCCCCAAAGAACAATTCTGTATAGAAAAATGCCAAGATGGAAAAGATAATTTATTACAGCATCACTCTGCATACTTTCAGTAATTACACATTGATCAGTTCACATGGAATTCAGATAAATCAATGGCCCAGTGAAAAAATGATTAAAACATAGATGCCATCACAAAAATACAAACATTAAATGAAACTCCAACCCAGTCACAGTTCATAGAAATTTACTCCAAAAGACAATGAGATACTATTTCCTACTTACTAAACAAACAAGAATGAAAATATGTTCTGACATACAAAATTCAAGACATAGAAAACCAGGCAATCTCAGGTAGCCAGAGGAAGCACTTTTAAGTCATTCAGAAAAAACAAGCCAGTAAACTTTCAAAACTTCAGAAACTATATAATGCTGTTAATCAATGGTTACATTTGGAAAGATGTACAAGAGTTTTCATATAAACATGTCAGTAGTGCTATGTTTCATCATAGCAAAACAA
The DNA here is from genome assembly GCF_004664715.2 of Peromyscus leucopus. Classification (NCBI taxonomy): domain Eukaryota; kingdom Metazoa; phylum Chordata; class Mammalia; order Rodentia; family Cricetidae; genus Peromyscus; species Peromyscus leucopus. The sequence goes on from NC_051069.1 coordinate 65,955,095, forward strand.
AACAAAAGCAAAAGCCACAAAAATGCAAATTCAAGTGGTTTGTCTTAAGATCAAACACACATAAAATGAAATATTATTTAGCTTTAAATAAAAATGAAATATTTTTCACTGCTATTGTTTAGCTATACTGATATCGTCTCAAACTGAATTCTAAATATTTATGTTTATACACATAGCAAATGATAGTCTCATCTTTAATCAAAGAAGTTTCTCCTTCAATGAATGATAATAAGTCTAGAAATGTGACTGCCCAAAATGCTGAAAATAAGTGACAATGTAGGCCACAGCCAGTGCTATAGTCATCTTAGAGGAGGGAAACTGAGTCCAGAAAACTCCCCCCATAAGATCAGGCTGTAGGATAGGAAGGCAAGACTATTGTACAATATTTTTATTAGTGATTTTCATGAGAAGGCCTAGCCCATTGTGGGTAGATCCTCCTGCTGGCTGATGGTCCTGGGTTCTATAAGAAAGCAGACTAAGTAAGCCAAAAGAAGCAAGCCAGTAAGTAGCACTCCTCCATGGTCTCTGCTTCAGCTCCTGCCTCCAGTTTCCTGGCCTAACTGGGATCCTAGTCTGTGGGAGTCTGTGGGAGACCAGCTCTGACCTACTCCTACTTTTCAAAGGGTTCTTGAGTGGAGGATAGAGGAATGAGAAAATATTAGGTAGGAATATAGAAAGAGATGATAAGAAATACAGAGACACAGGATAGCTTTGGGAGGGTCCTGGGTCAATACCCAGTCACCCAGAGCTTTATTCAAAAGGGTTTTTTATAATATGCCAATGGGAGAGGCAAAATACCTCCCCCTTGCAAGATCAAAGCACACCATACAACCAAGTGTAGACCCTTCCAAACACCTGATAAACATGCACATGGCCAAATCATCCTATTAAGCAGCCCTGCTAGGTAAAGCAAGCTCAGAATCTCTGACCTTGAGTAAGGTCTCACTAGGAAGCCTCTGTGGGCCACCACACTAGCCTATCTGCTTTCTGTGATGAACTGTGATAATAGAAGTGTGAGTGAAATAAACCCTATGCCAAGTTATTTGTGGTCATGGTGTTTCATCAAAACAATTATAGCCCTAAGATATGGCCCTAAGCAAGACATGTATACCGCTTCCTCTAAGAAACAGGGAACATTACTGAAGATTGTATGGAAAGAGCTGGGAGTTAGAAAAAAGCACCAAAAAATGTACAGACATTATAAACATGATCTTACAGAATGCATTTACAAAGGGCACATTGGCCAAATGCATGTTTGGTATCTCTGTGAAAATGTTTTTGCTGTCATAGCATTACTGATGCTATCTCCACTTTGACTCATCTGAGTAATGACAGCAGTTGTATATGTGATGTTCCTACATTCAGCTGGATAGAGAAAATACTAACATTTTGCACTTACCTTAAGACATAGGTTATTTAGCCAATAACTGAACTGACTTAAGGCCCCCGGCATGGAATGGAACCCATACCTACACTGTTTTGGTTGACACTGAGACAAGAGAGCCCAGGGACCTAGTAGTAACACTAGGATCTAAGGTAACACCAAATGATACTGGTCTTTAAAAAGAAAGAAACAAAGAAAGGTAATTATAAAATGACTCCTAATGGCATTCTGCTATACTCATAGATTATTCAACCATCATTGAAGAAGCTTCCTTCTGCAGCAGCTGGAAACAAATATAGAGATCCACAGCCAGACAATTTGCAAAGGGTGAAAGACCTTGGAAAACTCAGCTCTAAATTGGATGTGTAAATCAAATGCCTCTTCTCAGAGATCAGGAAAACCTGGAGAAGAAGAAGCTGAAGAAATGTAAGAGCCAGAGGGGATGGGAACACCAAGAAAAGAAGGCCCTCTAAATCAATATGAGCAATGCTCATATGAGCTCACAGATTGAAATAGAATGCACAGGGCCTATGTGGGTCTGCACAGGTCATCTGTGCTTAAATTATGGTTTCCAGTTTAGTATTTTTATGGAATTTCTGAGTGTGCAAATGATTAGTTCTCTGACTATTATGCCTTTTGGACTTTGTGGTTGTTTGAATAGTAATGGCTCCCTTAGGCTCAGATATTTGAGTGCTTAGTCATTCAGAAGCAGTGATACTTGAGAAAGAGTAGGAGATGAGGCTTTGTGGGAATGGATGTGACCTTGTTGGAGGAAGTGTGCCACTGTGGGTGGGCTTTGGGGGTAAGAAGCCCAAGACAGACCCAGATGCTCTCTCTTCTTGCTGCTCGCCAATCAGGATATATTCAGCACTATGTGTTCTGTCTTGCTTTCTGCCATGCAGGTAATGGACTAAACCTATGAAACTATAAGCAAGACCCAATTAAATACTTTCATTTATAAGAATTGCCATAATCATGGTGACTAAGACAGGCTCTTTTTCTTCTGTTGGTTTGTCTTGTCTACATAATATATTATATTATATTATATTTTGTTATTTTTTTAAATGAATGAGTTAATAAATGGAAACCTAGCAAATAGATAAGTGTTAACAACTGAAATGTCATTTATAAGTGATAGTAGAAGGAAAAGTAGTTTTTCCAGTTGAGTGACATGGGGGTATATCAACCACTCCAGGGCAGGTCATACTCAGTTTTGGTGTGATTTTGTTTGGTTGCAGTTTGGAGGGGGGGTGTTTTCTTTTGGGGTTTTGTTGTATTTTGTTTTCTAGGTTTTGGAGGTTTGTTGTATTGGGTTTTGGGTTTGTATTTTGAAAATTTGGGTATGGAGGAAGATGGACTTGGGGAAGGGGAATAATGTGATAAAAAAATTTAAATTTAAAAATGTATTAAATAATAATAAAAAATATGGGTTATTATACCTTGAGCTTCTGTTTTAGTAAATTACTATAGGCAGTGATTTTTAATATAGTTGTTATTAATGAAAATTATAATAGGTAACCATGTGACTTAGTAAAATAAGTTGATTTTATAAAAGCAATAAATAGATTATAACAATTTTCATGATTGTTTTCACCATATATTGTCTAGTATCTGTGTATACATTATAATTTATTTTTAATAATTTTTCTTTATTCTTGATATTATACAATGAAATTTGATCATCTCTTCCCCTATTTTCTCCTCTGGCTCCTCCTATATATTCCCCAACCCATGTTCCTCCCAACTTCATGTATTTTTTTCGATAACCCACTAAGATCAATTAGTACTGCCATGTACTGGAAAATGGTAAATCTACCAGTGGCCACATCCTCAATAAGATTTATTTTCCATTCTTCAGCATTTATTCTCAGCAAGAGGTAGGGTCCAAAGAGACCTTTCACATCTATTCAGGAATTTGGGGTAATTTGATCTTGTGTAGGTCTGGTGCAGATAAACACATATGCCTTAAATTTGAGTGAGATAGCCACATCATGGAAGAAGACCACTATACACACACACACACACACACACACACACACACACACACACACACACACACAAATTAACTCAGCTTGTATCAGTATAAGTGACATACTTGAAAATTTCAGAGAGAGTAAAATCAAAAATGGATTATCATCAACCCATTAAGGACCCAAAGATAACCTTTGGGTCTGGATGGACTACAGAGTACAATTGTTTGTCATGTTGCTTGGTAGTACCAAAACTGGAACATGAAGGTTGTTGTATGATAATGAAATATCCACAATATAAAACTAGACAGATCAATAAGTTTTTCTTTTGCCACTATCATGAGGATAAGAGATGATGACCTTGTTGTTGATTGCTCTAGGTTAAGTAGTAGAGAAATACTTGTCTTTTTTCAGATTTTTTTTATACTGTCTCTCCGATCTAAACTAAAACCCTACCACTAAAATGACATAACATCAGCCCTGGGTGACAAGAGGCAACTCAGGAATTGCAAACATTCTTGAGAGGCAGCATTGGCCTCCCTTTCTCTTGTAACATGACATCAGAAGAGCTCAGCCTTGGTGACCAAAATTTAATCTATAAGGCAACTTTGCATATCCTCTTACTGGTAGGTATGGTCTCTCATTTTTCTCAGAGTTCAAAAGCTAAGAACTACAATATAGGTTTAAAGCCTAAAGTACTATTTCAATAAGGTCACTGATGTAATGTGAATTGTAATTGGTTTTAATAATAAAAACCCAGCGTCAGATATTGGGGTAAATTCAGAAAGATCATAGAAGTAACAGAGCCAACCACTAGAGAGACTTTCTTACCTCTGCCAAATCCTTAGACTGAAAGGGGCTGAGCCCCTGTCTCTGCCCTGCCTTACCCCGTCCCCTCTCTGCCCAGTCATATCACTTTCTGTCTGTTGTCTATACTGACTGCCATACCTATATGATTAGCTAATGGCTATCTCCACCCTCTGATCTTCAAACAAGCATTATTTGTTAGAACACAAACACAATATCAACACATTTTCACTTTTTGTCTAAAATAAAAACAGAAGGTTATAACTAATATAAGAAAAACTATGTACAGTAAGTACAATAACTATATACAATATATACGGGCAATAGTTACATCAACAACTTCTAGTCAGGGTTAGGGTTAGTATAACAATTGACAAACCCAGAGAAAATATTTGATATTTACCCTAGCATGGTGACTCCAAAAGGTTGTTCCTAATTCACTTTTTATTCTACTTGCATTACCAAAACTATCTTTTAATGTCTCTCAACCCTACACACTTTACACTTCTTTAGTGAATTTCTTTTCTGAATCTGGTAACAAGGGAAACTATAACTATAAATTATCCAACTCCATCAGACCTGAGAAGAAAATTATATTACCTGAGTAAGCAGGAAGGGTAAGCAAGAGACTTCCAAAAAAAAAAAAAGAAACAGCTGGCTGCCTGGACAGTCACCCAATGTTCCTCTGAAATGTTGGGGTATCCATCTTTGGCCTGCAGGCCTAGCATATCTGACAGATTTTTCTGTGAAACAGGTTATTCTGAAAGGCTGTCTTACCTTGTCTTTCCAAAGTTTGGCAGTTGCTTTCTTTTGTGTCCTGCTTGTCCAATTTGGATAGCATATTGTCAGCAGTTGAGACAAGGACAGTTTCTTGTCCAGTGGCTAACTTTTACCAAAAGCAACACTCTTCATCTTCTCTGAAGTGGATTGGTACTTCCAGGAGCAGACATGTCTCATTGTCGTGAAATTAAAAAAAAAAGAACATATGTTACTATGTCTCATTGTCATAAAATTAAAAAAAGAACATGTTACTAAAACATCTTAAATGTCATATTTTGTAGATCTCTAAAGTGTTTGAAGACCACCTGTCTCCCTAAAATATATCTCTTTGACCTTGAATGTAATGATAATGCCTGCACTACCACCACCCATTCACCATGTCCCAGTGAGGGGCTGTGGATCGAGAGACAGAGACAAAAGACAGCGAGTCATTCGCCTCAGCAGAATGCCAAATGCCAAATGCCGTTTATTGGAAGAGGAAGGAATCCTTAAATACAGTCTTACAGCACAATGGGAGAACCCCAGAGGGCAGAAGTTCACCACTGATGTTTACAATCTTGCATCTAAACTGTTAACACCCAATATGCAGGATACACAAACAAGGAACTTCCCTTAAATATTCAGGAGGGTGGAAACTGGCAGGGAATTAGCATAGGGAGGACATCTGGTCAAGGTTGGCAAGCAGGCAACAGCTATCCAAACTGGGGGGCCAGGGCCCTACACTTGAAAAAATACCTAAAATGACTACAGATTCTATTGTAATGGATGACTAACTACTATCATGCATTTCCTTATTATCCTAAGTGGTTTGTAATAATAATTTTCAAGCACTAGAAATTTACATTACATTGTTAAATGAGTTGTATATGTACAATACCTTGACCAAGAGTAGAAATGTATGTATAGTATATTCTAACAAAAATAATCTCAAATTTGTATCAATATACAAAGATCCATAGCAATGTAAAATATTTAAAACTAATAGTTGCTTTTTTGGTTTAAAAGTAGATTCAATAAACTATCCTTTTATCGTTTCATATTTATATCCTTTTTTCTTTTTGGAGTAGATTCAATAATCTACCCTCTTATCCTATCATTTCTATATCCCCATTTTTTCTTTTATCTTATTGTTTTAAGACAAGAACCCTGAATCTAATCTCCTCTGTTCAGCTTTTTTTTAAAACCACTACCAATAAGAACTTGCAACCAACCACCCTAAACAATGACAGATGTTCATAACTCACTGAACCAAAACCACCCGCCCCACCTCTTGGGAATGAGGGGATCATGTTTCTATAATTACTTCCTGCAGTCTGGGGGCAATGGCATCTTCAGAGGACCATATATATTTGGTTAATTGTCAAGTCCTGGAAGAGGAAGTTATATCATTAGTTGTCCAGTCTGCATAATGGGAAAGTGTAGGGTTTGTCTCAAGTTCAGGCTAAAGTCTGTGAGACTGGATAATCTCAGCTAGCCACCTCAAAATTGTCCTGAGCACTTTGTAGTTGAGAGCTGATCTTTAGATGGTATTTGTCGGCATATATATGAATCTTATGAATATATATATATATATATATATATATATATATATATATATGAATCTTATAAATATTGAGATAATATTTGTACCTTTAAAAAAAGCTTTAAAGAGTCAAAATAAAACCAAAGGATAATGAGATTAGTGTAGCATGAATCTTAAAAGGTCTTATTTATAAAAACATATCCAGAGCCAAGTATTGAGGTGAATGCTTAAAGATCAGAGAAACAGAACAAGTCAACTCCAACCTCACCTTGCCAATTCCTCAGCTAATCTTTTTTTTTTATTATTTTATTTTATTTTACAATACTATTCAGTTCTACATAACAGCCACAGATTCCCTTGTTCTCCTCCTTCCTGCCCCCCTTCCCTTCCCCAAGCCAACCCCCCCCCATTCCCACCTCCTCCAGAGCAAGGCCTCCCCCAAGGACTGAGATCGACCTGATAGACTCAGTCCAGGCAGGTCCAGTCCCCTCCTCTCAGATTGAGCCAAGTGTCCCTACATAAGTCCCAGGTTTCAAACAGCTAACTCATGCAATGAGCACAGGACCTGGTACCACTGCCTAGATGCCTCCCAAACAAATCAAGCCAATCAACTGTCTCACTTATTCAGAGAGCCTGATCCAGTTGGGGGCCCCTCAGCCTTTGGTTCATAGTTCATGTGTTTCCATTTGTTTGGCTATTTGTCCCTGTGCTTTATCCAACGTTGGTTTCAACAATTCTCGCTCATATAAACCCTCCTCTTTCTCGCTAATTGGACTCCTGGCACTCCACCTGGGGCCTAGCCGTGGATGTCTGCATCCAGATTCCTCAGGCCTTGGATGGGGTTTCTGGCACAACTATTAGGGTGTTTGGCCATCCCATCACCAGAGTAGGTCAGTTCTAGCTGTCTCTCGGACATTGCCAGCAGTCTTTTGTGGGGGTATCTTTGTGGATTTCTGTGGGCCTCTTTAGCACTTTGTTTCTTCCTTTTCTCATGTGGCCTTCATTTACCATGGTCTCCTATTCCTTGTTCTCTCTCTCTGTTCTTGATCCAGCTGGGATCTCCCGCTCTCTTTCCCTTGACCCTCGCCCTTCATTGCTCCCACTCATGGCCAGGTTGTTTATGTAGATCTCAGCCATTTCTCCATCATTGGGCGATCCTCATAATAGCCAAAACCTGGAAACAACCTAGATGCCCTTCAACTGAAGAATGGATAAATAAATTGTGGCACATATACACAATGGAATACTAAGCAGAGAAAAACAATGACAACATGAGGTTTGCAGGCAAATGGATGGATCTAGAAAAAAATCATCCTGAGTGAGATAACCCAGACTCAGAAAGACAAATATGGTATGTACTCACTCATAGGAGGATACTAGATGTGGAACAAGGATGACTGGACTGCTACTCACATCACCAGTGAGGCTACCTGGAAAACAGGTCCTCAGATAATCTTGTTTCCTCAAACTGGAAGCCTCTGAGTCCTCACCCCAATGGATCTCAGCTGAATTATTGCTAAAAGCCTAAAAATTTAAAAGGGCTCTAGTTCCTGGTCCTCATGCCTTATATACCTTTCTGCTTCTTGCCTGGGATTAAAGGCCTTTGTCACCATGCTTGGCTGTTTCCAGTGTGGCTTTGAGTTCATAGAGGTCCAGAAAGATCTCTGCCTCCTGAATGCTAGGATTAAAGGCGTGTTTTACCACTGTCTAAACCTATGTTTGATACAGTGGCTGTTCTGTTCTCTGAGCCCCAGATAAGTTTATTGAGGTTCACAATATATCAACCACAGATTAGTGTCAATAGAATAGTCAATAAATTTGGTTTTTCTTCTGTCCCATATCAGGTCATTTTTCTGACATGAGACAGAGATTTTGGATTTTACTTTAACGAGCATGCTTGGGTTTAGAGAAGTAGAGAGCCACATTCCAACTCCAAAGCCAGATTTAATTTTCAATTGAACTGGGACTACAGTTTTCCATTACATTTCTGTAGAGACCAATTTCATTATATTTCTGTAGAGAACAGCAGAAACAAACATTTGGGAAGATTTATGTAATTTTATCCTGTTTGAGATGTGATATACTAATAAACCAATTTACTCTTTTTCTTGGAATATTTTTTTCTGGATTATTTGTCCTTGTCCTTTTACTTCACATGTTTCATTTGTTCAGTGGTCTTCAGATTCCGTTTTTGAATGCCTTCATTCTCATGAAAAGACAAAAACAAAACCCTTCCACAAGTCTAATTTTGGGGAGGTTCCCTAATAGCAAGTAATATCTGATCAAATTAAAAGCATTTGTTAGTCATATAGTTACTTTAAATTGAATGGTCATGCTGGTTGATGACATATCATCTCTCCTAATCAAGAGGTCTCTCTTATACAAATCTAATCTTTATCAGTTTTGAGTTATGATTTCTCCTGAAAATTTTGTTCTGTTTTCTAAAGCTCTTCTATTATCCAGAGCAGTATGGTTTTTACAATTGTTGGAAATGAGTTTCCCCTACATTGACAAGGAATGACTGAACAACATTTAGCATGGGGATCTGTGAGAAGCCCGTCAGGGCATTTTCCAATGGCAAAAGGTTACCTTTTCTGTCCCTTGCTGATCAACGTTCATTGGTCCAATGTTGGCCTTTACCACACCTTCTGCATACTCCAGAAGGGAAGGGCATTCTGTTTGGATTATTCTTAGAAAAAAACATTGTTTCTTGTAATGCCCTGCCTACAATCCCTTTTTAGGTGACTTTTTTTTTTTTTTTTTTTTTACCAAAATTGAAACCCATATCCCTTCAATTTTTCTTCAAATCCTTGACAATCACATCACCTATCCAAGCATCATCAAGATTATATGATTCAACATTGGCTGTATCTTGGATATATTGCCTCTAACAGCCTAATTACTCTTGTCCATTGTGCACTAGCATTTTCAAAATCTAGAGTTTCAATTATTATTTGTCTAGCTTATGAGATTCATATCATTCTATTTTCATTGAAGTCAATCTTTGTAAGAAATCAGTCAAGGTTTCTTTTGGACCCTGTGTAGCTTTAGTTAATTACTCAGTTTTCTTTCTGACTTTTTCAATTCTGTCCCAAGTATTCAAGGCTGCTGTATGGCATAAAGTCAGGGTGTGGTCACCAGATAGAGATTGCATAATCTCCTTCTCCAAGAAGTCGGTCATGGGAGATTTCCATACCTCTAGCCCTGCTTTGCTTTTCAGTGATATCCTCATCTTTCCACCAGGTCTTTGGCTGTAATTGAGGATCAAGCTCCAGGACTGATGTAATCAAGTCTCTCCAGTCTTAAGAAATAATTCTATTACAAGTTAACCATGAGTCTATCATCAGTTCCACAAAAGATGAATGCATGCCATATGAGACTATCACTTTCTTGATTCTCCTTAAATCTAACACTCCCACAGGAATCCAATCAGCTCTTACACAGCCTTGGTGAAATCTATCATTTGGCAATTCCTGTAAGGTTACCGGATAAATTAAAGTTGGCTGTTTGAAAACCTTAGGCTGTTCATCTCTAACCTTATAATGAAACACTGAAATTGATTCTCCTTTAAATTCCTCTGTCTGGGTTTGAATATGTCTATGATCTGTTTTAATAAGATTTTCTAAAACTTGTATCTTAGCAATTATATTAACCAATATTTAGTGATGAAACTGATAGTTTATAATTAACATTATATAAATCCCATCTAAATTAATTATACTCTCATTTAATCATTCTGTTTTCAAACTGTCCAGCATATTATCATAAGAAACCTAACTCCCTCCATTGTAACAGTATTTCCCATTTATTAATGTAGGGGGGAAAAAACTCTCTCTTTTACTTAATTCCTCCATTTTAGAAATGCCAAACATCTCACCAAGTCTGATTATAATGATGGTGAGAATGTGAGGCTGACTGTTGCTGTGTAGAACAGTAGAAGCCTTAGTGGGTTTTCAAGGTACCTACCTAGTTTGGCAGCAGTCCAAGAAGGGAGGCCAAGAAAAGCCCACAGCCTACCTGGAAAGGAACTTACTGTCTGAAAAATGCACACAAGAGATCATGGGGAAGAAGAACATGTGGCAGGAGCTACTAGAAGCAGAGCTGGTCAGTGGTAAGGGGCTAACTCTGGCAGCATTAGAGCCCAAACATTTGTGGAGTTTGTTGCAGAGAGGTTGCAACAAAAAAATTCAAAATTCACTCAGAGGGCTTGGGGAAAAGAAAGAAGAACCTAGCCAGCAGAGTAGTGACATCAGCCATGTGCAGCTCTGGCCTGTGCCAGTGGTTCCAAAACCACCGGCAAGTGGCTTTTTTGTGAATTCATGCCACACAAGTTGGTTGCCAAATGTAGCATGAATTTTAATTGGTCTTAATAATAAAAACCCAGAGTCAGTTAAAACACACACACACACACACACACACACACACACACACACACACACACACACATACACTTAATAAAAATAAAAATGTACTTTAGAAGAGAATGAAAAATTGGACCATCCCCCAGCTCACATCCTGCCCAGAGCTCCCATCTGGACAAGAGGTGAGTGCCTAGGGTCATAACCAGAGAGGCCTGCCCCTAGGTCCCTTCCCTGGGCACCAGCCATTCTGGGGAAGACCTACCCAACTTGGCCCCAGGTTCTGGCCACAGGGCAGGACCCCCCCATCCCCACTGGGAAGGTTCCCCTTCTCCAAGACCCCCCAGCAGACCCTGCAATCTCCACCCCCTGCCCCCACACCCATCTGGCCGAGACCCCAGCCACTTCCTGAGACTTAGAGACCAGCCCCCAGCTCCCATCCAGCCCTGAACTCCCATCTGGACCAGAGGTGAGTGCTTGGGGTCATACCCAGGAAGGCCTGCCCCTAGGTCCCATCCCTGGGCACCAGCCACTCCAGGGAAGACCTACCCAACTTGGCCCCAGGTTCTGGCCATCTGGTGGGTTCTGTGAGAAGGTTCCCCTTTTCCAAGACCCCAGGCAGACCCTGAAATCTCCATGCCCTGCCCCCACACCCATCCAACCAAGACCCCAGCCACTTCCTGAGACTTAGAGACCAGCCTCCAGCTCCCATCCTACCCTGAGTTCTCATCTGGACCAAAGGTGAGTGCCTGGGGTCATACCCAGGGAAGCCTGCAGTGGGTAGCCATTCCAGCATTGGTCTGGAAGTTCCAACCCCCACTGAGGCTTCGGTAACTATCATGCCTACAAGGTGGGGCCAAGGGAGGGCCCTGAAGACCAGAGATTTGGATGTACCATGTGCTCTTGCTGCTGGGAGCCCGGACACTAAAAGTGGACCAAGGAGGGACTGCGCTGCATCTTTTCCAGAACCTGCCACCTACCTATCCTGTCATTTGTAAGTTACCCACTAAGTAAATCTCCCTTTTAACTATGTGGAGTGGCCTTAATAATTTCACCAATATCTGGTGCTCACATGGGGCAAATTCCAAAGGCCTGGGTGGCTCCCACCCTCAGCCTCCTCCCTGGCTGGTAGTTACCTAAACCCACCTGCAAAGTTGCATATAACCAGGGAATGCCTACATAGTTCCATTCCCAAAAAAGGGAGCAGCTAGTCTGGTCTCAGTTCCCTAGCTTAGCCCCGAGACCAGTGAAAAACCGCTGTGAGTGAGGCATTCCCCTGCTCCCTGAGTGCCTCCTCCAGCTCCCTGACATCTGGATTCCTGCCTTCAGCTGCAGTAAGCCAAGGTCAACAGCAGACAATGCTTTAGAGCTGTACCAACGCCACCTGATGGCTGAAAAGTGCTACTACACACCCCAAAATCATGCTAGACAAATGTATTATTTCAAATAAAAGTACTTGATAATTTTACACCTTAAAATTGACTAACAAATTTTGAGTAATTCTTGTAATATGGCCGACAACATTACCTCACAAGAATTTAAAAACCTTTTCCCCTGTATGATGAATGACATCTTCCTGGAAATATACGACCTTCCTAAGGCATATCTGGCCTATACCATTTTGGCATTCATCGTAATAATTCACACAGTGTTCAAACACTGGTTTAATAACAAGAACAAAGATGAGTCATTACTGGGACTGATACAAGCTTTAAAAGATAGCAATGAAGTGTTGATGTATCCAACAGTCTTATTAGATAAGAAACACAGAAACAATGTAAAAGAGAAAGCCGAGAGGTCAGAGCTCAGAGCTAAAATCTCACCCTTCCTCCTGCCATGTCCCAGCTTCCCGAAAGAGAGCTATATACTGTCTGTTCATCTATTTATAGTATTTTGTTCTGCCTTCTCATTGGTTGTAAACCCAAACTGCCTCGTCACTGTCTGAATGTACAGACCCCTAGGTCTTAAAGGCATATGTCTCTAATGCTGGCTGTATCCCTGAACACACAGAGATCTATGGGATTAAAGGCATGTGCCACCACTGCCACACTCTTGCTATGGCTCTAATAGTTCTGACCCCTGGGCAACTTTATTTATCAACATGCAATCAAAATCACATTTCAGTACAATTAGATTACCACATTTCCCCTCTTCTATTTTAATAAAAAGAAAAAAAGCAAAAGGTTATAACTAACAAAAGAAAAACTATATACAAAATTACAATAACTATATACAATATATACAAGTAATAAATACCTAAACAGTTATTTGACAAATCAGAGAAAATAATTCTGTCATCTATCCTATTTTGGTAAATCCAAGATGTATCTAATGCACTTTCTATCCTAATTAATTTTCAACTCTAACTAACTAATCTTCAACCATAACTAACTAATCTTCAACTCCCTCAGAGACCCAAGAAGGGAATAATATTAGCTAACAAAAATAAAAACAGGAAGTGCATGCAATCAACTTCCAAAAAATTTGTGAGTTGACAGAAACAGCCAGCTGCCTGGGCAGTCACCTGAGGTTTCTCCACAGTGTTGGGGCATCATCTTCAGCCTATAGGCTTAGTGTATCTGACAGACTCATTTGTGATGTAGGATGTACACAAGGTCAACAGTTCAACCTCACATTGAGTGAGAGCAGTCCACGTACCAGAAACACCTGAATTACACTAGTGTCCTGTCATGATTCAGGATTTTAAATTCTGGAAATTGTTGACAGTTTTTGAACTCAGCTGTCCATTCTTCTTGGCTTTGTATATATGGCTTCATCTCAGCATCCCCTTCTTCTCCACATCCCTCTATTAAATGCCAGTCTATTATCAAGAGGTATGAGCTTTCAGCTGCTGTTCCATTGCACAACAGAAGCCATCAGACCTCTGTCTGTTAAGCTGACTTCGAAGAAAAGGGCACCGTACCTTTTCCGGATGCAAAGGCCACTTCAGAGATGGGGCCATATTGTCCTGGCCTCAGAAGATGCCTTTTGATAAAGCCATAACCACACTTGTTTTGGCAAGAATCAGTAGTCCTTTGTTTCGTGTTCTGTCTGTCCATTTTGTCCTGTTGATTCGAGGATACTTTGTTGTCCAGTGGCTAACTTTTGCCACAATGAAAGTTGACTCCATATGCAGTTTCTTCAATGTCCGTATTTTCTTTGAAGTAGATTAGTACTGCCAGGAGCCGACATGTCTCAAAAAAGAAAAATTTTCTAAGTTATTAAAACATTTTAAATGCCATATTCCGTGGATTTCTGAAGGGTTTGAAAATGACCTGTCTAAGACATCTGCTCAATTTTTAAAACATATCTAATATGACTACAAGTTCTATTGTAATGTCTAACTACTAACTTTCATTTCTTTTTTTTTTATTCTTTTATTTATTTTTTTTGTGATATATATTTTTTATTTTACAGTATCATTCAGTTCTACATATCAGCCATGGGTTCCCCTATTCTCCCCCCTCCCACGCCCTCCCCTTACCCCCAGCCCACCCTCCATTCCCACCTCCTCCAGGACAAGTCCTCCCCCGAGGACTGTGATCAACTTGGTAGACTCAGTCCAGGGAGGTCCAGTCCCTTCCTCCCAGACTAAGCCAAGTGTCCCTGCATAAGTTCCAGGTTTCAGACAGCCAACTCATGCAATGAGCACAGGACTTGGTCCCACTGCCTAGATGCCTCCCAAACTGATCAAGCCAATCAACTGTCTCACCTATTCAGAGGGCCTGATCCAGCTGGGAGGCCCTCAGCCTTTGGATCATAGTTCATGTGTTTCCATTCATTTGGCTATTTTTTTTCAATAATTGAGTAAAACTGAAATTTATTATATGCCACAGTCGTCCTAGGGACCTCCATGCTATATACATAGCCTCTATGGTTCTATGGGTTGTGGTCTGATTGTTCTTTATTTTATATCTAGAATCCACCAATGAGTGAGTACATACCATAACTGTCTTTCTGGGTTTGGGTTACCTCACTCAGGATGATTTTTTCTAGTTCCATCCATTTGCCTGCAAATTTCATGCTTTCATTGTTTTTCTCTGCTGAGTAGTACTCCATTGTGTATATGTACCACATTTTTTTCATCCATTCTTCTGTTGATGGGCATCTAGGTTGTTTCCAGGTTCTGGCTATTACAAATAGTGCTGCTATGAACATAGCTGAGCATGTATCTTTATGGTATAAATCAGCATTTCTTGGGTAGATGCCCAAGAGTGGGATGGCTGGGTCTTGAGGTAGTTCGATTCCTAATTTTCTGAGAAATCGCCATACTGATTTCCACAGTGGTTGTACAAATTTACATTCCCTCCAACAGTGGAGGAGTGTTCCCTTTGCTCTACATCCTCTCCAACATTGGTTGTCATTGGTGTTTTTGATCGTAGCCATTCTAACAGGTGTAAGGTGGTATCTCAGAGTCGTTTTGATTTGCATTTCTCTGATGATTAAGGATGTTGAGCATTTCTTTAAATGTCTTTCAGCCATTTGTAGTTCTTGTTTTGTGAATTCTCTGTTTAGCTCTTTAGCTCATTTTTTAATTGGACTGTTCAGTGCTTTGATGTCTAGTTTCTTGAGTTCTTTATATATTGTGGAGATCAATCCTCTGTCAGATGTGGGGTTGGTGAAGATCTTTTCCCAATCTGTTGGCTGTCTTTTTGTCTTATTGACTGTGTCTTTTGCCCTGCAAAAGCTTCTCAGTTTCGAGAGGTCCCATTTATTAATGGTTGTGCTCAGGGTCTGTGCTGTCGGTGTTTTATTTAGGAAATGGTCTCCGGTGCCAATGCGTTCAAGAGTGCTTCCTACTTTCTTTTCTATTAAGTTTAGTGTAACTGGATTTATGTTTAGGTCTTTGATCCACTTGGACTTGAGTTTTGTGCATGGTGACAGATATGGATCTATTTGTAATCTTTT
Source organism: Peromyscus leucopus (assembly GCF_004664715.2). NCBI lineage: Eukaryota > Metazoa > Chordata > Mammalia > Rodentia > Cricetidae > Peromyscus > Peromyscus leucopus. The sequence goes on from NC_051069.1 coordinate 65,970,824, forward strand.
ACATATTGACATCCAGTTATGCCAGCACCATTTGTTGAAGATACTTTCTTTGTTCCATTGTATAGTTTTGGCTCCTTTGTCAAAAACCAGGTGTTCATATGTGCATGGATTAATGTCGGGGTCTTCAATTCGATTCCATTGGTCCGTATGTTGGTTTTTATACCAGTACCAAGCTGTTTTTATTACTATAGCTCTGTAGTAGAGTTTGAGGTCCGGGATGGTGATGCCTCCAAGGGTTGCTTTATCGTATAGGATTCTTCAAGCTATCCTGGGTCTTTTGTTTTTCCATATAAAGTTGAGTATTTTTCTTTCCAAGTCTGTGAAGAATTGTGCTGGGATTTTGATGGGGATTGCATTGAATCTGTAGATTGCTTTTGGTAAGATTGCCATTTTTACTATGTTAATCCTACCTATCCATGAGCATGGGAGATCCTTCCATTTTCTGATATCTTCTTCAATTTCTTTCTTTAGAGATTTAAAGTTCTTATCAAAAAGGTCTTTCACTTGTTTAGTTAGTGTTATCCCAAGGTATTTTATATTATTTGTGGCTATTGTAAAGGGTGATTATTGTAAAGGGTGATGTTTCTCTGACTTCTTTCTCAGCCCTTTTATCATTTGTGTATAGGAGGGCTACTGATTTTTTTGAGTTGATCTTGTATCCTGCCACTTTACTGAAGGAGTTTATCAGCTGTAGAAGTTCCCTGGTAGAGTTTTTGGGGTCACTTATGTATACTATCATATCATCTGCAAATAGTGAAAGTTTGACTTCTTCCTTGCCAATTTGTATCCCTTTGATCTCCTTTTGTTGTCTTATTGCTCTAGCTAGAACTTCTAGTACTATATTGAATAAATATGGGGAGAGTGGACAGCCTTGTCCTGTTCCTGAATTTAGTGGTATCGCTTTGAGTTTCTCTCCATTTAATTTGATGTTTGCTGTTGGCTTGCTATAAATTGCTTTTATTATGTTTAGAAATGTTCCTTGTATTCCTAATCTTTCTAAGACCTTTATCATGAAGGGGTGTTGGATTTTGTCAAAGGCTTTTTCAGCATCTAAGGAGATGATCATGTGGTTTTTTTCTTTCAGTTTGTTTATATGGTGTATTACATTGACTGATTTCCGTATGTTGAACCATCCTTGCATCCCTGGGATGAATCCTACTTGGTCGTGATGGATGATTGTTTTGATGTATTCTTGGATTCGGTTTGCCAATATTTTGTTGAGTATTTTTGCATCAATGTTCATGAGGGAGATTGGTCTGTAGTTCTCTTTCTTTGTTGCATCTTTGTGTGGTTTGGGTATCAGGGTAATTGTAGCCTCATAAAAAGAGTTTGGTAGTGTTCCTTCTGTTTCTATTGTGTGGAACACTTTGAAGAGGATTGGTATTAGTTCTTCTTTGAAAGTCTGGTAGAATTCTGCACTGAAACCATCTGGTCCTGGGCTTTTTTTGGTTGGGAGACTTTTGATGACTGTTTCTATTTCTTTAGGGGTTATTGGTCTATTTAAATGGTTTATCTGGTCTTGATTTAATTTTGGTATGTGGTATTTATCCAGAAAATTGTCCATTTCTTCCTGGTTTTCCATTTTTGTGGAGTACAGGTTTTTGAAGTATGATCTGATGATTCTCTGGATTTCCTCATTGTCTGTTGTTATGTCTCCCTTTTCATTTCTGATTTTGTGAATTTGGGTGCTCTCTCTTTGCCTTTTGGTTAATTTGGCTAGTGGTTTGTCTATCTTGTTGACTTTTTCAAACAACCAACTCTTTGTTTCATTGATTTTTTGTATTGTTCTCTTGTTTTCTATTTCGCTTGATTTCAGCCCTCAATTTGATTATTTCCTGGTGTCTATTTCTCCTGGGTGAGTTTGTTTCTTTTTGTTCTAGAGCTTTCAGTTGTGCTGTTAATTCATTGGTATGGGATTGCTCCATCTTCTTTATGTGTGCATTTAGAGCTATGAATTTTCCTCTTAGCACTGCTTTCATAGTGTCCCATAAGTTTGGGTATGTTGTACTTTCATTTTCATTGAATTCTAGGAACTCTTTAATTTCTGTTTTTATTTCTTCCTTGACCCATTGATGTTTCAGGTGGGCATTATTCAGTTTCCATGAGTTTGTGGGTTTTCTATAATTTTTGTTGTTATTGAGTTCTAACTTTAAGGCATGGTGGTCTGATAAGATACAGGAGGTTATTCCAATTTTTTTGTATCTGTTGAGATTTGTTTTGTGTCCAAGCATGTGGTCAATTTTTGAGAAGGTTCCATGGGGTGCTGAGAAGAAGGTATATTCTTTTGTGTTAGGATGGAATATTCTGTAGATATCTATTAGGTCCATTTGAGTCATAACATCTGTTAGGTCCTTTATTTCTTTGTTAAGTTTCAGTCTGGTAGATCTATTTTTTGGTGAGAGTGGTGTGTTAAAATCTCCCACTACTAATGTGTGGGGTTTGATGTGCGTTTTAAACTTTAGTAGTGTTTCTTATATGAATGTGGGTGCTTTTGTATTTGGAGCATAAATGTTTAGAATTGAGACTTCATCTTGGTGGATTTTTCCCGTGATGAATATGTAATGTCCATCCTGGTCTCTTTTGATTGATTTTAGTTTGAAGTCTATTTTATTAGATATTAGGATAGCTACACCAGCTTGTTTCTTAGGTCCATTTGCTTGGAAAACCTTTTCCCAGCCCTTTACTCGGAAGTAGTGTCTGTCTTTGAAGTTAAGGTATGTTTCTTGTATGCAGCATATGGATGGGTCCAGTTTTCTTATCCATTCTGTTAGCCTGTGTCTTTTTATAGGTGAGTTGAGACCATTGATATTGATGGATATTATTGACCAGTGATTGTTAATTCCTGTTATTTTTTGTGGTTGTGTTGTGTTGTCCTTCTGTGGTGTATGTTGGTGTAGGATTATCTATTGCTTGATTTTTCATGGATGTGTTTAACTTCTTTGGGTTGAATTTTCCCTTCTAGTGCTTTCTGTAGGGCTGGGTTTGTGGACAGGTATTGATTAAATCTGGTTTTATCCTGGAATATTTTGTTTACTCTGCCTATGGTGATTGAGAGTTTTGCTGGGTATAATAGTCTGGGTTGGCATCCGTGGTCTCTTAGTGTCTGCATGAGGTTTGTCCATGATCTTCTAGCTTTCATAGTCTCTATTGAGTAGTCTGGTGTTATTCTGATGAGTTTGCCTTTATATGTTACTTGGTCCTTTTCCTTTGCAGCTCTTAATATTTTTTCTTTATTCTGTGTGTTTAGTGTTTTGATTATTATGTGGCGAGGGGACTTTTTTTTTTGGATCCAGCCTATTCGGTGTTCTGTAAGCTTCTTGTATCTTCATAGGTATTTCTTTCATTAGGTTAGGAAAGTTTTCTTCTATGATTTTGTTGAATATATTTTCTGTGCCTTTGAGTTGGTATTCTTCTCCTTCTTCTATCCCTATTATTCTTAGGTTTGGTCTTTTCATGGTGTCCCAAATTTCCTGGACGTTTTGTGTTAGGACTTTTTTGTCTTTATTGTTTTCTTTGACTGACGAATCTATTTTCTCTATCGTGTCTTCAGCATCGGAGATTCTCTGTTCCATCTCTTGCAATCGGTTGGTTATGCTTGTTTCTGTAGTTCCTGTTCGTTTAGTCAGGATTTCTATTTCAGCATTCCCTCCGCATGTGTTTTCTTTATTGTCTCAAATTCATTTTTCAGATCTTGGAATGTTTCTTTCATCTGTTTAATTGCTTTTTCTTGGCTTGATTTGATTTCTTCCCATTTTTTGTTCGTTTTTTCTTCCATTTCTTTAAGGGAGTTTTTTATTTCCTCTTTAATGGAGTTTTTCATTTCCTCTTTAAGGGAAGTTTTTATTTCCTCTTTAAGGGAGTTTTTTATTTCCTCTTTAAGGAAAGTTTTTATTTCCTCTTTAAGGTAGTTTTTCATTTCCTCTTTAAGGAAAGTTTTTATTTCCTCATTGAGGGAATGTTTTATTTCTTCTTTAAGGGCCTCTATCATCTTCTTAAAGTCATTTTTTAGGGTTGATTTCTTCTGTTTCTTCTGTCATGGTATGTTTAGGTCTTGCAGGTGTAGAATCACTAGGTTCTGATGTTGCCATATAGGTCTTTATGTTGTTGCCTGTATTTTTGCACTGGCGTCTACTCATCTCTTCCTCTGTGCGGTGCAGGTGGTTTCTGTGTCTGAGAGTGTCTCTCTTGTTCCAATTTTTAGTCTTGGTTTAGTAATGGTTCTTGGTTAAATTGGTGCTATTGGGCTATTTCTTCAGGGGCAGCTGATTTCGATCGGTGAATTATATACTTATGATTCTGGTGATCTGGTTTGGTGTCTGGGTAGTGCCTTCTTCTGTGTTCCCAGGTCACGTTTTGTTCATTTGTCAACTTCTCAGCTGCTCTTGTTTCTTCAGACTTTAAACTGTAGGCATCTGAATCCTCTCCCAGATGGGTTTCAGCTGAGCAGGGTAGTCTCACCAACACCTCCAAGTTGTTGGGTTTCACAGAATCAGCAGCTGGGCCCTGGGTTGTCCTCAGAGGGAGTGTTCAGATTCGTTCTGGTTCTGACCCACGGAGATAGCTTCTTCCCCAGATGTTGGGGTTAGGGGCGTCCCTGTTCCAAGCTGCGTCTGCTTGTCTCCGTCCCTGGGCCTGTCTACCTCCTTTTTCTGCCGCCAGGCCTGTATGTCCCTGTCAGCTGCCACTGGGTCTGTCTGCCTCTAGGGGCTGCCACCGGGCCTGAATGTCTCTGCCGGCTGCAGCCGGGGCTGAATGTCCCTGTCGGCCACTGCCGCCGGGCCCGTTTACCTCAGCAGGCCGCCGCTGGGCCTGTCTACCTCTGTGGGCTACCGCTGGGCCTGAATGTATCTGCTGGCTACTGCCAGGTCTGAATATCCCTGTCGGCTGCCGCCGTTGGGCCCGTCTACCTCCACGGGCCGCCTACCTGCGTCTGCTTGTCTCCGCCGCCGGGCCTGTCTACCTCTGTGGGCCGCCGCTGGGCCTGAATGTCTCTGCTGGCTGCCGCCGGGCCTGAATAGCCCTGTCGGCTGCCGCCGCTGGGCACGTTTACCTCAGCGGGCTGCTGCTGGGCCCGTCTACCTCTGCGGGCCGCCGCTGGGCCTGAATGTCTCTGCCAGCTGCTGCCAGGCCTGAATGTCCCTGTCGGCCGCTACCGTCGGGCCCATTTACCTCAGCGGGCCGCCTTTGGGCCCGTCTACCTCTGTGGGCCGCCGCTGGGCCTGAGTGTCTCTGCCGGCTGCCGCCGGGTCTGAATATCCCTGTCGGCTGCCACCACTGGGCACGTCTACCTCAGTGGGCTGCTGCTGGGCCCGTCTACCTCTGCCGGCCGCCGCTGCAGGCCTACCTGCGTCTGCTTGTCTCCGCTGCCGGGCCTGTCTCTTTCATTTCTTTATATCCTAATAGTTGGTAATAATATCATTCAAGGATCAGAAATTTGCATTACATTGTTAAATGAATGGTATGAATACAATTAGAAATATACATATAGCATTTTCTAACAATATCAATATCAAATTTGTATACAATATAAAACAATCCAATCCAATGTAAAGTATTTAAAACTAGTAATTGTCTTTTTCTTTTCTTTCTTTCTTTCTTTTCCTTCCTTTTTTTTTAAACAAGAACCTTAAATCTAATCTCCTTTGCTTAGACTTTTTCCTAACCCTTGACAACAACTTGTAACCAACCCTCCTAAACACTGAAAATTATCCCAGACCCAAAACCCATTAAAAAGATCAAAAAACCACCCGCCCCATGCCACCTCTTTGGGAATGTGGGCGTTGTATTCTTAAAATTGCTTCCTGCTGGGTATGGGCGAAGTTTTCTTTATACTGAAAGAAAAATTTTAGGTTAATTGTCAAATTCTAGGAAAGGTAACTATATCCTTCATTATCCAGTCTGTGTATAATGCCAAAGTTCAGGGTTTATCTCAAGTCCTTATTCAAGTAGTCTTTGAGACTGGATCATCTCAGCTAGTCATCTCAAAATTGCTCTGAGCACCTTGTAGTTCAAAGCTGATCTGTGGGTGGATGATGTTTTTCAGCTTATTGATATTATGATTGTCCACTTGGAATTGTTGTTGTGGGGCCCCATCTTCTTCCTGGAGACATGAGTTGATGTTAGGCCTGGCCATGATTTCCTGCAGAAAACTGATAAGAGACTCGAACACAAAGACATATATATGCAGCTAACCTTTTTTCTAGAATTAGTTAGTACTCTATATGACCATTCATATCTTAACAAAGTTTAAAATGTATATATATATATATATATTATATGTATATATATATATATATATATATATTAATCTTGGAAATTTTGATATAAAATTTATACTTTAAGAAAAGTTTAAAGAATCAGAATAGAATCAAAGGGTTGAGACTAGTAATTGAATAGTCCCTTAATTAATTTGGCTTTCCTCTGGTCCCATAGCAGAAGATGGCTCTTTTATTCTGGCATGATACAGGGAGTTTGCATTTTCCTTTTAACAACATGCTTGAGTTTAAAGAAGGAGAGAGCCATTCTCCAACTCCAAAGTCAGCTTTAAATTTTAATTGAACTGGGACTATTAGAAGACCAATAGTGTTAAATCTTTAGAGAAAAGCAGAAACAAACATTTAAGAAGACATAAAATTTTTTTAGATTATATATACCCATACGCCATTTCACTCTGTTTCCTGGGAAAGATGATTTGTCCCTTTTCTTCAGTTGTCTCATTTGTCTTGTGTTTTTCAGATTCCTTAACCTTCATTCTCCTAAAAGACAAAAACAAAACCTTTCCCCAAGACTAATTTTGGGGATGTTTCCTTTTGGCAAGTTATTATCTGATTAAATGAAAAGGCAAGTGTTACTGGTACAAGTTAGTTTAAATTGGATGTTCATGCTGGTTGATGAACTATCACCTCCTCTAATTAAGAGGTCTCTCTTGTTCAAATCGAACCTTTATCAATTTTGATGGTACCCACAGCTTATCTTCTCCTGTAGAAACAAAAGCAAAACCTCGTCCCCAATGTAATACATACTCTGGTTTCCATTCTGAGGTCAGCACATCCTTAAAGTATATAGGCTGATTTAATTCTGTAGTTTTTTCTATTATCCAATGTCTCTCTGCAGCTGTTGTTCCTTTCTCATTGGCATTCAGAAAATTCAAAGTTAGAAGAGCATTATGCAGTCTATTTCTGGGGGTTTTTGTTACCCATTTCTGTTTATTTAACATATCCTTTAGAGTTCTGTTTGATCTTTCTATAACTGCTTGACCTGTAGGATTATGTGGTATGCCTGTAATATGCTTTAGTATAATAAGCAAAAAACTATTTCATTTTAACAGAGACATATGATGGAGCATTGTCAGTTTTGATTTGTGCAGGTATACCCATGATGGCCATAACTTCTAGCAAATGAGTGATTACAGAATCAGCTTTTTCAGAACTCAAAGCAGTTGCCCATTGAAATCCTGAATAAGTATCGATGGTGTGGTGTACATATTTCAATTTTCCAAATTCTGCAAAGTGAAACACGTCCATCTGCCAGATTTCATTTCTCTGAGTACCCTTTGGGTTACATACTGCTGGTAATGGTGTTTGATTGTAGAAGGAACAAGTAGGAGATTTCTTTACTATTTCTTTGGCTTGTTGCCAGGTTATGGAAAAATCCTTTTTTAAACCTTTACTATTGACATGATGTTTTTTATGAAATTCTGAGGCCTCCAGCACATTTCCTATCAATAATTTATCAATCTCATCTTTGCCTTGTGCTAGAGGGCCTGGCAGACCAGTATGGGATCGAATGTGAGTTGTATATAAAGGATGATTCCTTTTCCTGATTGTATCTTGTAGCTGAATAAATAGTGAAGTTAATTCTGAAGCATCAGGGATAAATTCTGCAGTCTCAATATGTAACACCACTCTTTCAGCATACTGAGAGTCAGTTACTATGTTGAGAGGTTCTGAAAAATCCATTAATACCAACAGAATAGCATACAATTCTGATTTTTGAATTGAATTATATGGACTTTGAACCACTTTACTTAAATTTTCTGATTTGTAACCTGCCTTTCCTTCTTTGTTGGCATCTGTATAAAATGTACGAACTCCAGATATGGGTTTTTGCCGTACAATTCGAGGCAAGATCCAATCAGCTCTCTTTATAAGATCAATTCTATTGCTTTTGGGATATTTGCTGTTAATTTCTCCCAAAAAATTACTGCAAGCTCTTTGCCAAGGTTCACTTTCTGTCCATAATTTTTCAATGTCCTCCTTAGTTAATGGTATGACAATTTCTGCTGGGTTTATGCCTGCTAATTGACGAAGTCTCAATTTTCCTTTGTAAATCAAGTCAGAGATTTTTTCCACATAAGTTTTTAATTTTTTATTAGGTTATTTGGTAAAAATATCCATTCCAATATAATATCTTCCCTCTGCATTAATATTCCAGTAGGAGAATGCCTAGAAGGTAAAATAAACAAAATGCAATCCAGCTTTGCATCAATATGATCCATGTGTCCTTCATGCACTTTCTTTTCTACCAAGGCCAATTCTTTCTCAGCTTCAGGTGATAATTCTCTTGGACTATTTAAGTCCTTGTCACCTTCTAAGGTTTTGAACAAATTAGTCAGTTCATCATTTTTTACCCCAACAATAGTTCGTAGATGAGAAATGTCTCCAAATAATCTTTGAAAGTCATTAAGAGTCTGTAGTCGATCTCTCCTAATTTGCACCTTTTGGCGTCTAATTTTTTGTAGCTCTATTTTATATCCTAAATAATTAATAGAATCTCCTCTTTGTATCTTTTCAGGAGCAATTTGTAATCCCCAGCAAGGCAAAATTTTCTTTATTTCTTCAAACATTCTTTCTAAAGTATCTGCATTTAAGTCAGCTAGTAAAATATCATCCATATAATGATAAATTATAGATTTAGGAAATTTTTTACGTATCACTTCCAATGGCTGTTGTACAAAGTATTGGCACAGAGTTGGGCTATTCAATATTCCCTGTGGGTGGACCCTCCATTGAAATCTTTTAACCGGTTGAGAATTATTATAAGTAGGTACTGTAAAAGCAAATCTTTCTTTGTCTTTTTCTTGTAAGGGTATCGAAAAGAAACAGTCTTTTAAATCAATAACTATGAGAGACCATCCTTTTGGTAACAGAGTAGGCAAAGGCATCCCAGATTGTAGAGAGCCCATTGGCTGAATTACTTTGTTAATTGCTCTAAAGTCTGTTACCATTCTCCATTTACCAGATTTCTTTTTAATAACAAATACAGGAGAATTCCAAGGGCTGGTTGATTCTTCAATATGCTGAGCTTTTAACTGTTCTTCTACCAGCTCTTCTAAAGCCTGGAGTTTCTCTGTTGTTAAAGGCCATTGCTGGACCCATACAGGCTTGTCTGTTAACCATTTTAAAGGTAGAGCTGTTGGTGTCTTTGGGAGATCATCAGTTATTGTGCCCTGTTCTTGTATAATATGGATGGCTGGTGACCACTCATTAGAACAATATCTTCTAATATTTCTCTCAGTAACATGTGTTAGTTTATGATTTGTTTCTGAGATTGGAGGGATGTTAATCTGTGTATTCCATTGTTGCAACAAGTCTTGACTCCACAGGTTCATAGTTATGTTAGCCACATATGGTTTTAATTTTCCTCTCTGTCCTTCTGGACCTATACATTCGAGTCATCTTGCACTCTGTTTCACCTGAGATAATGTCCCAATTCCTAACAGTTGAACGTTTACCTCCTGAAGAGGCCAAGTTGGATGCCAAAATTCTGGTGCAATTATGGTAACGTCCGCACTTGTGTCTACCAGACCAGACAACAAAACACCATTTATTTTTGTCATTAATTTTGATCTTTGTTCATTAATAGAAGTTTGCCAAAAAATTTTCTTTATGTTTTCTCCTGAATTTTCTATTCTCTCTGTTTCATCAACCTGACCAGCATGATTTATTCCAATAGGCATTTAGTTATTTAATCTCTCAGAGCAGGGATTTCCTCTATGGCTGCAGGAAAGGCTTGAACTGGATTTGCAATGGGGGCCTGCATGAGGCCCCTCTGGGAGTTTCCCGAAGACTGAGGCAAAGGATTACCCTGTCTGTCCTTTGTTGATCTACATTCATTGTTGGTCCAGTGTTTTCCCTTACCACACCTTCTGCATACTCCAGAAGGAAGGGGCATTCTGTTGCCATTGTTCCTTGAAGAAACATTGTTTCTAGGAATGACCTGTCTACAGTCCCTTTTCAAATGTCCTTGCTTTCCACATCCAAAACATCTAACACTCCTCAAACCTTTTGAAATTACTTCTCCTAACCACGTATCATCATGCTCATCAGCCTCAACATTAATTGTTTCTCTAATCCAATCTTCCAAAGGTGCAGATCTTGCCCTTAATGGCCTGATTATTCTTTTGCATGCTGCATTCACATTCTCAAAGGCCAAAGATTCAATTATTGCCTTACCAGCTTCTGAATCCGAGACCATTCTCTTTACTGCTGAAGCCAGTCTTTGTAAAAAAATCTGTAAAAGACTCTTTTGGGCCTTGCATCACCTTTGTAAATGACTCAGATTTTTTTCCTGGTTCCTCAACTCTGTCCCATGCATTCAAGGCTGCCATTCGACATAAAATTAGGGTTTGGACATCATATAAACATTGTGTTTGTACTGAAGCATATTGGCCTTCTCTAATATGTTGATCCTGGCAAACTTGTATTCCTTTATCCTTCCATTGTCTTTCTATGTTTTTAGCCTCATCCTTAAACCAGGTCAGAAATTGAAGTCTCTAGCTGGGTTCCAGAACACCTTGTGCAAGGTTCCGCCAGTCCTGTGGTACAATCCTATTATATGTTGACCAAGAGTTTAACATTTGCTTTACATATGGAGAATGCATGCCATAAGATACTATTGCCTCCTTAAACCTTTTTAAATCCAACATTTCAATTGGAGCCCAAATATTTTGTGTAGCCATTTGATCAGGCATCTGCTGTACGGTTACAGGATAAATTAAGGGTGACTGTGTGAAAACAGGCTTTCTTTCTATAACCTTATGATCCAAACTTGAAGCAACTTCGTTGTTCATTTCTTCTGTCTGAATTTTTACCGGTTTAACAAGGTTTTCTAAAGCTGTTATCCTGGCACTTAAATTGACTATCTTTTTAATATTAAAATGAGGATTAGCATAGTGATAAACTGCATAATTCCACCAATACTAATCTTCTCATACAGTTGTTCCATTGTCAGACTGCCTAAAATTTCGAACAAAACCCAATTTTCTTCCAATGTACCCATAAAACCCATTTTTTTTTAATGTGGAAAAAATTCTCTTTTAAATATTTTCCTTTAAAATATCTGATATGTTGTGACTTACCAAATCTGCATAGAACAGTAGAAATCCGAGGGTATTTTCAAAACAGCCACCTAGTGTCCAAGGTGTAAATCCAGAGAGAGAGAGAGAGAGAGAGAGAGAGAGAGAGAGAGAGAGAGAACGCACAAGAAAGCATAGCTGGCTAAAGCTTAAATCCAGCCACGTGTTCCTCTTGTGCTGAGTCAAGTCTTGGTCTGGCTTCCTTAAGCTCCGACCACGTGCGTTGGCTTTACAGGCAGGGCCCTGTTCGGCAGGGCAGGTCTGAGTTGTTTGTAGCAACAGCTTTAAGCAACCTGCTCAGAGTTAGTCCGGCCTGAGGTCAAGCACACCTAGACCCAGCTAGGAAGCCTCCGCTCGGACTAGGAAGTCACCGCTCAGACTAAGAAGCAACCACTCGGACTAAGAAGGCAGCTGCTCGGCCTGCTGCCCTTGCAGGAAAGTGGATCTGCCGCCAAGCCAAGCGGTTTTTAATGGATTCTTGTCACGTTGGGCGCCAGATGTTGATGTATCCAACAGTCTTATTAGATAAGAAACACAGAAACAATGTAAAAGAGAAAGCCGAGAGGTCAGAGCTCAGAGCTAAAATCTCACCCTTCCTCCTGCCATGTCCCAGCTTCCCGAAAGAGAGCTATATCCCGTCTGTTCATCTATTTATAGTATTTTGTTCTGCCTTCTCATTGGTTGTAAACCCAAACACGTGACTGCCTCGTCACTGTCTGAATGTACAGACCCCTAGGTCTTAAAGGTATATGTCTCCAATGTTGGCTGTATCCCTGAACACACAGAGATCTATGGGATTAAAGGCATGTGCCACCACCGCCACACTCTTGCTATGGCTCTAATAGCTCTGACCCCCGGGCAACTTTATTTATTAACATACAATCAAAATCACATTTCAGTACAATTAGATTACCACCACAATGAAGGCTTACAAAAAAAAAAAAGATTCTTTCTCTGGAATCTGTTCAGGATTTACAAAACAGGCTTGTACCCAAAATTCATTTTATTGATAATAAGTATAAATATTTAATGGATAGAACACTAACTCTCTAGAGTGAAGTTGTGGTTAATCAGACACTATATAAGGAAAATAGATTATCATTAATTGATAAGATAAGCTCCATGGAATCATGTGTTTCAGAAGAACATAAAAACTTCCATGATTCCATGAGAAATCTGGAATCCCTTGCAAGAGAGCGGGTTTACTCCCTAAAACAGACCCTAAGTGCTCGTTTGCAAGCCCTGGAGGAAACTCTCAATAAACATGACAAGGGACCTAATAAACAGAAGGGCAAGACCATAAAGGTTGTAGCATCTCCAAATGGCTCTCATACAATGGCTTATCCTGTTATCACCCATGAAAAGCCAGCAGATGACACACATGCTGAGCCATGTATGACATATACATTATAACCAATTTCAACAAGGAACTTTAAAAATATAAAGGAAACAGTAGTTACATATGGGATATACTCCACATATGTAAAACAGATGTCAAATTTGTGGTCTACCTCACATAGAATCATTCCAGATGACTGGCATCAGTTAATTTCAGCTGTTCTAAAATATAGCCAGCAGTTACAGTGGAAAAGCTGGTTGAGAGAAGAGGCAAAAAAATTAAAACAACAAAAACTGGAGGTGATCAAGACAAAATTGGAAATGTTCGCTACAGGAATGACAAGCCACATGATGAGCATACAAATACCTATGCCACAGCAGCTCTAATTGCTTGGGGGAAATTCCAGAACCTGGAAAACCAACTGAGGTATACACAAAGATATTTCAGGGACCACACAAACCCTTCACTGATTTTTTTTTTTTACAAAGCCTGAATACAGCTATAACAAGAGCTGTGTCAAATAAAGAATTTTTAAAAAGTATTAACTGGGTCCTTGGCATTCGACAATGCTAATGCAGAATGCAAAAGAATACTTACACCATTAAAGATCAGATCAGCTCCTTTGGGAAAATGGATTCAATATACTAATGGTGTTGAGTCTCTTAACTACAGAAATGAGGCTTGGATAGGAGAGACAAATCCCAGAGGTAAAAGAAGGTCCCATAGTACCAAATGTTTTAAATGTGGTACACCAGGTCATATAAGTAAAAACTGTATGTGGGGTACTCCTAAAAATAATACTCCTTCTAGGAATAGCCTAAACAGAAGACCCCAACCACCTCCTGGATTATGTAAAAGATGTGACAAAAGCCAACATTGCACCAGTGAGTACAGATCAAAAATAGATATACAAGAAAACCCTTTACTGGCAGGAAACACCCCGGGGGCATCTTGCAGGCCCCCAAATCAAATGTAGTATGAACATTCCCAGCCACTATAAAAAAAAATCCTCTCCAGGACAGCTAAATAAACTAATGCGTAATGTAAAAACCAATACTACAATGGATGATAAAACAACTCTGATAGATGGATCAGTTTACAAAAAAACACTATAAAAAATTTTTGACAGACTTCCATAAATGAACTGCTGTGGGATGGTCTGTATGTCAAATTACTCTGATTGATCAATAAATAAAACACTGATTGGCCAGTGGCTAGGCAGGAAGTATAGGCAAGACAAACAGAGAGGAAAAGAAAAAGAACAGGAAGGCAGAAGAAGTCACTGCCAGCCACTGCCATGACAAGCAATACATGAAGATGTCGGTGAGCCACATGACAAGGTATAGATTTATGGAAATGGATTAATTTAAGCTATAAAAACAGTTAGTAAGAAGCCTGCCACAGCCATACAGTTTGTAAGCAATATAAGTCTTTGTGTTTACTTGGTTGGGTCTGAGCGGCTGCAGGACTGGTGCGTGACAAAGATTTGTCCTGACTGTGGACAAGGCAGGAAAACTCTAACTACAATGAACAAAGACCAAAGCTTAAAATTCAAAATAATGGCCTGGTTCTGGGGGGCCTGATAGACATAGGTACAGATGTGACTATAATTACACCAAAACCTTAGCATCCAAATTGGACTCTTCAAGAGGTAGATGTCCAGCTTTTAGGGATTGGCACCCTATCTCAGATAAAACAGAGTTCAAGGTGGGTTAAATACATAGGGCCAAAAGGACAAAAAGGAAGACTAAAGCCATATGTAACAAATGTAACAGTAAATCTTTGGGGCTGAGATCAGTTACAACAGTAGAATACCCAGATTAAAATTCCTACACTCTCAAAAAGAAATACAGACCAATACATGTTTCTAGAAATAATATCATGACATGCTATAAAAATGAGTCACCAACCATTCAGGATGTACACAAATAGAGCACTACTGCTGTTAAACTCTCAAAAGTACCAACTGCCCTACCTTTAAAGGCTAACTAATAAACCTGTCTGGGTTAGACAATGGCCTTTGACAAAAGAGAAGCTACAAGCTTTAAAACAACTGGTTCAAGAGCAGTTAAATGCTCAACACACTAAAAATCTACCAGCCCTTAGAATTCTCCTGTATGGAATAGATAGGTATAAGATATTATGGTAGATTATTGTATATACTAGTAAACAAATTTAGTAAAATGACATCCTTAGATAGTTTGCACTATAATTTGCACTGTTATGGATTCTTATATGTTGATACAAATGTAAACTATTTTTATATTCCTGTTTAAGATAATATTTATATTGATGCAAATACAGAACTATATTTGTTATAATGTACATATATTTCTACTCTTATTTGAAATATTTATATATTGATGCAAATGTAAATTTATATCTGTCATACTTTGTGTATGTTCTACTTCTGTTTAGGATATTTGGCATATTGATATATATTTAAGATTATTGTCATATTATATATTGCACTCTATATTCCTACCTCTGTTATAAATATCTTGTGTATTGTTACAATATTGAAGTCATTGTTCTTTACCATACATTTGCTTATAGACTTTACCTTGTTTACACGAAACCTTAGTCCATAGGTTATTTTGGTAGATAAGACTTATAGATTTATAATTACCTACGCTTGCCATCTCTATAGTTACATTAGGTTATCCAGATTTACAGATACATAGATCAGATGGACAGGTAATCTTCAAACACTTCATTGACCTAGAGAATATGACATTTAAATAACTTAAAATTCTGTTGACATGAGACACAATTGTGCCTGGCAGCACCAATTTGATCCAGAGAGAATGTTGGGCTTCTAAGACATTTCCATTTGGAAGGTTGTCTTCTTGGCACAAAATGGCCTACTTGGCAAAGAACTGCCCTTGCCTAGACTGCTGACCATACAAATACAATGTTGTCCTTTCTGGACAAGCAGGACACGATGAAAGAGACCACTGTACTCTGCCAAGACAAGGTAAGATGATCTTTCAGAATTCCTGTTTCTGAAAATGGTCTGTCAGATACTCTAGGCCTGTAGCCAATTTAAATGCACCAACAATGCTGAGAAACATTAGGTGACTGTCCAGGCTGCCAGCTGTCTGGGTTCATTTTTGCAAGATTCCCAAAAGTTGCTTACATCATCTACCATTATATTCCTTCTCAGGTCGTTGATGGGATTAAAGACTAGCAGTTATAGTTACAACTTAGTATATATACATGTGTGTGTGTGTGTGTGTGTGTGTGTGTGTGTGTGTGTGTGTGTGTGTATGTTATCATAGATAGAACATATAAAGTATTAGATTCAGGTTCTTTAGGATAGGACACCCTTTGGAATGATCTTTGAAACATACCATTTACCTACACTCTAGACTTTTCTGGATTTTAGTATGTGTTTCTTGCTTGATATTGTTCGCATTGATTGTAATTCCATCTTATCTAGGTCATTATCTCTCATTACTCCTGGAAAATATTTGATAACCATTCCTTTGTATATGGTCTTGTATTAAGTTAGAACCTTCTTATTTAGACAAAAAGGGGAGATGTAGTGGGTAGGCATTCCAGCTTTGGTCTGGAAGTTCAAACCCCCATTGAGGCTTCAGTACCTATCACGCCTATGAGGGAGGGCCAAGGGAGGGCTCTGAAGACCCGAGATTGGGATGCACCATGTGCTCTTGCTGCTAGGAGCCCGGACACTAGAGGTGGACAGAGGGGAGTTCTCCAGAGACCACCGCCAGACTGCGCTGCATCTTTTCTAGAACCTGCCACCTATGTATCCCATCATTTGTAAGTTACCCACTAAATAAATCTCCCTTTTAACTATGTGGAGTGGCCTTAATAATTGCACCAATAGAGGTCTGCCCCTAGGTCAAATCCCTGGGCACCAGCCATTCTGGGGAAGACCTGCCCAACTTGGCCCCAGGTTCTGGCCATTGGGCAAGACCTCCCCCGAAGGTTCTTTTTCTCCAAGGCCCCGCAATCTCCACACCCTGCCCCCACACCCATACTGCTGAGACCCCAGCCACTGCCTGAGACTCAGAGACCAGACCCCAGCTCCCATGAAGCCCAGAGCTTCCATCTGGACCAGAGAGAGGATTCCTGAATCTGTCAGCTCTGTCTGGACCAAGAGCACCGATAAGACCAAAAATGAACCCATGAGGAGATGGGCAGGTATCAAGGCAGAAGTACATACAACAAACTAAAGACCAATACAGCATCACAAGAACCTAGCCCTGCTCCAACAGCTAGACCTGAACATCACAAAATGAAAGAAGCAGAAGGAAGCAACCTTATGAATAACAACATGAAGATGCAGTAGGCTTATAAAGAAGAAATCAAAAATGAAATGGAGGAACAGTCAAACAAAAATGGGAAGAACACTATAAAAAACTAGATGAAAGGACAAATAAAGCAGAAGAAAATAATAAATCCCTGAAAGAAAATCATGAAAAAGCAATGAAACAGATGAGGGAAACAGTCCAAGACCTGAAAAGGGAAATAGAAAAAATGAAGAAGACACAAACAGAAGGAATGCTGGAAATAGAAAATCTGAGTAAATGAACAGGAACTTCAGATGCAAGTATAACCAATACAATGCAAGAGATGGAAGAGAGGATCTCTGGCATTGAAGATACAGTAGAAGAAATAGATTCATCAGTCAAAGAAAACACTAAAGCCAACAAAGACATGACCAAAAATGTCCAAGAAATTTGGGACACCATGAAAAACCAAACCTATAAATAATAGGGATAGAAGGAGGAGAAGAATACCAACTCAAAGGCACAGAAAATATATTTAACAAAATCATAGAAGAAAACTTTCCCAACATAAAGAAGGAAATGCCTATGAAGATACAAGAAGCCTATAGAACACCAAACAGACTAGTCCCCACAACAAAGTGCCCTTGACACATAGTAATTAAACAACTAAATGTACAGAATAAAGAAAGAACATTAAGAACAGCAAAGGAAAAAGGCCAAGTAACTTATAAAGTCAAACCCATTAGAATAACACCAAATTTCTCAATGGAGACTTTGAAAGCCAGAAGAACCTGAACAGATGTAATGCAGGCACTAAGTGACCATGGATGCCAGCCTAGAATAATATACCCAGCAAAAATGTCAATCATCATAGACAGAATGAATAAGGCATTCCAAGACAAAGCCAGATTTAAACAATACTTATCCACAAACCCAGCCATACAGAAAGCACTAGAAGGAAAATTCCAACCTAAGAAAGTCAAATACACCCTCGAAAACACAGGCAATAGATAAAGCCACAGCAGTAAACCCCAAAGAAGAGAAGAGAACAACAGGGATGAACAATCACTGGTCATTAATAGCCCTTAATATCAATGGACTTAATTCACCTATTAAAAGACATAGGCTTACAGAATGGATACGAAAGCAGGACTCATCTTTCTGCTGCATACAAGAAACACACCTCAAATTCAAAGATAGACACTACCTAAGAATAAAAGGTTGGGAAAAGACTTTCCAATCAAACGGTCTTAAGAAACAAGTGGGTGTAGCCATCCTGATATCCAGCAAAATAGACATGAAATTAAAATCAATCAAAAGAGATCAAGAAAGGCATTACATACTCATCACAGGAAAGATCCACCAAGATGAAGTTTCAATTCTGAACATTTATGCCCCCAAAACAAGGGCACCCACATATGTAAAAGAAACATTACTTATGCTTAAATCACATATAAAAGTCCACACATTATTAGTGGGAGACTTCAGCACCTCATTTTCACCACTGGACAGATCTCCCAAATCGAAACTTAACAGAGAAATAAAGGACTTAACTGATGTTATGACTCAAAGGGACTTAATCCATATCTACAGAACATTCCATCCCAACAAAAAAGAACATACCTTCTTCTCAGCACCCTGTGGAACCTTCTCTAAAATCAACCACATACTTGGCCACAAAGCAAATCTCAACAGATACAAAACAATTGGAATAACCTACTGTGCTCTATCAGACCACCATGGTTTAAAGTTGGATTTCAAAAACAA
This sequence comes from Peromyscus leucopus, assembly GCF_004664715.2. Classification (NCBI taxonomy): domain Eukaryota; kingdom Metazoa; phylum Chordata; class Mammalia; order Rodentia; family Cricetidae; genus Peromyscus; species Peromyscus leucopus. The sequence continues at coordinate 65,989,545 of NC_051069.1, forward strand.
TAAAAAACTACAGAAAACCTACAATCTCATGCAAACTGAATAATGCTCAGCTGAATCACCAATGGGTTATGGAAGAAATAAAGAAAGAAATTAAAGACTTCCTAGAGATCAATGAAAATGAATACACCACATACCCAAACTTGTTGGGCACTATGAAAGCAGTGCTAAGAGAAAATTTTACAGCACTAAATGCCCACATAATGAAGTTGGAGAAATCTCACACTAGTCACTTAACAGCACACCTGAAAGCTATAGAACAAGAAGAAGCAAAGTCTCCCAGGAAGAATAGAGCCAGGAAATTATCAAATTGAAAGCTGAAATCAATAAAATAGAAACAAAGAGAACAACACAAGGAATCAATGAAACAAAGAGTTGGTTCTTTGAGAAAACCAACAAGATAGACAATCCCTTATCCAAGCTAACCAAAAGACAGAGAGAGAGCATCCAAATTAACAAAGTCAGAAATGAAAAGGGGGACATAACAACAGACAATGAGGAAATGAGAGAGTCATCAGGTCATACTCAAAAACATCTACTCCACAAAACTGGAAAATATAAAAGAAATGGGTAATTTTCTGGATAGGTACCACATACCTAAGTTAAATCAAGACCAGATAAACTATTTAAATAGTCCAATAACCCCTAAGGAAATAGAAGCAGTTATTAAAAGCCTCCCAAGCAAAAAAAGCCCAGGACCAAAAGGTTTCAGTGCATACCAGATCTTCAAAGAAGAGTTAATACCAATACTCTAAATTGTTCCACACAATAGAAGCAGAAGGAACATCTACCAAACTCCTTCTATGAGGCTACAATTACCCTGATTCCTAAACCAAACAAAGATGCAACAAAGAAAGAGAACTACAGACAAATACTCAATAAAATACTGGCAAACAGATTCCAAGAACACATCAAAACAATTATTCACCATGATCAAGCAGGCTTCATCCCAGGGATACAAGGGTGGTTCAACATACGAAAGTCTGTCACTGTAATACACCATATAAACAAACTCAAAGAAAAAAACCACATGATGATCTCACTAGATGCAGAAAAGGCATTTGACAAAATCCAACACCCCTTCATGATAAAGGTCTTGGAGCGATCAGGAATACAGGGAACATACCTAAACATAATAAAGGCAATTTACAGCAAGCCAACAGCTAACATCAAATTAAATGGAGAGAAACTCAAAGCAATTCCACTAAAATCAGGAACAAGGCAAGGCTGTCTGCTCTCCCTATACTTATTCAATATAGTACTTGAAGTTCTAGCCAGAGCAATAAGACAACCTAAGGAGATTAGGGGATACAAATTGGAAAGGAAGAAGTCAGGATTTCCCTATTTGCAGATGACATGATAGTATACATGAGTGACCCCAAAAATTCAACCAAGGAAATTATACAGTTTATAAGTACCTTCCGCAGCATAGCAGGATACAAGATCAATTCAAAAAAATCAGTAGCCCTTCTATATACAATGGACAAACAGGCTTAGAAGGAAATCAGAGATACATCACCATTTATAATAGCCACAAATGATACAGAATACCTTGGAGTAACTCTAACTAAGCAAGTAAAGGACTTATATGACAAGAAATTTAAGTCCCTGAAAAAAAAGAGATTAAAGAATATGTCAGAAAATGGAAAGGTCTCTCATGCTCATGGATAGGCAGGATTAACATAGTAAAAATACCAATCTTACTAAAAGCCATCTACAGATTCAATGCAATCCCCATCAAAATACCAACACAATTCTTCACAGACCTGGAAAGAATAATACTCAACTTCATGTGGAAAAACAAAAAACCCAGGATAGCCAAAAGAATGCTGTACAATAAAACAACCTCTGGAGGCATCATAATCCCTGACCTCAAGTTCTACTATAGAGCTACAGTAATAAAAACAGCTTGGGACTGGCATAAAAACCACCATGTGGACCAATGGAATCGAATTGAAGATGCTGACATTAATCCACACACCTATAAAAATAGGAATTTTGACAAAGAAGCCAAAAGTGTACAATGGAAAATACAAAGCATCTTCAACAATGGAGCTGGCATAACTGGATATCAACATGTAGAAGGCTGCAAATAGATCCATATCTGTCACCATGCACAAAACTCAAGTCCAAGTGGATCAAAGACCTCAACATAAATCCAGTTACTCTGAACTTGATAGAAGAGAAAGTCGAAGGTAATCTTGAACGCACTGGCATAGGAGATCACTTCCTAAATATAACACCAGTAGCACAAACATTGAGAGAAACCATCAATCAATGGGACCTCTTGAAACTGAGAAGCTTTTGTAGAGCAAAGGACACAGTCAACAAGACAAAGGTGACAGCCAACAGAATGGTTAAAGGTCTTCACCAACCCTACATCTGACAGAGGGCTGATATCCAGAATATATAAAGAACTCAAGAAAGTAGACATCAAAATGCCCAACAGTCCAATTAAGAAATGGGGTATAGAACTAAACAGAGAATTCTCAACAGAGGAAGCTCAAATGGCTGAAAGACATTTAAGGAATTGCTCAACATACCTAATCATCAGGGAAATGCAAATCAAAACAACTCTGAGATCCACCTTACATCTGTCAGAATGGCTAAGATCAAAAACACTGAAAACAGCTTATGCTGGAGAGGATGTGGAGCAAGGGGAACTCTCCTCCACTGCTGGTGGGAATGCAAGCTTGTACAACAACTTTGGCAATCAATATGGATCTTTCTTAGAAAATTGGGAATTTATCTCCCAATTAATGGGATAAATCCAAGGAATAAACCCAAGGAATGCTCAATTATACCACAAGGGCACTTGCTCAGCTATGTTCATATCAGCATTGTTTGTAATAGCCAAAACCTGGAAACAACCTAGATGCCCTTCAACTGAAGAACGGATAAAGAAAATGTGGTATATATACACAATGGTGTACTACTCCGCATTGAAAAACATATATATCCTCAAAGCCTGTCCCCACAGTGACACATTTTCTCCAACAAGGTCACATCTTCTTCAATAAGACCACATGTCCTCCTAGTGATGTTTCCTATGAGCTTATGGAGGCCAGTTATATTCAAACTACCACAAAAGGTGATAAATGAAACAAGATCAGAAAAATTAATTCTAAGCTGCAACCTATACAACACAAAACTACTAATTAATTCAAGAGCCATTACCTCATTGTCTCCTAGCTAGGTAATTAACACACCTTGGTTCTAGTGAGAATTTTCTAATCTCTATTTCTCTGGTAATGTTCTAGAGGTGTATCAATAAAAGACTCATAAATAAGCAAGGCTTTTCTCTACTGGCTTCCTTCAAAGGCTAAAACAGTCTTGACATGGAACAAAAAGTTTGAGAAGTTTAAAAATATTTATAAGCTTTGGGCACAATATTCCATGGTTTAGAGACATAAGATAGAAAAATTCAACAGTTCTAGCTTGAATAATGCAAGTAATTAGCAGAGGAATGCATGTGCCAAATCTTAAAATGCAATATGTAATCAAAGAAGTGTGATTGGAGCTATCAGGTTGGTGGGGAAAGGAGACTGATAATCAACATAGGCAAGTTGCAGCCTTTTGCATTCAAAACACCCTAAATTTAGGTTAGAGGGCTTGTTTCTACCTTAGTGCCACCATTACCATTTATGACATGAGGTGAGGTACTTATCGTCTCTAATTCAGTGCTTGAAGAAATATAACCCTCCTAAAACTGTTATAAGAGATGAAACCATTTTAAATAAAATAAAAACACGTAGGGCAACATTAAAGGAGCTGGGTTTAAGTCTCAACTGTAGCCAAATTTCTAAACAGTCTTATTAAATAAGAAACACAGGGCCAAATATAGGAGTGAAAGCGTTAGAGATCAGGGAAATAGTGAAAGCCACCAACCTTTCCTCTCCAGCTCTGCAGCTATCCAAATGTGAGCTACTTCCTGTCTACCCATAACTTTATTGCCTTGCTATTCTCACTTCCTTGTTACTGCCTGTCTGTACAGACCTCCAGGTCTCTATGGTTGGTACTGGAATTAAAGGCAGTTATCACCATGCTTGACTCTGTTCCCAGTGTGACCTTGAACATACTGAGACCCTGCCTAACAAGTGCTCAGATTAAGGGCATGTGCTACCACTGCCTGACTTCTATGTTTACTTAAAAATGGCTGGCCTTTTTCCCCTTGATGCTTTATTTATTAACATATAAATAAAATATCACCACATTTCAGCACAAATAAAATATCACCACATTTCCCTTTTTTGTCTAATAAAAATTAAAAAATAATAAAAAAGTTAAAGCTAATTAAAGAAAATCCATATACAATAAGTACAATAACTATATATAATATATGTAAGCAACAAATACATCAACAGTGTCTAGTTCATTTGAATTTGACAAATTCAGAGAAAATTTTCCATTATATATCCTATTTTGGTAAGTCCAAAATGTACCTGATTCACTTTCTATCCTAACTTTTTTTTTCCTTTTATTTTATTTTACAATACCTTTCAGTTCTACATAACAGCCATAGATTCCCTTGTTCACCCCCTTCCTGCCCCCTCCCCTTCCCCCCAGCCCACCCCCTATTCCCACCTCCTCCAGGGCAAAGCCTTCCCCGGGGACTGAGATCGACCTGTTAGACTCAGTCCAGACAGGTCCAGTCCCCTCCTCCCAGATTGAGCCAAACGTCCCTGCATAAGTCCCAGGTTTCAAACAGCTAACTCATGCAATGAGCACAGGACCCGGTACCACTGCCTAGATGCCTCCCAAACAGATCATGCCAATCAACTGTCTCACTTATTCAGAGGGTCTGATCCAGTTGGGGGCCCCTCAGCCTTTGGTTCATAGTTCATGTATTTCCATTTGTTTGGCTATTTGTCCCTGTGCTTTATCCAACCTTGGTTTCAACAATTCTCGCTCATATAAACCCTCCTCTTTCTTGCTAATTAGACTCCCGGTGCTCCAACTGGGGCCAAGCCGTGGATCTCTGCATCCAGATACTTCAGTCCTTGGATGGGGTTTCTGGCACAACTATTAGGGTGTTTGGCCATCCCATCACCAGAGTAGGCCAGTTCCAGCTGTCTCTCGACCATTGCCAGTGACCTTTTGTGGGGGTATCTCTGTGGATTTCTGTGGGCCTCTTTAGCACTTTGTTTCTTCCTTTTCTCATGTGGTCTTCATTTACCATGGTCTCCTATTCCTTGTTCTCCCTCTCTGTTCTTGATCCAGCTGGGATCTCCCTCTCTCTTTGGCTAAGATCAAAAACACTGAAGGCACTTTATGCTGGAGAGGATGTGGAACTAGGGGAACTTTCCTCCACTGCTGGTGGGAATGCAAGCTTTTACAACCACTTTGGAAATCAATATGGCACTTTCTTAGAAAATTGGGAATCAATCTCCCCCAAGATCCAGCTATACCACTCTTGGGCATATACCCAAAGAATGCTCAATCATACCACAAGAATACTTGCTCAGCTATGTTCATATCAGCATTGTTTGTAATAGCCAAAACCTGGAAACAACCTAGATGCCCTTCAACTGAAGAATGGATAAATAAATTGTGGCACATGTACACAATGGAATACTACTCAGCAGAGAAAAACAGTGACATCATGAGGTTTGCAGGCAAATGGATGGATTTAGAAAAAATCATCCTGAGTGAGGTAACCCAGAATCAGAAAGACAAATATGGTATGTACTTTCTATCCTAACTTATATTGCTAACAGAAAACTATCTTATAATGTCTTCCAAATTTATACACTTTACACCTTCTAGTGATTTTCTTTTCAGAATTTTCTTAACAAGGACAATTATAACTGTAACTATCTAATCTCCAACTCCCTCAGAGACCCAAGAAGGAAATAATATTACTTAGTAAAACAGGAAGTGCAAACAAGTGATTTAAAAAAATGTGAATTGACAGAAACAGCCAGGTTTCTCTGTAATGTTAAGGCATCATCTTCAGCCTATAGATTTAGCATATCTGACAAACTCAGTTGTGAAGTAGCATGTACACAAGGCCTACAGCTCTACCTCACATTTGGTTTGATTATTCCATGTACCAGATAAACCTGATTTCCACCAGGGTCCTTTCATGATTCAAGATTTTAAATTTTGGAAATTGCTGGTATTTTTGGAATTTGGCTTCTTATTCTTCTTGGCTTTGTGGGTGGCTTCATCTCAATATCTCATTCTCCACATCCCATTCTTCTTGACTTGTGGGTGGCTTCATCTCCTTTATTAAATACCAGTCTACCGTTGAGAGATTAGACCCTATCAGCCTAGTTACTTCTACAGGAATAACTATTTCAGCTACTGTTCCACTGCACACCAGAAGCCATCAGTCCATTGCCTGTTCAGCCTCCTCTGAAGGAAGGGGTATTGTAACTTTTCTGTTTTGCAAAGATACTTTAGTGGTGGCTTTGCCATATCATCCCGGCCTCAATGGATACCTGTTGCTAATGCTAAAACCACACTTGTTTTGGCAAAGATTGGTAGTCCATTGTTTTGTGTCCTGTTTGTCCATTTTGGAGAGCATACTGTCAGCAGTCCATGTGAGTACACTTTGTTGCCCAGTGGCTAACTTTTGCCACAGCTAAAGTTAACTCCATGTGCAGTATTCTTCAATACCCATATCTTTTCTGAAGTAGATTGGTGCTGCCAGGAGCCAACATGTCTCATAGTCATAAAAAAAAATGAAGTTATTAAAACATTTTAAATGCCATATTCTATAGGTCTCTAATGGGTTTGAAGATGACCTGTCTATCTAAAATATATCTCTGATTAAAATTGAAAACATACCTAATATGACTACAAGTTCAATTGTAATGTCTAACTACTAACTTTCATTTCTTTATATCCTAATTGTTGATAATAATAACTTTCAAGGACTAGCAAATTTTATTACATTGTTAAATGAACTGTGTAAATACAATATCTTCAATAAGATTCGAAATATTCATATAGCTTTTTCTAACAATATCAATCTCAATATAATATATATTGTATACAATATATAAAAATCCAATCCAATGTAAAATATTTAAAACTAGTAGTTGTCTTTTAAAAGTAGATTCAATAATCCACCTTTTTATCTTTTTTTCTTTTCCGAGTAGATTCAATAATCTACCCTTTATTCTATCATTTCTATATCTCTTTTTTCCCCAGAGTAGATTCAATAATCTACCTCTTATCTATCTCCTCTTTTTTTCCAAACAAGAACCTTAAATCTAATCTCCTTTGTTTAGCCCTTCTCCTATCCATCAACAACAACAACTTATAACCAACCCTCCTAATAAATAACAACAATCCCAAACCCCAAACCCATTGAAAGACCAAAAACCACCCACCCACCCCACCTCTTGGGAATGTGGACATTGTATTCTTAAAATTGTTTTCTGCTGTTTGTAGGTGAAAGTATCTTTAGGGAATCTGGCACAGCCATATCTGAATGGAATGGCAGAAGTCATAAAGCCAGCATAGCTGCTTGGCAAAGATCCAGCAAAGCTGAGCCACATGATGGCTGCCATGCCACCTTTGGTTTTAATCTCCACCTGTTACATACTTGGGGCACTTTTAATATTTGTACAAGTTGAGGATATTGGATTAATGGAAAATTCTTTATGAATCATTTATGCCTTCTCCCAGGAATGCTACTTCTAAGCTCATCCAGGAAAGACCTGAACATACTATCCCCCCACGACTTTGAGGGAGATATCCTTATCTACTTGAAGGTCTTCCTTATGCCTTGGAGATTATTGCCAGAGGTGTCTTTATGAGGCTATGAGACATTCTTGAAACATCTGTCCCTGTACTTACACTGGAACAAGATATTCAAAACATAGTAAATTCAAAAAGGTCAACAAGATTCAGGGGGCTAGAGGAATTGTCCACAGTTCAGATTACAAACCTCTTACTGTACACTCAGACAATTATGTGGCATACAACTCTGCCCTACATAGAGGCATATTGATAAGTAAAGTATGGAGTGGAAAGATGATAAAAGTATGAGATGTTGGGAGCTCCCTCTGTTAGAAGTTAGCTCATGTAGAGCCACTATAATGTCATATGACCAAGGAACAACAGAATGCCAGAATTAGACATGTAGACCAATTCTATAAAGATATAAATGTGAACTTTGATTGTATTATGCCAGAATTTGAATAATAACTGCAGCAGTTTTGGCCTAAGGATTTTTCCTGAGCACTCTGACCTCTAAGAGTTAATAATACACTGCTTGGGACATGGCAAAATGCCCAGGGTTGTTGAAGATTTTGTTTTGGTGTAATGTTCTTGAAGCAACCAAAACAACCAGCCTGAGCACAGGCTGTCATATGCCTCTAGATTCTCAAAAATTGGGTTATGGGGTTTATGAGTAAGAATGATAACTCTGTTTATTAATGATGTCAAAACTTGAGGGGAAATGATTGGAAATGATAACTCTGTTCTGTCATAGTTTATTAATGATGACTAAAAGATGAGAAAAAGGAAGTGAAACACATGTCCAAAAACAAAAATGATATGATCTATGTTTTGGAACATAATGAATGTATCCCTGATAACTAAATTCTGTATAACTAAAGAAACACTCTGGCTGCTAGTCAGTCAGGCTGCGAGATTCTCCCAACCACCATGGTCTGGCTCACTTCATTCTCCCATGGACTCCTTACACCCTCCGCAGGACCCATCCATCGCTGCGGAATGGCTCCCGGCAACTGGCACCCAAACAGGGACTTGCAGAGGTAATCTACTTGTGGTGAGGACTGGACCTCACCCAAAGGATTTTAAGAGCCCCCTTGATAAGAAGTAGATGAGGAACTAGAATGGGGTGAAAAGATGATAATTATAAATAAGTCATGGGCCACAAAGGGTTTAAGAAAAAAGACTCTTTATAGATGTAAAACAGAACTTTAAAAAAGGTATGGGCCATAACGAGTCTAAATTAGAAAGATTCATTATAGATATAATACAACAAATTCCAAAGAGAGAGAGAGAGAGAGAGAGAGAGAGAGAGAGAGAGAGAGAGGTTATGATCTCTTTAGCTTACCCCAGAGAGTTGTTTTACCCCTTAAGATAAAAAGTCCAATACTCGCCGATGCTGTGGATTCCTTTCATGCTCTGTGCTGCTGGAGGTTAGACCTCCAAGCAGCAATACCTGATGCATCAGGAACAGAGATATTGAAAAGATAATCAAGAAGACTGTCTAGGGCGGAGATGGAGGCATCTCCTGGGGATTGTCCATATAAGAAGAGGCAACCCTCTAATCGTCACCACAGCTAGGACCTCACTAAGGGGGCTGCAGACCCCTCGGTATAAGAAAAGCCTGGGTGAGAAGAGTGAGAAGTAAGAAATAAAAAATGTAAGTAAAAAATAAAAAATAAAAAGTATAAGTATGAGACAGACTAATTCCTCTGAGAGATAAATGCATATTGATATCCTTAATTTTTCCCTTAAAAAAGACAAAAAAGAAAAGAAACTGTGTTTCAGAACACAGTTTGTCAGAATTTTCAGTTTGTGCAAAAGACTAGCCCTTGGTTTCCAGACCACGGAACTTTAGACTTAGAAGTTTGAAAAAAAATTGTAAAAGATATAAGCTATTGGCACTAAACATGTCCCTGAAAAGGTGCTTACTTAAACAGTTTTTTTGCGGGTACTTACCAAACAAATTCTGTCTGCAGAAGCAGGGACAGATCTCCCTGACAATATTCCTAAAGAAATTTCTCTTGTTAAGGGGCGTGGAACTGTTAAGACTCCTATTCCTATAAACCCCCTTCTAAGGCTCCTTTACTAAAGCATGGGGATTTAATTGATCTGTTAAATAATGATTTGGTGGAATCTCAGGATGCTTTTCATGAGCCTTTAGATCCTCCTGATGCCTCTGATTTAGAAAAAGAAACTGCAAAATATCATAATAAAGATTGACTTCTACCTTATGCCATCTGCTCCGTTTCTTAGTAATGATAATAATAATAATAATTAATAATAATAATAATAATAAACAAAAAGAGAGAGACTTAAACATTATAATTCATGACTCTTAGGCATAGCTGGTACTGCCCGTGAAACAGTTTTATCTGGAGACCCTCTATTAAAATGGTTCCCTGTTAAATTCTAAAAGGTGATTCCCCAACCCATCCTTACTTAATCTTAACACTTGGGATAATTCTACCTTTCATTTCTCCAGCTGTTTTCTCCCTTTCCTGCTCTGAGCACTTGTCTCCTCTCTTCCTCTGGGTAAATGTCAATACAGAGCTCCCTGTTTTATTCACTTCTACTAGGAAAATCACACCAGTGTGTCAGGAAGGAAGGAAGACACCAGAAAAGTCCATCTCTGACTAAATGGCAAAAAAATACCACTATAAATTGAAACAATCTCTGAAGAACATCACTAAAATGCAGAATGATTGAGTCCAAATTCAGAAAAGAATTGGGAAAAGATAAATAACTCTGGAATACTAAAGAAATGCCTGGATCCATCAAAAGTATGTGGTTAAATTGATTTAACAAGACAATAATCCAGTGCTTCAAGTAGTAACATCTGGAAGACAGGGTAAGCCAACTATTGGACCATAAGATGGATGAAATGGAGCTTAATGGATTCATTCACATTCAACCATTCAGAAAGGAAATACAATCAGTAATGCAGGAAACCATACAAATATGGAAAAGAATAGGCCCGTGATGTACACCGAAGTCAATGCCAGATCATGACATTAATAGCCATTGAGATAGATCCACTGAGTTGCTATTAGCCAGGCACATATTAATGTTGCCTAGAGCAGTTTTGTAGCTGTGGAGACTTTGAGCAGTATCCACAGAGAAGCTACTACTTACTATGGTGTGATTTTCCCTTTATTCTATTTCTTCATGAGCATTAGGAACAACAATTTTTTTAAATGGCCCCAACTTAATGATTAGCAATTTCTCAAAAAGCAAAACAAAACAAAAGCAAAAGAAAACACACATGTCAGTTAAAAGAAAATAAATAAATGAAAGTAACAAGAAGTTTTTTCTGTACTTAAGGTAATTTTAAAAAGGGTGTATAATGACTTTTTAAATGTTTGTTAGAATTTGCTTATGAAAACAATTAGTACTGGGTTTTACTTTGATGAGAGATTTTGATCTTTGATCTAACCTTTGTTTATTCTTTCACACAGAAAGATATCATGTTTCAATGAATTAAATAAATTTTTATTAAATTAATAAATTACATAAATGTTTACTAATTAAAATAAATAAATCTGAAATTAGATGTTTCAGATAAAAATTATTAGAGAACTTTAAACATGTTATGGATACAAGCAATAGATTGGAGAAAAAAGTTATCAAGATAATAGCTTTGTAAGATACAAAAATGAGCAGAGAGATTTCTGTGGCACAGAAATGCACACAGTGAACACTATCATACAGTAGAGTATAAAAAATTAAGGATGTGAGAGTTTAACTTATTTAAAGAAAATAAATATATTTGAAAATCTACAAACATGTAATGATTATTTAGGAATACAAATATAAACCAAATGGAACAGAAAGTAAAATACCCATGTATGGGATAAAGCCAGAAATCAATAAAAAAGTACATTAAAAATTTTAAAGCAACACGTTATTTTATTATTATTTTGGAGAACTTAGTACAGTGGCATTCCATCTCTTCCTCCATTCCCTCCAAATTCTTTGTATCCTTCTGCCCAACTCCCTCTCAAATGTATGACCTCTAGCCTATTGAGTTCATTTAGTGTTGCTCCTATGTACAGATGTTTAAGGCTAACAACTTGGAGTTTAGATGAATCATCAGGGGGCTTGTTACTGGAGAAAAGTGATTCTCTCTCTCAGCACACACTGATTGCCTGTAACTTTTCATCTTGGGGTGGGGCCCTATAAGACTTTGGATTGAAGAACAAATCAAGGAGAAACTAAAATTTCTCAATAGAGATGAAATGAAAACAGCATGCTAAAATTTAAGGTGCACAGAAAATGTATTACAAAGAGGTAAACTTATAGAGATAACTGGGGTGGGATTGAAGAAGAGGGAGAGAGGGGGATGAATAACTCAAAGAATAATGAAAAACACAGGGAAGAAATTATTTTATGTTGACCTAAATTAAATATAATCTATAAGTTTATATACCTATACCTATATACTTTTTAATAAAATTACACCATTTGGGATGGCCATGCTTTCCTCAAGAGGCATAGACAATACCAAAAATCCAAGTACAGGACATGAGAAATCTTTTTTCAAGTTATTGGGAGGAGGATTCCAAAAGGCTTCCAAAACAATATGTTCTACTATCATTTCCCTTGGTTAGTTAAAACCTATTATTAAAGATACTCTACACTTCAAACACAGGACTTTAGGAAATCATGTTGCAATTTACCTGGAAGGCTTCTTCCTGAGGGGTGTCCCTCATAATATTGGAAGGCACCATGCAAACTTCCAAGGGAAAATAGCCATCAACAATCCTACCTAACTGTAAACCTATAAATCACAACAATGACTGAACTAGCAAGAAATCTTCAGTGGTCCAAAAGTGACAGTTTTACCTTGGGGTTAACCAACAGCTGTGTAATTGGGTTTAAGACTCACTCAACAAGTGGATATTCCATTTCTGCTACTGTAAACCAGCCATTTGCTGGTCATAGACTCAAGATGATAATCTTCTGCTGCCATTTTACTGAACAAATAAAATAGTGTTTTCTAAATATTTATCCTATACTCACAGATAAGTGTAACTCTCACCACGCCCTCAAAGAAGTTTCTTATTGCAATAGATAAAGACTATTATAGAGATCCACAACTAGCCAACCTTCAGAGAATAAGCATCAATGGGGTGCCCGAGCCTAACTTACACACTTCCAATGCAACTCCTATAGCTAAGACTCAGGAAAAATCACAGAAGATGAGGAAGAAGATTGTAAGAACTGGAAGACCAAGACATCTGCTGTAGATGAATTTCTAAATGATGTTATTAAATAAAAAACATGGAGCCAAATATAGGGGTGAAAGCCTTAGATCAGGAAAACAGGGAAAGCCACCAGTCAACCTTATTCCACCAACTCTGCAGCTTCTAAATCTAAGTTATGTCCTGTCTACCCATACCTTTATCGCCTTGCTGTTCTGCCCTCTCTTAGCTCAGCTACCTCATTTCCTCTTCCTACATAGCTCTGTCACTGTCTGTCTGAATAGATTTCTAGGTCTCTATGGTTGGTATTGGGATTAAAGGCATATGTCACCACACTTGGATCTGTTCCCTAGTGTGGTCTTGAACACACAGAGACCTGCCTGCTAAAGGATTAAGGGCATTTTCTGCCTGACTTTTGTGTTTACTATAGTGGGTGGCTTTCTTCTGATTTCCAGGCAAGCATTATTTTATTAATGCACAAATAAAATATCACCACATTTCAGCACAAATAAAATATCAAAACAATCTGCTATGAGACAGTGTCTTCTATATTTGACAGGGAATTTGTACCCATGAACTCTCAATAATATGGTTGCCTGAACAATTGTTAGTATAAGGATTATAGTAGTCACTATTCCAACATAGGGGAAATTCCACATGGAACCATCCTTTGATGAACTACAGATGGTCAAAACCTGATGAAAGAGAGAGAATCAGTTTCCTCAATGGTTGAGTATCATAGGATATACAGCCACAAGTGTTCAGCCCTGGGCATATGTTCATATGAGCAAAGCTAAGTGGATTTGGTAGGTTATCACATATATATGTTCATATATATGATAGCAATAATTAAAGACGAGATCATGAATTTGGAAAGCTATCACTGGAGTTTTAGAGGGAGAGGACAAGATAGGAGTGACATAGAGGCAGTGTTCACATATAAAGTTCTTAAAAAGTTCAATTGTCAAACAAAAAAGTCGAAGTGAATCCAGATGTACATTTTAAGTATAATCTGTTGTTTTTAACTAAGTTGCTCTATTTACCAATAAAGACTCAGGAGTCAAATGTTGTGGTGAAAACTTACTAAATCAGAGAAGCTGAGAAGCAACCAGCTCACCTTGTTTTTTTGCTGGAGATCCTTTTCTTCTCCTAAACCAAAAAGACCAAGAATCTCTAAGTTTCTCCTTACTCCTTCCTGTGCTTCTCTCTATCCATGTTCCTGGCTTCTCTATACTCTCTATGGCTATTTCCTGTCAATTAGTTTTTGGCTTCACCCCATGATCCAAGCTGATTTTATTAACACAGTCTTGGGGGTTCGCAGTGCAATCAAATATCCCACAAAAATAATTTATTGATGATATTTCATAAGTAAAATTTATTTTCATGAAAAAGTGAATTCTAAGTATATGGCTATCCAGTTATGAAATACTTTAGATAATTTTGCAAACCTAGTATAAAATAGTTTAATACATTTTGTCTATATTTGACCATCTCAAATGTGAGTTCACTGCAAATTGTCTGTCCCCATTCCTTGCTTACCTTGGATTAAACTATTTGACACACATTATAAAGCTCATTTTAACTTCTGGTTGTTTAGGTAGACTTTATAATTACTGTTCCCAGCAACAGGAGTTTGTGACAAGCTTGAATTACACAGAAGGGCTTTTAACACTTTCTAAATCTAAAACCAACAGAAAGTTACATTCTTCCAATGTATGTGACAGCCCCAAACCACACATATCTGTCATAATGCAAAATGAAAAACCTGATCTATTAATGGGAAAGTACTGTCAGACTGGGTTTTTAAAAAGATCCATCTATAAGAAATGCATATACACTAAACCACTTAGGAAAAAATGGGAATAAATTAGACAGAATTTTTCTAGGAAATACAACCTTCTCCCTTCTCAGACCCCATGCACACAAGGACATGGAAAACTTGAATTTAGATATTAACCTCAAATAAAAATTTAAAAGTAAAAATTAAGAAAATAGCATGAAATAGATAACAATGAGGTGTACCTTTTTTAAAAAAACAAGGATCACCCCACAGAAACAGTGTCTTCCAGACACAACAACACTGATGCACATATAAACTCACACACTGTAATGGCACTCACAGGAAAAGATGAATTCTCTGTGATGAGAGCAAAGAGTAGACACAAGCTCCCACACCTAACCAAGAAGCTGCAATTGACACCTGCTTGCAAAGGAAAAGTTGGTTTTCTTCAATGGAGTCTCTCACTGAGTATATTAACTCAATGAGAAACCTAATTGAGTGCCTCTGATGCCAAGCAGTAGGTGGCCAACACAAAATGAATTAAATGGTATTTTTGTACATTTGTTTTTCCATATTGCTTTGTTTTGGTATTTACTGGTCTTTTTCTTGTATATTATGGTTTCTGATCTTGTACGTATATGAATCGTGCATATGTGCGTGAGCATGCATTGTCTGTGATTTCTTTTTATTCTGGTTTATTTATTGGTTTGCCTGTTTGCTTTATAAGAAAGAAGGAAAGGGCATGGAGTTGGGTGGGTGAGGAACTTTGAAAAGTTGGGAGAGGGAAACCATGATCAGAATATATAGTATGGAAAATTTATTTTAATGAAAATAAAATTTGGGAGACATACAGGCCTGGCAGCAGTGATAGGCAGAAGCAGGTAGGCCCAGCGGTAGCAGCCAGCAGAGACAGACAGGCCCAGCAGCCAGCAGAGACAGAAAGGGCCCGGCGGCAGCCCGCAGAGTCAGAAAGGCATGGCAGCAGTGACAAGCAGAGGCAGGTAGGCCCGCGGTGGCAGCTGGCAGAGGTAGACTGGCCCGGCAGAGGCAGGCAGGCCCGGTGCGGAGGCAGGCAGGCCCAGCAGGCAGCAGCCGAAACACAGTTGCAATAAAGACTAGAAACAGAGCTATTACACACTGAAGAGCTAGTGAAAACAAGCTCTTAATCAAGAGGTTGGAACAGGGACTCCTCTAACCCCAACACAAGGGGAAGAAGCTATCTCCATGGGATGGAACCAGAATGAATCTGAATACTCCGTCTGAGGCCAACCCAGGACCCAGCTGCTGATCCTGCGAAACCAAACAACTTGGAGGTGTTGGTGAGACTGCCCTACTCAGTTGAAATCCATCCGGGAAAGGATTCAGATCCCTACAGTTGGAAGTCTGAAGAAACAAGATCAGCTGAGGAGTTGACGAATGAACAAAACGTAACCTGGGAACACAGAAGAAGGCACTGCCCAGCCACCAAACCAGATCACCAGAATCATAAGAATATACTTCATTGACTGAGATCAGCTCCCCCTGAAGAAACAGCCCAGTAGCACGAATTTAACCAAAATCTCCTACTGAACCAAGACTAAAAATTAGAAAAAGAGAGGCACTCTCAGACATAGACACCACCTGGACCGAGCAGAGGAAGAGATGAGTAAACGACAGCTCAAAAATACAGGCAACAACATAAAGACCTAATTCGCAACATCAGAACCTAGTAATTCTACACCTGCAAGACCTGAACATACCAAGCCAGAAGAAACAGAAGAAATCAATCCTAAAAATGAGTTTAAGAAGATGATAGAGGCCCTTAAAAGAGAAATAAAACATTCCCTTAAAGAGGAATAAAAAATTTCCTTAAAGAGGAAATGAAAAACTCCCTTAAAGAAATGGAAGAAAAAATGAACAAAAAAATGGAAAGATATCAAAGAAAGCCAAGAAAAAGCAATTAAACAGATGAAAGAAACATTCCAAGATCTGAAAAATGAATTTGAGACAATAAAGAAAACACATGCTGAGGGAATGCTGGAAATAGAAATCCTGACTAAACAAACAGGAACTACAGAAATAAGCATAACCAACCGATTGCAAGAGATAGAACAGAGAATCTCTGACACTGAAGACACAGTAGAGAAAATAGATTTGTCAGTCAACAACAACAAAAAAAAAACACTAAAGACAAAAAAATCATAAAACAAAACGTCCAAGAAATTTGGGACACCATGAAAAGACCAAACCTAAGAATAATAGGGATAGAAGAAAGAAGAATACCAACTCAAAGGCACAGAAAATATATTCAACAAAATCATAGAAGAAAACTTTCCTAACCTAAAGAAAGAAATATATATGAAGATAAAAGAAGCTTACAGAACACCGAATAGGCTGGATCAAAAAAAAAAAAAAGTCCCCTCGCAACATAATAATAAAAACACTAAACACACAGAACAAAGAAAAAATATTAAGAGCCGCAAAGGAAAAAGACCAAGTAACATATAAAGGCAAACCCATCAGAACAACACCAAACTTCTCAATAGAGACAATGAAAGCTAGAAGATCATGAACAAATCTTATGCAGACACTAAGAGACCACGGATGCCAACCCAGACTATTATACCCAGCAAAACTCTCAATCACCATAGGCAGAGTAAACAAAATATTCCAGGATAAAACCAGATTTAATCAATACCTGTCCACAAATCCACCTCTACAGAAAGCACTAGAAGGGAAAATCCAACCCAAAGAAGCTAAACACATCCATGAAAAATCAAGCAATAGATAATCCCACACCAACATACACCAAAGAAGGACAACACAACACAACCACAAAAACTAACAGGAATTAACAATCACTGGTCATTAACATCCATCAATATCAATGGTCTCAACTCACCTATAAAAAGACACAGGCTAACAGAATGGATAAGAAAACTGGACCCATCCATCTGCTGCATACAAGAAACACACCTTAACTTCAAAGACAGACACTACCTCCGAGTAAAGGGCTGGGAAAAGGCTTTCCAAGCAAATGGACCTAAGAAACAAGCTGGTGTAGCTATCCTAATATCGAATAAAATAGACTTCAAACTAAAATCCATCAAAAGAGATCAGGATGGACATTACATATTTATCACAGGAAAAATCCACCAAGATGAAGTCTCGATTGTAAACATTTATGCTCCAAATACAAAAGCACCCACATTCATAAAAGAAACACTACTAAAGTTTAAAATGCACATCAAACCCCACACATTAGTAGTGGGAGATTTTAACACACCACTCTCACCAAAAGACAGATCTACCAGACTGAAACTTAACAAAGAAATAAAGGACCTAACAGATGTTATGACTCAAATGGAGTTAATAGATATCTACAGAACATTCCATCCTAACACAAAAGAATATACCTTCTTCTCGGCACCCCATGGAACCTTCTCAAAAATTGACCACATGCTTGGCCACAAAACAAATCTCAACAAATACAAAAAAAATTGGAATAACCTCCTGTATCTTATCAGACCACCATGCCTTAAAGTTAGACCTCAACAACAACAAAAATTATAGAAAACCCACAAACTCATGGAAACTGAATAATGCCCACCTGAAACATCAATGGGTCAAGGAAGAAATAAAGAAAGAAATTAAAGATTTCCTAGAGTTCAATGAAAATGAAAGTACAACATACCCAAACTTACGGGACACTATGAAAGCAGTACTAAGAGGAAAAATCATAGCTCTAAATGCACACATAAAGAAGATGGAGCAACCCCATACCAATGAATTAACAGCACAAATGAAAGTTCTAGAACAAAAAGAAACAAACTCACCCAGGAGAAATAGACACCAGGAAATAATCAAATTGAGGGCTGAAATCCGCGAAATAGAAAACAAGAGAACAATACAAAAAATCAATGAAACAAAGAGTTGGTTCTTTGAAAAAATCAACAAGATAGACAAACCCTAGCCAAATTAACAAAAAGGCAAAAAGAGTGCACCCAAATGAACAAAATCAGAAATGAAAAGGGAGACATAACAACAGACAATGAGGAAATCCAGAGATCATCAGGTAATACTTCAAAAACCTGTACTCCACAGAAATGGAAAACCAGGAAGAAATGGACAATTTTCTGGATAAATACCACATACCAAAATTAAATCAAGACCAGATAAACCATTTAAATAGATCAATAACCCCTCAAGAAATAGAAACAGCCATCAAAAGTCTCCCAACCAAAAAAAGCCCAGGACCAGATGGTTTCAGTGCAGAATTCTACCAGACTTTCAAGGAAGAACTAATACCAATACTCTTCAAAGTGTTCCACACAATAGAAACAGAAGGAACACTACCAAACTCTTTTTATGAGGCTACAATTACCCTGATACTCAAACCACACAAAGATGCAACAAAGAAAGACAACTACAGACCAATCTCCCTCATGAACATTGATGCAAAAATACTCAACAAAATATTGGCAAACCGAATCCAAGAATACATCAAAACAATTATTCACCACGACCAAGTAGGATTCATCCCAGGGATGCACGGGTGGTTCAACATATGAAAATCAGTCAATGTAATACACCATATAAACAAACTGAAACACATGATCATCTCATTAGATGCTGAAAAAGCCTTTGACAAAATCTAACACCCCTTCATGATAAAGGTCTTAGAAAGATCAGGAATACAAGGAACATTTCTGAACATAATAAAGCAATTTATAGCAAGCCAACAGCAAACATCAAATCAAGTGAAGAGAAACTCAAAGCGATACCACTAAATTCAGGAACAAGACAAGGCTGTCCACTCTCCCCATATTTATTCAATATAGTACTAGAAGTTCTAGCTAGAGCAATAAGACAACAAAAGGAGATCAAAGGGATACAAATTGGCAAAGAAGAAGTCAAACTTTCACTATTTGTAGATGATATGATAGTATACATAAGTGACCCCAAAAACTCTACCAGGGAACTCCTACAGCTGATAAACTCCTTCAGTAAAGTGGCAGGATACAAGATCAACTCAAAAAAATCAGTAGCCCTCCTATACACAAACGATAAAAGGACTGAGAAAGAAGTCAGAGAAACATCACCCTTTATAATAGCCACAAATAATATAAAATACTTTGGGATAACACTAACTAAACAAGTGAAGGACCTTTTTGATAAGAACTTTAAATCTCTAAAGAAAGATATTGAAGAAGATATCAGAAAATGGAAGGATCTCCCATGCTCATGGATAGGTAGGATTAACATAGTAAAAATGACAATTTTACGAAAAGCAATCTACAGATTCAATGCAATCCCCATCAAAATTCCAACACAATTCTTCACAGAATTGGAAAGAAAAATACTCAACTTCATATGAAAAAACAAAAGACCCAGGATAGCTAAGATAATCCTATATGATAAAGCAACCTTTGGAGGCATCACCATCCCTGACCTCAAACTCTATTATAGAGCTATAGTAATAAAAACAGCTTGGTACTGGCATAAAAACCAACATGTGGACCAATGGAATCGAATTGAAGACCCTGACATTCATCCATGCACATATGAACACCTGGTTTTTGACAAAGGAGCCAAAACTCTACATTGGAAAAAAGAAAGTATCTTCAAGAAATGGTGCTGGCATAACTGGATCTCAATATGTAAAAGAGTACAAATAGATCCATAGTTGTCACCATGCACAAAACTCAAGTCCAAGTGGATCAAAGACCTGAACATAAATCCAGTTACACTAAACTTAATAGAAAAGAAAGTCGTAAGCACTCTTGAATGCATTGGCACCTGAGACCATTTCCTACATAAAACACCAACAGCACAGACCCTGAGCACAACAATAAATAAATGGGACCTCTCAAAATTGAGAAGCTTTTGCAGGGCAAAAGACATAGTCAATAAGAGAAAAAGACAGCCAACAGAATGGGAAAAGATCTTCACCAACCCCACTCTGACAGAGGATTGATCTCCACAATATATAAAGAACTCAAGAAACTAGACATCAAAATACTAAACAGTCCAATTAAAAAATGGGCTAAAGAGCTAAACAGAGAATTCACAAAATAAGAACTACAAATGGCTGAAAGACATTTAAAGAAATGCTCAACATCCTTAATCATCAGAGAAATGCAAATCCAAACGACTCTGAGATACCACCTTACAACTGTCAGAATGGCTACAATCAAAACACCAATGACAGTCAATGTTGGAGAGGATGTGGAGCAAAGGGAACACTCCTCCACTGTTGGTGGGAATGTAAACTTGTACAACCACTGTGGAAATCAGTATTGCGGTTTCTCAGAAAATTAGGAATCGAACTACCTCAAGACCCAGCCATCCCACTCTTGGGCATATACCCAAGGAATGCTGATTTATACCATAAAGATACATGCTCAGCTATGTTTATAGCAGCACTATTTGTAATAGCCAGAACCTGGAAACAACCTAGATGCCCATCAATGGAAGAATGGATGAAAAAAATGTGGTACATATACACAATGGAGTACTACTCAGCAGAGAAAAACAATGAAAGCATGAAATTTGCAGGCAAATGGATGGACCTAGAAAAAATCATCTTGAGTGAGGTAACCCAAATCCAGAAAGACAGTCATGGTATGTACTCACTCATAGGTGGATTCTAGATATAAAATAAAGAACAATCAGACTGTAGGTAGAGTTTTCCTGCTTTGCCCACAGTCAGGACAAATCTTTGTCACCCGCCAGTCCCACAGCCGCTCAGACCCAACCAAGTAAACACAGAGACTTATATTGCTTACAAACTGTATTGCCATGGCAGGCTTCTTGCTAACTGTTCTTTTATCTTAAATTAACCATTTCCTTAAATCTATACCTTGCCACGTGGCTGGTGGCTTACCGGCGTCTTCACATGCTGCTGGTCATGGGGGCGGGCTGCAGTGTCTCTCCGCCTCAGCCTTCTGCTTCTCAGAATTCTCCTCTCTCCTTGTCCCACCTACTTCCTGCCTGGCCACTGGCCAATCAGTGTTTTATTTATTGACTAATCAGAGCAATTTGACATACAGACCATCCCACAGCATCAGACCACAAAAAAAAGAACAATCAGACCACAAAAAAAAAAAAGAAAAGAAAATTTGATGTATGTAAGCAATACAGTGTTAGCATTTTTAAGTATATACAACATGAGGCCAGCAAAGAATTTGGGGTTATGATCTGACTATATGATAGGGTTTAAGCCACTACATTTCACAGTAATAGGTAGCTAGTGTAGCGCCACTTAATCTTCTTTCCTGATTCCATGTTATAGTCTCAGTTTCCTTGTTTCAGAACTATACATGGATAAATTCACTCTGTGTCTGAATTTTTGCATAATTACATATTTATTTAAGTAACTTTAATTTTCACATAAATCTTTTTCTTTTTTTTCTGTCTACTCTATTTTAATATTTTTGTTATTTTAAAAAGTGAAAACAGGCCTTCCTTTAGGCCTTTGAGCATCATCAAAACACCTTCAAAATTTTTTTCAGATCACATTATATTAATTTTATCTCAACTAATTTTAACTCCTGTTTGTTACTGAAAAAAGCTGTGTTGTTGAGTTTGGGAAAAGTCTTCCTCTCAGTCTGTTTGAAGTGAAAACGCTTTGCAGTTATGATTTTTCAGTGACACATTTTGTGTCTTCGTTTGTCCTCTTCTTTCCCACCCTTCCACAAAGGTAATTTCCTGTTCTTTTTACCTAGACTTTTGAACTACAGTCTAGAACCAGAAAGCAGAGTATAGTTCTCAAGGTAACTACCATATGACAGTACTGAGACTGAACCATACAGCCAGTAAATACTTTTTCTTTGATTCCCTGAGGGGAGGGAAATCATAGCCAGGCCTTTTCTTCCTCTGCCTCAGCTATGGCAGCACTAGCCATGGACACAGTTCAGATCATGTCTTTCAGCTTTTCCCCTATCCTTTGTGTTTCTGAACCCTACAGAGCCCCACTCCAGCCTCTAGCTTCAAACAATGAGCACAAGCCCTACATTTCAAGTGGAGTCTGTCAGGTATCTCTTAGTCCTTAAGAACTCAGATCCCAACTAATTAAAAAACAAAAGGCTATTCAGAAAATTCATAGTTAAATCTTTCAAAACCAATATTTATGATTTTTTTTTGGAGATAAAATGGTTAGAAGTAAGCCTGTGCTTACTTAGAACATAACTTTTTGCCTTCCAAATCATTCTCCTTTGCATAACACACATGTCCTGAGGGGAACTCTTTAAAACTTCATAATTCAAATCACACAGTGTTCTTTTCATTTGAACAATACAGAGCCACATACATTGCCTCAAAGAATTGATATGTACATATCATCTGTTGATGGGGATTTGTTCAAGCATAAAAACCACAGTTTTCATTCCCTAGATCTTGTAAGCCCTACTTGTGTTCTTTTCTTTAAATGTGTTTATAATATCCATCCTGATGTTTCATAGTTATTATATATTGCTGCTTGAGTAGATAGATTTCTGTCCCCCATAAGTGATGGCTTTTGTTTATTCATGTGTCCATCCATTTTTATCTTTGAATTAATAGTCTCTAAAAAATGAATGATGAGATTTCAGAAAACATTGCAAGAGTTTCATATCTAGTGAGCATCATGTATGTGTGAGCATGTGCGTATGTGTGTGTGTGCTTAGTTTTATGGGAGAAAACTGTACCATTCTCAGTTGTGGTTTCCATTAAATACTCGATGTATTAAAAGGTAAACATTTCGAAATTTGACAAAATCCACAAGGTCAAGCTAAAGACTTATCCACAGGGAAGAGTAATAACTTACAACTGCCTGAAATGATGAACTAGGCAGTAATTCCCATGGTAGAAATTTATCTACATCTGACCTTGCTTGTTTTCAATGAATAAATGGAATATGGCTACTGTCATCTTTCTACATCCAGCTTCAATTGCGCTACAAGGCTATACATTTTTCTGACCTTCCTGTAAGCTTAATAAATTGACCTTGTATGTGAACTTCCATAGTACTACATATAGCTATATTATTGGCATTAAAATGATAATTTAAAGACATTATCACTCCTTAAACTAATCTGATATCTCAAGGATTAACTCCTGTAAGACTGTCAGAAAAAAAAAAAGGCAGCTTGTCATAGAATGCCTATTCTGACTCTGTCAGGAACATGTAGACTCCCCAAAATGCCACTACTCTTGATAATTACTTCAATTATACTTGTTATGTTTCAATAATTGATTTGCTTGTCTCCCCTCACATAAGGCATTATTTTTTTCTATCAGTAATTAATCTCTGATAGATGTGTGTCAGGTTCTCAAAAAATATTTTACATAAGATATGCATATATGTGTGTGTATATATATACCACATATACATACATGTCACAAAGACAAGAAAGTTATTTTTGTGCTTTTCTACATGCCTAAGTCCATTATATATATATATATATATAAAATGCTATTGGTGGAGAAATATGAAAAAATATTATGTGAAGAAAGTAAGAATTGGAAGAATGGAGCCAAAAAATGTCAGGGACTAAAGTCTCACACAATAACCAACTTTCTTCAGAGCCTCAGACAATTTAAGCTTTGAGGGTTAAGTGAAGTTCTCATGAATTCAAACTGTATACAATAATAAGGTTAAGCCACATGTGGTAAAATATGTTCCCATGGAGGCATATAAAGGATAGTTTAAACATTTAATTGAATAATAACAACAAACAATAATGAGTAATCTGAAGTAAACTCACTCCTATGTGTTACACCTGAGAGTAGCACAAAAACAGTACAAAAACAATTCTGTGTATTGAAGACACTAAGATCACAAGACTCATGTCTTGTTTTCATGGGGTATTCTCATAAGAATTCATAATTATCCTCACATGAATTCATTCTTGGACCATGTTCTCTCTCTCTCTCTCTCTCTCTCTCTCTCTCTCTCTCACACACACACACACACACACACACACACACTACACTACACTACACTACAAAGAATTCTGGTATTCAGAGACACATGCATATACACAATCAACAGTTTCCATAAATTCTACTTGTGATCTTATTATTACAGAATTTTCCAAATGTTTTCCAAACAGAAAGAAAGTTCAATTAAACAATATTATAAATGTATAATCACGAATTACAAATGGCAAGTTACATATATAAACCTATAAGTCAAGTTACTTCATCAATTTCATAAAGTCCAAGTTAACCTCATTCAAAGAAGTTAATTATCAAAGATCAAAGCTATATGCTGCCTGCTAAAAAGTTAAAACTGTAGGCTGTAACTAACAGAAACTCAGCAGTAGTTTGAGTGAAGGATGAAGACATAAGGTTGGGAAAGTATATACATAAAATTAATAAACATGTTTAGAAATGTGCAGAAGTCAATGAGTTTATACAGCAAGGATAAATGTATTCCTACAAAGCTGAAAGCTTCAGGGTAAAAGCATCTAATTAGGTAACATTTATCAATAGTGTGCTCCTTGGTTAAGGAGGTCAATGCCTATGTTTAACATTGCCATATAATTGTGCCCAATGGGGGAAAGCCTATTTCCAAAAAGTAAATTATGGTAATTTTTAGGTAAGAGATATGGATACTTAATCAACCAAAACAATAAAAATCATCTGGATCCAAAAAGAGCAGAACAAGCTTTGTGTTCACATGCATGATGTCAGAAATCCATGCAGCCTATTTAATGAGCAAAGGAATTTATTAGGGGTTAACTTGTGATACCTCAGTAAAAGCCCCCATTCTATCCCCTACAGTCAAAGAGAAGCTTAAACCAGGATTCCTAAGTGTAGATAAGAACTTAGACCCCTTTTCCCCAGGTGGCTGTATCTGCTACAGGGACTTTGGAAAACAGTCAGGATATTCGACCAAAAGACTAAAAAGGGAGGCGGGTTAAAATAAATTACATGGTCTGTGCCTTTAAGAACTAGCCTCACAAAGAAAGGGGAGTGCTCCTTCCCACCTCCCTGCTGTGAGTGAGAGATTTGGAAGAGCCTCCCTGGAGGCTTGTAAACTTAGAAAACACCTTACTTTTGCATTCTGTACCTAAAGTCTTCAGTGGCGGCTTTGGGGACTGTGATCTAGGCCAGGCCAGTTTCAAGTCCCCAGAAATGATGGCGCCAGCCCCAGGAACAAAAGAACAGAGTCAGGATGTCTGATGGTAACCAATTAACCACGAGATGCCCCTCTCCAGAGATAACAAGACCAGACCCCGGAGATGAGTTGTAAAACTCCTGACAGGGCAAACAGATAAGATAAAATAAGATAAAGTCCAGGCCCGGGAAAAACTTGACCAATCAAGGATGGACCCGTACTAACCCCCTCCCCTCTAAGAAATTTTATGGGTTTTGCCTATAAAAACTAACTTCCCCAAGAAAGAGGCACTCCTCCCTGCCTCACTGTATTGGGTGTAGGAATGGGTCCCTGTCTAGACTTGTATCTGCAGAATAAACCTTGCTGTTGCATTCTGGACATCCAAGGTCTTCAGTGGTCTCTTTGGGGGGTCACAATCTGGGCATAACAAACTCACTACACCATGGAAGATTTATCATAGGGTCCGGGAAAGCCAAACTATGTCCCATGCTGATCTGCCTGGTCTGAGATCTGTCTGGTCAGTCTAAGCATCCAAAACACAAGAGAGTGAAGAGAGTACCTCATATGTGCACCCCAGGTCTTAAGCGTCCTTAGCGGCTATGCCCCTGGGGCATGTACTTCAAGGTCACAGGCAAGTATAGTAGTTACCTGCTACCTCAGAGGAGTGGTGTGCTTCAAGGTCATAGCTAAAACAGCTCCCCACCTACAAATATTCAATCATGTCTCCCACAGGAACTTCTGTTGTAGTCAATATGAGGAGGTGTAGGTTTATTTAACATTCACTTTATAGTTTTGGACATGCTGTTTGGTTTCTTTTTATTTTTTTTTAATTTTTTTTTCTGGTGATTCATCTACTATCTAATTGACAACAAAAGATAATTAATGGTTTTGACATTTACATTCTCGTTTTGTTACCATTTCCTACACCATATTTATTGGCATTTAGAGCCATAGGAAACATTCTTTAACTGAACAATGATACCATCATTCTGTCTGGTTATCTTGTTCAAAGACCTATTGTTCTCATTACTATGTTAGCATAATTTTCTATTTTAATTTGTTCAGAGAAATTCCTCAGAATGCATGAGAATTTGAATGAGTTTTATAAACCTACTTTTACAATTAAAAGTTATAAACATGAGTTCACTCATCAAGACAAATTTAAATTTGCACTCTCACCTGTTGTGAGATATTTGATTGCACTGTGTAAAAATATGTCACTGCAATTGCTTTAATAAAAAGCTAAATTTTGAATGGCTAGGCAGGAAGTATAGGTCAGACTTCTGGGAAGAAGTTAGGGCAGTTGCCAGCCAAATACAAATGAATCAGGATATGCAGGAGGAGAGGTAAAAGCCATAAACATGTGGAAGCACATAGATTAATAAAAATGGGTTAACCTGTATTATAAGAGCTTGTTAGAAACAAACCTAAGCTTAGGCTGAACTTTCATAATTAATAAGAAGTCTCTCTCTATCATTATTTGAGAGCTGGCTGGCAGGAAAAGGAAAGATTTATTACACATGACACCCAATATCCAGCCACATATATACACATAAGGCCTGAGAAAGCTAATAAAAAGTTCAGAACATTGAGTCAAATGCAGCTTCCTGGCATAGCTTTCTGGTGAATGAAGTCTCTCAGGGAGGCTCTGTGTATAGAGACATGACTACCACCCATTGCCTGTGGGTTGGAGACACCCACCATGTGCTAAACTGAGCCATGCTGTGGCTGACCTAATAGTTTAGGATTTGTTTCACATGATCAGAGAATGCTGCAGGTACTTTGTAAAACCAGGTCCAGACACAGAAAACCAATAAAAAGGTACATTATGTTTTAACATGTGCTTAGATGGTAAGGGAAAAAAAGAAAGTGGATATAGATAGTTATAGAAAACAATTAATATTTTAAAAATAATAAAGTCTTTAAAGAGAATAAAGTGATATTAAAAAAAATAAGCCATCTAAAAATAGGAAATACACAGGGTATCTAGATCCTCCATAGTGCTTTGTTGACTTTGAGTGTTTTTAAATGTTGATGAGTGAACAGCAGATGCTAAGGCACATTGGACTATGGAAGGGACTGCTGAATTAAACCAGCCTATATACTTTAGGGATGTCTTGGCTTCAGAATGGAAGTCAAAAATGTATTGTGTTGGTGGGGAGGGGAGCTGTCTTTTTGTTTCCAGAGGAAATGAAAAGCTATAAATTCCTTCAAATCGAATTGATATTAGATTTGACTAGGGAATACCTCCTGAAAATCTTGACTACAAACATAAAAAAACTACAAGATAGGTGATATATAAACTGATCTTTACCATGGGAACAGCTCGGAGACTGGATGAAACATGAGTAATCTTGTTAGCAATAGAGTCCTTATGACATTACATGCCATCCTTTCATATGGCATGGATAGAAATTTATACTATAGTTTGATTATATAGTCCAAACAAATTTATAAAGTCAATAGATGCCTTTTAACTGCTGAAAGATAAAACAAAAAAATCCTCTTTAACTGATTAGTGTAGGCTGCACATTTCATATTTATGTTAATGCAGATATGCATGTTATCTTTAAAAGTTTGTGTTTTCAGAAAAAATAGACAAAATACCAATAAAGACAAGTAGCCCAGGTGATCCAGCCTTGCAAACTGTCTCTATTGCTGTTTTCTCAAAATTCTGCATCAAGAATATCTTCAAAATTGTTAGCTGAGGTGGTCCAGCCTCACAGACTTCTCTTGTCAGATTTCAGATAAGCCCTGTACTTTCCCATTACACAAAGATTGGACAAGAAATGGTACAGCCAGCTATCCCAGGACTTGAACATTATCCCAATTTTCTTAAGGTCCACTAAAGATGACATCTCTCCCTGGCAACAGGAAGCAGTCTAGGTAACAGAACACCCACATTCCCAAAAGGTAGAATGTGTGGCTTTTGGTCATTCAGTGGAATATGGATATTTGCCATCATTTAGAGGGTTTGTTTACAAGTTGTTGTTTGTCATGGTCAGGAAGCTGAAGAAAGATTAAAGATTAGGTTCAGGGATTTTTATGAAGGGAAAAAGGTGGAACATTGTGCAGAAATTATGGGACAAAGCATGGATTGTTGAGTCTACTTTTAAACAACCACTACTCTCAAATATTTTACATTGATATAGGTTTTTGTACATTGACAGAAATTTAAAGTTTTTTCTTATCTTTTTCCATTTTTCACATCTTTATTCACTTTGTTGCTTTTGGGTCATCTCAGACAAAAAATATAATTCAGTTAGTACAAGTCTATATAATACTAACTGAATAATTTGAGTAAGTTATTTCTAGAACCTTCACTTTCATATGTAGTTGTTTTATTTTCAGTTGTCATTTTTATATCTGTGGTCTTTTTCTATTGTTTATAGTTCCTATGGTCACTCTGTCTCTCTTTTCTCTCTGTCTCTGTGTCTATCTCTCTTCCGGAGGTCTTAGTACATGACCTGAGAAATTCTGGAGCTTCCTATGTACCTCACTTTAATCTTGAACTCATGATCTTTCTGCTTCTACCTTCTGCATTGGGGATATAGTTGTACACCACCATGCCTGGCCCAGTTTTTTCTCTCTAATTGCATTATTTCTAGATGGAATATGGATTCTCCTGTTACTTTATCATAGGATTCTAAAGTTAACCAGATTTTTGTTTACTTGTAAATCTAGTATTTTTAGAGATTCTATTTTTTATTAAGAATATAAATTAAATATTTCAGTCATTAAGAATTTAAAAATCCCGCCGGGCGGTGGTGGCGCACGCCTTTAATCCCAGCACTCGGAGGCAGAGCCAGGCGGATCACTGTGAGTTCGAGGCCAGCCTGGGCTACCAAGTGAGCTCCAGGAAAGGCGCAAAACTACGCAGAGAAACCCTGTCTCAAAAAAACCAAAAAAAAAAAAAAAAAAAGAATTTAAAAATCCAAAGATAGATGGGTTATTGTTTTTGCCCTTTTTACCATCTAGAAGTTGAAGGTAAACCCCAGTTGTGGAACACACCATGCTCTTTGGACATAGGACTTGAAGAAATCAAGTCATATCTGACAAGTAATTGGCTTTCACAGGGACCAGTATTTCGCAGTATTGGAAGGAGCTAGGCAATCAGTGAAAGGAAGGAAGCAATCAGCAGTCCTACACAGCTGTCGCACCTATGAACCACAACAACGACCAGCAATCACAGAACTTATATCTTTTAAAAAAAATTAAATATTTTTATTTCATAATTAATTTAATTTTACATACCAGCCAAGGATTCCTCCAGCCATCCACCCCCAATCTGCCCGCCATTCCCACCTCTACCAAGGCAAGGTCTCCCCTTGGGAGTAATTCCAGCCTGGTAGAACCAAGCCTGAGCAAAGTGCTCCTGCATAGGTCCTAGATTCCAAAAAGCCAGCTCATGCACCAAGGACAGATCCTGGTCCCACTGCCTGGTGGCCTCCCAAATAGTTCAAGCTAATCAACTGTCTTACTTATCCAGAGGGTCTGGTCCAGTTCCATGGGAGCTCCTCAGCCATTGGAATTGAAGAAGATGTCAGAAAATGGAAAGATTTCCCATGCTCATGGATATGTAGGATTAACATAGTAAAAACGGCAATCTTACCAAAAGCAATCTACAGATTCAATGCAATCCCCATCCAAATCCCAACACAATTCTTTGCAGACCTGAAAAGAACAATACTCAACTTCATTTAGAAAAACAAAAAACCCAGGATAGCCAAAAGAATGTTGTACAATAAAACAACCCCTGGAGACATCACGATCCCTGACTTCAAGCTCTACTATAGAGATACAGTAATGAAAACACTTGGTAGTGGCATAAAAACCTACATGTGGACCAATGGAATTGAACTGAAGACTGTGACATTAATCTGCACACCTATGAACATATGACTTTCAACAAAGAAGCCAAAACTGTACTATGGAAAAAATGCAAAGCATCTTCAACAAATGGTGCTGGCATAACTGGATGTCAACATGTAGACGACTGCAAATATATCTTGCCAGTAACCAACAGTTGTATAATTGGATTAAAGTCCACTTAGCAGAATTGAAATTATGTCTAATACTGAAAATACAGCCAACTAAAAATGATAAGTGAGGTCATGAATCTTTGAAGAGAAACTACTGTTAACACTATTCACTATAATTCTTTTTTCTTTCTTTCTTTCTTTCTTTCTTTCTTTCTTTCTTTCTTTCTCTCTCTCTCTCTCTCTCTCTCTCTCTCTCTCTCTCCTTCCTTCCTTCCTTCCTTCCTTCTTTCTTTCTTTCTTTCTTTCTTTCTTTCTTTCTTTCTTTCTTTCTTTCTTTCTTTCTTTCTTTCAAGAGGTTTTCTATTCATTTTACTTATCAACCATGGATTCCCCTATCCTCTGTCCTTCCACCCCCAGCCTCCCCGCAACCCACCGCCTATTCCCACCTCCTTCAAGGCAAGTTCTCCTCTGGGGAGTCAGCAGAGTCAGGTCCAAGACCTTCCTCCCTGCACCAAGCAAAGTATCTCAACATAGGCACTAGGTTCCAAAAGGATGGTGCATGCACTAAGGACAGGTACTGGTCTCACCACCTAGGGGCTCTCTAAACAGTTCAAGCTAAACAACTGCCTCACTTATCCAGAGCACCTAATCCAGTACCATGGGGGCTCCTCAGCTATTGGTTCACAGTTCATGTGTTTCCACTAGTTTGGCTAGTTGTCTCTATATTTTTTTTTCAATCATGGTCTCGATATCTCTTGCTTATATAATCCCTTCTCTCTCTCTCTCTCTCTCTCTCTCTCTCTCTCTCTCTCTCTCTCTCTGTCTGTCTTTGATTGGACTCCTGGAGCTCCCCCTGGGGCTTGGCATTGGATCTCTGCATCTGCTTCCATCAGTCACTGGATGAGGGTTCTATCATGACAGGGTGTTCAGCCATCTGATCGCCAGAGTAGGTCAACACAGGCACCTTCTTGACCATTGCCAGTAGTCTATAGTGGAGTCATCTTTATGGATTCCTGGGGAACTCTCTAGCACTCTGCCTCTTCCTATTCCAAAGGAATTTATTAATAAATTTATTTATTTATTTATTTATTTATTTATTTATTTATTTATTTTTGGTTTTTTTGAGACAGGGTTTCTCTGTGTAGCTTTGACCCTTTCCTGGGACTCACTTGGTAGCCCAGGCTGGCCTCGAACTCAGAGATCCGCCTGGCTCTGCCTCCCGAGTGCTGGGATTAAAGGTGTGCGCCACCACCGCCCAGCAATAAATTTATTAATAATTCATTTATCATGGTATCACTTTTCTTGTTCTCCCACTCTGTTCCTGATCCAGCTAGGACTTCCCGCTCTCCTAAGCTATCTTTCCCCTGAACCTTGCCCTCCATTATCACCCTCACCCCAGTTTGCTCATGTAGATTTCATCCATTTCTCCATCACTGTGTAATCCCTGTGTCTTTCCTAGCATCCTCTTTAGTAGCTAGCCTCCCTGGAGCTATGAGTTGCAGTCTGTTTATTCTTTGCTTTACATCTGGTATTCACTTATTAGTGAGTACATACCATGTTTATCTTTCTGAGTCTGGGTTATCTCACTCAGGATCATATTTTCTAGTTCCATCCATTTGCCTGCAAACCTCATGATGTCATTGTTTCTCTCTGCTGAGTAGTACTCTATTGTGTATATGTACCATATTTTCTTTATCCATTCTTCAGTTGAAGGGCATGTAGGTTGCTTCCAGGTTCTGGCTATTACAAATAATGCTGCTATGAACATAGTCGAGCATGTGTCCTTGTGGTATGACTGAGAGTTTCTTTGGTATATGCCCAAGAGTGGTATATCTGGGTCTTAAGGAAGATTGATTCCCAATTTTCTGAGAAACCACCATACTCATTTCCAAATTGGCTGTACAAGTTTGCATTCCCACCAAGAGTAGAGGAGTGTTCCCCTTGCTCCATATCCTCTGCAACATAAGCTGTCTTCAGTATTTTTGATCTTAGCAGTTCTGACAGGTGTAAGATGATATCTCAGAGTCATTTTGATTTGCATTTCCCTTATGACTAAGAATGTGGAGCAATTCCTTAAATGTCTTTCAGCCATTTGAACTTCTGTTGAGAATTCTCTGTTTATCTCTATACCCCATTTATTTTGATGTCTAGTTTCTTGAGTTCTTTATATATTCTGGATATCAGCCCTCTGTCAGATGTGGGGTTGGTGAAGATCTTTTCTTATTCTATAGGCTATTGATTTGTCTTATTGACCATGTCCTTTGTCCTACAAAAGCTTCTCAGTTTCACAATGTTCCATTTATTAATTGTTGCTCTCAGTGTCTGTGCTACTGGTGTTATATTTAGGAAGTGATCTCTGGTGCCAATGCTTTCAAGACTACTTTCTAATTTCTCTTCTATCAGGTTCAGAGTAACTGGATTTATGTTGAGGTCTTTGATCCACTTGGACTTAAGTTTTGTGCATGGTGACAGATATGGATCTATTTGTAGTCTACATGTTGACTATGTAGAAGTTATACCAGTACCATTTGTTGAAGATGCTTTCTTTTTTCCATTTACAGTTTTGGCTTCTTTGTCAAAAGTCACATAGGTGTGCAGATTAATGTCAGAGTCTTCAGTTCAATTCCATTGGTCCACATGTAGGTTTTTATGCCAGTACCAAGCTGTTTTTATTACTGTGGCTCTATAGTAGAGCTTGAAGTCAGGGATCGTGATGCCTCCAGAGGTTGTTTTATTGTACAGCATTCTTTTGGCTATCCTGGGTTTTTTGTTTTTCCAAATGAAGTTGAGTATTGTTCTTTCCAATTCTGTGAATAATTGGGATTTTGATGGGGATTTCAGTGAAATTTGTAGATTGCTTTTGGTAAGATTGCCATTTTTACTATGCTAATCCTACATATCCATGAGCATGGGAGATCTGTCCATTTTCTGACATATTCTTTAATTTCTTTCTTCAGAGACTTAAAGTTCTTGTCATACAGGCCCTTCACTCACTTAGAGTTACCCCAAGGTATTTCATATTATTTGTGGCTATTGTAAAGGGTGATGTTTCTCTGATTTGTTTTTCAACCTGTTTGCCATTTGTATATAGGAGGGCTACTGATTTTTTTGAGTTAATCCTGCCATGTTACTGAAGGTGTTTATCAGCTGTAAGTGTTCCTTGGTTGAATTTTTGGGGTCACTTATGTATACTTATGGTGATATTTTATTTGTACTAAAATGTGATTTTATTTGTATGTTAATAAATAAAGTTGCCTGGGGGTCAGAGCTAATAGCAAGCCACAGCAGAAAACAGCCAGTGGGGGCACACACCTTTAATCCCAATCACATGACAGGCAGATCTCTGTGCGTTCAAGGATATAGCCATCATGGAGACACATGCCTTTAATCTCAATATCAAGCAGAGAGTACCTGGTAGTTTGTATAGACAGGTAGTGATGAGAAGGTCATGTGGTTGGGTTTACAACCAATGAGAAGTCAGAACAGAAAGTCAATAAAAAGATTTGCTGAAGGAGGCGGAGGCAGGAGGATCACGAGTTCGAGGCCAGCCTGGGCTACACATTTGGGCTGGAGAGATGGCTCAGAGGTTAAGAGCACTGGCTGTTCTTCCAGAGGTCCTGAGTTCAATTCCCAGCAACCACATGGTGGCTCACAACCATCTGTAATGAGATCTGGCGCCCTCTTCTGACCTGAAGGGATACACACAAGCAGAACACTGTATACGTAATAAGTAAATAAATCTTAAAAAAAAAAAAAATCTATTAAAAAAAAAAAAAAGACAGATACACAGGAAGTAGGTCACTTTTTAAGGAGAAGGACAACAGCGGCAGCAAAGGATAAGAAAGGGTTTTTAGTATCAGCTTTTAGCTACTACACTGACCTCTTGGGCATTTAACTCTGCATTTGGCTCTGTGTTCCTTATTTAATAAGATTTACATCTACATTTGGCACCCAACATGGCAAGAGTTCATTAAAACCACTTGGAGCAGGTCCGGCTCCCTAACTTGGGCCTAGCTTGGCCTAGGCCCCAGGCACAACTGACCATAGCTACAAGTGGTTACCCGCAGCTGGAGCTACTTGCTTAAAGCTGGTGCTACAAACAACTCAGGCCTGCCAGAGCTACTGCTAACTGCAGTAGCTACATGCAACTGCAGATAGAGCTACTTTAGGCTGAAATGCCAATGCATGTGTTTGGAGCTTAAGGAAGCTGGGGCCCAGGCTCAAGCAGGAACACGTGGCTGGATATAAGCTTCTAGCCAGAACTTGTGGCTATACTTTCTTGCTCTCTCTCTCTTTCTCTCTCTCTCTCTCTCTCTCTCTCTCTCTCTCTCTCTCTCTTGATTTACACCTTGAATGCTAGGTGGCTGTTTTGAAATTCCCTTGGATTTCTACTGTTCTACTTGGTAAGTCAATTAAGATATCAGATATTTTAAAGGAAAAAAACTATTTAAAAGAGAAAAAAATTTTCCACATTAATAAAATGGGTTTTATGTGTACATTCGAAGAAAATTGGGCTTTTTTTGATAAAATTATAGGCAGTCTGAAAATGGAACAACTATATGAGATTAATGTTGGTGGGATTATGTACATTATTACTTTCCTTATCCTTATTTTACTATTTAAAAAGATAGTCAATTTAAGTGTCAGAATAAAAGCTTTAGAAAAACCTGTTAAACTTGTTAAAGTGAATTATAGAGAAATTCAGATTCAGACAGAAGAAATTAACAGTGGAATTGTTTCAGGATTGGATTATAAGGTTACAGAAAGAAAGCCTGTTTTGACACAATCACCCTTAATTTATCCAGTAACCATACAGCAGCTACCTGGTCAAGTGAATGCACAAAATATTTGGACTCCAATTGAAATGTTAGATTTATGAAGGTTTAAGGAGGCAATTGTATCTTATGGCATGCATTCCCCATTTGTAAAACAAATGTTAAACTCCTGGTCAACTTGTAATAAGATTATACCACAGGACTGGTGAGAACTGGTAAATGCTGTTCTGGGACCCAGGGCACAGCTGCAGTGGTTCAAATAGGAAGCTAAAAACATAGAAAATCAATGGAGGGCTAAAGGTATACCAATCTCCCAGGATCAGCTTGTTGGGGAAGGCCAATATGCTGAAATACAAACACAATGTTTATATGATATCCAAACCCTAATTCTATGTCAAATGGCAGCCTTGAATGCATGAGACAGAGCTGAGGAACCAGGAAAGAAAACTGAGTCATTTACAAAGGTTATACAGGCCCCAAAAGAATCTTTCACAGATTTCTTACAAAGACTGACTTCAGCAGTAAAGAGAATGGTCCCAAATTCAGAAGCTAGCCAGATAATAATCGAATCTTTGGCTTTTGAGAACATGAATGCAGCATGCAAGAGAATAATCAGGCTGCTAAAGGCAAGATCTGCCCCCTTGGAAGACTGAATTAGAGACATGTTTAATGTTGAAGCTCATGACCATGATGATATGTGGATAGGAGAAACAATTTCTAGAGGTTTGAGAGATGTCAGATGTTTTGGATGTGAAAAGCAAGGACATTTGAAAAGGGACTGTAAACAGGGCATTCCTAGAAACCATGTTTCCTCAAGGAACAATGGCAAAAGAATGCCCATTCCTTCTGGAGTATGCAGAAGGCATGGTAAGGAAAAACACTGGACCAACAAATGTAGATCAGCAAGGGACAGGCAAGGTAATCCTTTGCGTTGACCTTTGGGAAACTCCCAGAGGGTCCTCAGGCAGGACCCCCACAGAAAATCCAGTTCAAACCTTTCCTGCAGCCATAGAGGAAACCCATACTTAGAGCAATTAAATAACCAAATGCCTAATGGAATAAATCAGGCTGCTCAGGATGATGAAACAGCTGAGACAGGAAAAACAGAAAATTCAGGAGAAACCATAAGGCAAATTTTATGGCAAACTTCTATAAATGAACAAAGACCAAAATAACAATGAAAATAAATGGTGTTTTGTTGTCTGGTCTGGTAGACACAGAAGCTGACGTGATCATAATTGCACCAGAATTTTGGCATCCAACTTGGCTTCTTCAGGAGGTAAACGTTCATCTGTTAGGAATTGGAACATTATCTCAAGTGAAACAGAGTGCAAGATTGTAGCTAGAGTTTTCCTGCCTTGCCCACAGTCAGGACAAATCTCTGTCATGCCCCAGTCCCACAGCTGCTCAGACCCAACCAAGTAAACACAGAGACTTATATTGCTTACAAACTGTATGGCCGTGGCAGGCTTCTTGCTAACTATTCTTATAGCTTAAATTAATCCATTTCCATAAATCTATACCTTGCCACATGGCTTGTGGCTTACCGGCATCTTCACAGGCTGCTTGTCATGGTGGCGGCTGGCAGTGACTCCTTCTGCCTTCCTGTTCTTTCTTTTCTCCTCTCTGTTAGTCCCGCCTATATTTCCTGCCTAGCCACTGGCCAATCAGTGTTTTATTTATTGACCAATCAGAGTAATTTGACATATAGACCATCCCACAGCACAAGATGGCTTGAATGTATAGGTCCAGAAGGACAGAGAAGAAAATTAAAACCACATATAGCTCACATAGCTATGAACCTGTAAGGTCGAGGCCTGTTGCAACAGTGGAATACTCAGATTAACATTCTTCCAACCTCAGAAACAAATTATAAACTAACACATGTTCCTAAGAGAAATATTAGAAGGTATTATTCTAATGAGTGGTCACCAACCATCCATATTATACTAGAACATAGCACAATAACTGATGACTTCCAAAGACACCAACAGCTCTACCTTTAAAATGGTTAACAGACAAGCCTGTATGGGTTCATCAGTGGCCTTTAACAATAGAGAAACTCCAGGCTTTAGAAGAGCTGGTAGAAGAACAGTTAAATGCTCAGCATATTGAAGAATCAAACAGCCCTTGAAATACCCCTGTATTTGTTATTTAAAAAAATATGGTAAATGGAGAATGGTAACAGACCTTAGAGCAATTAACAAAGTAATTCAGCCAATGGGATTTCTACAATCTAGAATTCCTTTGCCTATTCTGTTACCAAAAGGCCTCTCATAGTTATTGATTTAAAAGACTGTTTCTTTTCAATACCCTTACAAGAACAAGACAGAGAAAGATTTGCCTTCACGGTGCCTACTTACAATAATTCTCAACTGGTTAAGAGATTTCAATGGAGGGTCCTCCCACAGGGAATATTGAATAGCCCAACCCTGTGCCAATATTTTGTACAACAGCCATTGGAAGTGATATGTAAAAAATTTCCTAAATCCATAATTTATCATTATATGGATGATATTTTACTAGCTGACTCAAATGCAGATACTTTAGAAAGAATGTTTGAAAAAGTAAAGAAAATTTTGCCTTGTTGGGGATTACAAGTTGCTCCTGAAAAGACACAAAGAGGAGATTCTATTAATTATTTAGGATATAAAATAGAGCTACAAAAAATTAGACCCCAAAAGGTGCAAATTAGGAGAGATCAACTACAGACTCTTAATGACTTTCAAAGTTTATTTGGAGACATTTCTCATCTATAATCTATTGTTGGGGTAAAACATGATGAACTGACTAATTTGTTCAAAACCTTAGAGAGTGACAAGGACTTAAATAGTCCAAGAGAATTATCACCTGAAGCTAAGAAAGAACTGGA
The DNA here is from genome assembly GCF_004664715.2 of Peromyscus leucopus. Taxonomy (NCBI): domain Eukaryota; kingdom Metazoa; phylum Chordata; class Mammalia; order Rodentia; family Cricetidae; genus Peromyscus; species Peromyscus leucopus. The sequence continues at coordinate 66,027,927 of NC_051069.1, forward strand.
TTTGGTAGAAAAGAAAGTACATGAAGGACACATGGATCATATCGATCCAAAGCTGGATTGCATTTTGGTTATTTTACCCTCTAGGCATTCTCCTACAGAGTATTAATACAGAGGGAAAATATTATATTGGAATGGATATTTTTACTCAATAAACTGAATAAAAAATTAAAAACTTATGTGGAAAAAATCTGACTTGATTTACAAAGAAAAATTGAGACTTTGTAAATTAGCAGGAATAGACCCAACAGTAACTGTCATACATTTAACTAAGTAGGACATTGAAAAAATGTGGACAGAAAGTGAACCTTGGCAAAGAATATACAGTAATTTTTTTTGGAGACATTAACAGCAAATATCCCAAAAGCAATAGAATTGATCTTATGAAGAGAGCTGATTGGATTTTGCCTCGAATTGTATGGGAAAACCCCATATCTGGAGTCTATACATTTTATACAGATGCAAACAAACAAGGAAAGGCAGGTTACAAATCTGAAATTTTAAGTAAAGTGGTTCAAAGTCCTTATAATTCAGTTCAAATATAGGAATCGTATGCTATTCTGTTGGTATTAATGGATTTTTCAGAACCTCTGAACATAGTAACTGACTCTCAGTATGCTGAAAGAGTGGTATTACATATTGCGACTGCAGAATTTATCCCTGATGCTTCAGAATTAACTTCACTATTTATTCAGCTACAAGATACAATCAGGAAAAGGAGTCATCCTTTATATATAACTCACATCTGATCCCATACAGGTCTGCCAGACCCTCTGGCACAAGGTAATGAGATTGATAAATTATTGATAGGAAATGTGCTGGAGGCCTCAGAATTTCATAAAAAAAAAAAAACATTATGTCAATAATAAGGGCTTAAAAAAGGATTTTTCCATAACCTGGCAACAAGCCAAAGAAATAGTAAAGAAATTTCCTACTTGTTCCTTCTACAATCAGATGCCATTACCAGCAAGATGTAACCCAAAGGGTACTCAGAGGAATGAAATCTGGCAGATGGATGTGTTTTACTTTGCAGAATTTGGAAAATTGAAATATGTACACCATACCATTGATACTTATTCAGGATTTTATTGGGCAACTGCTTTGAGTTCTAAAAAAGCTGATTCTGTATTCACTCATTTGCTAGAAGTTATGGCCTTCATGGGTATACCTGCACAATTTAAAACTGACAATGCTCCAACATATGTCTCTGTTAAAATGAAACATTTTTTTGGTTATTACAACATAAAGCATATTACAGGTATACCACATAATCCTACAGGCCAAGCAGTTATAGAAAGTTCAAACAGAACTCTAAAGGATATGCTAAATAAACAGAAAGGGGTAACAAAAACCCCCAGAATAAATAGACTGCATAATGTTCTATTAACTTTGAATTTTCTCAATGCTTATGAGAAAGCAACAACAGTTGCAGAGAGACATTGGATAGTAGAAAAAAATTACAGAATTAAATCAGCCTATATACTTTAAGGATGTGCTGACCTCAGAATGGAAACCAGGATATGTGTTATGTTGGGGATGAGGTTTTGCTTTTGTTTCTACAGGAGAAGATAAGCTGTGGATACCATCAAAATGTATCAAAAGGGTTTGATTTGAACAAGAGAGACCTCTTAATTAGAGGAGGTGATAGTTCATCAACCAGCATGTCCATCCAATTTAAACTAACTTATACCATTAACACATGCCTTTTCATTTAATCAGATACAACTTGCCAAAAGGGAACCTGTAGCATGAATCTTAAAATGTCTTATTAATAAAAACAAGCCTGAGGCCAGTTATTGGGGTGAATGCTGGAAGATAAGAGATGCAGAACAAGCCACAGCTACCTCACCTCGCCAGTTCCTTAACTGATCCTGTTTCCTCAGGCTGGAAACCTCTCAGCTGAACTGTGCTGCTCAAAAGCCTAAAAGCTTAACTAGGCAAATGCTTCTAGTTTCTGGTCCTCATGCCTTATATATCTTTCTGCTTTCTATCATCACTTCCTGGGATTAAAGGCTCGCTTTCTGGGATTAAGGGCATGAGTCACCATGCTTGGCTGTATCATTGAACAGATGGATCTCTACCTCGGAAATGCTAGGATTAAAGGTGCGAGTGCCACCATTTTCTAGCCTCTGTATCTAGTGGCTGTTCTGTCTCTGACCCCAGATAAGTTTATTAGCATGCACAATATTTTGGGGAACACAATACCACTACAGGAGCCTCCACAAAATTAGCCTTGGGGAAAGGATTTTGTTTTTTTCTTTTAGGGAATGAAGGCTAAGGAATCTGAAGAACACTAGACAAATGAGACATTTGAAGAAAAAGGACAAATCATCTAGAAAAAAATGTCCCAAGAAAAAGAGTAAAATGGCCGATTGGTATATCATCTATAAAATTTCTAAGATCTATAGTCTTCCTAAATGTTTGTTTCTGCTCTTCTCTAAAGAAATTTAACACTACTGGCTTTCTTGTAGTCCCAGTTTAATTAAAATTTAAAGCTGGCTTTGGAGTTGGAGAATGGCTCTCTCCTTCTTTAAACTCAAGCATGTTGTTAAAAGGAAAATGCAAACTTCCTGTATCATGCCAGAAGAAAGAGCCATCTTCTGATATGGGACAGTAGAAAAACCAAATTAATTAAGGGACTATTCTATTACTACTAATCTCAATTCTTTGATTCTAATCTGATTCTTTAAACTTTTCTTTAAGTATGAATTTTATATCAAAACTTACAAGATATATACTTTTTAAACTTTGTTAAGATATTAATGGTCATGTAGAGCACTAACTAATTCTAAAAAAAAGGGGGGCTTCATTTAGCTGCCTATACATGTCTTTGAGTCTCTTATCAGTTTTCTGTAGGAAATCACAGTCAGACCTAACATCAACTGAAGTCTCCAGGAAGAAGATGGGGCCCCACAACAAGAATAATACCACGTGGACAATAATAATATCACTAAGCTGACAAACATCATCTACAGATCAGCTTTGGAATACAAAGTGCTCAGAGCAATTTTGAGAAGACTTGCTGGGATGATCCAGTTTCAAAGACTACTTAAATAAGGACTTGAGATAAACCCTGAACTTTAGCATTATGCTCAGACTGGATAATGAAGGATATAGTTACCTTTCCTAGAATTTGACAATTAACCCAAAATTTTTCTTTTCAAAATAAAGATACCTTTGCCCATAGCCATCAGGAAGCAATTTTAAGAATTTGAAGCCCACATTCCCAAAGAGGTAGTTGGGGAGGGTGGTTTTTTGGCCTTTTAATGGGTTTTTGGTCTGGGATAATTTTCATTGTTTACGAGGATTGGTTACAAGTTTTTGTTAAGGGTTAGGAAAAGGGCTAAGCAAAGGATATTAGATTTAAGGTTATTGTTTAAAAAAAAGAAAAGAAAAAGAAAAAGACAATTACTAGATTTTAATACTTTACATTGGATTGGATTGTTTTATATTGTATACAAATTATATATATTGCGATTGATATTATTAAAAAATGTCATACATTTATTTCTAATATTGTTCAAGATATTGTACTTGTACCATTCATTTAACAATGTAATGCAATTTGCTGATCCTTGAATGTTATTATTACCAACTATTAGGATATAAAGAAATGAAAGTTAGTAGTTAGACATTACAGTTGAACTTGTACTTATATTAGGTGTGTTTTCAAGATCGAGCAGATATATTTTAGATAGACAGGTCACCTTCAAACCCTTCAGAGAGCTAAAGAATATGGCATTTAAAATGTTTTAATAACTTAGAAAATTTTTCTTTTTTGTTATGACTATGAGACATGTCAGCTCCTGGCAGTATCAATCTACTTCAGAGAAAATATGGGCATTGGAGAAACAGCATATGGAGTTAACTTTCACTGTGGCAAAAGTTAGCCACTGGACAACAAAGTATCCTCAAATCAACTGCTGACAAACAGGACAAAATGGACAGACAGGACATAAAACAAAGGACTACCAATTCTTGCCAAAACAAGTGTGGTTGTGGCTTTAACAAAAGGCATCTTCTGAGGTCAGGACAACATGGCACCATTCCTGAAGTGGCCTTTGCAATTCAGAAAAGGTACAGTGCCCTTTTCTTTGAAGGCAGCTGAACAGGCAGTGGGCAATGGCTTCTGATGTGCAATGGAACAGCAGCTGAAACAGTTATTCTTGAAGAGTAACTAAGCTCACACCTCTCAATAGTAGACTGGCATTTAATAGGGGGATATGGAGAAGAAGGGGATGCTGAGATGAAGACACACACACACACACACACACACACACACACACACACACACGAAGAATGTACAGCTGAATTTCAAAAACATCAACAATTTCCAGAATTTAAAATCCTGAATCACAACATGACACTAATGGAATTCAGGTGTTTCTGGTACATGGACTGCTCTCACCCAATGTGAGGTCGAACTGTTGACCTTGTGTACATCCTACTTCACAAATGAGTCTGTCAGATACACTAAGCCTCTAGGCTGAAAATGATGCCCCAATACTGCGAAGCAACCTCAGGTGACTGCCCAGAGAGCTGGCTGTTTTTGTCAACTCACATTTCTTTTGGAAGCTGCTTGGATGCACTTCCTGTTTTCATTTTTTTATTAGGTAATATTATTTCCTTCTTGGGTCTCTGAGGGAGTTGAAGATTAGATAGTTATAGTTTCCCTTATTAAGAATTTCAGAAAAGAAACTCACTAAAGAGGTGTAAGTGTATAAATTTGAAAGATGTTATAAGATAGTTCTATTAGTAATATAAGTTAGGATAGAAAGTGAATCAGGTGCATTTTAGACTTAGATAATACATTTCTCCCAGCCTACTAACCACACCTAACCCTATTTAGCTTACAAGATCAGGAACATTCAGGGTGGCATGGCCCTAGATGGTATCTGTCTTATAAGCTCTAAAGTTTTCCTCTGATGCTGTCCCAGCATAGCCTATTTTGGGTGGTCCTCTGTTGGTAAAACACTAAAATACATGTGCTCCCACTATTGAGTTTCTCATTTTGTGAGGGACAAATAAAAAGAAGATATTTCTCCTTTAAGTTGGATGGAGTGGTTTGTGTTGAGTACAATCTTTGTTTTGAGTAGAGGGGGGAAATCTCACAATTACAATGCAAGCAAATAAATCTACATAGAAAATCCATCTGAACTAAGCCCCAGGCACCCAAAAAAGATTGAAGCCACTTTAGGTTGTACCATCTTCTTACTGTGATCTCTTGCTACTGTTTGTACTGTCTTTTCGCTGTGGTCTCTTGCTACTGAGGCAATGTAAATACAGATCGTAAGCTCCCTAGTCTCTGTGACTAGTCCAGTAGGGAGCACATCTCCCCACCTACTTTCATAAAAGATCAAGCAGCAATGGTATATGCAAACCAGTTGGCCCACAACAGAGGTTAAATCAGCAGAAGCTTTAGGCCCCACCACGGCTTGTGTAGCAATTATTATACTATACTATACTATACATCATATTATATTATATTATATTATATTATATTATATTATATTATATTATATTATATTATTATATTATATTATATTATATTATGTTACGTTATGTTACATTACGTTACATTATATTATTATATTATAGATCATCATCCATTATAATCATTGTTGTATTTACAGGAACCATCAAGAACTATCTTCCGAGAAGCAATGAAGCAATAAAGTGAAAGTGTAGGAAAGCTTTAAGTAGTATAAATAAAGAAAGCCATTTAGGAGAGGAACTAGGGGAACTCTCCTCCACTGCTGGTGGGAATGCAAGCTTGTGCAACCACTTTGGAAATCAATATGGCGCTTTCTTAGAAAATTGGGAATCAATCTCCCCCAAGATCCAGCTATACCACTCCTGGGCATATACCCAAGAAATGCTCAATCATACCACAAGAGCACTTGCTCAGCTATGTTCATATCAGCATTGTTTGTAATAGCCAAAACCTGGAAACAACCTAGATGCCCTTCAACTGAAGAATGGATAAATAAATTGTGGCACATATACACAATGGAATACTACTCAGCAGAGAAAAACAATGACATCATGAGGTTTGCAGGCAAATGGATGGATCTAGAAAAAATCATCCTGAGTGAGGTCCCAGACTCAGAAAGACAAATATTGTATGTACTCACTCATAGGAAGATGCTAGATGTGGAACAAGGATGACTGGACTGCTACTCACATCACCAGTGAGGCTACCTGGAAAACGGGACCCCAAAAAAGACATGGAAAAATGGATGAGATCTACATGAACAGCCTGGTCATGAGTGGGAACAGTGAAGGGCGACGGTCGAGGGAAAGAGAGTGGGAGATCCTAGCTGGATCAAGAAAAGAGAGGGAGAACAAGGAATAGGAGACCATGGTAAATGAAGACCACACGAGAAGGGGAGGAAGCAGAGAGCTAGGGAGGCCCACGGAGATCCACAAAGATACCGCCAGAAAAGACTGCTGGCAATGGACGAGAGACGGCAGGAACTGACCTACTCTGGTGATGGGATGGCCAAACACCCTAATAGTTGTGCCATAAACCCCATTCAAGGACTGAGGAATCTGGATGCAGACATCCACGGCTGGGCCCCTGGTGGAGCACTGGGAGTCTAATTAGTGAGAAAGAAGAGGGTTTATATGAGCAAGAATTGTTGAAGCCAAGGTTGGATAAAGCACAGGGACAAATAACCAAATGAATGGAAGCACAGGATCTATGAACCAAAGGCTGAGGGGCCCCCAACTGGATCAGGCCCCCTGAATGGGTGAGACAGTCATTTGGCTTGATCTGTTTGGGAGGCAGGTGTGCATTGGTGCCGGGTCCTGGGCTCGTTGCATGAGTTGGCTGTTTGAATCCTGGGACTTATGCAGGGACGCTTGACTCAGTCTGGGAGTGGGGGACTGGACCTGCCTGGACTGAGTCTACCAGGTCGATCCCGGTCCTCGGGGAGACCTTAATCTGGAGGAGTTGGGAATGGGGGGTGGTCTGGGGGAAGGGGAGGGGGGCGAGAGGGGGAGAACAGGGGAATCTGTGGCTATTATGTTGAACTGAATGGTGTTGTAAAATAAAAAAAAGGAAAAAAAAAAGAAAGAAGTGATACAGCTACAAGGTCTAATGACAGCCAGAAAACCCTGGAAGACACAAAGAAAGACCCTGCTCCATAGCCTCTACAAAGACTGTAGACTTGCTGGCAGTTATGTCTTATTCTAACTGTATTGCTGTAGCATAACCTATACTGGATAATTAGTAGGTAAGAGCAAGCCCTTTCTCATGATTATTGACCTTAGCAGGTCCAAAAAGAAGGATCAAGTGCACTCAGTGTCTGATAAGGATTGTATTTTCTGTGCAAATGCTAATGTTTCTTCCGTCCATAGATGGCTAAATAAGCACACTTACCAGACTTCCTTGTTTGGGGAGGGGAAAGTAGTGTGACCAGTTTCAAACTTCCAAATTATGTGATCAAAAGTTGGATGTTACTCACCTCCCATATGCTGTGGATATCACTCTATAAATAAAACACTGATGGCCAGTGACCAGGCAGGAAGTATAGGCGGCACAAAGAGAGAGGAGAATTGGGGAAACAGGAAGAAGGAGGAGAGACACTGCAGCTATGGCCAGGACAAGCAACTTGTAAAAACGCCGGTAAGCCACCAGCCATGTGGCAAGGTATAGATTTATAAAAATGGGTTAATTTAAGATATAAGAACAGTTAGCAAGAAGCCTGCCATGGCCATACAGTTTGTATGCAAAAAAAAAAAAAAAAACCAGCAAGAAAAGGAAAATTTCTTATGTATGAATCACTTTCCAGTGTATCTCAAAGGAGAGAGGCATTATTTTTGCCAAAGTAAGGAAGTAGCTTCTCCAAGGAGAAGAAGCCAGTATAAATTCCACATAATTATCCATTATTACTAAACAAGACTCCATTATATCTTCAAAGTTGATATCTGAAGATTGGACTCACCAGGGAGTTTTTGTATTTCTCTGTAATTCTTCATAGTGGGTTTTGTTCTTTTTTGACTCCCATATTGTAGGCACTATGACTCTAAACTCAGGAGAAATGGTTCCCATATTTTGGCATTTCATTTTCTGAGAAAAATAAATAAGATGTTGAGTTAAAAGATTAGAAGTCTCATATTAATTAGCATCAGCTCCATCCCCTGTTAGCACTTGATGCAATTTCATGAAATTTTGGGATCTGGAAACCATAGTTTCATACTATCTGAGAAGAGATAGATAAGGAAGGGGGAGGGGAGGGAGAGGGGGAGATAAACAAATAAGTAGAGATACTTACTTTTAATGGATGGGATTAAAATCTAAATAAAGATTAGTGATACATCTATATATGAGATCATGTTAGGAGAGAAGTGTTGTTTGAATCTTAGATGATCTTATGATTAAAAAAATAACCCAGACCCAGATATCAGAGTAAAAGCTGAAAGATCAGAGAAGCAGAACAGTCAGCCACTAGTTCTTACCTCAAAATCCTCCTAAAGAGAATGAGTTCCTTTTGCCCATGCCTTATATACTTTCCTCTACCCTGTCATATTACTTCCTGGGATTAAAGGCGTGTGTGCTTCCCATGCAAAGTCATAAGATCTCAAGTACTGAGATTGAAGGTATATGCCACTACTGCCTAGCTCTAAGTCTAAACTAGTGGCTGGCTCTGTGCTCTGATTCTCAGGCAAGTTTATTAGGTCATAAAATATATCACCACATTTTCCCTTTTTTGTCTAAAATAATAAGAAGGTTATAACTAATATAAGAAAAACTATATACTGTAAGTACACTAAGTATATATAATATATACAGTCAAGAATTACATTAATAATTTTCAGTCCATTAACATTTGACAGATTAAGAGAAAATACTCCATTATATATCCTATTTTTGTGAGACTAAAATGTTGTACCTAATTCACTTTCTATCCTAATTTGTATTACCAATCAAAAATTATCTTTTGATGTCTTTCAAACTTATACACTTTACACATCATTTGTGAGGTTCTTTTATAGATTTGTTAATAAGGACAACTATAACTATAACTATCTAATCTTAACTCCCTCAGAGACCCCTGAAGGAAATAATATTACCTAAGTAGCAGGAAGTGCAAACAAGTGACTTCAAAAAATGTGAGAAATGACAGAAACAGTTGGCTGCCTGGGCAGTTACCAAAGATTTCTCTGCACTGTTGGGGCATCCATCTTCAGCCTACAGGTCTAACATATCTGATAAACTCATGTGTGAAGCAGCATTTTCTAAAGGGACTTCCTACCTTGTCTTGGTAAGATTTGGCAGTCCTTTCTTTTGGGCCCTGCTTGTCTATTTTGGATAGCATGTTGTTAGCAGTCGAGGCAAGGGCAATTTCTTGCTCAGTGGCTAATTTGCCACAAAGGAATTAAACTCCATATGGATTTTCTTTGATAACCACCATGTTCTCTGAAGTACATTGGTGCTATCAGGAGCAGACATGTCTCATTTTTATTAAAAAAAAATCTATGTAATTAAAACATCTTAAATGCCATATTCTTTAGATCACTGAAGTGTTTCAAGATGACATGTCTATCTAAAATATATCTGTTTGATTTTGAAAAATGTACCTAATGTGACTACAAGTTCAATTGTAATAACTAACTGCTAACTTTCATTTTTTTACATCCTGATTAGTTCTTAATAACACCTTTCAAGGACTAGCAAATTTACATTACATTGTTAAATGAACTGTATAGGTACAATACCTTGAACAAGATTAGAAGTGTATGTACAATATTTTCTAACAAAATTAATCTCAAATTTGTATCAATATACATAATTTTATACAATATATAAAAATATGATCCAATGTAAAATATTTATAACTAGTAGTTGCTTTCTAAAAGTAGATTAAATAATTTAACTTTTTATATTATCATATCTATATTCTTTTTCTTTTCAGAGTAGATTCAATAATCTACTCTTTATCAATCATATCTATATTTTTCAGAGTTGATTCAATAATCTACTTTTTATCTTATATAGCTATATCCTCTTATTTTTCTTCTGTTTTTTCAAATAAGAGCCCTAAATCTAACAACTTGTAGCCAACCATCCTAAACAATGACAATTATCCATAACCCAATGAACAACCAAAAACCATCCATTCCACCTCTTGGGAATGTGGTCATTGTGTTCTTAAAATTACTTCCTGCCATCAGGGGGTGAAGGTATCTTTAGGGGAAGAAAAATTTAGGATTAATTGTCAAGTCCTGCAAGAGGTAGCTGTATTATTTGTTGTCCAGTCTCAGCATAATGCAAAAGTATAAGGCTTGTCTCAAGTCCTGGCTAGAGTAGTCTATGAGGCTGTATCATCTCAGCTAGCCAACTCAATATTGTTCTGAGCAGTTTGTAGTCCAAAGTCAATCTTTGGGTGGCACTTGTCAGCTTAGTGGTATTATCATCATCCTAATGGAATCATCATTGTGGGGTGCCATAATCTTTTTGGAGACTTCAAAGTCACTGTTAGGCATGGTCATGGTTCACTGCAGAAAATCTTTTTCATGTAACACTTTTTGTGGATGATTTGTCTTTTTTCTTCAGATGTCTCATTTGTCCAGTGTTCTTCAGATTCCTTAGCTGGATGCCTTCATTCTCCTGAAAGACAAAAACCAAAAACCATCCCCTTACCCTAATTTTGAAACATCTAACATTACTCTTTTTCTTCAAATCTCTGGAAATCACCTCTCCTATCCAAGTATCATCATGGTGTCATCATCTTTCCACCAGGTCTTTCATTTTAACTGGGTTCCAGCCTCTAAAACAGCTGTAACCAAAATTTTCCAATCTTGAAGGATAATTCTATTACAAGTTGACAACAAGTTTAACATCTGCTTTACAGAGAATGCATACCATATGAGACTATATGGTGACCTTGTTTACCACAATTGAAACATTTGACATTACTATTTTTCTTCAAATCTCTATAAATCACCTATCCAAGTATCATCATGGTCATGTGATTCAATATTAATTGTATCTCTGATCCGTTCCTCCAAAGGTGCTGATCTTGTCTCTAATGGCTTAATTACCCTTTTGCATATTGCATTAGCATTTTCAAAAGCCAAAGATTCAATTACTGTCTGTCAAGCTTCTGAATTTGATATCATTTTATTTACTGCTGAAGACAGCCTTTATCCATGAAGATTTCTTTTGGGCTCTGTATAACTTCTGTAAATGACTTAATTTTCTTTCCTACTTCTTCAATTCTGTCCCAAGTATTCAAGGCTGCCATGCAACATAGAACTAGGGTGTGGTCATCATATAAAGATTGCCTTTGTATATAGGCATAATCACCATCTCCAAGAAGTTGATCTTGGAAAATTTCCATACCTCTAGCCCTACATTGTTGTTCTATAGTCTTAGCTTTTTCTTTCCACAAGGTCTTCCATTGTAACTGGTTTCCAGACTCTAAAACAGCTGTAACCAAATTTTTCCAGTCTTAAGGGATAATTCTACTACAAGCTGACAATGAGTTTAACATCTACATTACAAACAGAGAATGCATACCATATAAGACTGTAGTTTCCTTGAATGTCCTCAAATCTACCATTTGCACACGAGTCCAATCAGTTTGTACACAGTCTTGAGCATTTGGAAGTTCCTATAAGGTTACCAGATAGATTAAAATTGGCTTAACTCAACAGCCTTTACAATGTCTTTCAGCAGTTAAAAATATAAAAGACAATATAATCCAGACTCTCTGTGTAATTTCCATCTTTACATGGTTTATTTTTTATACTACTTTTACTGTGTCTTTAAAGACTTTATTTTTTTAAATTATCTATTTCTTTATATAACTGTCTATCCTCCTTTTTCTCTTTCTTCCAAGTCAATGTGCATTTTTACACATAATGTAAACCATATAGAGTTTTATTCCATCTGAATCTGTCTTTTTGTGAATCTATTGCTAAAATTGAAGCATGGCTAGTATTGAAATAGCAGCCTTGGCTGCTTGCTCTGCCCATCTCAGCTTTCCAACATGGTAAAGGTAATCCACTGCCAGCTCTGGGGATCATGCTCTCTGCCAACTCTGGGAGGCAGTGGGTCTATGCCTCTATCAAGTAGTGTGTAGCCTGGAAACTTTTTTTTTTGGCTATACTAGCAAAAAGTTAAATCTACCATGCAGTGCATTACACATCTTGGAGATACCTCTGTGTACCATGGCAGGAATCCACCATGCTGTAGGTCAAGACCACATGCCACAAACCTGCCATACTATATAGCTCAAGATCGCAGGCCACAGTTTGTCTGAAAGATACAACTAGGAATCTATTTTTAGCTCCATTTTAGAATCTTTTTAAAAAGTTTTCTCATGTTTTGGGTCAAAATTCTTGTTACCATGTCTGGGCACTAAATGTAAGATGAATTGTTAAACAATCTTATGGATAAAAAACCCAAAGCCAGATATTGGGGGGAAGACTGAGAGATCAGAGGATTAGAATGAGCCACAACCAACCTCACCTTACCAACTCCTCACCCTCTAGAGAGAGCTACTTCCTGTATACTCATGCCATATGCCTTTCTGTGCCCCGCAATCCTACTTCTTCTTTCCACTAAGCCCTATCACTTCCTGTCTTTCTGTCCAGACCTCCAGACCTCTATGGTTAACTAGCACTGGGATTAAAGCCATGTGCCTCCATGCCTGGCTCTGTTCTCAGTGGGGCCTTGCACTCACAGAGATCCAGATGGATCTCTGCCTCCTGAATGGCAGGATTAAAGGTATGTGCTACCACTGCCTGACCTCTGTGTTTAATATAGTGGCTGGCTTTTTCCTCTAATCCCCAGATAAGCTTTAATAGTATGCACAAATAAAATATCACAATTATCTCATTAGATGAAGAAAAAGCCTTAACAAAATTCAACACCCTTCATAATAGAAATCCAGGAGAGATCAAGGATAAAGGGGACATAAGTAAACATAATTAAGGCATATTACAGAAAGTACAGGGCAAACATCAACTTAAATGGAGAGAAATTAACAGAAATTCCACTAAACTCAGAAACAGGACAGGGCTATTGAATCTCTCCACACCTGTTGAAGTCTTAGCTAGAGTAATAAGACAATTGACAGAGATAAAAGCAATCATTAGCCACTAGGGAATGGAAATCAAAACTGCTTTGAGACTTCATCTTGTAACTGTCAGAATGGTGATAAAATAAGTGACAACTCATTCTGGCAGGAAGTGGGGTAAGAGGAAAACTTACACATTGTTGATGAGAGTACAGACATATAGCCACTATGGAAATCAGTGTGATAGTTCCTCAGGAAGATGGGAATAGATCCACTTCAAAATCCAAATATACTACTGTTGTGGAAGAGAATATTTGTTTAATTATGTAAAGATGTGTTGTACTTGTTTGTGTTGTAGAATAATTGTTTAACTAAAGGTGTGTTGCTTTTGTTTATGCTGTATTTGAAGATGTATTGCTTCTTTACTCTGCCTACCTAAGGCCCCTGATTAGTCTAATAAAAAGTTAAATGGCCAATAGCTAGGGAAAGGAGGCATAGGCAGGGCTTCTGGCCAGAAAGAAAGGGGGAGCTACACAGCGAGGCAGGGGCTAGCCAGCCAGGGGAGTAAGAACCAGGAAAGCAGGATGGATAGTAGATAGATGAGGTAAACATGAGCTGAGGCAGCACACAGATTAATAGAAATGGGGTTAATTTAAGTTTTAAAAGCTAGCTAGAAACTATTATAAGCTAAGGTCAAGCATCCATAATTAATAAATCTCTGTGTCATGGATTGAGGGCTACATATCACTCTTGGAAATACACGTTTCATCCTACCACAGAGATACTTGCTTAACCATGTTCATTGCTGTCTTCATAATAGCCACAGATTGAAAACAACTTAGATGTTCCTCACCAGAAGAATGAATAGAAAAATTCGATACATTTACAAAGGTATATTACTCAATCATTTAAAAAATGACATTATGAATTTTCAAATAAATGAATAAAAGTAGAAAAATAATCCTGAGTGAGATTTCCCAGACCCAAAAAGATAAATATAACATTTATTAAACTACTTGTGGATATTACCATTGAAGTCAATGATTACCAAACTACAATTTATAGAATCACAGAGGGTAGACTTAGAGTAAGGGGCTAGAGTTATTTAGGAAAGGGAAATAGAATAGATATTAATGCATGTATGTGGGGGGAGTCTGAAGTTGGAGGATCAAGTGTGGAGGGGAGGGAAGAGGAGGCACTTGAGGGAATGTAGGGAGATACTTCTAAAATTAAGGGGCATTTGAGAGGGAGAGTTTTACCTAATAGAAACCTCCTAACATATATACATATATGAAGGCAATCTAAATGTCATTGCCAAATAATGGGGGAGACCGAGCACTAACTAGCCATCTCTTGTCACCTGACAAAGCTTTTAATAACAGGGTTTAGTTACACCTAACTGAGTTGTTGACCAAAGGGGCCCAATCAGAATCACCATTACTCTTGCTCTTCACAAACTAGCAGAAAGAACCTATTGCTGGCAATAACATCTACACAACTCATTGAAGATGAAGATGTTGAGCCACTAACTACATAGAGCATTCATCCCTAGGACCCAGATTCTTTGGTACACAAGCATACTCTGTATGCTCATAAAAGAGAACTGTAAACACCAAGCCAGCCACAAACCCTTTGTTCTACAATTTGTGTCACCACATGCAAGTGACACAAATCTTGTGGGAATAAGCAACCAATAACTGATTTTACTTAAGGCACACTCCAGGAGATGGAACCCATACCTGACACTGCTTGAGTGACCAAGAATATGAGAATAGGTAGCTCAAAGACATGCAGCAAAAAACAAATAATCCTCATCTAAAAAATAAATAAATAAATAAAAAGAAAAAGAAAAATGGTAGCAATAAAACTACTCCTAATGAAATTCTGCTATAATCATATATCAGTGCCCTGTTCCACTATCATAAGAGAAGCTTCCTCCTATAGGAGATGGGAACAAATATAGAGAACCACAGCCAGATATTTCACAGACAATGAAAAACCTTGGAACACTCAGCCCTAAATAGGCTATTTCCATCAAATCCCTTCCCTCAGAACTCAGGAAAATCTGTGGAAGAGGAGACCAAGGAGTGTTGATATCATATGGAATGGAGGACAAGAAAAAAACAAAGCCCTCTAAATCAACTGAGCCATGCTCATGCTCATATGAACTAACAGAGAAAGAAATAACAAACACAATGCCTGCATGGGTCTGTGCCAGGTTCTCTGTGCATATATTATGGTTTCCATTTTATTATTTTCATGGGATTTTTGAGTGTGCAAATGGGTGGGTGTATGACTCTTGTACCTTTTTTTCAGTCTTTTCCTTCTGTAGGCCTGTCTTGTCCAACTTTATTTTAAAATTTTTGTCTTATTATGTTATATTAAGAATAAAAAGAATGAATGAATGAACATAAACCTAGCCACTAGGGTAAAGGTTAACAACAGATCTGTTATTTATACCTGCTAGGAGAGGAAAAATCATTTTTTTTCCAATGGAGTGACACTGAGTATATCAATCACTCCATGACAGTTTTCATGTTCAGGAGAAATTGACTAACAATTTATTCTACAGTTATTTTGTGTACTTTTATTTCCTTACAGTTTGTTTTTGTGGTTGTTTTCTTGTTTGTTTGTTTGTTTGTGGACTGTTGTTATATTTTGTTTTCTAGGTTTGTAAGATTTTGTTCTTGTATTGGGTTTTGTTTTGTTTTGTTTTGTTTTTTGTTTTTTGTTTTTTTGAGAAAGAACTTGGTTTATCAAGGAAATTAGGGAAATTATGGTAGGACAATGGAGGAAAGCAAACTAGCAATAATGATGATAAAAGAAAGCCCTCTGTACAATGGTCTTCAAAAGATATACTTAACCCATTAGTTAGAAACTATCATAATCCCTTATATAGAGTAAAATTCTAAGAAGATAGGATTATTTGTTGGTCAACTTCTCTTGAACATGAAAACTGTCATGAAGTGGTTAATACACTCAGTGTCATTTCATTGGAGAAAACTGATTTTCCCTCTCGCAGCAGGTATAAATAAAAGATGTGTTGTTAACCTTTACCCTCATGGCTAGGTTTATGTTCATTCATTCAGAAAGTGTTTGGTGAGTAGGAAGCAGGAGAGCATCTGGATGAAGAATCTTGGGGGAGGGTAGTATCTGATTAAAATATATCTAAAATTAAATTTTTTTTAAAAAATAATTTTTTAGAAACATTCTAGCAATGTTTATTTTCTATATTCCATAAAATGCCAAGCATAACATTAAACAAAACGCAATTGCCTTTATAGGCAATCTATGATGGTAATTTATTGAGAGCCAGTGGTAGCAAAAGTCCATGAAAGTATACAACAGTGACAACTAGAGCTCAGAAGGTCAACCTATCAAAACTAAGGGTTCTGTTAGAAGAAACCGTCATGCAAGGTGTTATGAATTACTGTCCTTTGAATGAGTTGGTTGTTTCTTGTTGTAAACTTCTTGTGCAATAACAGCTATGATTCTCCCCATTTACCATGCAGCTCCATGTTATGTGTACATGTAATCTGATGATTGCATCTCAATCTTGGGCACAACTTTCCCTATACATTTAGGTAATTGGATAACTGTCCCCAGCTGTGTTTATTTTTCATTAACTTATATCTGGCCAGGGCCATTCTCCAGACAAAAGTATTTCAGCAAAGATACTTTGTTCCAAGGACAAATGCAGAGAAATAAACATTAGCTCATCTCACCCACAGATAGAGAAAAGAACCACTAACAATTAAATCCTCAACTCCTTACCTTCACAGCAGGGTTATTTACACAAGACCCTAACTTAAGAGATTTAATGCTCACATTCCTGTGATGATGTTTTAGCCATTTGCTAATTACTGAGTTAAGGCAGTTACTTTTCACTGACCTAAGGAGATTGCCTCCAGGCCAGGCAGGCGATAGGTGCCAAGCTTCTGTCTTGTGCAAATTAAATTTTTATTCTCCTCAGCCAGGTGCTATTCCTAGATTTTTCTCCTCAGCAATTACTCTGAGCAAAAGTGCTTTTACTAACCAAATTCTACATGCTCTGACATAGGTTGCTTAGCCACCTAGCATATGTCCCCCTCCCTATCAGAAAGCAGCTGCAGCTGGCATGAGGGGGAAAAGCGGCATCAAAGACTGTTTACTTTCTTGTGACTTATTGACCCCTAACATTCTACCTAGCCATTCTAGATTATAGTTTGAGTGCATAAATTCTCTAATTGATCTTAGCTTTTAGTTGACCCTACCAGTGACTCCCCTTTAGTCACTCCCCTTTTTTTGTTGTAATTGGAAGCTCACAATTACTGCTTTCTGTGTGGATCCTTATCCCTTCTCTCTGTGACCCTGAGAACTTAAAGCCTCACATCACTTTGCCAAAGCATTACTGTTTGGGTATATATACTGGCTCTATGAGAGCACTGGAGAGAATTGATTAACAAGAACAAAGATGAGGACGGAGATGTAAAGAACTAGGTAGAATGATGACAGAACAGCAGAAGGGACTGAGAGCAGAGAGGACTGAGAGCAGGAGCTAAGTATGAGAACAGAAAAGAAACTGTAGATAGAATTGACTTAGAAGAATAAAGTGAATGGACTAAAGCACTTAGTGTGCTTAGGTTAATTGAATATTCCTGAGATGCCACTTGTAGCATCTATTCTGGACCCTAATAGAAATCCCCTCAAGGCAGGCACTTGTGGGCAATGTGTTAGTAATTTCAAATCCAGCTCCTTCAACTATAAATTATTAGAAATTAAGATTACTTCTAGGGTCTGGAGAGATGGCTCTGCAGTTATAGGTGCTTGCTTGTTGCTCTTCCAGAGGCCCTGGGTTTCTTTTCCTACTGAAGATGATGTCTAATTATTTCCTCATATAATCAAGCCCAAGACTATGCAGAGGAGCAACTCAAGGATACACTTCCCGTAATACTGATCTTATCCATACAACCAAATCACTGCAAGAAACTGATTTACCATGTGGATAGATTTTTAAGTCTTATTTAGGACTCAGTATAACTTTGTAATTTGTAGGTTTAGTGTTACACAAATTCTAAATGGTCTTATAAAAACCCAGAGCCAGATATTGTGGTAAATATTGAAAGATCAGAGAGACAAAGGAAAAAGCCACTAGAGAAACTTCTCAATGAATCATCAGGCTGAATGGAAGGATAGATCCTATCTCTACAAATTCCCTGAGTGAATGCCTCTGAGTCCTCAGCTGAAAAGGCTAGTTCCTGTCTCCTTATATGCCTTTCTCCACCCAGTCATTTCACTTCTTTCCTAGTGCTGGGATTAATGGTGTGTTTGCTTCCCAAATACTGGTAGCAAAGGCATGAGATCTCAAGTGCTGGTATTAAAGCTATGTGACTCCCAAGTACTGAGATTAAAGGTATGTACCTCCACTGCCTGACTCTGTTTCTCTCCTAGACTGAATCAATCTCATATAATCCAGGGTGGCTTTGAACTCACAGAGATCCAGACAGATCTCTGCCTCTGGAGTGCTAGGATTAAAGATGTGTACCACCACTGCCTGGCCTCTATGTTTAATATAGTGGCTGGCTCTGGTCTCTGATCCTCAGGCAAGCTTTATCTGATACATAATATATCACCACAGTTTAGGAAATCCATCATTCCCAGCTGACTACATATGAATCTAGTGTCAAGAAAATTCTATGTGTCACACAATGTAGTGATTGCCAGAAAAACAACCACAGGACACAGCCCCTATCTTCCAAGATTCCACAGTTTAGCAGAAGAAATAAACTGTAAAGGAACTGCAAGTGAGTATGACAAGTTCTTCAGATACTATAGAACAAAATGTCTGGAAAACTCTGACTAAAACTCTCACTGTTAGTGAGGTCACAGCTAACTTGAAGCATAAATAGGACTTAGACATGGAAGTTGGCACCCTCCTGAAGTCACCCTAATCCTGCAGTGGACACCAGCAACTAATTACTGTGGTTTAGATTCCTGCTCTTACCAATCATGAGCTGAGTGGGTGTTGGCCTGCAGCCTATCTTCTTAAGATTTTTCTCTGTAAATAAGGATTATGATAGTTTCTAACTAATGGGTTAAGTATATCTTTTGAAGACCATTGTACAGAGGGCTATCTTTTATCATCATTATTGCTAGTTTGTTTTTCACCATTGTCCTTCCCTAATTTCCCATCAAGTTAGAATTTGCCATATATGTGTTTACATCTCAGGCACATTAGTCAGTTGGCTTTATGGTCATTCAGTGAAGTTTCTGACCAGAGCTTATAGGAACTCTCATAATCATTAACCAAATAGAGATTTGAATAATGAACATCAGGTTGGAATTGAAGGGGATTATTTCTTCAAAATTCCCCCATAATCATTAGAGACAAGCTGTTCTGCTAATTATAAAAATAATAACTGGGAGTGAATGGTGAAGTTGTTTGTTTACAATGATATTCGAGATAAACTTGCATGCATGGAGTTTTAATAAAGCAAATAAGCCATGTTAACTAAAGATTCTTAGAATGTATGGCTAATTGATAATTTAAAAGAATCATCATCAGCTGTAATCCCAGCACCATGAACACATGTAGCATTTTGATATAAATGTCTCCAGATTTTCTTCTGTGCACAAAAACATTGTTAAAACACCTACCATTCTGAATATCTGCTTTCTAACCCTACATTGTCCCCCACTCAACATCTCCAAAGCCCAGAATTGTTGCTAGAACACACTTAATCACTGGGTAAGTTATAATAGCTTGAAGTAAAAGCTCCAAGCTCTTCCCTTTGACTTACTTCTTCTAGGATACCTTACTTAGATGAAAACTCAAGGACCACAAAAGGCTGGGGGATCCCCCACAATTTATATCTATAACTAAATGAATAATTTATATCAGAACAAATGCTATATATCTAACCATCTTAGACTCAAATTCACTTAATGACCTCTGTACTTAACTGTGTTGTCTCTGTATATTAACAGAGAACTCACAACATAACTTATAACCTTATCCAGCTACTAATAAACAATATTATCTCTATTTTTTAATCAATATCTCCTACTTGCTTGGCATCACATGACACATGACAGCATGGCAGAATGCTGGCCTCAAATCCCTGACTACACTGTCATTATGAGAATATCAAGTCCTTACCTTGTGGGAGCCCGTTCTCAGGTTCCTTGTGGCTTTACCCAGCAGGTCCGAATAGAGGATGATCAGGACCACGGGCCTGAGTGCAGGTGTCTGAGATGGTCTGCACTTGGCTGTGCTGGGGGAGGAGGTTTTTTGCTCCACCCCTTGGCGTCTCTATAAAAACTCTGGGGCAGAGACAGTCAGGGCTCATTGGAATAGGTTCCAGGCCCTCTCGAGGCTATTCTTTATTTTCTATCTGTTTATCTCCGCAATATTCTCCACAATAAATCCTTCTATCTAATATTTCCTGCTGCTCGCACTCAAGAAAACTCTGGGGAGCTGTGGGGTTGGTGGGTAAACGCCCCACACTCACCTCTGACCTCTAAAGATATTCACAAACTCTTATTTTTATAAGAATAAAACTGTACTTGACATATCACTTAGTTGACTATTCATGTTAGTGAATAATTAGTGGCATCATGATTTATTTTCATATTAGTAAATATATATATATATATAACATCTGGTTCTTTGATTTTCTTTCATTTATTTTAATGGTTTTGTTGATGAAATGCTACCATAATTTATTAAGATAATTCTTTCTCATTGGAAGTTTATTTCCAAGCTTTTAGTGTTAAAATTAGTGTCTCTGAAACCCACTGTAATATACATCACTGGCTGTGTCTGATTATACTCAGTAGAAAATGAGCACCACATCTTGCTTATTTTTCAGCACAGCCTAACTTCCCCAGGTCTGTATCCAGGTAGCTAGAAGCTCATAACCATTTTGTTTCTAATGAAATTGCATGCAAATGGCCCAAGAAAATGCAAGCTTCCAAATAGGATTAATTGGTACCCCAGGTAACTCATGCTAAATTTCTAATAGAGCCTCTACAACAAAGGTAACTTCAGTACTCAATTCAGCTTTCAGAGGTAAGCTCCTTCTATGAAACACAATTAATAAGCAGAGATTATGGGACTAATTTCACACATCTGCTGAACCTCCCACTGTCCACTGCTGCTGAATTTCAGTCAGTTGTGAGGGTATAATTACTGGACCTCAAGTTACATTGATCCTGACAAGGGCAGTTGTGATGACTAGTCTTATGCAAACTTGACACACAGAATAAAATTAACTGAAAGGAGGGAGCCTCAATTGAGAAAATGCCTCCATAAGATCCCACTTAAGGCATTTTCTTAATTAGTGATTTATGCAAGAGGGCCCAGTCCATTGTGGGTTGTTCCATTCCTGAGCTGGAAGTCCTGGGTTTTATAAGAAAGCAGGCTGAGCAAGTCAGGGGAAGCAAATCAGTGGGTAGCACCTCTCTGTGGCCTTTGCATCAGCTCCTGCCTCTAGGATCCTCCTCTATTGGAGTGTCCATCCTAATTTCCTTCTATGGAAATTTAAGCCAAATAAACCCTTTACTCCCCAACTTGCTTTTTGTTATGGTGTTTTGTCATAGCAATAAAAACCCTAACTAAAACACCAATTTAGAGGATATTTAGGAAAAAATTAAGAAGAGCACATTGCTGTAGATCAAAGGCACTCTTTTCTAATTTCTAATAGCTCTCTCATAAGTGCAAAGAAGATTCTGGTATGAATCTCCTTGAAGGAAACTACAGTACCAGTTCTTCCAAACTCAAGGAAGTGTTACCATTCATGATTTGTATCTGAAATAAAAGCTCAATCATAAGTAATAATAGTAATGTTAGTATTCTATTTTAAAATCACAATAGTTCAAAAATATCATGTGGTTGAAAAAAGTTAAACTATGTAGCAATTTGAATGAGGAATGTCTCCTATAGGTTTGAATGTTTGAACACTTGATTTCCAGATGGTGGAGCTGTTTGGGAAAGTTTACAAGATGCCATCATACTAGAAGTTTGTCACTTGCAGAGGAATATGGGAGATCATAGCCTAGCACTACTTCCAGTTCTCTCTTTCTGCTTCATTCTTGCAGAAAAGATGAGTACTTTCAGGTTTCTGATCCTGCCACTTGTTCTCATGACTTCCTAACATTATATAACTTCTTATACCTCCAGAAAAATAAGCTTAAATAAATTCTCTCCACCTAACAACAATAAATAAATAAGGCACATGATGTCTTCTCAAAGGTAAATTGGTGACTAATACAGATAAACCTACTGATACCTGAGTACATTTTGCAGCAGGTTGACCCCTCTGCCATCCTGTCCAGCAGTCCTAAAAAAATCATAAACACACACACACACACACACACACACACACACACACACACACACACACAATGACAGAAAGAGAGGGAGAGAGAGAGAGCCTTTCCTTACAGGTGCTAGTTGTTTTTGTTTCAAGACCTGCCTTGTCCTCATTTAATAGAGCTGTCCATCACATGGTATAGTCCTGTATCTTTCAACATAACTGGAGATATGCAAGGTAGGTTGTCCAAACAAATTGCCCTGTGTCCTGGCAGATAACTGGTCAAGGGGCAGACTTACAACTCAATCTTTTGCAATGACTGCACTCACTGATAATAGCAAATTCAGAGGAATTGTATCCAAAAATTTTTAAGCCTGCAGATCATGTAAAACATAGAGCTACTCAATAACATCTCAGTAACTGCAAGTGTAGTAGTTAGTTTTGCATCACTTTGAATTCAAGAGAGGAATTGTTTATTTTGGCTCATGGTGTCAGATGGTTCAGTCCATTACAGTGAGGGAAGACATAGCAAAGCATCTGATACCAAAGAAAGACAGGAAACAGAGAGAGGGAGAAAACCAGAAAGGAGTCAGGGATAAGATACTCACAAGCCACTCACAGTGACTGACTTCCTCCAGCTATATATTTCCCAAACTTTTCATATCCTCCCAAGATAGCACCATAAGCTAGGAACCAAGCAATTGAAAAACAGATCAATGGTGCACATTTCAGATTTAAACTATAACAAGAACAATATTTTCTCAAGGTATGTTACAGAACATGAGAACTTTTAATTACTCCTTGGAGTGAATTTCTCTGACTTGCAATTAAAGAGAGAATATCTCAACAAATATGTTTATTTGACTTCTTTTTGGGAGGGCACAAGATAAGTTGTTTTCAGTGTAGTTCTGGCTGTTCTGGATCTCAGTTTATATACCAGGGTGTCCTGGAATTCAGAGATGTGACTGTCTCTGCCTCCTGAGTGCTGGGATTAAAGGCATGCACAAACAAGTCCAGCTTTTGATTTTTACAGAAGTCATCTCAATCTCAACCCACAGTTTGCCAAGGAACAGAGATTAGGAGGTTGGATAAAGTTCCTTCCCAAAGGATATATATATATCCTTTTCCAAGGGATCAAGGATAATTGGGAAGAAGAGGTTGAACAAGTGTCACACACAGTTAGTGGACAACTACAAGAAAGGTGTCTTCTGAAAACAAAGGAAAAGCAGCACTTACAGCGCCATAGTGATTGCAATAGCATTCACAAGCTTTATGCAAGCCCAAGTCAGATTTCACCCCAATATGGAAAGAGAAATTGGGCACCAAGTTCCAACCCTCACTGAGAAAGAACTACTGCCAGCAGCTAACTGCTGGGAAAGGAACAGTTAGATTTGTCTAAGTAAAGCCCCTGAGACGTCAAAGACACTCAAGTGGAAGAGTACACATTCAAGAATATCTGGTCTTAATATTAACACAAATTTTCCTAGATCAGGGGTCAGAGACGACACAAGTTTGGATGCAAAGAGAGGAGGGATGGATATGGGAAGAGTGGAAGGGAGGAAGGTTAAACTTGATCAGAATTCATTATATAAAATTCTCAAAGAACTAATAAAAAATAAACAAAAGACTGGTGCTAGAATGGGAAATTAATCATCATTCACATATAAGTTAGCTATATTGTGGAAATTTTGTTCTGTTTAGATATATACAGTTTTTGTTAATGGAATTTGTTATCATTCACATTTCTTCTTGGGCACAGCATTGACCAAATAAAGTAATAAATTCTTCATTTTTCAACCACTCATTCATTTATTCAAATTATTACCTGACACTTTTTCCATCTTCTTCAAACTTTTTAGCATTATCTGCTAAGTCATATTACTTTTGTTCAAATATCTATCTCAATATTTCTCTTGTCCTGATATATATATTGTTCATGATATATGTTTTTCTTTTGAGACAAAGTTTCCCTGTGTAACAGACGTAGCTGTCCTGGAACTCAATTTGTAGAACAGACTGGGCTCAAACTCACAAAGATCTGACAGTCTCTGCTTCCCAAGTACATCCTGAAATATTTTCAAAGCAACTGTAAGTGCAAAAGTTGAAAAGGGAAGTTGCTGTTTACTAGATACAGTTTGCATTCTATAAGATTAAAACTTTCTAGAGGAGTTACACAACAACATGAATATACTCAAGCCTATGGAACTGTAAATGAAAAATGATTATGAAAGTAAACTTCATATTGTGTACTTTGTAGAAAATTTGGGAACCCTGTTAAACCATAAGAATGATTTAATATTTTATGTTTTGATCTGAATTCTTCTAAGAAAGAAAGTAAATAGTTGAAGTTTTTTCTGAAAGAACTTGAAAAGAAGGTGTACCCAACCCCCAATCCAGGGCCCTAATGTTGGCTTGTCACAAAAGATTACTGAAATACAGAAACTCTTTTATGTAATACAAGGCAAAAGAGTTGAGCTTCCAGAAAAGTCCAACAAATAAAGCAGGAAGACATTAAAATAGTGGGAGGTAGATATACATGTGGATGTAATCTGGCCCCTCCTGTGGCCATATGAAATGCTTTCTACTTGCACATGATAGGAACCATGGATTCTTTAGTGAGAAATTGACAGTGATGTTCATTACATTTCAGTAATATTTGCATCAATGCTGCAGTTCAGAGGACCATTTTGAAGAGCCATTGAGAAGTGAAGTAGAAAAGGTTCCAAAAGATACTTAAATTAAAATCTACCTAACTTCTGCAGTGACATAATAAAAAGGGTATGTACATCAGTTGTGTTTTATGTGCAAGGAAGCTGAGGCTCAGAAAATCTAGGCCTATGGTCCAAAGGGAAGCAATCTATAAGCAAGAAGCCAGGTCCTCTGAATGATGTTCCAGTACACCATACACAAACACTTCCACTTGGTCACCCACTATCACTGTGCAAACCAAATAAGCTTTCCTTAAGACCTGCACCTGTCACCCTAGTGTCAGCTCAAACTTATCATCTGACAGGAAAAATGTAAAAGCTGCTACAAGTATATCTCATACAGATTTTTAGTGTAGGGACTAAACTGTGAGTTTATTCATCTTTTACCCCTGGTGCTAGTCAGACATCTAGAAGTTACTTTAATACATCCATTAAATACACCATTTCAGTTCTATATCTTTACCTAAATTCTAACCTTTACTTGAACTTTCAATCTTGTAGGCTATGAAATCAATAATTTCTTGATAGAATTTAGTTTCAATATAGCAGACTTTTTCCATATGCAATTAGAACTTTATATTTTGATACCTTTTCCCAATATTATATATTCACATCAACAACAGTGACATGAAACTAATGCATGCAATTGAATTCTTATCTCTAGAAATTTTTCATCTCATAGAACTGAAACCATTAAAGACTACTTGAGTGCAATGATATGATTGAGCAGGCAATATTAAATAAGTTGATGAAGGACACTTCTCAGAAAATCCAAAGTTTATTTTTCCTTATTATTCATGCTATCTTAATCTTAAAGTCCTCAATTATGTATTGTGACTTCTTTTTTCATCAATTGTTATTGCATGCATATGAACTTGAAAGAGAGTGGTGAGGAGTATATGGGAACATTTGGAGGAAGGACATGAGAGGGGGCATGTAATTAATATACTGTTTCAAAAATAGCAAAAAAATGTTGTGACTTGAAAAACAAATTCAAATAGTCATATTATTATTTTTCTTTTCATGATAATCATTCAAATGAAAGAATTTTAGAACTTGCTGTCATCTGACAACTTTGTAATTCATGGGTTCAAACTCTGGAAAGCCTTAGGGATTTGACTCCAGTGGGTGATTATATTTATATCCTGTTACTTGGGGTATGAAAGATAACTTTTTCTTTGCTCCATTTATATCAGTAGACAAGAGTGATCATAACAGCCCAGCAATTTAAACAAAGAAGGAGAAGAACTCAGCCTGCTGGTACCTGCCTTTAATCCTGGCACTTGGAAGACAGAGGGAGGTCAATCTCTGTGAATACATCCAGAGCTACATAATAACACTCTGTCTCAAAAAAAAGGTAGAAAATAGCAGCAACTTGCTGTCTCACTGAGGCAGAGTGAAAAAATTCAAGTCCTTGAATTCAACATTTATAATCTTAGACCACTCAACTCCTTCATTCTCACAACTGAGATCCAGGATTGAGTAAGGCCATGTACAGTTTTAAAGAGGTATCACAGGTGATGAACTAAACACAGATATGAGGCAGTCCTTCCATTCATTTCTAACCAATGGGAATATTAGCATGGCCTACTGCATCACTGAGTAGATTAGAGAATTTTAAACCAACAAAAGTGTTCCATTACTAAAAAATATTTGAAAGTCAATGGCCTCTGCTGTGGGATGTTCTGTATGCTGAGAATGTATTGCTCTGATTGGTTGATAAATAAAAAGATGATTGGCCAATAGCCAGGCAGGAAGTATAGGTGGGATAAGCAGACAAGGAGAATTTTGGAAAAGGAAGGCTGAGTCAGGAGACACCAACCTGCCATCCAGGGAGCAGCATGTAATGGCACACAGGTAAAGCCATGGAACATGTGGTGATATATAGATTAATAGTTATAGGCTAATTTAAGATATAAGAGCTAGCTAGCAAAAGGCTTGGGCCATAGCCATGCAGTTATAATTAATAAAAGCCTCTGTGTGTTTACTTGGGTCTGAGCAACTGCAGGACTGGTGGGTGAGAGATATTTGTCCTGACTGCTGGCTGGCTAGGACAAAGGAAAACTTCAGCTACAGGCCTCTTCTACTTTCATAATACATCATTTTTTGTATCTTGAATTTGTTGCCTTTTTTGCCATAATTACACTCACAAAATTTTTCTTCTTCTCAGACTTAAATATATAAGAAGTTATCTTGAAATATCAACTCTTTTCTAGAATTTGAAAGGGTTTGCTTTTCAGAAACAAATTAACTTACATGCTATTTCCAAATATATATTCATCCCAAAGCAGTGGGATGCTAATCAGTTTTTTGAGCAGATTTTTTTTCCTTCAAACTAAATACTTTGGATGATCTCAATATATAAAACAAACAAATTTATATAAAAATAAAACAGCTGTGGTTGAAGTCAAGTTGTTAAGAATAAAGCCCTAGTGGTCTGGAAGTCCTATTAATCTTGTGGGGACTAAATCAGAAAGCTGTAGCCCTTCAAGATGGAGTAACTTCTCTCATGTCAAGTGATGGGGCCAGTTCTCCATAATATCAAAATGTAGCATCTCCATCTAGTTTTCCTGACTAGTGCAAGTTGTAGAACACTTCCATTGGCTGAGGTTTAACCACATCCAGCAAACACAGATGGTTGAGGGTAACTAATACATTCATCCAACCAAAGACAGGTAAAGCCACATGAGAAATGTCATTTAGTTGAGTTGTAATTTACTTACTCTCTTTCTACTCTTTGATGCACAGTGTGTTAACTCCACATTATTTATTTCAAATTAAAAAAAAAACAACACTCAGAGAGAGTTGACATTGTGTGTTAACATGGGGCAAAGCTACTTGAGTGTATTTTCTGTGTTCCTTTACATGACTTTCTGTTCCTTTTTGATAGTATGTCCTACCTAGATTTATTTATAACTGTTATTCCATGTAGAACCAGAAACCATATCAATGGAATAGAAGATTAATATCTTTAATTTACAACAAAAGCAGTTGCTGGAGAAATTTGGGTCCAACCAAATGCTGAGTTGTTAATAACTGCTAACACAGGAGAAGTAACTTGCTTCCACTAAAAGCAAATTATGAACAGCCCTACAGACATAAGATTATCTAGCAAGATGGTCAGCATTACTAATGCACAGCAAAATGTAAATATAAACCACAAGTAAATATTAGTTCTCAGAAGGATACAAATAAGAGGTTTATTAGGGTAATTGGCTCATATGATTCTAGAGGTAAGAGTTTTCAACATATGCCATCTGGAAGCTAGAGACAGAGGAAGGCTATGACATGATTCAAATTCATGTCCAAGTTCAAAGACTAGGAATGAGCAATAGAGAGGACATTGACCCAATTCTGCCATCTAAAGATCCCAAAATCAATCTTTGATGTTTGAGTGTAAAAAAAAAAAAAAATAGATGCCTCAGCTCACAAAGAGAGCAGCTGTACTCTTATTCCATTTCCTTTGTTCTATTTGGACAGTCTATCAGTGGTTTGGATAGTAGTAGATAATATTAGCAAGAGTGGATATTTTTAATTTTTGTGTTTAATGGAGAAGAGAGGGAAGCAGGAAGGAGGGAGAGGGAATAATGAGTGATGCATGATGTAAGAGGTTTCATGTATGTGCATGACACAGCCTATACATGTGGATGTCAGAAGACAACTTTCAGGAGTCAATTCTTTCCTTCCATTATGGGTTCCAAACACTTAGCATATCACCAGGCCTTGTGGGTAGATCTTAACTAATACTTGGAGGTGAAGAGTTGCTTTCCTCTTGCTGCTTTCAAACTCCTTTGTCTGACTTCTATGAATTTGATTATAATGTGCTTCAGCAAATATTACACTACCAAGGCTCAGGGAAAATTGCAATTCAGGTTAGAGGGTAGAAAGACTGTAAGAAACAGAAGTAAGGGTAGAAAGTACTAAAACAGTAGCATTCTCAACATGATTGGACTGCTGTTCATAAACTTACAGCAGCAGTGGGTATCTGTCCAAGAGCTGCAGGAGATGAAGTGAGTCAAAATTCCAGCTTTGAGTGAGATGACATTCATGTGCTCCTAACCTTAGCTGAGAATCTATTGACAGTGTGTAGCTCTTAGGAAAAGAAGAGTCAGTTTCTTGAAGGCTGTATCAGTTAGTAGGTAGGACATTCTGCAGCAGATGACTCACATCCAGAACTATATGGACATAGAGAACTTGAGTTATTAAAAAAATAAAGGAGGAAAGAGAGAGAGGGGATATGAAGTTGAGAGAAGAGCATAGGAAGGAGTGGGTCTGAAGTAGTTAAAAGAGGAATAAGGGGGAAATATGATCAAAATTACAAAATCAATTGTAAGAAATTCCCAAAGAATTAACAATTTATTTTATTTTATTTTTATTTTATTATATTGAGATTCTTTGGGTCTCTTGGATCTGGATGCTCAGTTCTCTCTCTAGATTGTGCAAGCTTTTATTTGTTAACAGAAGTTTCTTTATTTTTTCCAGAAAGATAAAAGTGAGAGAGAGAGAGAGAGAGAGAGAGAGAGAGAGAGAGAGAGAACATGATGTTGAGAGGAAAGTGTAGGCAGGGGTGGATCTGGAAGGAGTTAAAAAGAAGAGTAAGGGGAAAATATGATTTCCCCAAAGATACTTGTGGCCTGGCTAGTGATGTACACAGCTGGGCTCATTCCTAGAGTCTATGGGTATGATGCCCTGATACTGAGTCCTCAGGAGTTAATCTTAAGCTCTGATCCACATCATCAAACCTGATCCCCTTTCTACTTCCAAACGGAGGAGTATAATAAATGCCATAAGCTTACATAAGAGGTTTTTTGTTTTTGTTTTTTGTAAAGAAGTTAGGGGGTGCTGGAGAGATATATTGGTGTTTAAGAAAATGTACTTGTGCTGTAATTTGTTTCTGAAAAGCACACTCTTTCAAATTCTAGAAATGAGCTGATATTTCAAGATAACTTGTTTTTGTTATTACTGTTTGGTTTGGTTTGGTTTCCTTTGTATTCATTTTAATCAGTTAATAACAAGTTTATTATTTATTTTCTTTACATCCCTCCACTCATCCTAGCTTCCCTCTCTCCAAGATTCACTACCCCTCTGCTTCCTTTTCAGAAAAGAGCAGGTCTCTAAGAGACATAGCCAGACTGGACAAAACAAGATACAAAAAGATGAGGCTAGGTTTTTACATTTATTTTTCTGAGAAGCAGAAAACTTTTATGAGTGTAATTATGGGACAAAAATTAAAAGGTAGCTAATTCAAGAGACAAAGAATGATGCATTATAAAAGGGAAGGAGGCCACTGACCTTCAAGAGGACATGAATTAAGTTCCCAGTACCTATATCTGGGTGGCTCACAACTGCTTACAAGTCCATCTCCAAGTTGTCCCGCACATCTAGTTTCTTGGACACTTATGTTATTGTGTACATGTCCATGGAAAGACATTTATTCCTTTAGTTGAAAGATTCTTTTCTCAAACAATGTATCCTGCTTACATTTCCCTCTCTCTCCACTGATCCCAGTTCTTCCACACCTCCAGATCCACTCCCTTTCTCCTTAAAAAAGAACAAGCTTCCAAGAAATAACAGCCAAACATGACAAAATAAAACACAATCAGAGGACGTGAAAACTGTCATATCTAAGTTGGATACAGCAACTCAACAGAAGAAACAGAGTCCCAAGTGTAGGCTCAAGAGCAAAGACCCACTTGTTCTCAAGTTGGGAGTCCTATTTTAAAAAATCTAATAGCTATAATAATAATGTAGAGGATATAATATAGACTTATGTAGGCCCAGTGCTTCCTACTTCAGTTTCTGTGAGTTCAAATATGCTTTGTTCAAAGACTCAGAGGGCCTTGCTCTTATGGTGTCCTCTATCCCCTCTGTCTCTTACAATCTTTTTGCCTCCTCTTCCTCAGGATTATCTGAACTCTAAATGTGGTGATTTGATGGAGACATCCCAGCTAGACTCTCTCTTTTCACAGTGTCTGGATGTGGGTCTCTGCATGTGTTTCCATCTACTGCCAGAGGAAGCCTCTCTGATAATCCTAGATAAGGCAGTCATCTATGAGTATCCCAGAATATCATTAGGAATCATTTTTTGATACTTTTTTTTAAAAAAAAAAAGACCAGTAGTGTTTGGCTTTACCCATGGTCTCTTGGATATCTAGTCTCTGGTTCTTGCTTACCCAAGCAGTGTTAGATACAGATTCCTCCTTGTGAAGTGAGCCCTAAGTCAAATCAGACATTGTTTGACTACTCCCACAAAGTTCTGTGCCACTACTGCCCTAACTGCTAGGGCCTAGAAATTTTTCAAGTAGGACAGACTGTAGGTCTGTCAAAGGTTTTGTGGCTTGGTTGGTTTCTGTTTTCTCTTTAGAGAACCTGCAGAGTACCAAAGAGACTAGAAAATGGGGGTGAAGGCTCCATGTGGGCACCAGCTCAACTTCTCCATGTTCAATGAGTTGTGTGGTTATTGTCCTCCAAAATGTGCTTCCCACATCAATTTGTAGTTCATGATTAATTCATAATAGCCAAAAGTTGGAAACAACCTAGATGTCCCCCCAACCTAAGAATAAATAAAGGAAATGTTGTACATTTATACAATGGAATACTACTCAGCTGTTAAAAAAATGACATCATAGAATTTGCAGAGAAATGGATAGAACTTGAAAAAACAAATCATCCTGAGTGAGGTAACCTAAACTCAGAAAAATAAATATGCAGTCACTTATAAGTGGATATTAGCCATTATTGATAGCCAAGCTACAATTTGTACATCATGGGAGATAAAGAGGAAGATAAAAAGGAAGTGCCTAGAAGTGGGGGAGAGGAAGATAAAGAAGAGTCTGGAAGTGGTGGGGGGGCAGTTCATGGATCTTCCTGAGAGGGGAAAGCAGAATAGATTTTAAAGTTGGACGGGGGAAGGGGACAGTGGGGACAGGAGAGGAGAGAGCAAGTGAGGGGGAGATGGGGTGGAGGGAGGGAGTGGGGGAAGAGATGGCTGTAATTGGGGGTCTTTGGGAATTCTGTGGAAATATAATGCAATGGAAACTTCCTGGAATCTATGGAGGTGATCCTAATGAGAACTCCTAGTAATAGGGGATATGGTGCCTCAACTGACTGTCTCTTATCACCAGGTGAGGCTTGTAGTGGTGGGACTGGATGATATTCAATTGATGGCCAAAGGACTCCAATGGATATACCCCAAAACAACTTTTAAAAACACCAAAAAACATTTCACAGTATTAAAAAACACCATATAGAAAAATTTAAGAACTCCTAAGAATGAGAAATTTATATTTACAGATTATGACTCTAGCCTTCGCAAAAGAAAGAAAACAATATATATAGAAAAATAGAGACAATTATTACTCCAATACTGAATAAATTGTGTTTAAAGAGAGTTACTTAGCACATGGAATCAACTGAGAGGCATTGAAAAAGTCTCCTTTCTTCTTATCTTAATGAGGTAAAGCAGATTGGGATTTTTTTTTCAACTATAGTATAATCAAGAAACTGAAAACAAAGAAGATACTGGAATGCACAAAGATACAGATTTATGGAAAAAAGACTTTAATAGAATGAATATGGACATTCAATTCAACTGCTCTAAAGAGATTTTAGAAAGAACTTTGTTTACATCCAGGAAGGGTAATCAAAGAGAGTTGGTTCTCCTTTTGAAGCAATAGTACTGACAACAATAATCCAAAAAAGCAAAAGTGAAATCAGCACAGAGCTCTGAAAGTACACAGGGAAACCTGCAAAACAAAACCTGGAAATGGGAAGTGCATTTCTCAGAGGGAAATAGCTTCTCTTGATAACTTTGTGTCAGATCTATCTTTTTATTTTTATTTTTTTCTTACAAAACAAGAATTTATGATGAGCTAAGTAATCTAATGATAATGTAGTGGGCTATTGAACTATAGTTGTGCCATCTCATTAAAGTATTCTTAAGAATATTTTAAGTGCTAAAACTATTTTAGTTGAACTTGTTTCTGGACCAACCATAAATTCCTATTCAATGTGACCCTGAGCTAAAGGTTATGAGAACTTCCTGACCATTTAACTACTATCTCTCTGCTTCCAAAAATAGCACTTGCTTGTTGCCAGCATCAAGAGCTGTCTTTCTGTATAGGTCACAATCGTGATTTTTGCCCTTATAAACCCAAACAAACACATCTCACTCATCTTAAGTGAGACAGCCCCACTGGCAGTAAATAAAGATTCCATTTAACTGATTCAATCATCTCACAAGTTTTTCCTCTTGAGGTATCTGATAATAATAATTTAAGTGGTTTATTGTGAAATCAGGCTCTGTACCTGCAAGCCCCTTGAGCCACAAGAGTGGCCAGGTCCCTCCTCTGAGGATGTCCAGTTGCCAGGTTGCACCCACAGAACATTCTAACTGCCCCAAAAGACTGAACACTGTCCCCACCCTACAGAGTAAAAAGCACAATCTCTGGACTTGAAATCCCACCAATCTCCACTCTGGAAAGCTTCACCTTAAAAAGTTACACACACACACACCAAAGAAACTCTATATAAACCCTTTCTTCTGCTCAGCTCTTTTTTATTTCTTGCTTGAGCAGATGTGGCCACCCTCTGTATTTTTCCCTACCAATGAATCTCTTGTATGAGGTTTGTTTTGCCTTTGTGGTATTCCTTGGCTCCATTTGCTAGGATACCTTTCCATCCAAGCTGTAATACTTACAGTACTACCATCACTACAGAAGTTAGTAAGAATAATTTTATGTCCTAGACCTCAACAACAGGACATCATAGTCTATCCAGTATAAGCTCTGAAGAGCCACTTTGAAGGCTTAGAAAATAGTCTCATGACAGAAGAAGCTACAAAGAAAAGGAAAGGACCTAAAATGGTGTTGGCTTCTCTGGGTTGAGCAGTCTGCCACTGAGCCCTCCCTTAATGCTTTCATAATCATTCTGCTATCATTGAGAACCCTCTCCCTATGAACACTCAGCAACCCTGGGCCAGGTTCTTATTGCTTTCTACCTCTTTTCCCCCACTGAATTTCATGCAAAGCTTTCCTGATCTCTCATTCAAGGCCTTCTACTTCAATATCTTACCAGGTGGCAGTTAATTTCTTAAAGACTTTGATGGAAGTTAATGCATTGTTGACTTCTTACCAGACTACACCTGCTAACACCTAGGCCTACAGGGTACCCAAGATTTCTGGGGTGTCCTTTTCTCTCATAGTCTGTGGTAATCAGGCCATGAGTACAGAGGGAGCAGAAGGCAGGCAGAACTTTGTATAGCTGTGAGTATGATGGAAATACCCTGCCAAAAGTCAGCTTCAGTAAGACAGCTAAACTTTATTCCAGAGTGAGGGGAATATATAGGAAGAAGACAGTAACTAGGACATCACCTAATGCATGCTCATAGTATGCTTCATTTGCATTTATGAACATGATTCTATCATACAGATGGGAGCAACATCTAATTATATGGTGGCAGTAGGAGAGCATTTGCAGTGGACTGTGTCAAAGGTCACACTTAAGATGAGTCAGGAAACCATGCTCAGGGACAGCTTCTAAATAAGGCCAGCCATGAACATAGTTGAACATGCATGTGTCCTTAGGGTATGATTGAGCACTCCTTGGGTATATGCCCAAGAGTGGTATAGCTGGCTCTTGAGGAAGGTTGATTCCCAATTTTCTGAGAATTTGCCATACTGATTTCCAAAGTGGCTGTACATATTTGCATTCCCACCAACAGTGGAGGAGTGTTCCCCTTGCTCCACATCCTCTCCAACATAAGCTGTCTTCAATGTTTTTGAACTTAGCCATTCTGACAGTTGTAAGATGGTATCTCAGTCATTTTGATTTGCATTTCCCTGATGACTAAGGATGTTGAGCAATTCCTTAAATGTCTTTTGGCCATTTGAGAGTCTTCTGTTGAGAATTTTCTGTTTATCTCTATAGCCCATTTTTTAATTTTATAATTTAATTTAATTTTACATATCAGCCACTGATTCCCTTGTTCTCCCCCTTCCCCCGCCTTACCCCGAGCCCACTCCCCATTCACATCTCCTCGAGGACAAAGACTCCCCTGGGGATTCAGTTCAACCTGGTGGATTCAGTCCAGGCAGGTCCAGTCCCCTCCTTCCAGGCTGAGCCAAGTGTTCCTGTATAAGCCGCAGGTTCCAAACAGCCAGCTCATGCACTGAGGACAGATCCCTGTCCCAGTGCCTGGATGCCCCCCAAACAGATCAAGCTAATCAACTGTCTCACTTATCTAGAGGGCCCAATCCAGTTGGGGGCTCCTCAGCTATTGGTTCATGTGTTTCCATTAGTTTGGCTAATTGTCCCTGTGCTTTTTCCAATCTTGGCCTCAACAATTCTTGCTCATACAAACCCTCTTCTCTCTTGCCAATTGGACTCCTGGAGCTATACCTGGGGTGTGGCCATGGATCTCTGCATCTGGTTCCCTCAGTCATTGGATGAGGTTTCTGGCATGACAATTAGGGTGTTTGACCATCCTATCACCAGAGTAGGTCAGTACGGACTTTCTCTTGACCATTGCCAGTAGTCTATTGTAGAGGTATCTTTGTGGATTTCTAGGGACCTCTCTAGAACTTTGCTTCTTCCTATTCTCATGTGGTCTTCACTTATCGTGGTCTCCTATTCCTTGTTCTCCCTCTCTGTTCTTGATCCAGCTGGGATCTCCCGCTCCTCTAAGCTCTCTTTCCCTCGAAACTTGCCCTTCATTACTCCCACTCACATACAGGTTGTTCATGTAGACCCCATCCATTTCTCTGTCATTGGGGGATCCCTGTGTCTTTCTTGGGGTCCTATTTTTTAGGTAGCCTCCCTAGAGTTGTTAGTAGGAGTCTAGTCATCTTTGTTTTACATCTAATACCCTCCTATGAGTGAGTACATACCATGTTTGTCTTCTGTCTGGGTTACCTCATTCAGGATGAATTTTTCTAGATCCATCCATTTGCCTGCAAACCTCATGATGTCATTGTT
Organism: Peromyscus leucopus; assembly: GCF_004664715.2. Taxonomy (NCBI): domain Eukaryota; kingdom Metazoa; phylum Chordata; class Mammalia; order Rodentia; family Cricetidae; genus Peromyscus; species Peromyscus leucopus. The sequence continues at coordinate 66,063,930 of NC_051069.1, forward strand.
TTTCTCTGCTGAGTAGTATTCCATTGTGTATATGTACCACATTTTATTTATCCATTCTTCAGTTGAAGGGCATGTAGGTTGTTTCCAAGTTCTGTCTATTACAAACAATGCTGATATGAACATAGCTGAGCAAGTGCCCTTGTGGTATGATTGAGCATTCCTTGGGTATATGCCCAAGAGTGGTATAGCTGGGTCTTGGGGGAGATAAATTCCCAATTTTCTAAGAAAGCACCATATTGATTGCCAAAGTGGTTGTACAAGCTTGCATTGCCACCAGCAGTGGAGGAGAGTACCCCTAGCTCCCCATCCTCTCCAGCATAAGCTGTCTTCGGTGTTTTTTATGTTAGCCATTCTGACAGGTGTAAGGTGCAGGGAGGAAGGGATTGGACCTGCCTCAACTGAATGTACCAGGCTCTGCTGACTCTCAATGGGAGACTTTGCCTTGGAGGAGGTGGGAATGGGGGGAGGGTTGGGAGGAAAGCTGGGGGGCGGGAGTAGGAAAGCCAGGGGAATCTGTGGTTGGCATGCAAATTGAATAGAAAATTTCTCAATTAAAAAAAAGAAAATAATTTTTGGTTGTGAGCCTAGCCTTTAACGGCTGAGCCATCTCTAAATAGCCAGGCGGTGGTGGCGCATGCCTTTAATCTCAGCACTCAGGAGGCAGAGGCAGGTTGATCTCTGTGAGTTCGAGGCCAGCCTGGGCTACCAAGTGAGTTCCAGGAAAGGCACAAAGCTACACAGAGAAACCCTGTCTCAAAAAACCAAAAAAAAAAAAAAAAAAAAACAGAAGAAAAGAAAATAAATAAGAAAGAAGGAAAAAAAGGAAGGAAGGGAGGAAGGAAAGAAAGAAAGAAAGAAAGAAAGAAAGAAAGAAAGAAAGAAAGAAAGCCAATGTAATACACCATATAAACAAACTGAAAGAAAAAAAAAACACATGATCATCTCATTAGATGCTGAAAAAGCCTTTGACAAAATCTAACACCCCTTCATGATAAAGGTCTTAGAAAGATCAGGAATACAAGGAACATTTCTAAACATAATAAAAGCAATTTATAGCAAGCCAACAGCAAACATCAAATTAAATGGAGAGAAACTCAAAGCGATACCACTAAATTCAGGAACAAGATAGGGCTGTCCACTCTCCCCATTTTTATTCAATATAGTACTAGAAGTTCTAGCTAGAGCAATAAGACAACAAAAGGATATCAAAGGGACACAAATTGAAAAGGAAGAAGTCAAACTTTCACTATTTGCAGATGATATGATAGTATACATAAGTGACCCCCAAAACTCTACCAGGGAACTCCTACAGTTGATAAACTGCTTCAGTAAAGTGGCAGGATACAAGATCAACTCAAAAAAATCAGTAGCCCTCCTATACACAAATGATAAAAGGGCTGAGAAAGAAGTCAGAGAAACATCACCCTTTACAATAGCCACAAATAATATAAAATACTTTGGGATAACACTAACTAAACAAGTGAAGGACCTTTTTGATAAGAACTTTAAATCTCTAAAGAAAGATATTGAAGAAGATATCAGAAAATGGAAGGATCTCCCATGCTCATGGATAGGTAGGATTAACATAGTAAAAATGGCAATCTTACCAAAAGCAATCTACAGATTCAATGCAATCCCCATCAAAATCCCAATACAATTCTTCACAGAATTGGAAAGAAAAATACTCAAGTTCATATGGAAAAAACAAAAGACCCAGGATAGCTAAAAGAATCCTATATGATAAAGCAACCTTTGGAGGCATCACCATCCCTGACCTCAAACACTACTATAGAGCTATAGTAATAAAAACAGTTTGGTACTGGTATAAAAACCGACATACGGACCAATGGAATTGAATTGAAGACCCTGACATTCATCCATGCACATATGAACACCTGGTTTTTGACAAAGGAGCCAAAACTATACATTGGAAAAAAGAAAGTATCTTCAAGAAATGGTGCTGGCATAACTGGATCTCAATATGTAAAAGATTACAAATAGATCCGTATCTGTCACCATGCACAAAACTCAAGTCCAAGTGGATCAAAGACCTGAACATAAATCCAGTTACACTAAACTTAGTAGAAAAGAAAGTCGGAAGCACTCTTGAATGCATTGGCACCTGAGACCATTTCCTGAATAAAACACCAACAGCACAGACCCTGAGCACAACAATTAATAAATGGGACCTCTCAAAATTGAGAAGCTTTTGCAGGGCAAAAGGCACAGTCAATAAGACAAAAAGACAGCCAACAGAATAGGAAAAGATCTTTACCAACCCTACTCTGACAGAGGATTGATCTCCACAATATATAAAGAACTCAAGAAACTAGACATCAAAATACTGAACAGTCCAATTAAAATATGGGCTAAAGAGCTAAACAGAGAATTCACAAAACAAGAATCACAAATGGAAAGACATTTAAAGAAATGCTCAACATTCTTAATCATCAGAGAAATGCAAATCCAAACGACTCTGAGATACCACCTTACACCTGTCAGAATGGCTACAATCAAAACACCAATGACAGTCAATGTTGGAGAGGATGTGGAGCAAAGGGAACACTCCTCCACTGTTGGTGGGAATGTAAACTTGTACAACCACTGTGGAAATCAGTATTGCGGTTTCTCAGAAAATTAGGAATCGAACTACCTCAAGACCCAGCCATCCCACTCTTGGGCATATACCCAAGGAATGCTGATTCATACCATAAAGATACATGCTCAGCTATGTTCATAGCAGCACTATTTGTAATAGCCAGAACCTGGAAACAACCTAGATGCCCATCAACGGAAGAATGGATGAAAAAAATGTGGTACATATACACAATGGAGTACTACTCAGCAGAGAAAAACAGTGAAAGCATGGAATTTGCAGGCAAATGGATGGAACTAGAAAAAAATCATCCTGAGTGAGGTAACCCAAACCCAGAAAGACAGTCATGGTATGTACTCACTCATAAGTGGATTCTAGATATAAAATAAAGAACAATCAGACCACATCCCATAGAACCATGGAGGCTGTATATATAGCATGGAGGTCCCTAGGATGACTATGGCTTATAATAAATTTTGGTTTTACTCAATTATTGAAAAAAATAGCCAAATGAATGGAAACACATGAACTATGAACCAAAGGCTGAGGGGCCCACAGCTGGATCAGTCCCTCTGAATAGGTGAGACAGTTGATTGGCTTGATCAGTTTGGGAGGCAACTAGGCAGTGGGACCGAGTCCTGTGCTCATTGCATGAGTTCGCTGTTTGAAACCTGGAGCTTATGCAGGGACACTTGGCTCAGTCTGGGAGGAAGGGACTGGACCTGCCTGGACTGAGTCTACCAGGTTGATCGCAGTCTTCAGGGGAAGAATTTGCCCTGGAGGAGGTGGGAATGGGGGATGGGTTGGGGGTAAGGGTAAGGGGTCGGTGGGGGGAGAATAGGGGAACCCGTGGCTGATATGTAGAACTGAATATTATTGTAAAATAAAAGAAAATAAAAGAAAAAAAAAAGAAAGAAAGCCAGAGAGTAGGAAGCCCCTGTTGGGGGAAGGGAGTCTTTCATTTTGTTATAAGCTCAGAGAGCTGTCCAGACATGGTGAACTATAACCCTAAACCACAGGGTCTTCCAACAAAGTTTTTCACTTCTGAAGGAATTTTTAGTCTTGTGATAAAATAAGAAATAAAATATAGAAGTTCAAATCATTTTAAGTTGTCTACATTCAAAACCTTGAGCAATGTGGGCCTTGAGAGGTTTTTGGTTTTTTTTTTAACCTGATAAACAATGTCACTAAACACATTAGCACCCCCCCAACACACACATACACAATTCCAAGCCTATCTCCAAAACCCTCTGCCCTCCTCTCCTGCCCAGTGTTTACTGATTTTTGTCATGCTCTGACCTCCAACAGTGGTGATTGAGCTTTTGTTTTGCTATTACTCATGCTTGCAATAGCCCAAATTAACATGATGACAAAAACACTCAAGAATGTGTTTGATTAATTAATTTTCTTTCTTGTAAGCATGAAAGAATAAAGGAGTCCACCATCCATTGAAAAGAGATTAAATAGGTAGAAGTCTTGCTTAGAATTTTAATCAGGTCTGTTTGACCTTATTACGTACAGTACTGTACTATATTGCACTTTTTGAAACTAGTACTCCTAAGGATTAAAGTAGAACATAGATTGTTATCTCCCCCAGATTTACTTCCATATTGCAAACATGAATGCCTTAGGGAAATTGGAAAGTACAGCAGGGTCACAGAGTGAATCTTTAACATTTTAGAGCATGACACAGGGTATGAAATATTTATACACATCCCTCAAGGTTTCAAACCCCAATGAGGACTTAACTTAGAAATTAGCAAAGTGGAAACAAGCCTGTGGTTTTTTGTTTTGTTTTGGCTTGTTTTTTTGGTTTTTTTTTAAGCTTTTTTAAAAAATTATTGATTTTTATTTTATGTACATTGGTGTTTTGCCTACATGTATGTCTGTTGGATCCCCTGGAGGTAGAATTACAGGCAGTTGTGAGCTGCCATGTGGGTGCTGGTTATTGAACTTGGGTCCTCTGGAAGAAGAGCCAGTGCTCTTAACTATTGAGCAATTTGCCTTCCAGGAAAAGTTGAAAAAGTCATAAGCAAACCCTTGGGCTATCCTAGGTCAATCACTTTTTAATCCACATAATCCTGATGTGTGAAGTACTCTGAGACTGTGGGGGTTGAAATGAGAGTCCTAAGAGCCAGAAAACATGATCGTCAGGGAAAGATTTATATATGTGAGGAAAAAAAACGACCATAACGTTTTGTTTTTACCTAAAAGTGAGTTTCCTAATGTGGACAAGATGACTTTCTTTCTACCTAAAATTATCTAACACCTCACTATAGAATTACCTTGCTCAAAAGAAGTTCTTCTTGGACTGGTCATAATGACACACACCTATAGTTCTAGCTATTGGGGAGTCTGAGGAAGGAAGATTGCTTGAGCCCTGGAGCTTCAAGACCAGCCTGGGCAATATATCCAAACCTTGTCTTTTAAAAGAAAATTTGTATTTGAAACCATGTCCTTCTAATATATTTATAAAAATCAGTCCTCTCAAAAGTCTGTCATGTTTCATATTCAGTGGGTAAAGAGGTGAGGAGAAGTAAATGCAGCTGAGGAAATGAACACAATATTTTGTTTGTTTGTTTGTTTGTTTTTTGAGACAGTGTTTCTCTGTGTAGTTTTGGTGCCTATCCTGGATCTTGCTCTGTAGACCAAGCTGGCCTTGAACTCACAGAGATCTGCCTGACTCTGCCTCCCAAGTGCTGGGATTAAAGGTGTGTGCCACTATGGCCTGGCAAACACACAATATTTCTAATACTCTGAATGTTTCAATGAATTAATTCAAGAAGACTTGATTGGCTTCCCATGGGCCTCCCATCCTATTAAATTTTACCAAGACTTCATTTTCTAAGAAGGAAGCCCTGTTCACACAGCCACATTCTTATCCCTTAATTTTATGATCTAGCTAAAAGAGATTTAATTCTTTGAGAACCATGGTTTCTTCTTTAAACCTAATAACCCCCAAATCTCCCTTAATTTTCTAAACATAATTAAAAGATAATTTTTCTACAAACATACTTCTAATGTCATTGGCAAAAAGTTATTCATAATAAAATACAGGCCATGTGTTCTAATGTACAGTGCAGAATGTCCAGCAGCCCTGACTAAAATGCCAAATCAAAGTGACAATGGAATCCTCTCCTACACTTTTGAAGAAGTCGTACAAAAGTAGAACAGTGCTAATTTTGCTTATTCACAGAGTTAGAATTCAATGTCATCCCATGTCAAGAAGGAGCCCCATTCTTTAAGGAAAGGGACCACATCACCCAAGGGCTACATTGTTTCTTCCATCTAACTTCGAAACTGGTCTTGTCCTTACTCACTCTTGGTTAAGAATTTTCAAAACACTGTCAATAATGAGTGAAAATATCGAGATTAAAAGTCACACTTCTTCTCATAAAAAAATGTATAATTGAAATTTGAAGTTCACATTCACATTTAAGATTTAGGCATGAGAAAACCTACAATACGTCATAATGCAGCTATATCTTAAATTCAGCATTAATAGGAAATAGCCGTGGGTAAAGGTTTATAAAATCTGCCAGACTCAGATCCTCATTTTCACCACCTGTGAAATGGAAATCACATTGTCATTAAGAACCAGGTATACCTATAGTGTCAGTGCTTGGGAGGTGGAAACAAGAGGATCAGGAGTTGAAAGTAAATCTTTGCCATGCAGATGTCATAGATGATTGTGAGCTACCATGTGGGCACTTGAAATCAAACTCAGGCCCTCTGTAAGAGCAGCAAGTACTCTTAACCATGGAGCTATTTCTCAATGCCACAATAAAAAATTCTTAGTGGTTAGACTACAGGGGTAAGATGAGTTGTCATGACAATCAAAATGGATTGTTCTCTTATGGCCTCCATTGGTATTAGACATACATATGGTGCATAGACAAATAGGCAAAACACCCACACATAATTTTTTAATTTAAAAATTTTATTGCTATTCTATACTAATTAGTCATTTATAACTAATTATGACATCTCAGTTCAAAAATATAATATTAAAACTTGAAATTTTATCTTTTGAATTTATCCTTCTGTGTATTTCATGTATTCTCAGCATCGTCATTATCTTTTTCCTGATTTACAATAAATCACCTGAATTCAAGAGCTTTCTGGCAATGGGATTGGCAATGGAATTCTTCAAATTCCAAGAAGTTTGATAGCTCTCTCAAGCAAATTAAAGTTGCTGAAATGAAAATGAATGACTTTGAATGTAAGGTGACAGAGACATATCATTGCTATGAAATGGTAAGTCAGATGTTAGAGGCTATGAAAATCAACTGTGCATGTGAAGAACTTCCCAATTAAAAGTGCCCTGCTTAGTACATATAAGAGAGCTGACTTTAACTCTTTGGTTAAAAGACTGTGGTAAATATATATATACGAGTGTGTGTGTGTGTGTGTGTGTGTGTGTGTGTGTGTGTGTGCATTAGAATCAAGGAAATGCATTATTTCCTGTAGAAATAAGATTCCTAACTGAAATTTCCAGAGCACTGTGCCACACTAGGATAGCTTGACAGATCAACAATTTTTCCCTTCCTTTTGTCAGCAGAAGCAGTGTTTTGACAGTTCACAGCATATTCTACAGGTCTATTAAGACCTCTGGAATTGCCTTAAAGGAAGGATTTAGTCTTGTTTCTATGGAAACCATAGATACTCTGTAAGCCTGTTAAACAAGACAGTTTACAATATGGTATTTTATTCAAGATGACTAGATTTTGCAATATATCACTGATTTTCTTCTATCTGGATTTCAATATCTGCCTGAAAAAAAAATTCTTTGATGCTCTGTAGTAAAGGAACCAGCCACCCAGCCATGGTACAAGCAAGCTGCACTTCACTTCAGATCATATGCTGAAAATCAGAATGGCATCAACCTTAAGGAAAAGGGATTCTGCCCAGCAATCCGGACTAACATTGACACTATTTCCTTAACAAGCTTCCAATTGTGTTTGTGTTTATTTCTCACCTTGGCTAATTACAAAGAGATTAAGCCACTTAAAGTAAATTGGCTTATCACTATAGGATTATAAAAGTCTGTTATCTCTTTTACCTACTGTCTGTGATGATTGATGTACATCTACTAGAGTGTCATTTATCACCAGCACCTATCACAAGACCCAGCACATAGGCTAACAAGCAACTGTATGGGTATAACAATACTATCATTTTTATTGGTCAGCAGCTATATTATAAATGTTATGGTCATTTCTATAATTGAATGAGTTCATTTAAACTTCAAGACATTTCTATGTATTGAAACTTTGATGATCTCCAGTGCACATGTAAAGAATCTTAACTTCAGTGAGTCTAGGAAATATGCCCTGTGTTGTGCAGCTAGTACAATAATAGTAATGGAATTTAAAGTTTCACCTGAGGTCAGAATGGCTAAGATAAAAATCACTGAAAACAGCTTATGTTGGAGAGGATGTAGAGCAAGGGGAACACTCCTCCACTGTTGGTGGGAATGCAAATTTGTACAGCCACTCTGGAAATCAGTATGGCGGTTTCTCAGAAAATTGGGAATAAGTCTTCCTCAAGACCCAGTTATACCACTATTGGACATATACTCAAGGAATGCTCAATCTTACAACAAGGACACATGCTCAACTATGTTCATATCAGTATTTTTTGTAACAGGAAGAACCTGGAAACAACCTAGATGCCCCTCAGCTGAAGAATGGATAAAGAAAATGTGGCACATATACACAATGGAGTACTTACTACTCAGCAGTAAAAAACAATGATATCATGAAATTTTCAGGTAAATGGATGGAACTAGAAAATATCAACCTGAGTGAGGTAACCCAGACTCAGAAAGACAAACACAGTGTGTACTCACTCATAAGTGGATACTAGATGTCATGGAAGGGATGGCCAGACTGCAACCCAGAGCTCCAGAGAGGCTAGCTAACAGTGAAAGACCCTAGGAGGGACACATGGATGACCCTGTAAAGGATAAGTGGATGAGATCTACATGAGTGGATGGGGTGTCGGGTGTGTGGGGGGTGGCAGAGGGCAAGGGGCGGGGGATGAGAACATAGGGAAATGGGAGGGTTAAGCTGGAACATGGACAGAGTGGGAGGGCAGGGAAAGAGATACCATGATGGATGAGGACATCATGGGAATTGGAAGAGGCAGGGTGCTGGGATTCTCAGGAGTCCACAAGGATGACCCCACCTTGGTCTGCTGGCAGTGGTCCAGAGGGTGCCTGTACTGGTCTACTCTGGTGACTGGTCTAGCAAATAACCTAGCTGTCACCATAGAGCCTTTGTCCAGTGACTGATGGAGGCAGATGCAGAAATCCACAGCCAGGCACCAGGCTGAGCTCTGGGAATCCAATCTCTGCAGGCAAGAGACATCAAGATCATGATGGGAGAATGTGCAGAGATGACCGGCCACACTAGTGGAGGCCCATGAACTGTAGAATGGTGGCTGTGGAGCCACCCATGGGGCTGGACTAGGTCCTCTGGATATGGAAGATGGTTGTTTAGCTCGAACTCTTTGGGGGCACCCAGGCAGGGGGATGGGGATCTGTCCCTGGTTCATGGGCAGGCTTTTGGGAATCTGGTGCCTGTGGTGTGATGCCTTGCACAGCCTTGGTGCAATGCAATGGGAAGGGGCTTGGACCTGCCTAGCCTCTGCTGACTTCCCATGGGAGATCTTGATTTGGGAGATGTTTCTTTTGTTTCTGTTGTGTGGAACAATTTGAGGAGTATTGGTATTAGCTCTTCTTTGAAATTCTGGTAGAATTCTGTGCTGAAAACATCCAGCTCTGGGATTTTGGGGTTGGGAGAGAGACTTTTAATAACTGCTTATATTTCCTTAGGGGCTATGGATCTATTTAGATTGTTTATCAGGTCTTGATTTACTTTTTGTATGTTATACCTATCCAGAAAATTGTCCATTTCTTTTAGATTTTCCAATTCTGTGGAGTACAAGTTTTTGAAGTGTGACCAAATAATTCTCTGGATTTCTTCAGTATCTGCTGTTATGTCTTCCATTTCATTTCTCATATTGTTGATTTGGATATTCTCTCTCTGCCTTTTGGTTAGTTTAGATAAGAGTTTGTTTATCTTGTTGATTTTCTCTAAGAACCAACTCTTTGTTTCATTGATTCTTTGTATTGTTTCCTTGATGTCAGCTCTCAATTTGATTATTTCCCATCATCTACTCCTCCTGTGTGAGTTTACTTCTTTTTGTTCTAGGGTTTTCTGTTAAGTCACTAGTGTGAGATTTCTCCAAATTCTTTATGTTGGCACTTAGTGTTAAGAACTTTTCACTTAGCATTGCTTTTATAGTGTCCCATAAATTTGAGTATGTCATACATTCATTTTCATTGAATTATAGGAAGTCTTTAAATTCTTTCTTTTTTTTCTTCCTTGACCAAGTGGTGATTCCATTGAGCATTATTCAGTTTCCCTGAGTTTGTAGGATGCCTGTAATTTGTGTTGTTGTTGAACTATAACTTTAAGCCGTGGTGATCCAATAAGATACAGGTGATTATTCTAATTTTTTTGTATCTGTTGAGATTTGCTTTGTGACTGAGTATATGGTCAATTGTAGAAGTTTTGTGAGATGCTGAAAAGAGGGTATATTCTTTTGTGCTTGGGTGTAATGTTTTATAGATGTCTCTTAAGTCCATTTGAGTCATAATATCTGTTAGTGCTCTTATTTCTCTGTTAATTTTCTATCCAGAAGACCTGTCCATTGGTAAGAGTAGGGTGTTGAAATCTTCCACTATTAGTGTGTGTGTTTTGATATGTGATTTAAACTTTACTAAAGTTTCTTTTACAAATGTTGGTGCCATTGTATTTGGGGCATAAGTGTTTGGGATTAAAATTTCATCTTGATGGATTTTTCCTGTGATGAATATAAAATGTCTTTCTCCATCATTTTTGATTAATTTTAGTTTGAAGTCTATTTTGTTAGATATTAGATAGCTATACCAGCTTGTTTCTTAGGCCCATTTGATTGGAAAATCTTTTCCCAACCCTTTACTCTGAGGTAATGTCTGTCTTTGATGTTGAGGTGTGTTTCTTGTTTGCAGCAGAAGGATAGATTATGTATTTGTACCCATTCTGCTAGCCTGGGTCTTCTTTCTTTTTTAATACAGGGTTTCTCTGTGTAGCTTTGGTGCCTTTCCTAGAACTCATTCTATAGCCCATGCTGGCCTTAAACTCACAGAGATCTTCCTGGCTCTGCTTCCCAAGTGCTGGGATTAAAGGCATATGCCACCACCACCTGGCTGCCTGTGCATTTTAATAGGCAAATTGACTCCATTGATATTAAGAGATATTAATGACCAGTGACTGTTACTGTTATTTTTTTATGGGTGGTGGTGATAGTGTGTGTATATTTCCCTTCTTTGGAGTTTGCTGGGGTGAGATTGTATATTGCCTTCGTTTTTGTTGGTGTAGCTAACTTCCTTGGGTTAGAATTTTCCTTCTAGTACTTTCTGTAGGACTGGTTTTATGGATATGTGTAGCTGGAGGGCTTCTCTCCAGGTTCCCCAAGCCCCGCAGTCCCACAATCCACTTATAAAATAATCACTCAGACGCTTATATCACTTATAAACTGTATGGCCGTGGCAGGCTTCTTGCTAACTGTTCTTTTATCTTAAATTAACCCATTTCTATAAATCTATACCTTGCCATGTGGCTGGTGGCTTACCAGAGTCTCTACATGCTGCTTGTCCTGGCGGTGGCTGCAGTCTATCTCCCAGCCTTCCGCTTCCCAGAATTCTCCTCTCTCCTTGTCCCACCTACCTCCTGCCTGGTCATTGGCCATCAGTGTTTTATTTACATAGAGTGATATCCACAGCACTTCCCCTTTCTTCTTTTTTTTAAAAAGGAAGGTTTTAACTTTAACATGGTAAAATTACATATAACAAAACAATTACCGAGCAAGAATTATAGTTACAATATTAAAGAAGATGTCCTATCTATCTTATATTTGTGAGTTTAAGGTTTTATATCTAACTTATCTTTTATCATAACTGAGGAAATTACAACTATCTAGTTTTCAACCACATCAAAGACCTGAGAAGGAACATAATGGTACCTGAGAAATGGTAGATGGATGCAAGCAACTTCGGGAATCTTGCAAGAGTAGACCAAGACAGCTGGCAGCCTGGACAGTCACCTGATGTTTCTCAGCATTGTTGGTGCATTCAAATTGGCTACAGGCCTAGAGTATCTGACAGACCATTTTCAGAAGCAGGAATTCTGAGAGACCATCTTACCCTGTCTTGGCAGAGTACAGTGGTCGCTTTCCTTGTGTCCCGCTTGTCCAGAAAGGACAGCATTGCATTTGTACTGTCAGCCGTCAAGGCAAGGGCAGTTCTTTGCCCAGTAGGCCATTTTGTGCCAAAAAGACAAACTTCCAAATGGAAATGTCTTAGAAGCCCAACATTCTCTCAGGATCAATTGGTGCAGCCAGGAGCAATTGTGTCTCACATCAACAGAATTTTAAGTTATTTAAATGCCATATTCTCTAGGTCTATGAAGTGTTTGAAGATTACCTATCTATCTGAAATATATCTATGTATACCTAGAAGACTTAACTAACATGGCTACAAATATGATTATCATAGATGACTGATTATTAATCTATTTTTAATCATCCATTACAATTTTAAATGAGTTAAACATAATACCTCAAATAAGAATAGAAATATATATATACAGTATAACAAAATTAACTTTAAGTTTGTATTAATAAACTAAAATTTTTACCAATGTAAAACATTTTAAACATAAACTAAAATCTATACCAATGTAAAACATTTTAAACAAGTTGTTCTTTAAAAGTAGGTTCATTAATCTACCCTTTTATCTTATCATCTCCATATCCTCCTATATATCTATATTATATCCCCTTTTCTTTTTTAGAAAGAGATCACATTTATAATCAACCTGTTTTAAATAAAAATATTGGTTTCTCTCTGTCCCACACCAGAGGGCTCTTCTGATTTGGGACACAAGAATCTCTTAACCATTTTTTTTTTAAAGCAATATGTCTGGGTTTAGAGGGGGAGTGAGCCAATTCCACCTCTAAAGCCAGCTTGGTATATTTGGGAATTTGGGCGTAGCATGTCTTACTACTTCCTGCTGGAGGGGGGTGCTGTATCTTATGGGGATGCAAAGAAAATTTTAGACCTATGGGGTAGTCCGTGAGGCTGTATTGTTTGAACCAGTTGCCTTGAAACCGCTCTGGATGTTGGATCATCTGGGCCATGGTGTCATCGGAGACCTTTCAGGGGGTCTTGGCTGGTGAAACCTGATGTATCTTATTCTGGAACAAATCCATAGCCTCTGGCTTTCTGTGGAAACAAAAGCAGAACCTCTTTTCCAAAGCAACATATCCTTAAATCCAAATTTTGAAGTCAAGTTACCTTTAAAATATACATATTGGTTTAATTCAACATCTTTTTTGATCAAATGTTTTTTTGCAGTTAAAAATCCCAAAGACAACACAATCCAGATTGTCTGTGTAATATTCATCTTTACGTGTCTTTTTACATTAATTTTTTGTCTCTTTCAAGCCTACGTATATTTTACACACATTGTAAACGATGTTATCTGAATCAGTCTTTTTGTGAGCCTATTGTTTTAAACTGCATCCTTCTAAGCCTGAAACAGCACTGTGGCTGCTGGCTCCGCCCACTTCAGCTTCCCAACATGGCAGTGGTACGTTTTCTGCCAGTTCTGTGAGTCATCAAGTCTCAGAAATAGTGGGTCTAAGCTTTTATCAAAGCAGCGTGTAGCCCAGAAACCTCTTTTTTTTAAATAGTAGTAAAGACTAAATCTACCACACAGCTTAATTTGCCGCTGGCAGATGCCTCATTTCCGCCATACTGCCGGTCAAACGCACCGGCCAGGAACCCGCCAGTGTCCAAACTTGCGTTTTGCCGCATCTAGCTGCCCGTATGAGACAAGAAGCAGGAACCTGTTTTTGGCTCTGTTTAGAATTGGTTATTAAATATTCTCAGGTTTAAGGTGGAAGCTCGAGCCGTTGGGCGCCATTTGTAGCTGGAGGGCTTCTCTCCAGGTTCCCCAAGCCCCGCAGTCCCACAATCCACTTATAAAATAATCACTCAGACGCTTATATCACTTATAAACTGTATGGCCGTGGCAGGCTTCTTGCTAACTGTTCTTTTATCTTAAATTAACCCATTTCTATAAATCTATACCTTGCCACGTGGCTGGTGGCTTACCAGAGTCTCTACATGCTGCTTGTCCTGGCGGTGGCTGCAGTCTATCTCCCAGCCTTCCGCTTCCCAGAATTCTCCTCTCTCCTTGTCCCACCTACCTCCTGCCTGGTCATTGGCCATCAGTGTTTTATTTACATAGAGTGATATCCACAGCAGATATGTATTGTTTAAATTTAGTTTTGTCATGGAATATCTTGTTTTCTCTGTTTATGATGACTAAAAGTTTTGCTGAGTATTGTATACAGGGCTGAAATCAATGGTCTCTTAGTACCTACAAAACATCTGTCTAGGACCTTCTAGCTTTCATAGTCTCCATTGAGAAGTTGGCTATAATTCTGATAGGTCTGCCTTTGTATGTTACTTGTCTTTTTCCTTAATTGCTCTTAATATTTTTTCTTTATTCTGTATGTTTAGTGTTTTGATTATTATGTGTCAAGGAGACTTTTTTTGGTCCCATCTATTTAATTTTCTTATACTTTCATAGGTGTGTTTTTCTTTAGTTTGGAAAAGTTTTCTTCTATGATTTTGTTGAATATATATTTTCTGTGTCTTTGAGCTGGAATTTGTCTCCTTCTTCTATCCCTATTATTGTTAGATTTAGTCCTTTCATGGTATCTCAAATTTACTAGATGTGCTAGATTGTGTTAAGAATATATTGGATTTAACATTTTCTTTGACTGATGAATCTATTTCCTCTATTGTATCTTCGATGCCTGAGATTCTCTCTTCCCTCTCTTGTATTCTGCTGGTTATGCTTGTATCTGTAGTTCCTGTTCATTTACCCAGATTTACCATTTCCAGAATTTTCTCGGTTTGTGTTTTCTTTATTGCATCTATTATTAATTTGCAAGTCTTAAACTGCTTTCTTTACCTGTTTGATTTTTTTCTTGGCTTTCTTTAAGGTTCATTTTGGACTTACCAAAATAGGATAGATAATGGAATATTTTCTCTGTGTTTGTCAATTGCAAATGAGTTAGACATTGTTGAGGTATTTATTGCTTGTATATATTGTATATAGTTATTGAACCTGTTGTATATAGTTTTTCTTCTATTAGTTATAACTTTTTTCTTTTCCAAAATTTCTTTATTAGAATAAAAAGGGGATACAAATTGGAAAGGAAGAGTTCAAACTTTCACTATTTTCAGATGATATACTTGTATACATAAGTGACCCCAAACATTCTACCAAGGAACTCCTACAGCTGATAAACTCATTCAGTAATGTGGCAGGCAGGATACAAGATTAACTCAAAAACAAAATCATTAGCCCTCCTGTAAACAAATGATAAATAGGCTGAGAAAGAAATCAGAGAAACATCACCCTTTACGATACTTACAAATAATATAAAATAACTTGGGGTAACTCTAACTAAGCAAGTTAATGACCTGTATAATAAAAACTTTAAGTCTTTGAGGAAAAAAATTGAAGAAGATATCTGAAAAGGGAAAGATCTCCCATGCTCATGGATAGGTAAGATTAACATAGTAAAAATGGCAACCTTACCAAAAACAATCTACGGATTCAATGCAATCCCAACAAAATTCTTCACAGAACTGGAAAGAACAATACATAACTTCATATGGAAAAACATAAAACCTAGGATAGCTAAAAGAATCCTGTATAATAAAGCAACCCCTGGAGGCATCATGATCCCAGAACTGAAACTCTACTATAGAGCTTTAGTAATAAAAACAGCTTGGTACTGGCATAAAAACCAACACGTGGACCAACAGAATTGAACTGAAGACCCTGACATTAATTCACACACCTATGAACACCTAATTTTTGACAAAGAAGACAAAAGTGTACAATGGAAAAAAGAAAGCATCTTCAATAAATGGTGCTGGCATAACTGAATGTCAACATGTACAGGATTGCAAATAGATCCATATCTGTCACCATACAATAAACTCAAGTCCAGGTGGATCAAAGACCTCAACATAGATCCAGTTACACTGAACTTGATAGAAGAAAAAGTAGGAAGTTGTCTGGAATGCATTGGCATAGGAGACCACTTCCTAAATTTAACATCCCTAGCACAGATACTGAGAGCAACTATTAATAAATGGGACCTCATGAAACTGAGAAGCTTTTGTAGGATAAAGGACATGATCAATAAGACAAAATGATAACCTACAGAGTGGGAAAAAGATCTTCACAACCCTACATCTGACTGAGGGCTGATCTCCAAAATATGTAAAAGAATTCAAGAAACTAGACATCAAAATATCAAACAATCCAATTTAAAAATGGGCTACAGAGCTTAACAGAATTCTCAACAGAAGAATATCAAATGGCTGAAAGACATTTAGGGATTGCTCAACATCCTTAGTCATCAGGGAAATAAAAATCAAAATTATTCAGATACCATCTTACACCTGTCAGAATGGCTATGATCAAAAACACTGATGACAGTTTATGTTAGAGAGGATGCAGAGCAAGGGGAACACTCCTCCACTGTTGGTGGGAGTGCAAACTGTTACAGCCACTTTAGAAATCAGTATGGCAGTTTCTCAGAAATTTGGAAATCAATCTACCTCAAGACACAACTATACCACACTTGGGCATATACCCAAGGAATGCTCAATCATACCACAAGGACACAAGCTCAATTATGTTCATAGCAGCATTATTTGTAATAGACAGAACCTGGAAACAACCTAGATGCCCCTCAACTAAAGAATGGATAAAGAAAATGTGGCACATATACACAATGGAGTACTACTCAGCAGTAAAAAACAATGATATCATAAAATTTGCAGGCAAATGGATGGAACTAGAAAATACCACCCTGAGTGAGGTAACCCAGACTCAGAAGGACTTAGAAGTGGATACTCAATGTAAAGCAAAGGATAACCAGACTATAGTCCTCAGCTCCAGAGAAGTTAGCTAACAATAAAGGCCCTAAGAGGGATGCATAAATCACCCAGTGAATGAGAAATATATGCGGTCCACATGAGCAAACCAGGGGTCAGGGGGTAATGGATGGCAAGGGATGGGAGATAAGAACATAAGGGAATGGGAAGTTTGAGCTGGAACAGGGGCAGAGTGGGAGAGCAACAAAAGAGATACCGTGATAAATGAAGACATCATGGGAACAGGGAAAAACAGGGTGCTAGGGAAGTTCCCAGTAATACACAAGAATGACCCCACCTTAGACTACTTAACAATAGTGTAGAAGGTGCCTGAACTGGCCTACTCCAGTAATCAAATTGGTGAATACCCTAACTGTCATCATCAGTAATTCAATAGAAGCAGATGCAGAGATCCTTGGCAGGGTACCAGGCCAAGCTCCAGGGGTCCAGTCAATGACAGAGGGGAGGGATTCTATGAGCAAGGGATATCTAGATTATGATGGGGAAATGTACAGAGATGACCAGGCCAAACTAGTAGGAACTCATGAACTGTGGACCAATAGCTATAGAGCCTTCGTGGGCATGGACTAGGCCCTCTGCATAAGTGACACAGTTGTTTAGTTTGAACTGTTTAGGGGGGCCCCTGGCAGTAGGATTGGGATCTATCTCTGGTGCATGAGCAGGCTTTTTGGAGCCCAGTGCCTTTGGTGGGACAATTGCACAGCCTTGGTGCAGTGGGGAGGGGCTTGGACCTGTCTAAACTGAATGTACCAGACTCTGCTGACTCCCCTTGGGAGGCCTTGCCTTGAAGGAGGTGGGAATGAGGGGTGGGAGGAGGCAGGAGAGGGGGATCTGTGGTTGGTATGTAAAAGGAATAGAAAATTTCTTAATAATAAAAGGAAAAAAATACTCTCCCCTAAAACTGTCAGTGATCTTAACCACTGAGCCATCTCTCTAGCCTGACCTAGGCACTCTGCATATATGTGACAGTTGTATAGCTTGGTCTTCTTGTGGGACTCTTAACAGGGAACAGGAGATTTCTCCAACTCTTTTACTGGCTTTTTACTGGCCCTACTCCCCATACTGGGTTACCTTTCACAGTCTTAATGCATGGGGAGGTACTTGGATTTACTGCAACTTGATACACCATGTTTTATTGATACTCATGGGAGACCTACCCTTTTCTAAACAGAAATGGGGGAAGAATGGATTGGGGGGTGAGAATGTGGTGGGAGCGATGGGGGACTATTAGGAGAGGAGGGAGGGGAAACTGCAGCTGGGCTGTAAAATAAATAAATAAATAAATAGATGTTTAATTTCTGTCCAGTTGCTCAACCACATGTACCCAAGAATTAGTAAATACTCTAATGGTAGAAGAAGAGACATACATATTGACATCTCACTTTCTCTGTGGAATGAATGCCCTCCAAATCACATTAGCAACTCTCACTATAATCAAATAACTATATTTTACTTGACTCTTCTGGCTGTGATGGTCCAATATTTGTCTGACATGAGCCACTATGTCATAAATGTGATTTATTTTATTTAATCTTCTCTAGAAAAACCCATGCTTTCATATATAAAGTTAGCAAAAATGGGTTTTATTCTAAAATTATATTAATGTTCTGTTCAAAGGGGAATTAGTGAGGGAGGACATCTGAAACTATAGTGTTTGGAACATTTGTGCTATGAGATACTGTCCCAGATTCATGCAGTATTTACCATCTCTTGAGCACTGACTGTCAAGATATACCCAACCATAATGAACCACAAAACTTCAATACAATTTTCCCAGTTCTTCTGCACTGAGGGAGAAGTGTCATTTTTGTAAAAGTTAGCAGTTTGTGTCCTCCACAGTGACCCACTTATCAGAGATTGTTTCACAACCCAGCCTAAGACAAGAAGCTCACATCACCCACCCCTGCAGTTAAATTACTCATCTATTTAATACTTGCAATTTAAATTTACTAAAAATAAGAGCCCAATATGGGGACAAAGGCCTTTCTCGCACTTGGAAGGCTGGGATAGGTATATTAAAAGTTCAAAGCCATCCTTGACAAACTGGCAAATACATATCTAAAAAGTTAATAGAACAATACTAAGAGAAGTAAAAAATGAGGAGAATCTACAACCACTACTTTACTGAACTAACATAATCCTTAACAGCAATCTCAACATTTTTCCTTATACCACAGGTAAATACAGTCTTTACTTCTCATTAAGGAAACTTCTCTTTGCAACAAAGACCATTACAGAAAACCACAATCAAAATACAGAGTTGTGAAGCCAAATCCCAGTGGATACATCTACAAAGCACTCCTGCACCTAAGGCTCAGGGAACATTAAGGAAGAAGGAGGAAAGAAAGAGTCAAAGGATCATAGAGTTTTCTATGAGAATATGTCTCCTAGTACCATCAGAAGTTATATGCATAAAGTCTCATCCACATGACTATGCATACATGGGCTAAATATGATGGCACGAATGAATGTGCCAAACTAGACAGGGAAAAGGCCATAAAACCTCAACCATACACAAAGAACTATAGGCAACTGAGCAACTGGTTGAGGTGATTTTCCCAAGTAAGAGCACATAAATTGGTATAGAGTCCCAAATGGTCAGCCCTGAAAACATACATACTAGTAACATTATAAAGACTGAAAGAACTGTATTTAGGTATATATATATATATATATATATATATATATATATATATATGTAATATCAGTGAAAAGGGCTGTGTATTTGAAGGAAAGTAGAGAGGGGTGTATGAAAGGGTTTGAAGGGAGGAAACAGAAGAGACAAAGGTAATTATAATCTCAAAAATAAAAAATATTTGTTTAAATTTAAAAAGTAAGTAAATTCTTCAAAATAGTCTAAAACTGACTACTGTCACTGTAGTCTTCTTTCTTACCACACTTTCACTGAACATGGAAGAGAGAAACCTTCCCACACTGTTAATATGATACCATCCCAAAGCCCAGTAGAAATTATGCTCATGATATCAACAGGTCTGAGTAGAAGACTAAAGAGATAAGAAACTACCTGTATTCTTAACTCCATCTATGCACTGCTAAACCAAATAGCCTCAAAGCCCACCCTTTTTCTGTATTCTATGATTATGATGTAGTTTTAATGTTGCATAAGACTGAGAAAACTTTCTCTAGTTTACAGTTGAAAGTACTGAACTATTTAGGGTAGACAATCAGCTCAGTTTCTTTTTGTTATTGCCAAGTGTCCCAGGTATTTCACCAACTTACCTGGTCAACTCAGAAAAAAAAAATCCCTGCTTTCTTTTATCCTTATGCATACTTTAGCTAATTAAGCATATATGTCCCTTTAGGTCTTGTCCTGTCTCACCCAAATAATGTAACAAAGAATCTATACTAATTCTGTACTGTACTTCCTCTGATCTGGAGTAAGCACTTACTGTGCCCTGTGTCCTTAGCTTACAGTAATAGTTTAGCATCCCCTGTAGGCTGATGACCTGTCAGTACCATCTTGACCTGTTCTTTAAATTGTCTCTGCTTAAGGACTTTAAATAAAGTTGCTGTAACTACAACTATTTACCAAATAAATGAATGAGTAGACAAGAAATGCACTGATAAATTTAAGTCCTACCCATACATCTTGGGAGTTTTAGCTACACTTTCTTAGAACAATTGAAAAGCACTCTGAGTCTAGTAAGATTATTAATTAATGAATAAGTCATTGTGAGCAAATAAATCAATATAGTTCATGTCAACAGGGAGTAGGTATGAGGGGGAAATTGTGTGAATCCTCATTAAGTAGCTAAATGCCTCCTTCTGTGTATAAAAAACAGAAACAGGAGTTTTTAGGAAATAAAAAGTTTTTTTACCTAAGGTGAGAGAGAATTTCCCCCAAGTCCTGCCAATGATTCCCTTTCTATCCATCTGTATTGCTAAACCTGAAGCCTCTAGTATCATTCCCCCAGAGTGATTACACTATCCTCAAATGTCTTCTAATCATCCTGGATGGCATCTATCCATTCTAGAGTCAATTCATTCTTCCAGACTATAATGAGGCTCATGGATTGCCTGTTCAATCATCACCACATCTTTTATCCTGAGAATATAATCTTAAATCCTTATCAAGACACATAAGTACATCTTGATGTAAACTTGAAGCACCTACATCTGTTACTGGTTTGTCTTTCCTTTCATCTTCACTTTATCCACACTCAAAATTTTTCAAAAATACCATGCTTTTACTTACCTTTTGGATATTGTAAATATTCCTCTGCTGAATTTAGTTCTGCTACAAGTTAAAATGTTTCCAGTAGGTCATTTACTCCTTGTTCATAGAAGTCAAATTCCAGGCTAAGACTCCTTTAGAAACTCTACTGCAAAGAGTCATGGATGAGCTCTATCGAATTTGTTGTCCTATCGTGCTCATACACTTACAAGCAAAAGTTTAGGCCCTCACATGCCTGCTCTTGAAAAAGCCATCAAAGCTACATTGCACTGAGAAGGAAAGGAAAGTGAAAATGAGAAATAGGGAGGATGTGTCTTTTTTCTTTAAGAACACATCATGAAAATGATACCTGCCACTTGTGTTTGTATTTCATCATCCAGAACAAACACACAGGGGATGCCTAAATATAAGTGAGATAAATGGGTTTCATGTTTGAGGGGGCTATACCCTATATAAAGCTCTACAGCTCTACCTAAATTTCTTCATTCTTCACAATTGGGTAACAGTATATTAAAGGACAAGTAGAGTCTGAGACAAACTAAAATAATTTCCTTTCCCTTTACTGCCATTCAGCCTGGCTCACCCCTTATCATGTTTCTTTTTTTCCACACAAAAAAAGTTTTTCTGAACTCCTCTACCAAGTCTAAAATAGGTGCTTTTCCTTTTTCGTCTCATAGTACCTGCTCCTCCATTTCTGGACAAGCCCTCAGTTCTCCCTTCACACTCAGACTAATTTTTCCATGTTCTAAAGTATTAGGGAGAATTTGTTATATAAGCCAGACACATCTAGTCAATGTCCTGACCAATCACTTAATTAAGTAGTTTGCCACTACTAAGTCACTCATCTCTACAAGGGTTGTAAACTGTCTATCTCAACCTCCACTGCATTCTCCTTCTAGGTCAAAATTTAGCAAGTACTAACCTTCTGACACTAGTTGTATAATTGATAAAAGAATAAACAACCATGGCTCTCTCTGAAATCTGCACTTGTTGTGTCATCCTCGGGGCCTCCACAACTTATGTAAATAAGTATAATGGTCTTCTGACTTTTCACATGATTGTCCTTTCCAGTGCCTGATGGAACACCAATAAAAAGTAAGAAGAAAGTCATACACAAATCTTGGTTCCAGTGGAATTAGAGCCTAAATCTTCCAGAGCCTTATCCAAAACAACATATAGGCTCACAGATGAGAAAAGAATAGATCTGAATTTTCAGGATAATAAGCCCCTATAAGAATATTATCTTAAAAAAAGAATATTATCTTTAAACAAAATCACTTAGAGGAAACTAAGAGGAGAAACAGGGTACATAAATCTACTCTCCCAAGTGCCTTTGGTCTTTTGGTTAACTTTTGAGCCTTACTACAGCATCAACATAGGAAATATTTTTAATAAACCTTTTCTGAGTGCAATTACATGTTTCATATCTCTTCTTCCCAAACACTGCCCTCACATGCTTTCTGCCAGAAAACACACCACTTGTATATTTATTTACATTCTACAAACTAAGAAACAAAGCCTTATATTCTATCTTTTAGGATAAGTATCAGGTCACCTCATTTTCCAACCCAATCATTTTTGTATTACTTTTGATCAAAGATCACACTGAGAGTCACATAATCTCTATGATCAGTTTTGTTTGTTTGTTTTGTTTTTGAGACAGGAGTTCTCTGTGTAGCCCTAACTATCCTGGAACTCTCTCTCTCTGTCTCTGTGTCTCTCTGTCTCTCTCTATCTCTGTCTCTCTCTCTCTCTACTGGCCACAAACTCAGAGATCCACCTGCCTATGCCTCCTGAGTGCTGGGATTAAAGGCATGTGCCACCACCACCACCTGGCTCTATGATCCCTTTTAAAGCCTCAGCACATTGTCCCAGATGGGAAATGTAAATAAATATTTGATAAATTATTACATTATCCAAATTACATAAGAAACATTAAAGTGTGATTTAATATCAGCCTCTAAGACATCTATCTATAGTGTTGGAAATATGACTGGAAGGCTACATATGATGAGAACTAAACCAGGGAGAATTTAGAGGACTTGAAAATAAACCTTCATATTGCTCTCCAGGAACACCTTCACACTCAGACTAACCTCACTTTACAGATGTCCATTGAACATTTTCATTTGCAAGACTAGGTTACAGGTGCAGTATTTGATATACAGATTGACATAGTTTCCCCCAGGAAGTCCCATAGTTCAATATTCCATATTCTTGTATAAATTGTCAAAGTAGGAAAGTGTAAGTATCAAAATATTAAATCAAAATTTCCTTACAAATAGAGTGAGCGAACCTCCGAGACTGTAACTGTTCCATGAGACAGAACCTGCCAGCACCCGATTGGACTAAGAAAGCCTTTAGCCAGTGACTGATGGATGTGGATGTATGCATCCCTAGTGGGCATCAGACTGAGCTTAGGGAATCCAGTCGATGAGAGAGAGAGGAGGGATTCTACCAGCAGGGGACTTCAAGATCATGATGGGGAAGACTTTCAGAGATGACCGGCCACATTGTTGGAGACCCATGAACTAGTGGCTGTGGAGCCCCCATGGGACTGGACTAGGCCCACGCCCTCTGGATACAGGAGACAGTTGTTTAGCTTGAACTGTTTGGGGGACACCCAGGCAGAGGGATCAGGATCCATCCCTGGTACACGGGCAGGCTTTTAGGAGCTAGGTGCCTGTGGTATGGCACCTTGTGCAGTCTTGGTACGGCGGGGAGGGGCTTGGACCTGCCTGGGCTTGGTGTTTCAGGCTCTGCTGACTCCCCATGGGAGACCTTGATTTGGAGGGAGGGCTGGGAGGTGGGAGGAGGGAGGAAGTGGGAATCTGTGGGTAGTATGTAGATAAATAAATAAAAAAAAATAGAGTGAGCATGAAGTTAATTCTGAAAAAAAAATGGAAAATATTTTTACTGTGTGGAGAGTGTTATATGCTATGTTCAAGTTACTAATACAAAACAAATGGATCACTCTTCAGGGTTAGAATTCCCTACACAAAGCATAAAAGATCATCTGAGACTATAATGCATTAAATGTAAAAAATTAATCAATTCTGTAAAGTTTCTTAGTTAGAAATAATTCCATTTGTCAATTGTTTTATTTATTGGGCTATTGATGTGTTAAGAAATCTAGCTTTTGTTCATATCTTTTAAGTCTTTCCCTGTTTTGTTTTCATAATTTCAAAATTTCAAGTCTTACTTCATAAATTACAAGAGCTTAATAGATATATTAGCTGGGCATGGTGACACATGCCTTTAATCACAGCATTTGAAAGGCAATTCTCTGAGTTCAAGGCCAGTCTAATCTATCAAGAAAGTTCCAGGACAGCCAAGGCTATACAGAGAAATCCTGTCTCAATATATTTGATCCATTTTAGCTGAGTTTTATTCAAAATGAAATATATGGGTCTAGTTTCAAATATTTACATAGGAATATCCACTTTTCCCAGAGACATTTGCAAGTGTCCTTGCCCCAAGTTGAGACTTTGACACCTTTGTCAACTGCCAAATGATCATAAAAGTGTGTATTTATTGCTGGGTCCTTTGTTGATCTGTATGTCTGTCTTTCCACACATGCAATGGTGCAAATGAAACTTTTATCACTATCAGGTTCTATAGATTGATTGTTGCTGGATTAGTAGTATAGTCTCTCAGAAGAAGCATTCAGATATTAACTGAGGCTGTAGTCATCTCAAGACTCACCTGGCCAAATGAATGGTTCTTGTGTATGACAGATAAGTTTGAACTGTCAGTAATAGCCTCTTCATGTGGTTTCCCATTGAATTCTTTGGTCTTGTTCATGGATTTTGAGAGAGAGTGCAAGAGAAAGTTTAAAGGTATTTCAGATAGAATCATTCAGACTGGTTATGAGCCATTGCTGGCATTAATATGATTTCCTACTACCATATTTTATTGGCTGAAAATGAGACATTGGACCAGCAGAGATTCAAGGTATCAAGAGGTATGGCCAACTAAAAGATTCAGCTAGGAGATAAGTTACCATATTAACAATGAGCAACTAATATAAACTGTGCTCCATTTATTCAACTCATAAAATGCAGGTAATAAAAATTCAATAGAATGGCTGTAAAATTAAATGAAATTATATATGTAGCATATTTAGAGGAATATCTGACACACAAGTGCTCAGTAAATATTACCACTTTTGCTAGACACTCAGGTACTCTTTTTCATACTCACTGAATGTCTCAATCTCACATTATACTATTACGAGGCTGTGATCATTCTGGGACAGAGATTGACAGAATTTTCTTTGGAACTGTTTCTCATGATCTAGGAATCTCATTCCCACCATGAGCACTTGTTAACAGAGGCTGTGTAACCCATATACACAGGTTAGTGATAGAGGACACAAGATATCACTCTTCATCTTATTTCTTCTAAGGCCCTCTCAGTAAAGCGAGACTCCTTTATTTCATTTAGACTGACTACCAGAAAGTCCCTGGGATCAGCCTGCTTCTGTTTCTTTCCAATGATGTTGTTACTGGCATGATTATCCACAACAACTTTTATGTGGATGCTAGGACCAAAATTCAGGTTCTTGTGCTTGAATATCAAACCATTGGTCTACTGAGTCATTTTCCGCAATGGAGATTTTTGTTGTTATTGTTTTTTGAAACAAGGTCTTAGTAGGTTGCTCAGGTTTGCCTCAAACTCAGAATCCACCTGCTTGTACTCAAGTGCTGATACTACAGGGATGCCTCACCATGGCCAGATGCTATAAGACTCACTATAAAAATATAACAATGCCAGCCACACTCAGCATGTTCAGGCAAGATCAAGGAAGAGATGACCAATATTTTCAAACTTAACCATGGCTCATAGTAGATTGATTGATCAATACATCTACTCATTCCAGAACATAAGCCAAAGATCTTTTCTTCCAAAAGGTGAACTTCCAAGTTTAGATCCAAAAATGACTTTGTCATTCCCAAGACCATTAGCCCCTATGCTTGAGAAATTTGTATACATTGAGGAATGTAGCTTAAGTTCTTTTTGGAAAAATTACCAAGCTTTGCTCAACTGAAAGGCTTCAAAACTCTCAGAAAAGTCCTGGACTTGGAAAAACTCAGACCAGCATTTCATATGACTCGGACCAAGTGCAAATATTCTTCTCAAGATCCTGCCACATATAGCTACTACTACATAAGGTTGGACTCACTGGGCATGCAGGAGAAGCATCATTTAATGAAGGCTTAACCTACACTTCCTATAAGACCCTGTAGAGTTTCTCAAGACGCAGCTGAGCACTGTTGTCAACTCTACAGAGAGTCAAAAGTTTATCCTTTTTTAAGTTCTGTGAAAGTCCTTGGCCAAGCTGGCCTTCTAGTGAACAGTGTAGACTGTCTCTGGTGTCACAGAAGCCGAGAAGCATCATTATGGTCACTGCCACAAAGCAAATCCCTTGTACTTATTGTACTGCTTCAAATGCTACCAAATATCCTTTTGAAAAATAAAAGTGTCCTAGAGTTAATTCTTTATGGAAATATGTTGGTTAGAACTCTGGCTAAAATTTAAGGGAAAAATGCAAAGAAAGAGGCATTTTTCAGGAAGTAAATGGTAGAATGAAATCCAGGAGAAATCTGGAAGCAGGAACTTGAACTCTCTTGGAATTTAATGAGCTCTTAAATATGTCAGCTCTTTGCATCTTAATTAAAGTCTCTGTAATTGCAAACCTAGACACTAACAAAGGTAGAATTATATTCATTCTCCTTCAGATATCAGAGAAGAGGGATACCACCATGTCCCTGAATGCTTAAAAAAAGCAACAACAGGGGAACACTCAGATTGACGAATACAGACTTGTGACTAGGTGTTCATCTACAAACTGATAACTATGAACAGGGATTAACATTGTAAGAAAAAGAAAAAATAATCTCTCATCTAGATCATGAATCCCATGTAATTACTGTTATTTCTCATTTCATTAATGATAGATTCTTTTCTCATACAGCATAATCTGAATACAGTTTCCCTCCTTCTAGTCCTCCCAGTTCCTTCACACCTCTGTCATCCATATCCACGTCCTTTCTGTCTCTCATTAAAAACAAACAGGTTTCAAAGATATAACAATAAAATATAACAACATAACATACAATAAGTTAAAACAAAAAACCATCATGTCAAAGTTGGACAAGACAAGCCAACATAAAAATAAAAGAACTCCAAGAGAAGGCACAAGCATCAGAGACCCACTCCATTACACATTCAAGGGTAACATAAAAGTACTAACTAAAAGCTATAGTATATACACAGAAGAACTAGGATAGACCTGTATAGGAATTGTGATTGCTGCTTTAGTCCTTGTAAGTTCACATGCTCTTTGGTCAGTAGTTTTTAGAGGGCCTTAGTCTCATGATGTCCTCCATCCCCTCTATCTCCCCCACTCCTTCTGCATGTTCTTTCATGGGGTTCCCTGAGCTCTATGGGAAGAGATTTGATGGAAACATTTAGTTTACAGCTGTATATTCCAAGATCTCTCTGTGTGTGTAATGTCTGACTGTGGTTCTCTATACTTGTTCTCAAATGCTGCAGGAGGAAGCCTCTCTGAAGATGGCTGAATAATGCACCAATCTATAAATATAGCAGGATACCATTAGGGGTAATTTTACTTTTTACTATTTTAGACCAATAGTATTTGGTTTTACCCTAAGTCCCTGGGCTGTCTGGACTCTGGTTCTTGGTCATGCAACCAGTGTTAGTTATGGGTTCCATCTTGTAAAGTGGACTTTCAGCCAAATTAGACATTAGTTTGTTACTCCCACAAGTTTTGTGCCACCATTGCCCTAGCAATTGCAGCACAGATTGTAGGTCAAGGGATTTGTGACTTGATTTGTGTTTAAATTTCTTTTTTAGTAGCCTGTAGAGTACCTTCCTATAACAAAGACACTAAAAAATAGGGGTGGAGTTTCTATGAAGGCACTAGCTCAACTTCTCTATGTTCAATGAGTTGTGTGTCTGTGTTGTCTTCAGTAATGGGACACATAGATCTCCCTGGGACAGTAAAATAGAATACATCTTTTGGGTGATCTAGAATTAAGGGTAGGTATTGGTGAAATTAAGGCCACTCCCCACAGTTAAAAGGAAGATTTATTTAGTGGGTAACTTACAAATGAAGGGATAGGTAGGTCACAGGGTCTGGGGAAGGTGTATTGCAGTCCAGCGGTGTTTTCTGGAACTCTGCTCAGTCAACCTCCACCATCTAGGGTCCAGGAATAGAGAGATTGCTCCCCCATCCAAGTCTCAGGTCTCCAGACACCTCCCCTGGCCCCGCCTCATAGGTGTGACAGTTGCCAGAGTCTCAATGGGGGTTGGAACTTCCAGATCCAAGCTGGAATGGCTACTCACTACATCTCCCACTTTTTGTCTAAATAAGAAGGTTCTAAGCTAGTACAAGACTATATACAAAGGAATGGTTATCAAATATTGTCCAGGGAATAATGAGGGATAATGACCTAGGTAAGATGGAACTACAACCAATGCAAACAATATCAAGCAAGAAACACATACTAAATTCCAGAGAAGTATAGAGCATAGGTAAATGGCATGTTATAAAGATCATTCCAAAAGGTGTCCTATCCTAAAGAACCTGAATCTAATACTTAATATGTTCTATCTAAGATATTATATATACTAAGTTGTAACTATAACTGCTAGTCTTCAATCCCATCAAAGACCTGAGAAGGAACATAATGGTACCTGAGAAATAGTAGATGGATGTAAGCAACTTTCGGGAATCTTGCAAGAGTAGACCAAGACAGCTGGCAGCCTGGACAGTCACCTAATGTTTCTCAGCATCGTTGGTGCATTCAAATTGGCTACAGGCCTAGAGTATCTGACAGACCACATTCTGAAGCAGGAATTCTGAAAGACCATCTTACCCTGTCTTGACAGAGTACAGTGGTTGCTTTCCTTGTGTCCCACTTGTCCAGGAAGGACAGCATTGCATTCATACTGTCAGCCGTCAAGGCAAGGGCAGTTCTTTGCCAAGTAGGCCATTTTGTGCCAAGAAGACAAACTTCCAAATGAAAATGTCTTAGAAGCGCAACATTCTCTTGGGATCAAGGTGCAGCCAGGAGCAATTGTGTCTCATGTCAACAGAATTCTAAGTTATTTAAATGCCATATTCTTTAGGTCTATGAAGTGTTTGAAGATTACCTGTCCATCTGACCTATGTATCTGTAAATCTGGATAACCTAACTAACATAACTATAGAGATGACAGGCATAGGTGACTATAAATCTATATAAATCTATAAGTCTTATCTGCTGAAATAACCTAAGGACTAAGGCTTCATGTAAACAAGGTAAACAGTCTATAAGCAAATGTATGGTGAAGAACGATGACTTCAAAATTGTGACATTACACAAGATATTTATAACAGAGGTAGGAATATATAGTGCGATATGCAATATGACAATAATCTTAAATATATATCAATATACCAAATATCCTAAACAGAAGTAGAACATACATAAAGTATGACAGATATAAATTTACATTTGTATCAATATAAAAATATTTCAAAAAAGAGTAGAAATATATGTACATTATAACAAATATAGTTCTGTATTTGTATCAATATACAAAATATCTTAAACAGGAATATAAAAATAGTTTACATTTGTATCAACATATAAGAATCCATAACAGTATAAGATACAGTGCAAATTATCTAAGGTTGCTATTGTACTAAATTTGTTTATTAGTATATACAATGATCTACCATAATATCTTATACCTATCCATTCCAATTCATCTTTTTCCTTTTTTTTAGGGAGAATATTGAGTTTAATATTTTTTTCCACCCCCCAACCCTATAACCATCATCCATAACCCTGAGAAATATGAAACCTAAGGGAGAAGAGGCGTCATTTTTTTAGAATTGTTTTCTGCTGTTTAGGGGGTGATGTTATCTCTGTTGGGTATTGTGAGAAAGCTCAGTTAATCTCAGTTAGACTAACTGTAGGTTCTGCAGCAAGTCTTAGAGTAATGGGTAAGATTGTCTGAAATTCTGGCAAGAAGTGTAGTATGATGATGATTATCAAGGCATCATTCTGGATTGGGTAGAGTTGTTATTGTTGGGGCCCCATCTTCCTTCTGGAGACTTCTGATATTGCTATTAGAAAAACTTATTTGTTATCAAAAATGGAAGGTTTGGATTTAAAGAGGACATAGCATGTAAGAAAGGATCCTGAGAAATCAAGAGTAAGCATGGAGAGAATTAGAATTTAGAAGACAATGGTTCCTTTTTATTGGTTTCCTTCTGTCCCACACCAATGGGCTCTTCCGATACGGGACTGAAGAATCTCTCAAACTTTTCTTTTAGCAATATGCTTGGGATTAGAGAAGGAGTGAGCCAATTCCATCTCCAAAGCCAGCTTGGCTTATAATTGAATTGGAACCACAACTTTACTAGATTGATAGAGAGATAGATGTTAGACAGTGAGATTTTACCCTGTGTAGATTGGTACCAATAGATTCTTTCTTTCTGCTGTAAAATATCTGGATATCCAAGGCCTTATGATTTTTGGAAGATGGGTATTACCATTATCCTGGAAAGACAAAAACAGAACCCTACCCCAACCTTTGATTGTTAAATTTTTCTTACAACTTGTAGAGATGTCACATTGGTGGATGATCTTTAACTTCTCTTCATCAAGGGGTTTTTCCTGTTCAAATGGAATTTTTATTAATTTTGTTGGTATCCATAGCTTTTCTTCTCCTGCAGAAACAAAGGCAAAACCACTTCCCCAACGTAGAACATATCCAGGTTTCCATTCTGAGCTCAGCACATCCTTGAAATAAACTGGTTGGTTTAGCTCAGGAGTTTTGTCTGTCATTCAATGTCTCTCCGCAGCTGTTGTTCCTTTCTCATCCGCATTGAGAAAATTTAAGGTTAATAAAGCACTATGCAGTCTATTTCTAGGAATCATTGTTACCTGTTGCTGTTTATTTAGCATATCCTTTAAGGTTCGATTGGATCTTTCTATGACTGCTTGGCCTGTTGGATTGTGTGGTATACCTGTAACATGCTTTATATTGTAATAAGCAAAGAATTGTCTCATTTTATTGGAGACATATGCTGGGGCATTGTCTGTCTTAATTTGTACAGGTATTCCCATGATGGCCATAATTTCTAATAGGTATGTGATCACAGAATCAGCCTTTTCAGAACTCATAGGAGTTGCTCATTGAAGTCCTCAATAGGTGTCAATGGTATGATGTACATACTTTAATCTTCCAAATTCTGCAAAATGAAACACATCCATCTGCCAAATTTCATTTCTTTTTATACCTTTTGGATTGCTCCATGCAGGTAATGGAGTTTGGTTATAGATGGAACAAATAGGACATTTTTCACAATATCCTTAGCCTGTTGCCAAGTGATGGAGAAATCCTTCTTCAAACCTTTGTTATTTACATGGTATTTCTTATGAAATTCTGAGGCTTCTAGCACATTACCTATTAGTAACTGATCAATCTCATTGTTACCTTGTGCTAGAGGTCCTGGCAGACCTGTATGGGATCTGATATGTGATATATATATATGATGTTCCCTTTTTCTGATGATTTCCTGCAATTGAATGAATAATGTCATTAATTCTGTATTATCAGGAATAAATTCATCAGTTTCAATATGTAAAACAACTCTCTCTGCATATTGAGAGTCAGTGACTATATTGAGGGGTTCTGTGAAGTCCATCAGTACTATAAGAATGGCATACAGTTCTGTCTTTTGTACAGAGTTGTATGGACTTTGTACCACTTTACTTAAGTCTCCTGATTTATATCCTGCTTTCCCTGATTTATTCGCATCAGTATAATATATGAGGACTCTAGAAATTGGCTTTTGTCGTACAATGTGAGGAAGGACCCATTCAGTCTTCTTTATGAATTTTATTCTCTTGTTTTTGGGATAGTGGTTGTTAATCTCTCCCAAAAAGTTACTGTAGGCTCTCTGCCAGTATTTATTATCTTTCCATAGTGATGAAATTTTCTCATTAATTAAAGGTACTACAATTTCTGATGGGTCCATTCCTGTCAACTGGCGAAGTCTTAATTTACCTTTTTGAATCAAATCAGAGATCTTTTCTATATAAGTCTTTAATTTCTTATTTGGTTTACGTGGTAGGAATATCCATTCCAATATAATATCTTCCCTTTGTATCAAAATACCTGTTGGGGAATGTCTGGAGGGAAATATGACAAGAATGCATTTAAGTTTTGGATCCACATGATCCACATGTGCTTTTCGAATTGTCTTTTTTGCTAGAGCCAATTACTTCTCAGCTTCGGCTGATAATTCTCTTGGACTATTTAATTCTTTGTCTCCTTCTAGAGTATTAGCCAAATTTTGTAGTCCATCTTTGGGTATTTCCATGTTACCCAGTAAGTTGGAAATGTTTCCTAATAACTTTTGAAAATCATTAAGTCTTCAATCGATCTCTCCTTAGTTGTACCTTTTGGGGTCTAATTTTTTGTAGCTCTATCTTATATCCTAAGTAATTAATAGAATCTCCTCTTTGTATTTTTTAGGAGCAATTTGCAGTCCCCAGTGAGGCAAAACTGTTTTTATTTCTTTAAACATGCTTTCTAATGTATCTAACTTTGGATCAGCTAATAGGATATCATCCATATAGTGATAAATTATGGATTGTGGAAACTTTACACGAATTATCTCCAATGGTTTCTGTACAAAGTATTGGCACAAAGTAGCGCTGTTTAACATTTCCTGTGGGAGGACCTTACATTGATATCTCCTGACTGGCTGAGAATTATTATAATTAGGTACTGTGAAGGCAAATTTTTCTCTATTATTTTTTTTAAGGGTATGGTAAAGAAGCAGTCTTTTAAGTCAATAACTATTATAGGCCATTCTTTGGGTAGCAGAGAGGGCAAGGGCATCCCAGTCTGTAGAGAGCCCATTGGCTGAATTATTTTATTAATAGCTCTCAGATCTGTCAGCATTCTCCAATTACCAGATTTTTTTAAATACCAAATACAGGAGAATTCCAAGGGCTGGTAAATTCTTCAATGTGTTGAGCATTTAACTGCTCTTGAACCAGCTGTTCTAAAGCTTGTAGCTTCTCTTTTGTCAAAGGCCATTTTCCAACCCAGATAGGTTTATTAGTTAGCCATTTTAAAGGTAAGGCAGTTGGTACTTCTGAGAGTTTAGCAGCAGTTGTGTTCTGTTTGTATACAGCCTGAATGGTTGGTGACTGTTTTTTATAGCATGTTATGATATTATTCCTAGAAACATGCATTGGTCTGTATTTTTTTCTGAGAGTGTAGGAATTTTAATCTGGGTATTCCACTGTTGTAACAGATCTCTGCCCCAAAGATTTACTGCTACATTTGTTACATATGCCTTCAACCTTCCTCTCTGTTCTTCTGGCCCAATGCATTCAACCCACCTCAAACTCTGTTTTATCTGAGACAGGGTGCCAATCCCTAACAAGTGGACATCTACCTCTTGAAGAGGCTAATTCGGATGCCATGATTTTGGTGTAATTATAATCACATCAGTACCTGTGTCTACCAGGACCTCCAGAACCAGGCCATTAATTCGAATTTTAAGCTTTGGTCTTTGTTCATTTATGGAAGTCTGCCAAAATATTTGTTTTATAGTGTTCTTTGTAAACTGTGATCCATCTATCAGGGCTCTTTTATCATGCATTGCAGTATCGGTTTTTATTAGGCTTTGGTTTATTCAGTTGTCCTGGAGAGGAATTTCTTCCACGGTGGCTGGGAATGTTCATACTACATTTGATTTGGGGGCCTGCAAGAGGCCCCCTGAGGTGTTTCCCACCAGTAAAGGGTTGCCTTGTATATCTATTTTTGATCTGTACTCACTGGTCCAATGTCGGCCTTTGCCACACCTTTTACATAATCCAGGAGGTGGTTGGGGTCTCCTGTTTAGGCTATTTTTAAAAGGAATATTACTTCTAGGAGTACCCCATGTACAGTTTTTACTTATATGACCTGGTGTACCACACTTAAAACATTTGGTAACATGGGGCCTTCTTTCACCTCTGGGATTTGTCTCTCCTATCCAAACCTCACTACTGTAGTTAAGAGACTCAACACCATTAGTGTATTGAATCCATTCTTCCAAAGGAGCTGATCTGATCTTTAGTGGTGTAAGTATTTTTCTGCATTCTGCATTAGCATTGTCAAACGCCAAGGACTCAGTTAATACTGTTTTTTAATTCTTTATCTGATACAGCTTTTGTTATAGCTGTGTTCAGCCTTTGTAAAAAAATCAGTGAAGGGTTTGTGTGGTCCCTGAAATATCTTTGTGTATACCTCAGTTGGTTTTCCAGGTTGTGGAATTTTTTCCCAAGCATTTAGAGCTGCTGTATGACATAGGGATATTGTATGCTCATCATAAGTGGCTTGTACATTCCTGTCAGTGAAACATCCCTCACCAAGTATTTGATCTTGGGAGATCACAAAACCTCTGAGCTTACTTTGTTCTAATTTTTTTGCCTCTTCTTTCAACCAGCTTTTCCACTGTAGCTGCTGGCTATATTCTAGAACAGCTGAAATTAACTGATGCTAGTCATCTGGGATGATTTTATATGAGGTAGACCATGAATTCAACATCTGTCTTACATATGTGGAGTGGATCCCATATGTAACTACTGCTTCCTTTATATTTTTAAAGTCCCTTGTTGAAATTGGTTGTAATGTATATGTCATATATGGCTTGGGGTATGTGTCATCTGCTGGCTTCTCATGAACAATAACAGGATAAACCATTGTATGAGAGCCGTTTGAAGATGTTACAACCTCTATGGTCTTGACCTTCTGCTTATTAGTTCCCTTGTCATGTTTACTGAGAGTTTCTTCTAGGGCTTGAAAAGGAGCACCTAGGGTCTGTTCTAGGGAGTGAACTTCCTCTCTTGTAAGGGACTCCAGATTTCTGATGGAATCATAGACATTTTTATTTTCCTCAGAAACATATGATTCCATGGACCTTATCTTATCAATTAATGATAATCTTTCTTCCTTATGTAGTGTCTGAGTAGCCATAACTTCACTCTGGAGAGTTAGTGTTCTATCCATTAGATATTCATATTTATTACCAATAAAATCAATTTTTGGTACAAGCCTGTTTTGTAAATCCTGATTAGCAGATTCCAGAGAAAGAATCTTTTCCTGTAAGCCTTCATTGCTATCTTTTAAAGCAGATTCCAGAAAGAGAATCTTTATCTCTTAAAGCAGGTTCCAGAAAGAGAATCTGTAAGCCTTCATTGCTATCTTTAAAAGCAGATTCCAGAGATTCTTTTTCTGTAAGTCTTCATTGCTATCTCTTAAAGCAGATTACAGAAAGAGAATCTTTTTCTGTAAGCCTTCATTGCTATCTTTGAAAGCAGATTCCAGAAAGAGAATCTTTTTCTGTAAGCCTTCATTGCTATCTTTGAAGGCAGATTCCAGAAAGAGATTCTTTTTCTGTAAGCCTTCATTGCTATCTTTTAAATCCTGTATCAGTCCCAATAACGACTCATCTTTGTTCTTATTAAACCAGTGTTTAAACATTGTGTGAATTATTACGATGAATGTCAAAATGGTACAGGCCAAATATGCCTGAGGAAGGTCATATATTTCCAGCAGAATGTCAGTCATCATCAGGCAAAAAGGTTTTTAAATTCTTGTGAGGCAGGTTTAGGTACCCTCCAGCTGGGAGGAGGCTGAGGGCAGGAGCCACCCAGGCCTTTGGAATTTGACCCATGTGAGTGCCAGATATTGGTGAAATTATTAAGGCCTCTCCACGTAGTTAAAAGAAAAATTTATTTAGTGGGTAACTTACAAATGAAGAAATAGGTAGGTCGCGGAGTCTGGAGAAGGTGTATTGCAGTCCAGCGATGTTCTCTGGAACTCTGCTCAGTCAACCTCCACCGTCTAGGGTCCAGGAACAGAGAGAGTGCTCGCCCATCCATGTCTCGGGTCTCCAGATGCCTCCTGCCCCGCCTCATAGACATGACAGTTGCCAGAGTCTCAATGGGGGTTGGAACTTCCAGATCCAAGCTGGAATGGCTACCCACTACAGGTAGGGAGTAGTGAGAATGGGAAGATCAAGTGGGAAGGAGAGAAGATGGGAATGAGGGAGGGAATGAAGAGAGAGACAGAGTTGAAAGGCTTTGAGATGCAAGCTTGCAAGTATGCAAGCTTGGTGCAGTGGAAACTTCCTATAAGATACAAAGGGAATCTTAATAAAGTCTCCAAATTATGTGAATGATGGAACCCTTGTTGGTACGGTCATCTCTTTTTATCAAAAGAAGCTAACATCAGTTCCAGGCTTGGGATTCATTCAATTGTGTAGCTGGCCAAAAGGGTCTCACAGAAATGCTTTTCAACTCTAGCTGTCTCTCCCTTCATTCCCTCCCTCATTCCCACCCCTCCTTCCTACCTGATCTTCCCATTCTTACCATGCCCCACCCTTGATTCCAATCCACCCAAATATATATATTCTATTTTCACTTCCTCTGTGACTAACCTCTTCTGGTCTATGGAACACAGATTGGTTATCATTTATTTAATGGCTAGTATCCAGATGTAAGCAAATATATACCATATTTTTTTTCTGATTCTGGGTTACCTCACTCAGAATAATTTTTTTATAGTTCTATCCATTTACCTGCAAATTTCATTATGTAATTTTTAAGAGGTGAGTAATATTTCATTGTGTAAATGTACCAAATTTTCTTTGTCTGTTCTTGTTTTGAGGGACATCTAGGAGGTCGTTTCCATTTTTTTTTTTTTTAGTTTTATGACTAGGCAGCAACAAACATGGTTGAGTGAGTGTCCCTATGGTAGGGTGAAGCATTATGTCCTTTGGGTATAATCCCATGAGGGGTATAGTTGGATCATGAGGTAGATTGAATCTCATCTTTCTGATGAACTCCCACACAGATTTCCATAGTGGCTGTACAAGTTTGCACTCCCACCAGCAATGAAGGAATATTCCTCTTGTTCCATATACTCATTAGCATTTACATTATTGATTGCAGCCACTCTGACATGTGGAAGATGGAATTTCAAAGGATTTTTTTATTTGCATTTTCCTGATGGCTAAGGATGTTGACCATTTCTTTAAGTGTTTCTCAGTCATTTCAGTTTTCTCTTTTGAGAATTCTCTGTTTAGGTATGTCCCACATTTCTAAATTGGGTCTTTTGGTTTTTTAAATCAAGTTTCTTGATTCTTTACATATTTTTGATATTAGCCTTCTACCATATAGAGTTAGTTAAAAACCTTTCCTTGTTAGTAGGCTGCCATATTTTCCAAGGATGGTGTCCTTTTTTGGACAGGCACTTTTCAGTTTTGTGAGGGCCTATTTATTAATTGTTGATCTTAGTGCATGCATTAGCAGTGTTCTGTTTTCTTCTCTTGTGCCAATAAGTTCAAAGGTATTTCCCACTTTCTCTTCCATCAGGTTCAGTTTGCCTGGTTTAATGTTGATGTCTTTGATCTATTTGGAGGGGTTGTGTGTGTGTGTGTGTGTGTGTGTGTGTGTGTGTGTGTGTGTGTGTGTATAGAGTAATAGGAATGGATCTATCTGCATTCTTCTGTATACAGGCATCTAGTTTCATTAGCACCATTTCTTGAAGATACTGTCTTTTTTCCAGTGTATGTTTCTGGCTTCATTACCAAAAATCATGTGTCCATAGGCATGTGAACTTATGTCTGGGTCTTCAGAATGTGTCTGTTTTTAATGTCATTACCATGCTGTTTTTATTACTATAGGATTTTATATAACTTAAGATCAGGAATGGTGAGACCTCCCACAGTCCTTTTATAGCTCAGGATTGATTTAGCAATCTTGGTTTTTTGGTTTCCATATGAAGTTGAGAATTGTCCTTTCAAGATCTGTAAAGAATTGTGTTGGAATTTTGATGGGGACTGCATTGACTCCGAAGATTGCTTTTGGTAGGATGGCCATTTTTACTGTTAATCCTACTGATCATGATCATAGGAGATCTTTCCATCTTCTGATATCTTCTTCAATTTTATTCTTCAACACTTTGAAGATTTTATTATACAAGTCTTTCATTTTCTTGATTAGAGGTACCTCAAGATATTTTATATTATCTGAGGCTATTGTGAAAAGTGTTTTCCCTGATTTTTTTCTCAGTCTGTTTATCACTTGTATATAGGAGGGCTACTGATTTTTTTTTAGATAATTTTTAATCCAGCTACTTAGCTGAAGTGGTTTACCAGTTGTAGTAGTTTTCCAGTAAAAATTTTAGGGAACTTACATATATCATATCATCTGCAAATAAAGATACCTTGAATTTCCAATTTATATTTCCTTAATCCCCTTCAGTTGCATTATTGCTCTAGATAAGATTTCAAGTACTGTATTAAATGTATACAGAATGGGAAAATTGTCATGTTCCTTATTTTAGGGGAATTTCTTTTAGTTTCATTTAAGTTGAGGTTGATTATGATATTAATGTAAATCACTTCTATTATTTTGAAGTATATTCCTTGTATCCCTAATCTCTCTAGGACTTTTATAATGAAGGGGTGTTGGATTTTGTCAAAAGACTTTTCTGCATCTAATGAGATGATCATGTGGTCTTTTTTTTTCAGTTTATTTATATACTGGGTTACATTTATTGATTTTCATATATTTAAACATCATTTCATCTCTGAGATAAAGCCTACTTGACGATGGTATTTTTGCACCTATGTTCATAAGGGAAATTGGTCTGTAACTTTCTTTCTTTGTTGTAAATTTCTTTCTTTGTGAGATTGGAGTAGCAGCGTAACTATAGCCACATAAAATGAATTGGGAAATGTTCCTTTGTTTCTTTTGTGAAATGCTTTTTGAAGTATCGGTGTTAACTCTTCCTTGTAAGTCAGGTAAAATTCTGCTCTAAAACCATCTGCCTCTGGACTTCCACAAACATACTTTGGGAGACTTTTAATGACTGCTTCTATTTCACAAGGAGTTACAGATCTGTTTAAATTTCTTATCTAATCTTGATTCAACTTTTTAAATGATATAAGTGATATCTATAAAGAAAATTATATATTTCTTTTAGATTTTCCAATTTGATTGGGTATAGATTTTTACAGCATGTCCTTATAATTCTCTGGATTTCCTTGGTGTCTTGTTATATAACACTTTTCATTTTTAATTTTCTTAGTTTAGTTATTTTTCTCTGTTTTTATATTTTAAAAATGAGATTAACTAAATTTTAGTTAATTTAGATAAGGGTTTATAAATACTATTGATTTTTCTCAAAGAACCAAATCCTTTGTTCATTAATTCTTTCTATTGTTCTCTTTGTTTCTATTTAATTTATTTCAATTTTGAGTTTGATTTTTTTCTTGCTTGTTACATTTTTTTGGGTGCAGTTTCCTCTGTTCTAGAATTTTCAAGTGTGCTATTAATTTCCTAATGTGTGAACACTCCAGTTATTTTTTTTCATGTAGGCACATAGTGCTATAAATTTGCCACTTAAAATCATTTCATTGTGTCCCATAAGTTTTGGTGTGATGTATATTCATTCAATTCCAGAAAGTCTTTAATTTCTTTCTTATTTCTGTCTTGACCCATTTTTCATTCAGCAGAGTTCAGTTTTCATGAGTTTGTAAGCTTTCTGATGTTATTGACATTCAGCTTTATTCATGGTGGTCTGATAGGATACAGAGAGTTATTTTAAGTTTCTTGTATGTGTTGAGACTTTCTCTGTGTCCGAGTATGTGGCTAATTTAGGAGAAAGTTCCATGAGGTTCAAAAAAGAAGGTATATTCTTTTCTATTTGGGTGAAATGTTGTGTAAATAACTGTTTGGTCCATTTGGTTTAAAATGTCTGTTATTTCTAATATTTATGTTTAGTTTTTGTCTAGATCACCTATCTTTTGGTGAGAGTAGGGCATTGAAGTCTCACTCTATCAGTGTTTGAGGGTTAATATGTAATTTAATCCATAATAGTGTATCTTTTACAATCATGAGGGTATAAACTTTAAGAAATGAAATGCCATCTTGGTGGGTTTTTCCTTTGATGAGTATGTAGTGTCCTCCCCTATCTCTCATGATTAGTTTTCATTTGAATTTGATTTTGTTAGCTATTAAAATGTCTTAGATTCATTTGTGTGGGATATTTTTTTCCAATCCTTTACACTGAGGTAATGTCTATCTTTGATGTGTACATGTGGTTTTAGACACAACAGAAGGATGGGCTTTCCCATCTATTTTGTTGGGCTGTTTATTTTTATTAGGGGAATTGAGACCATTGTTACTGAGAGACATAAATGACAATTGCTGACTCCTATTGTTGTTAAAATGTGTTTGTGTGTGTGTGTGTGTGTGTGTGTGTGTGTGTGTGTATGTGTGTGTGTGTTCCCATTCTTTATTTTGCTGTTTTTGAGATTATTTGACCTTTGTGATTTCATGGGTGTAGTTAACTTCCTCAGGTTGGAGTTTTCCTTTTTAGTATCTTTTTATAGGGATAGATTTGTAGATGGAGATTCTTTAAATCTGACTTTATGGTAGAGTATCATAAATTTTCCATCTATGGGAATAAAAATTTTGTTTGGTATAGTACTTGAGGCTGGCATTTGAGGTTTCTTAAAGTCTGTAGGACATCTGTCTAGGACCTTCTAGGTTTTAGAGTGTAGTCAGAAGTTTTCCTGCATCCTGCCCAGCCTACAGTCAGGACAAATCTCCCCCACTCACATCCTGAAGCTGCTTAGTCCCAAGTAAGCATACAGAGGCTTATAATATTTACAAAGAGGATGACCTATGGCTCAAGCTTCTCACTATCTATCTCTTATAACTTAACCTATTTCTACTTATCTGTAAGTTGCCACATGGCTTTGTGACTTATGGGTACTTTCACATCTTGCTTGTCCTGGTGGTAGCTTGCAGCATCTCTTCCAACTCTCCTTTCCTCTTCCTCTCTCTCAAGTTGGAATGTACCACCTAACCTTATTCTGCCTCATCATTGGCCAAACAGCTTTATTTATCAAACAAACAGAGCAACACATATTCACAGCATACAAAAAGACATCCCATAGCACTTCCTCTTTTCTGTCTAATCAAAAAGGAAGGTTTTAACTTTAATATAGTAAACTTACATATAATAGAACAGTTATAAAGCAAGAATCACAGTTATAATATCCAGTCTATTTGTATTTTGCAAATTAATAAAAAATATTATACCATCTATCCTATATTTGTGAGTTTAAGTTTTCATATCTAATTTATCTTTTATCATAACCAAGGAAAATTATAATTTTAACTATCTAGTCTTCAACTACATCAAAGACCTCAGGAGGATATAATATTACCTAAGTAAACAAGAAATGAATTGTTAGAAACTTCCAAAATTCTGAAAATGACAGACAGCTGCCTGCCTGGACAGTCATCCAAAGTTCCTCTGTAACATTGCAGCATCCATCTTCAGTCAATAGGTCTAGAGTTTTTTGCTTGCTTTTTGCTGTGTCCTGTAGAATATTTGGTAGTCTCCTCTGTGAAGCAGGAATCTGAAGAACTATTTCACCTTGCAAAGTTCAGTGGTCTTCTTTCTATGGGTACTGCATGTCCAGTTTATATAATATATTATACGCAATCCAGGCAAGAGCAGTTTCTTGCCCAAATGGCTTTTTTCCCCAAGAAGATCAACTCCATATGGTGTCTTCTATGCCCATCTTTCTCTTTAAAGTAAATCAGTCCTGCCAGGAGCACATGTGTCTCACTGTCCAGAAAGTCTAAGTTTTTAAAACATTTTAAATGCCATATTCTGTAAGTCTTTGAAGTATTTGAAGATTACCTACATAACTGAAATATATCTATCTATACCTAGAAAACTTTACTAACATGACTATAAGTTTGACTATCTTAGAAGACTAATTATTAATCTGTATTTCTTAACTATCCATTACAATTTAGTAATGGATAGTAACTCATTTGAGTTACATAAACATAATACCTTAAATGAGAGTAGAAATATACATACAGTATAACCAAATTAACTTTAAATTTGTAATAAACTAAAATATATAGCAATGTAAAACATTTTTAAACAAGTTTTTGCTCTTTAAAAATAGGTTCAATAATCTACTCTTTTATTCTATCATATCTATATTATCCCTTTTTCTTTTTTAGAAAGAGATTGTATTTATAATCAACCCCTTTAAATAACAATAAACATTTATAACAAGGATGACTGGACTGCTACTCACATCACCAGGGAGGCTACCTGGAAAACAGGATCCCAAGAAAGACACAGGGTTCGCCCAATGACAGAGAAATGGATAAGATCTACATGAACCACCTGGACGTGAGTGGGGGTAATGAAGGGCGAGGGTCGAGGGAAAGAGAGCTTAGAGGAGCGGGAGATCCCAGCTGGATCAAGAACAGAGAGGGAGAACAAGGAATAGGAGACCATGGTAAATGAAGACCACATGAGAAAAGGAAGAAGCAAAGTGCTAGAGAGGCCCACAGAAATCCACAAAGATACCCCCACAATAGACTGCTGGCAATGGTTGAGAGACAGCCCGAACTGACCTACTCTAGTGATGGGAGGGCCAAACACCCTAATAGTCATACTAGAAACCCCATCCAACGACTGAGGGCTCTGGATGCAGAGATCCACGGATAGGTCCTGGGTCGAGCTCTGGGAGTCTAATTAGTGACAAAGAGGAGGGTTTATATGAGCAAGAATTGTTGAAACCAAGGTTGGATAAAGCACAGTGACAAATAGCCAAATGAATGGAAACACATGAACTATGAACCAATGGCTGAGGGGCCCCCAACTGGAATAGGCCCTCTGAATGGGTGAGACAGTTGATTGGCTTCATCTGTCTGGGAGGCATCCCGGCAGTGGGACCAGGTCCTGTGCTCATTGCATGGGTTGGCTGTTTGAAACCTGGGGCTTATGCAGGGTCACTAGCCTAGACCTGGGAGGAGGGGACTGGACCTGCCTGGACTGAGTCTACCAGGTTGATCTCAGTCCTTGGGGGAGGCTTTGCCCTGGAGGAGGTGGGAATGGGGGGTGGGCTGGCTGGAAGGGGAGGGGGGCTGGAAGGGGAGAACAAGGGAATCCATGGCTGATCTGTAGAACTGAATTGTATTGTAAAATAAAATTAAAAAATAAAAATAAAAACAAATAAACATATATAAACAATATTTTGGGAATTTGGGAGTAGCTCATTTCCACTGGAGTCCAGTTAGCTCATACACAGCCTTGAGCATTTGGCTGTTCCTGTAAGGTTACTGGGTAGATTAATGTTTGTTGTCTGGAAACCTAAGGCTGTTTCTCTGTAACTGTATAATTCAATGCTGAGATAGGTTCCCCTTTCAAGTCTTCTGTCTGGGTATGAATTTCTCCATAATTTATTTTAACAAGTTTTTCTA
Organism: Peromyscus leucopus; assembly: GCF_004664715.2. Classification (NCBI taxonomy): domain Eukaryota; kingdom Metazoa; phylum Chordata; class Mammalia; order Rodentia; family Cricetidae; genus Peromyscus; species Peromyscus leucopus. The sequence continues at coordinate 66,107,222 of NC_051069.1, forward strand.
AAACTTTTATCTTGGCACTCAAATTGACAAACCTTTTTAATGCTAAAATAAAAATGATCAAACAAATAATATTTATAATTGATGTTATGTAAATCCCATTAACATTAATTATTCTGACAATTAATTGTTCCATTTTTCAGATTGCCGAATATGTTACCAAACAGAGACCAAATTCCTTCCATTATAAAAATGTTTCCCATTTTTTAACGTGGGGGTATTCTCTTTTAATTAATTTCTCCCCTTAAGATATCTTAATTGACTCACCAAGTCTGCTGAATGTGTAGAACAGCAGAAGTCTGAGGGAGTTTCAAAGCAGCTACCTAGTGTTGTAGCAATCTGAGATGGGAATCCAGAGAGAGCCCACCACCCACCAGGAGAGGAAAAGCCAAAGAGACTCTAGCCCACATGGGGTGGAGACTCTGGCCACATGTAGCTCAGGCCTGAGCCGGGGGTCTGTAAGGTCACAGATGGCTTTTTAGTTCATTGTTGCCACAAACACTGGGCTGCCAGATGTAAGGTGAATTGCTAAACGTTCTTATAAATAAAAAACCCAGAGCCAGATATTGGGGTTAAAACTGAGAGATCAGCCGGGCGGTGGTGGCGTACACCTTTAATCCCAGCACTCGGGAGGCAGAGCCAGGCAGATCTCTGTGAGTTCAAGGCCAGCCTGGACTACCAAGTGAGTCCCAGGAAAGGTGCAAAGCTACACAGAGAAACTCTGTCTCGAAAAAAAAAAAAAAAAAAAAAAAAAAAAAAAAAAAACCTGAGAGATCAGAGGAATAGGACGAGCCACAGCCAACCTCATCTTACAAGCTCTCAGCCTTCAAAGAGACCTACTTCCTGTATAACCATGCCTATATGCCTTTCTGTTCTGCCATCTCATTTCCTCTCTCTGCCAAGCTACATCACTTCCTGTCTGTCTGTACAGACCTCCAGACCTTTTTGGTTAATTAGTATTCGAATTTAAGGCATATGCTACCATGCCTGGCTCTGTTCTCAATGTGGCCTTGAATTCACAGAGATCTGAATGGATCTCTGCCTTCCAAATGGTAGGATTATAGGCATGTGCTGCAATTGTCTGACTTCTATGTTTAAAAGAGTGGCCGGCTTTCTCCTCTGATCCTCAAATAAGCTTTATTACGGTGCACAATATATTGGGGGACACAATATATCATCACATTAGAGTCTCCATTGAAAGGTCAGGTGTAATTCTAATAGGTAATATCCATTACTTAGTATTTTCCTTTAAAGGTGTTAATATTCTTTCTGTGTTCTGTACATTTAATCCTTTGATTATTATTTGCTGAGGGCACTTCCTTTTCTGATCCAATTTATTTGGCATACACACTTTTTAAAATATAAATACATGGGATTAGAAACTGGTGTGGGGAAGATGGCGGCAAGAGGTGCTTCGCAGGCTGGTGGCTAGGGGGAGAGGAAGGGTGCTGATGAGTCCAGTGGAGAGGTGGTTTGGATCAACAGGACCACAACCATTGGGGGTTGGTAGCAGGAGGCGGACGGACCCGGCAGCGGCTGACGGGGACATGCAGGCCTGGCGGCAGAGACAAGCAGACGCAAGTAGGCCTGTGGTGGAGGACCGCGGAGGTGGACAGGCCCGGGGACGGAGACGGGCAGACGCAGCTTGGAGCAGGGACACCCCTGGCCCCAACACCTGGGGGGGGGAGGCTGTTTCCGTGGGTCGGAGCTGGAGCAAGTCTGGGTGTTCCATCGGGGACAACCCAGGGCCCAACTGCTGATCCTGTGAAACCCAACAACTTGGAGCTGTTGGTGAGACTACCCTGCTCAGCTGAAACCCATCTGGGAGAGGATTCAGATGCCTACAGTTTGAAGTCTGAAGAAACAAGATCAGCTGAGGAGTCGACAAATGAACAAAACGTGACCTGGGAACACAGGTCACCCAGCCACCAAACCAGATCACCAGAATCATAACTATATAATTCACCGACTGAAATCAGCTGCCCCTGAAGAAACAGCCCAATAGCACCAATTTAACCAAGAACCCCTACTAAACCAAGACTAAAAATTAGAACAAGAGAGGCACTCTCAGACACAGACACCAACTGCACTGCACAGAGGAAGAGATGAGTAGATGCCAGTGCAAAAATACAGGCAACAACATAAAGACCTATATGGCAACATCAGAACCTAGTGATACTACACCGGCAAGACCTAAACATACCATGACAGAAGAAACAGAAGAAATCAACCCTAAAAATGACTTCAAGAAGATGATAGAGGCCCTTAAAGAAGAAATAAAACATTCCCTCAAAGAGGCAATAAAAACTTTCCTTAAAGTGGAAATGAAAAACTACCTTAAAGAGGAAATAAAAACTTTCCTTAAAGAGGAAATAAAAAACTCCCTTAAAGAGGAAATAAAAACTTCCCTTAAAGAGGAAATGAAAAACTCCATTAAAGAGAAAATAAAAAACTCCCTTAAAGAAATGGAAGAAAAAACAAACAAAAAATGGGAAGAAATCAAATCAAGCCAAGAAAAAGCAATTAAACAGATGAAAGAAACATTCCAAGATCTGAAAAATGAATTTGAGACAATAAAGAAAACACATGCTGAGGGAATGCTGGAAATGGAAATCCTGACTAAACAAACAGGAACTACAGAAACAAGCATAACCAACCGATTGCAAGAGATGGAACAGAGAATCTCTGACACTGAAGACACGATAGAGAAAATAGATTCTTCAGTCAAAGAAAACACTAAAGACAAAAAAGTCGTAACACAAAACGTCCAGGAAATTTGGGACACCATGAAAAGACCAAACCTAAGAATAATAGGGATAGAAGAAGGAGAAGAATACCAACTCAAAGGCACAGAAAATATATTCAACAAAATCATAGAAGAAAACTTTCCTAACCTAATGAAAGAAATACCTATGAAGATACAAGAAGCTTACAGAACACCGAATAGGCTGGATCCAAAAAAAAAAGTCCCCTCGCCACATAATAATCAAAACACTAAACACACAGAACAAAGAAAAAATATTAAGAGCCGCAAAGGAAAAAGACCAAGTAACATATAAAGGCAAACCCATCAGAATAAAACCAGACTACTCAATAGAGACTATGAAAGCTAGAAGATCATGGACAAATCTCATGCAGACACTAAGAGACCACGGATGCCAACCCAGACTATTATACCCAGCAAAACTCTTAATCACCATAGGCGGAATAAACAAAATATTCCAGGATAAAACCAGATTTAATCAATACCTGTCCACAAACCCAGCCCTACAGAAAGCACTAGAAGGGAAAATTCAACCCAAAGAAGCTAAACACATCCATGAAAACTCAGGCAATAGATAATCCCACACCAATATATACCAAAGAAGGACAACACAATACAACCACAGAAAATAACAGGAATTAACAATCACTGGTCATTAATATTCATCAATATCAATGGTCTCAACTCACCTATAAAAAGACGCAGGCTAACAGAATGGATAAGAAAACAGGATCCATCCATCTGATGCATACAAGAAACACAATTTAACTTCAAAGACAGACACTACCTCCGAGTAAAGGGCCGGGAAAAGGCTTTCCAAGCAAATGGACCTAAGAAACAAGCTGGTGTAGCTATCCTAAAAGCAAAATACTTCCATTAAAAAAGGTGCAAAGAAGAAACCTCATGGATATTGCTCAGACTGGGCCTTCTACCCTGGGGCCTCCTCAGAGGGAGCTGCCTCCTCACCTGGAGCCTGCTCAGAGGGAGCTGCCTTCTCCCCTGGAGCTTCCTCAGAGGGAGCTGCCTCCTCCCACGGAGCCTCCCAAGATGGAGCAGCCTCTTTTCATGGAGCTTACTCAGATGGAACAGCCTCCTCCCATGGAGTCTGATCGGATGGAGCCTCCTCCTCCCATGGAGGCTGCTCACAGGGAGCTGCCTCCTCCCATGGAGCCTGATCAGATGGAGCCGCCTCCTCCCATGGAGCCTGATTAGATGGGGCCACCTCCTCCCATGGAGTCTCAGCGAGGACATTGTCAGAAGAGGCTGCTTTGTCCTTTGGACCATGCTCAGGTGGAGGTTGCTCAGACAGGGCCTCCTCACATGGGATCTGTTCAGAAGGAGCCTCCTGTTGTCATGGAGCCACCTCTTCAAGTGAAACCAGTCACCAAAAGGTCTTCTCCCTGAAAAGAGAGTACCAAGGAGAGGTCGGGCATGCGGAGTGAGGTGGTGTGGCAAGAGCAAGTCCTTATTGAAGTTGGCTTAGTGCCTGTTAGAGATAGCCAGCTTCTGAAGGGAAGCAGGAGCGCACAAGATCTTCCAAAGGGAAACTCAAGAAGAGACGAGACACCCAAGGACCAAGAAATTGGCTCTGATGGGGAAGGAAATAAAATGGCCCCTATCAAGAAAGTGGGAACAGAGGAAGCTGGCAAGAGTCTAGCTACGCTTGCTGCTCCCAAGGAATCTTATCCTTGGAACAAAACTCAAAATGGGTCAGGTGGTGAAACGTTACATGCTAAGTGTCAGAGTGGTTCAGCTGGGCTTTGCGAAATGGAAGTGGACACTGAGCAGAACCCAGACAGTGTCCCTGTGAAAGCCTCAGCACCCGAACCGGCATCACCATTGCCTCCGGTCCCATCACCAACCGTAACGGCCTCGTCTCCTATCACTTTGGCTGAAAACGAGTCACCGGACATTGATGAAGATGAAGGCATCCACAGTCATGATGGAAGTGACCTGAGTGATAATATGTCCGAGGGAAGTGATGAATCTGGCCTGCATGGGGCTCGGCCAGTGCCACAAGAAGCAAGTTCAAAAAGTGGGAAGGAGGGGTTGGCAGTTAAAATAACCAAGGGAGAGTTTGTTTGTATTTTCTGTGATTGGTCTTTCAGAAAGGAAAAGGATTACAGCAAGCACCTCAATCGCCATCTGGTTAATGTATACTTCCTTGAAAAAGCAGCCGAGGGGCAGGAGTAGTGAGCCGGCCGGTGGAGGGTGGCTCGTCACAGTTTGTAAGTGATGCCTCACTTTTAGTTTAAGGCAGTAGACACACACAAGCTCGCTTTAATTAGTGTGCTGATTTTTAAGTGACATTATTTCCTTAGGACTGTATGTGTTACCTAGTGACTTGCAAAACCCTTAGCAAATCCTAGGGAGTTAATGTAAGAAAACAGATACTTAATCTGTTAGCTTGTGCAGTGCAGTGAAGAAAGGCAGGATGGTAGGTGACATTCTCCGGGGTGTCTACCTGTGTGGAACCAGTCGGGTGTTCTGCCCTTTTCACTTCACTTGCTATTTTTAGTTCCTTGTTTAGGCTGATAAAAATTGGCGTAGCAAATTACTTGAAGAATTTGCTTGCTTTATATAAGTAAAGTTAGCACTTTAAGGTTTCTTTAGAGATGAGAAAAGACATTTAAATTGAAGAAAAATTCTTTCAACCGTGGACATTGTATCTGTCTAGGTAATTGCTTCCTGACTTATGGTTGATATTTTGTGCTTCTATGTTAATCATTATGAAAAGTGATTTTTGGTGGGTTTTTAAATTTTTTTTATTTTTTTTATTTTGGTGCTTTACTGGCTTAAGATGTTGCACATGGTTTACAGGCTTCAGATTTTGACAGTTGATGAAAGATACGACAAGCATTAATGTGTGGGTGAAAACCCTGGTGAAACTCTGAGTGAAGTTTTAGTTAAAGTTGGTTGAACTTGGGATTGATTGGGAGGCCAAAGATTTAAAAAGCGGATTTTCTCACGACACAAGTTGTGTGATAATAGTGTGTTTTGTGTGTGTGAATGAGAATTTGTAAACGTTGAATTCTAGGCTCTGACAATCATTGTCAGTGCAGATCAAGCTGCAAGTATTTATGCTTTAAAACTTAAATTATAAAGCTAGTTACATCTTTCTAATAATTAGTTTTAATGTTTATGAGCATATTTTACCTACATTACCTTTTCAGGATGTTGAGAAAGATGCATCACAAGCACAGGCTGGAGGCTGGGGGCTAGATGGTTTTGAGGAAGAGGTCTTGGTGGACTCTTTCATAGAGCAAAGGGAAGCAATGCCTTCTGGGAATTGAGCTAAGTTTTAATCTAGTCTTTAAGATTAGAAGTCAAAAACAAAAATATTAAGGAAATGAAAACCTAATTGATCTTTGAAGCATTGTTATGTGGAATTGAGTGGGACTTTTGAGGCCTTTCTTCCAGAAAACAAGGACTTGGTTGTTAGGCCTATATTAGGCCTAAACCTTGGTGCCATGTATTTGTACTTAAATCATTTCAATGGAAAGTGTCTTAGTGATTGGAACTTCTAGTGCAGTTTGGAGTTCTTCCATTTGAAAAATGTGATATTTACATGGGATTGTTTGAATCTTGTTTTTTAGTCCCTCCCCATCACCACCATCATAGTCTGAAGGTAGATTTTTCTCTTGATAAAGGAACAAAAAAAGTGAATATCTTGTTTGTAAATTGGTATCTAGTAACTAAGTGGTAAACTTGAAATGGTAGAATTCTTTAAAGCCTAATTCTAGGTAGCCTTAGGAAAATGTATCTTAATTATTTTTGAACCTGTATTCACCTTGTTTTTTTCAAATATCTTAAGTTATATTTTCTTTTTCAAAAAAAAAAAGAAAAAGAAAAAGAAAGAAAGAAACCCAGCTGTGGCCAGAAGACAGTAGGAGAAAAAAAGGGTGGCACTGAACTCAAAAGAAAGGCTTTTAATGTGGAAGGAGTAACGATGAGGGCAAATGCAATATGACTCAAAAGTATCTCTTGAACATACAAGTGGCAGTTGAGTAGAAATCTGTCATGTTGTATAATAGGGGCTGTGAGGGTTCATTTTCATTGTCAAGTTAACCAAGTTTGGAATCACCTATGAGATACAGTTTGGGGCATATCTGTAAGGACATTTCCAGAGAAGTTGAACTGAGACCAGCTCTGAAATTGGGTGGCACCATCCTATGGCCTAAGGTCCAAGGATAAATAAAAAGGAAAAAAAGGAGAAAGCAGCTGGGTTTTAGCATTCATCTACCCTTGCTTCTTGACTGTGGGAGCAATATGACCAACTTTGTTAAATTCCTGCCATATTGGGTTGATTATATGCCCTCAGACCAATGATTCTCTGTTGGGAGCCCTGTGGTCTAGTTTTGGACCAGTATATGAGTGCTTTTCCAATAGGTCCAGATGAGGTAAAAGCCCAGTCTTACTCGGCAAGGACCAGTGGACTTCAGGATACTTCAGGATACTGCTGGGACCATGCGGCCTGCATTCTCTCTTCTCTCTCGTGATATTGATGATTCTCTTGGTGGATTTAGTGTCATTTTGTCAATCTTGCATGGAACAGATGTGATCATTCCTGGAAACCCAATTTTTCTCCAATATTTTCCCCTAAAATTCTTTGGGAGCTGATGCTTCTCAGGTTTCTTGTCCGGGGAAGCCAGCTGTCTGAAAGAGCCTGGGAGCTGTTCTGATTCAGAGCTGACAGGATCGGAGGCAGATCACCCCTATTTCTGTAAATATGTTTTGAATGATATTGTTGTTCTTGAAAATGTGTGCCTATGTCAATTACCTTTTAGTTTTGTAAAGACAGGATGTACCCAACTCGATATTTGGCCAAGCCAGCAAAATGATAACTGTTGTTTTGGGTTTAAAGATGTTTTGATGTTAAAGTTGGGAAAAACACATTTGACATATTTGTTTTTGCTGGGGGTTAATGGAGGATGGAAAAAACATGTTTGTTATTATGGAAAAGCATGCTTGTTTTTGATGTATAAATAAAGATGGCTGGAGATATATATATATATATATATATATATATATATATATATATATATATGTGCAGAAATCCAAATAAAACCTTCCCAGAGCACAGCAATTGATAAGCTGTTGTTATGTGGAATAATAAAACTTAATCTATGGGATGTTGGTATGGTTCAATGGTGTAATGTTGTGTAAATATCTCTTAGGTCCATTTGGTTTATAATGTCTGTTAGTTCTAGCATTTATCTGTTTAGTATTTGTCTACATGACATCTCTGTTGGTGACCACTTGATTTTGATCCCCAGAACCCAAATGTGAAAGAGAAAAATTAACTCTCAGAAGTTGTCTTCTGACCTTCACACATGCACTGTGACACACACATGCCTGCACATATATCCATACACATTAAATAAATACATAAAAACAAAAAAAATTAAACACATCTGAGCACTTTCTTACCTATATTTTCAGTGTCCTTTTACCAAGGCACCCAAGACCTACTGAAAACTCTAGCTACTGAGAATCTCTGGCTAATGTAAATTACCTTGGTTCAAAATCTTTATTAAGACTGAGGTAAAATTGCAAAGTAGCTCTATCCTGGACTATGTAATTAATAATAAAAGCTGAAGTAGCTAAAATGTCTGATTGCAGTGTAACAAAAATTCAGTGCTCTAAGCATCAAATATACTCTTGTCTGAAGAGTTCAAGACAGCCCCACCTTGTGGTTAAACACTGAAGCTCATGTTATAATGTTAAGATTTGGTGATGCAAAATGCACTGTAGTGCAGTATAGCAATAATCAGGAAAAAAATAAAAATTAGTATAATTGGGTATACATTATTTTTGAGTTGTTAAAAGAAATTCTGTACATAACATAATAAAAGAAAAGAAGGCAGAAAGGAAGAGAAGCCCATTCATGTAAGTATCAGGATATCAGATTTGGGGAACATTTTAGTAAACAGTAACTCTAGTCACCCAGGATGGTTCTGACTCACTTCAATGTTTTTGGGTGATTAGTCTGTATGTCTAATGAAAGTTCCCATTCAATTTCTGGAATCCTGATCCCTTGGACAGATAATAAGTCTCCTCTCTTGCTTTTCATGTGAGCAGTAATTCTCCAGAATGTCACTTTCATACACTACTGTATTTATTCATATCTGTGCTCTAAAACCATAGAATGATCTCAAATCCAGTTGCTTTTTGAAACCATTAAAGACTCTCCTTCAGAAGCAGACAATGCAGAGTCAAGATACATGACCCCTGGATTGAATTGGTCAAGCTATATTAAATAGGAGACATGCCTGGCCTTTGCCAGCATATTACTAAGTCCCAAAGCAGGCTATTTACTACAACCTACTCCTTGAAAATCAATGCAGGTCACTAAGTCCCTTGCCTATAACATTAGCCTTGAACACTTATGAATGACTTCTAATTGTTGGAAAGGAAATCTGTTCTCCTCGGGAGTGGCATATGTAAAATATTGGGGAAAAAAGCTCCCTCTTTAAACATCAAGAAATGTTGACACTGCTAAAGTCTAGCCCTCAATGATCAGGTGGGGAGCATAGGCTTCCCACCTTCTACCTGCAGAGTCAGCACTCCCCTGGCATGGAGAGCTGGCATTATTCAGCTGAGTTTCAAAAGTATTATGCCACAACATATTCAGATATAGAATTCCTTTCCATCAATGGGCTAATTCCTATGCTTCTTGCTTAGCATTTTAAAAGTATGGGTACAATTTTTTCAATAACTTTAATAAAATTTCAGTGAGTAACTATTATTTTACAGATAAAAACTGCTATAATCAACCCAAGGCTAGCTAAACAGTTCTTTTAGTATAGTGTTTGTCTCAGAAGCCCAAGGGCTTGAGCTGAATTTCCTGATGTGGTGGTAAAAATTTGTAATCCCAAATCTGGAGAGGAAGAGACAGATACATCCCTGAAGCTGGTTGGCCCTATGACCTAATTTACTTGGTGAGCTCTAGCTTAATGAAAAAATTATTCAAATACCAAGGTAAATGGCACATGAAGAATGACACCCAAGGGTGACCTTTGTTATTCACACTCACATATCTATGTATGAAATCACCTGCACACATTTATATACACATAAACACTACAAAAAGGAAGTAAAGAAAGAAGGAAGGTATTGTGGAATTTACTAAGGCAACTCCACATAGTTAAAAAGGTTTATTTTGGGGTAACTTACAGCCAGTAAAAGGGTTGGTTACAGGATCTGGGATAGGTGAAGTGCAGTACAGTGGTGTTCTCTGGAGAACTCTGCTCGGTCTACAACCCAGCATCCAGGGTCACAAGAGAGCTAGCACATCCTGGGTCTAAGTGCTCCCATCTCAGCCCCACCTCAGGGGCAGTTCATAGGTAGGTGTGGCAGTTACTGAGAGTAGTACTTCCAGGTCAAACCTGGAACAGCTACCCACTACTGGAAGGAAGGAAGGAAGGAAGGAAGGAAGGAAGGAAGGAAGGAAGGAAAGAAGGGAAGGAGGGAGGGAGGGAGGAAGAAAGGCAGAGAGAAAGAAAGAAAGAAAGAAAGAAAGGAAGGAAGGAAGGAAGGAAGGAAGGAAGGAAGGAAGGAATGAAGAAAGAAAGGAAGAAAGAAAGAGAGGAAAAAGAAGACTAATAGACTTCTATTTTCACACCCAGAAAAAAAAATGATGCCATCTCCTCTCTCCTTTGATAACAATAATAAACTTCAGTAAGATTCTATTTTCAAATCTTTTTATTGTTTTATTTTACATGTATGGATATTTATCTGCATGTATGCCTGTACACCATGTGGATGCCTAGTGCTCAAAGGGACCAGAGAGGGTGTCAGGTCCCATAGAACTGGAGTTACAGATGACTGGAAACCACAACATGGTTGCTGCAAATTAAACCCAGTTTTCTTGGAAGAGCAGCCAAACACAGATGCCATTTTTAAATTATTTTATTCTTATCTGAAAGATGATGAAACTAATGCTGAGAAAGGAAGCCATTTGGTCCAAGTCACATGCTAGTAACAAAGTAAAGACTGAAATCCATATAATTCTGACAGTAAAGTCTTTGCTATTAATCTGTACTATCAGATCTAAGTTTGCTGAGTTCAGAATAAGAACTGAATGAGGAAGACAAAGCTAACTGTCGATTCCATATATATCCTCTACATTGTTTTCAGCTGCGAATAACTCAAACTATTTATGATGCATTAAAAATTTTATGAGGATTTTTGTCATTTGCTAACAGATATTTTACATTTTAATTAAAGCAGGTTGCCTATGATTTTTTAACAAACAAGCAACAACAACAGTCATTTCCCAGAAGTTTGTTTTGTTTTGGTTTTGGTTTTTGAGAAAAGGTTTCTCTCTGTATCCCTGGCTATGGTGATATTTTATTTGTACTGAAATGTGATTTCATTTGTATGTTAATAAATAAAGTTGCCTGGGGGTCAGAGCTAATAGTAAGCCATAGCAGAAGCTGGGCGGTGGTGGTGTATGCCTTTAATACCAGCTCTTGGGAGGCACAGCTAAGAGGATCTTTGTGTGTTCGAGGATATAGCCAGCATGGAGACACATGCCTTTAATCTCAATACCAACCATAGAACACCTGGAGGTCTGTACAGACAGGCAGTGACGAGGCGGTCATGTGGTTGGGTTTACAACCAATGAGAAGGCAGAACAGAAAGTCTATATAAAGATTAACACACAGGAAGTAGGTCTCTTGGCTGAAGAGGATAGCTGTAGCAGTGAAGGGTAAGGCTCTTAGCTCTGACCTCTTGGGCTTTCATCTCTGCATTGGCTCTGTGTTTCTTATTTAATAAGATGGTTACTTCTATACCTGGTTGTCTTGGAACTTCCTCTGTAGACCAGGCTGGCTTCAAACTGAGAAATACACATCCCTCTGCCTCCTGAGTACTGAAACTAAGGGTGTGCACACTGGGCAACTTTAAGTATGCAAGATAAACCAGTTTGGAAGTAGGTTCTGTAGACAGGTTGTTCTTATCCAAGAGGAGACCACAATCAGAATTTTCTTAATCCCACCAGATGCAACAGGTCAAGAATAAGAACACTACCACATTTTAAAGTCAAATTTGAAGCAATGTTTAATTAAATATTGGCCATGTGGATGGGCTCTGGCTAGGTCCATCTCTGGGTTTCCAGAAAATGGCCCTGAGTCACAGTTTGCAGAGACTTATGTATTTACTATCAGTTCCAATCAGGAGCAAGCACACATCCTGCCTGTGAACCTCCCACCCACATATAATCAAGCATATCCAGTGTAGTTGGGTTAAACAAACTAGTTTAAGAGAGTGAAAACATGTGGCTCATTGTTTCTTATAAGTAACCCCCTTGAGCATTTCAGGAATGATCTGTCCTTGGGCAAGAGGCTTGCAGATCAAAGGCATTTTTATTTCATGGATCTCTTAGGCATAGTAATTAAAACTTAAAATTGAACTTTGGCCCTCACACTTTATGAATTTGAAGTCTTTGTTGAGCCACACCAACCCAGAAGGGGGCATGCACTTTTTCTACTACAAGCCCAGTGTAGTAGACTCAGTGTCTATAAAGCAGGGGATTTATAAAGGAGAAAATCATAAGCTGGGTATTTCCCACTGATGCAGTTGTGGTGGCTGTTTGCAACCATGACAGGATATGAACTTTTCATAAGAATAGGGTATGGTGGTGTCACAATGGTAAATGAAAAACATAAAAAAAAATGAGAGAAAATGATTGCTCCTAGGTATGGTAGAGGACAAAGTTTATTATAGATAAAAGGGAGAGAATAGTTAAAGACAGACACATCGGTGTGGAATATTCCTTTACACTGTGTGAGTATGTCACTGTGGTTGATTTAATAAATATGCTGCCTGGCCTATAGCCTGGCAGGTTAAGGCTAGGTGAAAAAACCAGACTAAGAATTTGCTGGGAAGTAGGGTGGAGTTTGAGGAGTCTCCAGAGACACAGAGAAAAGCTGTGTTGAAAGAAGATACAGATACATGGCAAAGGGTAGATAAGAAATATGGATTAATTTAAAATGTAAGATGTAGCTGGAGTTTTCTCCAGTCCTGCCCAGCACCACAGACCCCACAACCACTTATAAAATAACCACTCAGAAACTTATATTAATTAAACTGCTGGGCCATTAGCTCAGACCTACCACTGACTAGCTCTTAAACCTTACTTAGCCCATTTCTGATAGTCTATATGTCAGCACATGTTCCATGGTTTTGCCTGTTGTCTTTATATGTTGCTCCCTGGATGGCAGGCTGGCATCTCTCCCAGACTTCCACCTCCCAGCCTCTCTTCTCTTTTTGTCCTGCCTATCCTATACTCTCTGCCTGGCTACTGACTAATCAGCGTTTAATTTATTCACAACATACAGGACATCCCACAGCAGTAAGAGTTAGTTAGTAACCAGCCTGAGCTATTGACCAAGCATTTATATTAATAGTAAGTCTCTGGATAGTTATTTGAAAGTGGCTGCTAATACCCAAAGAAACTCTGCCTACATATGGCACCTACATCCACATAAAATCCAAGAAAGTTTTAAAAAGGTTCTAAACACATTTTTTAAAAAAAGCAAAATTCTGCTGTCTCCCATGCCAGCAGCAGTACAAAGGTGCATTTCCCAGCAGCTGCCTGTAGGAGGAGCCAGCCTCCAGCCAACAGCCATCATGAACTACTGTTTTGAACTAAACTAAGCTACATGGACAGTGGCTGACATAGCAGTTTAAGATTCATTTCATGTGATTGAAAAACAATACAGATGCTCAGTAAAGACAGATCCAGACAGAAAGCAAAAACTCTAAACAGGATAAAATGTGTTTAAAAATATACATAGGCTAGGAAGGAAAAAAGAAAGGGTAGAGACAGTCATAGACTTAAAACTGTTTTAAAAATATAGTAAAGTCCTTAAGAGAGAAATAGAGTAAAAAACATAATAGGCCATGTAAAGATGGGAAATACACAGATTCTGTATTCTGTATGTTATTGTGTTGTCTTTAGATTTTCTGATTATTAATGAAGGAAGAACAGCTGCTAAGACACATTGGATTATGAAAACTACTAGATTAAACCAACCTATGTATTCTTAAAATGGAAGTGAAAAGATATGTTTCTTTGGGGAAGAGGTCGTGATTTTATTTCCACAGGGATAAGAGGCTGTATATTCATTCCAGGTTGATAGTGATCAGGTTTGTTTGGGAAGACGCCCTGAAAATCTTGACTACAAACATAAAGAAATAAACCTAGAAGAAATAAAAGACAAGTAATATATATTTACCTACTCAAACAGAAAAAAAAAAATCTTTGGCTAACTTGTGTACACCACACAGTATATACTTATATTAATACAGATATGTATGTTATATTTTAAAGTGTGGTGGTTTTAAAGAAAATGCCCCCCAAAGAGAAAGGCACTATCAGGAGGTATGGCCTTGGAGGAAGTGTGTCACTGTGGAGGTGGGCTTTGTGGACTTTTTCTCAAGCTTTACTCAGTGTGATAGTCAGTCAACTTCTTGCTGCGTTCTTGTCAATATGTATCCAGAACTACATCTGCCTGCACATTATCATGCTCCCCATCATACTGACAATGAACTGAACCTCTGAAACTATAAGCCACAACCTCAATTAAATGTTTTCTTTATAAGAGTTGCTGTGGACATGGTGTCTTTTCACAGCAATAAAACAACCCTAAGACAGAAATTACTACCAGGGACTGAGGAATTGCTGTGATAGGCCTGACCATGCTTTTGCTTAGAATAATACGGACTTTGGTACTTTGGGTTAGAAAAGCAGTGTAGTGCTTTAAATACCTTTTAATGGGGCCTACTAAAAGAATCATGGAAAACAATGCTGCTGATAATGATTTGAAATGTTGGGAGCTGTCTCACAAGGTTTCAGATAATTTTAGTATGTTGCCTAGAAATCATTCTTGCGATATTTTGCTGAAGAAAGTGGCTGCCTTTTGCCCTCATCTGAAAAGTCTGCCTGAGGCTAAAGTGAAGAGTTTTAGATTAATTCCATTGGCAGAAAAAAATCTCAGAACAGCCTATTATAATCTCTGTCATGTGAATATTAGTGGTGACTCCAATGAAGATACATAATGTAAAGGGGAAAGCTGAGCACGGTAAATTACAAAAAGTAAGTTTTGAGGAGAAAAAGAGCACTAGGAAGTGAAATGGAACTAAACCTTCTGGTCAAAGAGATAAATAAATTAAGAAGTGGAATATAGAGATTGGTGACCTTGTGGCAAGATCCAACCCAGATAAGTTTTCAATTTGTGAAAATGAACTGAAGAAAAGCTTAGAGCTGACTGTAGTGAGGCACACCTTTAATCTCAGTATTGGGAAGGCAGAGGCAGGTGTATCTCTGAGTTTGAGGCCAGCCTGGTCTACAGAGCAAGTTCCAGGACAGTCAAGCTTAGGGAGTAAAAGATAGGAAACTGGTGACGATGTAGTTGAACAAGGAGGCCATTGTCAAGCCCCAGCAAGAAACAGAATTTGGCAGCTTCAGACACATGGTTCTGGCTTTAGAGTTAAGGATGGAAGAAACAGATTTTAGAATTTACCTGTGTGCCTAAAGAAAACTGTTGAGGCCAGGCATGTGTCAGGGGTGTCCCTGAATGGAGGCTTGGTAAAGAGGCAATTGCCTGAAGCTGTGAAGTTGAAGCCTGGATTGCCTTGGAGAATCAAAGGTGTTAAAGATGCCAGAGTCATAGGACAGCTGCTAACAAGGAGTGGAACCAGCCCAGGAGAGGAAGTGTGTTGTAATCAACAAAGATGAATGGAGTTGGAGATGTGGATGGTGTTTTGACATCAGACATGGAGATGCAAAGCTTGGAGTTTGCCCATCAGGATTTTGGTCTTGGTTTGGTCCAGTATTTTCTCACTGTACTCCTTTCCCCACATTCTGGAATCATAATGTATGTCCTCTGCCATTACATGTTGGAAGTATATGATATTTTTTATTTTGATTTTATATTAGATTACAGTTAAGAGATTGCATGAATCACAGAAGAGACTTTGAACTTTGGACGTACAAACACTGTTGAGACTATGATAGACTATGGGAACTTTTGAAGTTGGACTAACTATGCATTGCACTATGATTTGTCTATATGGCTTTGGGGGCCAGAGAGTGGAATATGGTGGTTGGAAAGAAAATGGCTCCCAAAGAAAGTGACACAATTAGGAGTCATGGCCTTGTTGGAGAAAGTGTGTCACTATGGGGTGGACTCTGGGGCCCTTATTAAGCTTCACTCAGTGTGAGAGTCACTCAACTTCCTGCTTCTCTCTGGTCAAAATGTTGTAGCCAATTCCATATCTGCCTTATGCTGTGATGCTCCCCACCATGATGATATGAACTAAACCTCTGAATCTGTAAGCCACTACTTCAATTCAATGTTTTCTTTGTTGTTACAAGTGTTACAATGCTCGTGTTGTCTCTTCACAACAATAAAAAAAAAACCTAAGACAAAATATTTATATATTTTCAGAACAAGAAGAACAGACACCAATGAAAACAGAGTCCATGTGATCCAGCATCCAGAACAGCTTCAAGGCTGCTGGCTGAGATGAACCATCCTCGCAGAATACTCCAACCAAGACTTAACAATTATCCAGTTTTCCTCAAGGTTCTCCCAAGGATGACAGCACCCCAGACAACAAGATGCAATCTTGAAAAAATATCACCCACATTCCCAAAAGATGGGTTATGGATGTTTGTTATCATTTAAGGGGATTGGTTGCAAGTTGTTCTTGGTCATAGTTAGAAAAAAGGCTAGACGAAGGAGTTAAAAATCAAAGATCTTTGTCTAAAAGAAAAAAGGGTGATATAATATAGGAATGACAGGAAAAAAAAGGATAGATTATTGAATCTACTTTAACTCAAAAAACAACTATTAATCTCAAAATATTTTACATTGGTATGGATTTTGGCTTATTGATAAAAATTTAAACTTAATTTTGTTATACTGTATGCATGTTTCTACCCTTGTTTGTGGTATAGTTTTTATGCAGCTCTTTTGAAAATGTAATGTATAGTTAGAACCACAAGTTAGTAGGTTGTCATCCATAATAATCAAACATATTAGGTATGTTTTCAAGGTTAAACAGATATATTTTGATAGATGGTCTTCAAACAATTCCAAGACCTAGAGAACATGGCATTTAATGTTTAATAACCTAAGGCTTTTCATGACAGTGAGATACATCTGCTCCTGACAGCACCAATTTGCTTCAAAAGAGGATGATAGGCATCATAGAAACTCCATATGGAGGTTGTTTCTTTATGTCAAAGGCAATCCATTTGAGCAAAGAAACTCCCCTTGCCTCGATTGCAGACAGTATACTGTCCAAACTGGACCAGTGGAATGCAAAAAAAAAAAAGTGACTGCTAAACTTTGCTAAGACAAGGAAGGACAGTCCTTCAAAGTCCCCTGCTTCTCAGAAGTGTCTGTCAGATATACATCCAGTCAAAGCTGGATGCCCCAATGTTACAGGAGAAATTTGAATGACTGTTGAGGCAGTCAGATGTCACTGTCATTAGGTAGCATTATACCCTCTGGGCTCTTTGAAAATTTACAATTTTCCTTAGTTATGATAAAAGTAAATTAGGTATAAAAGTTGAGACTCACAAAGATTCAATAGGTAATAAAGGAATTTCTCTAATTTTATCAAACAAAAGAACTGGATATTATAACTGTAATTCTTACTCAATAACTGTTTTGTGTAGATTTACTATGTTAAAATTAAAATATTCTTTTTTAATTAGACAAAAAGGGAGAAATGTGGAATATTCCTTTACATTGTGTGAATATATGTCACTCTGATTGGTTTAATAAAAGAGCTGACTGGCTGGTACCTAGGCAAGAGCTATGGGTGGGACTGTCAGAGAGATGACACTGGGAGGAAGAAGGGCATAGTCTCAGGAGTCTCATGGAGATACAGAGAGAAGCCAGATGAACATGTCATTGTTAAAAGAAGGCACCACAATGTAGCAGAGGGTAGATAAGAAATATAGGTTAATTTAAAATGTAAGAGTTAGATAATAACAAACCTGAGCTATTGACCAATCATTTATGATTATTAATAAGTTTTTCTGTGATTATTTGGGAACCAGCTGGCAGGAAAGAAAGTCTGCCTACATATCTGGGAAAGTCCACAGTATTCATAACCCTAAGTCAAGTTAATAGATGGGGAGGGGAAGAGGGAGAGGAGAGAAGGGAACCAGGCACAGCAGCCAGGAGGCTCAAAGACAATGGGTAATCAAAATGGCTGGATTATATAAGAAGGGGCAGCTGAGGGAAAGACAGCTCAGTTCCTGGGTTGGAAAAATTTAGGGTAGGGAGCAGGGTATGCCAACCATACCCTGTAACAGGTAGGGATTGAGGGATGCTGGGAGAACCTGGCAGCTAGATCCCTTTCATATTTAAGCACCTCAGCCATTTGCTGTAAGTTTGAGATTTAACACATGGTATCACTGTTTGATCAGAGAGGGGAGCAGAAAGCCTTGCAGTTTCAAATGCAGAACAATGGCAGGTGAGTTATGGTTTCCATAAAGTCTGTGCAAACCTGTGAGTCAGGCTGACTTCAGTTTCAGTTCAAGGTTGGTTCAGAATTTAGCAAATATATTTTTCTTACTTCAATAGCAAATGTTTAGCTTATCTTTAGATTTCTCCATTTTTCTAAATACATGCATGTTAGTGATTATCACACATTGTTATGAAGTACCTAAGGAAAGAAACTCTCAAGAGCCCCAAATAAGGGGAGTCTTTGTTAATACCAGTGGGGCTGTCCCAAGCAGATTAATGGTAAGCTGCTTTGAACCTGAAGTTAGTTTGAGTTTTCAAGAGAAAAGAAAAAACAACAGAAAAACCCTCAATTGTGATGTATATAGAAAACAAGCACTGTTTACAGAAGCTGAGAGATAACACTTAAATGGTCAGGCAGTTAACCTTTAATTTAAGATCACATTGTACAGGAATTTAGAACTGGTCCAGAAACCAATTTTATTCAAGATAGTTTTAGCATTTCAAGTATTCTTAGGAATATTTTCATGAGAAGCACAAATATAGTTCAGTAGCTCACTACAAGATAAGGCCAGCTAGAGTATCTGGTGACAGTCTCTTTTTTCATTTTTCTTTATTAGGAAATTTTCTACTCACTCCACATACTATCCACAGATACCCCCTCCTCGCTCCTCCCACCCCTGAGCTCTCTTTCCCAAAACACCTTGCATCCCCGCATCCCCCAAATCGAAGTCTCCCAAGGGGAGTCAGCAGAGCCCAGCACACTGAGCCTAGGCAGGTCCAATCCCCTTCCCAATGCACCAAGGCTGTGCAAGGTATCACACCACAGGCACTGGGTTCCAGAAGCCTGCCCATAGAACAGGGACAGATCCTGACCCCCCTGCCTGGGTGCCCCCCAACAGTTCAAACCAAACAACTGTCTTCTATATCCAGAAGGTCTAGTCCAGTCCCATGGGGGATTCACAACCACCAGTCCACAGTTCATGGGCTTCCACTAGTGTGAACAGCCTGGTGACAGTCTTATATCTCAATATTTCCTTCTTTTGGGACATATACCCAGAAGAATTAATTTAAAAAATGTATACATTTACACAATGGAGTATTATTCAGTTGTTAGAAAAAAAAATGATATCATAAAATTTACAGGCAAATGGTTGAAACCAAAAAATAATCCTCAGCCAGGTGGCAGTGGCACACACCTTTAATCCCAGCACTCAAAAGGCAGAGGCAGGTGGATCTCTGTGAGTTTGAGGCCAGCCTGGTCTACAGAGCAAGATCCAAACAGGAACCAAAACTACACAGAGAAACTCTGTCTCAAAGAAAAGAAAAAGAAAAAGAAAAAGAAAAAGAAAAAGAAAAAGAAAAAATCCTCCTGAGTGAGGTAATCCAGATTCAGACCCAGAAAGACAAAAAAAATGGTATTCACTCATCTATAAGTGGACATTAGCTATTAAGTAAAGGATAATCATGATACAACTCACAGACACAGAAAGGCTAAGTAACAAGGAGGGCTCTAAGGTGGACATATGGATCTCCCTTGTTAGTACTCTGAACCACCACTTGGGGACTCACCCTGCACCCTGACATCATCTTATATAAAGACCCTTTAAAAAAAACTCCTCCCAGCCGGATGGTGGCACATGCCTTTAATCCCAGCACTCGGGAGGCAGAGGCAGGCGGATCTCTGTGAGTTCGTGGCCAGCCTGGACTACCAAGTGAGTCCCAGGAAAGGCGCAAAGCTACACAGAGAAACCCTGTCTCGAAAAACCCAAAAAAAAAACTCCTCCCCCTTTACTCTCTCCCTCTCCCCCCTCTTGCCAGAAGAGGTACACCTCCCCCCTCTCTCTCTCTCTCTCTTTAATTTCTCTCTCTCTCATTCTCTCTCTCTCTCATTCTCTCTATCTCTCTCATTCTCTCTCTCTTTCTCTCTCCCCTCTCTCTCTTTAATAATAAACTTTCCATGTAGACATCTGTCTGCATAGTATGAGTAACTTTCCATTGCTCCATGCCACAACCCACCACCACATCTTCTGCATGTTGTGTCTCCCTCACCCACTGGGGCACCTTGGTCCACCCTGCTAAGGCCTCCCTCCTGCCATTTAATAACATTGGTACTATATGACTTGGCAGAGGCCTTCCTTGTACTTTTTCCTGCTTATGGGCATTCTGAGAAACACTGGGATCTCTGGAACTTTCTCAATACTCATTCCATAATCACTAAGCCCCCTACCCTTTCTGATAATTTCCCAAGAGTGAGGATTCATATGGTTTCTCACCTTTTGACCTTATGAAAAGACCCAGTTCTGGGTATCATGAGTCCTGTGCTTTCAGCCCTATGGCCCCTGTTCCTAAGTAACAGCATTTGGGACAGCTTGTACCCACTCACTCCATCTTTGGAGGATGACCCACTGATAATTGTGGTGATATTTTATTTGTGTATCCCATTTAGGGATCAGAAGAAAAAACAGCCACTATGTTAAACATAGAGGTCAGGCAGTAGGAGCACACATTTTTAATTTTAGCATTCTACAGGCAGAGATTCATCCGGATCTCTGTGAGTTCAAGGTCACACTGGAAACAGAGCCAGGCATCATGGCATGCCTTTAATTCCATCACTAGAATGGAAGTAAGATGGCAGGGCACAGAGAGATACATAAGGCATTAGTAAACAGAAAATCTCTCTCTTGAGACTGAGGATTTCATAGAGGTAAGAACTTAAGGCTGGCTTGTGCTGCCTCTCTGATATTTCTGGATCCTCATCTTGGACTGCTACCACACTAGGTAGCTGCCTTGAAACCCACTCAGGTTTCTACTGCTCTATGCAGAACAGTCAGACTCACATCTGAATTGTCATTGTTGGCAAATTTGGTGAGTAAATTAAGATTTCTTAAAGGGAGGAAATAGTTTAAAAGAGATTATTTTTGCACATTAAAAAAAATGGGAAACAGGATCTCTGTGAGTTCGAGGCCAGCCTGGGCTACCAAGTGAGTTCCATGAAAGGTGCAAAGCTACACAGAGAAACCCTGAATCGAAAAAACCAAAAAAAAAAAAAAAAAAAGGGAAATATTTTTACAATGGAAGGAATTTGGCCTCTGTTTGATAACACATTAGGTGGTCTGAAAATGGAACAATTAAATGAGAGAATAATTAATGTTGATGGGATTTACATATCAATTATAAATATTATTTGTTTGATAATTTTTGTTTTAGTATTTTAAAAAGTTGGTTAATATGAGTGCCAAGACAAAAGTTTTAGAAAAACTTGTTTAAAAAAAATCATAGAGAAATCAGACCCAGACAGAAGAACTTAAAGGTGAACCAATCTCAGCATTACATTATATATTTACAGATAAATGGCCTAATGCTTACAAACAGCCAACCCTAATCTGTATAGTAACCTTACAGGAACTGCCAAATGTTGAAAGAATTATAACGTTGGGCTCCTGTGAAAGTGTTAGATTTGATGCTATTCAAAGAAGCTATAGTCTTATATGGCATGCATTCTCTGTTTGTAAAGTAGATATTAAACTTGTGGTCAACATGAAATAGAATTATCACTCAGGACTGGAAAGATTTGATTATAGCTTTCCAGAAACTGGGCCACTACTGTGGGATATCATTCTGTATGCTGTGAATATGTGTTGCTTTGATTGATGGATTGATAAATAAAATGATTAGCCAGTAGTCAGGAAGAAAGTGTAGGTGGGATAATCAGATGAGGAGAATTCTAGGAAGAGGAAGAACAGAGTCAGGAGTCATCTAACCAGTCACAGAGGAAGCAAGATGACAAGGCAGAACAAAGAAAAGGTACCAAATCACTTAGCTAAACATGAATAAGAATTATGGGTTAAATTAAGTGTAAAAGCTAGTCAGTATCAAACCTGAGCTAATGGCCAAGCAGTTATAATTAATATAAGCCTCTGTGTGCTTACTTGGGGGATGCATGCAGGAGAGATTTGTCCCAACCACAGTCCAGCCAGGACACAGGAAAAATTTCAACTATACGTCCACAGTTACAATGGAGGAACTGGTAGAAAGATGAAGCTAAGACAATTGAACAACATTATAGGGTTAGAGGTATAGAAATTTCAAAAATGAGCTTCTTGGGGAAGGCAATTATGCTGACATACAAAGACATCTTCATATGATAATCACACCTTAATTGCATGCTGAAAGTCAGCCTTGAATGCTTGGGACAGAATTGAAGAGGTAGAAAAGAAAATGGAGTCATTTACAAAAGCTATACAGGGTCCAAAAGGAACCTTTACTGATTTTGTACAAAGGCTGTCTTCAGCAGTAAATAGAATGATACAAATTCAGAATCTAAACAGATAATAATTGAATCTCTGGCTTTTAAAAATGTTAATGCACAATGCAAAAGGGCAATTAAGACATTAAAGGCAAGATCAGCATCTTTGGAGGAGTGGATCTGAGATACAATTAATACTAAATCTCATGACAATGATGATATTTGGATGGGGGAAGTGATTTCTAGAGGTTTGAAGAAAAATAGTAATATCAGGTGTTTCAACTGTGGTAAACAGGGTCATCAAAAAAGAGACTGTAAACAGGGTATTCCTAGAAACAATGGTTTTTCAAGAAACAATGGCAACAGAACATCCCTCCCTTCTGGAATATGCAGAAGGTGTGGTAAAGGCAAACATTGGACTAACAAATGTAGATCAACAAGGGACAGACAAGGTAATCCTTTGCCTTTCCCACTGGGAAATTCCCTGAGGGGTCTCTCAGAGGCCTCCATGACAAATTCAGTTCAGTCCTTTTCCCCCATCATAGAAGGAACTACTTCCCAAAGCAATTAAAAAAAAAAAACCTAATGCCTATTGCAAAAAACCATACTTCTCAGGGTACTAGAACAGCTATAAAAGAGAGAACAAAAATTTGGGAGAAACTGTTGCTGGAGGGCTTCTCTCCAGGTTCCACCAAGCCCCACAGTCCCACAATCCACGTATAAAATAATCACTCAGATGCTTATATTACTTACAAACTGTATGGCCGTGGCAGGCTTCTTGCTAACTGTTCTTATATCTTAAATTAACCCATTTTTATAAATCTATACCTTGCCACATGGCTGGTGGCTTACTGGAGTCTTTACATGCTGCTTGTCCTGGCGGTGGCTGCAGTCTCTCTCTCTCTCTTTCTTCCTGTTTCCCCAATTCTCCTCTCTCTTTGTCCCGCCTATACTTCCTGCCTGGTCACTGGCCATCAGTGCTTTATTTATATAGAGTGATATTCACAGCAAGAAACCATGATGTGAATTTTGTGGCAAACTTCTATAAATAAACAAAGACCAAAATTAAAAATACAAATAAATGACATTCTCCTTGAATGTCTCATAGATACATGTGCAGACATAACAATAATTGTACCAAAATTTTTATATCCAGATTAGCCTCTTCAGGAGGTAAATGTTCAGGTATTAGGGATTGGAACATTATCTTAAGTGAAACAGAGTACAAGCTGGGTCAAATGGATAGGGCCTGAAGGACAGAGAGGAAAATTAGAGCCATATGTAGGTATATAGCTATGAACCTATGTGGCTATGATTTATTACAACAGTGGAATACCCAGATTAACATTCCTCCAGTCTCAGAAACAAATCATAAACTAACACATATTTCTGAGAAAAATATTAGAAGGTATTATAAAGAACAGTCACTGACCATTCAAACTGTACAAGAACAGGGCACAACAGTGCTACCTTTAATATGGTTAACAGACATGCCTGTATGGGATCAGCAAGGGCCTTTAGCAACAAAAAAATTATAGGCCTCAGAACAGCTGGTAAAAGAGCAGTTAAATGCTCAACAAATTGACGAATCAACCAGCCCCTGGAATTCTCCTGTATTTGTTATTAAAAAGAAATCATGTAAGTGGAGAATGGTAACAGATTTAAGAGCAATTAACAAGGTAATTCAGCCAATGGGCTCTCTACAATCCAGAATTCCTTTGCCTACTCTGTTACCTAAAGGATGGCCTTTTATACTTACTGATTTAAGACTGTTTCTTCTCAATACCCTTACAAGAAAAAGACAGAGAAAAATTTGCCTTTGTGGTACCTACTTATAGTAATTCCCAGCCAGTCAAGAGAGATCAATGTAGGTTCTCCCACAGGGGATGTTAAATAGCCCAACCCTGTGCCAATATTTTGTATAAGGGCCATTTGAAGTAATGCATGAACAATTTCCTAAATCTATAATTTATCATTACATTTTATTAGATGATTCAAATGAAGACACCTTAGAAAGAATGTTTGAAGAAGTAAAGAAAAAATTGCACTGTTGGGGATTACAAATTGCTCATGAAAAGATACAAAGAGGAGATTCAATTAATTATTTATGATATAAAATAGGTCTACAAAAGTTAGACCCCAAAAAGTGCAAATTATAGAGATCTACTTCAGACTCTTAATGAATTTCAAGATATTCGGAAACCATTCCTATCTATGAACTGCTATTTGGGTAAAAATTGATGAACTGAGTAATTTGTTTAAAACCTTAGAAGGTGACAAAGACTTAATTAATCCCAGAGAATTTTTCAGAGGAAGCTGAGAGTGAACTGGTTTTGGTGGAAAAGAAAATACAGGATGCATGTGGGTCATTTGCATCCAAAGCTTGATTACAGTTTGGTTATTTTACCTTCTAAGCATTGTCCTACAAAAAATTTAATGGAGAGCAAAGATATTATATTAGAATGGATATTTCTACCAAATAAACAGAATAAGAAAATTAAAAACTTATATGGAAAAGAACTTTGAGTTGATTTTAAAAGGGAAATTGGGACTTCATCAATTAGCAGGTGCTGTGGATGATTGATTGATAAATAAAATGCTGTTTGGCCAGTAGCCAGACAGGAAGTATAGGTGGAACAAAGAGAGAGAAGTCTGGGAAGTGGAAGGCAGAGTCAGAGAGTTGCTGCCAGCTGCTGCCATGAGGAACAGGATGTAAAGTACCAGTAAGCCATGAGCCACATGGCAAGGAATAGATGGGTTAATTTAAGATATAAAAACAGCTAGAAAGAAGCCTGAGCCATTAGGCCAAACAGTTTAAATAATATAAGCATCTGTGTGCTTATTTTATAAGTGGTTGTGGGGTCCGTGGGGCTGGGCAGGACTGGAGAAAACTCCAGCTACAAGCAGGAATAGATCAAGCAGAAATTGTAGTTCCTTTATCTAGTAATGAAATTGACAAATTATAGGCAGAAAGTGAACCTTGGCAAAGAGCTTGCAGTAAATTTTTGAAAGACATTAACAATAAATATCAATAAAAGTGATAGGATTAACTTATAACAAGAGCTAACTGGATCCTGCCTTGCATTGTATGGGAAACACCAATATCTGGAGCCCCCCTCCCCTGCTACATTTTATACAGATGCAAACCAGAAAGGAAAGCAGATTACAAATCAGAAAATTGAAGTAAAATGGTTCAAAGTCCTTATAATTCTGTCCAAAAATCAGAATTATATGCCATTCTGATGGTATTAATGAAGATTTTGGAACCTCTCAACATACTTAATGTCTCTCAGTGTGCTGAAAGTGTGGTCTTACATACTGAAACTGCAGAATTTATTCTTGATGCGTCAGAATTAACTTTGTTATTTATTTAGTTACAAGAAATAATCAGGAATAGGAACCACCCCTTCTATATAACTTGTAGTTGGAAGGTTTCTCTGGTCCTGCCTGGCCCCACAGTCCCTCAGCTGCTTAAAAATAATCATTCACAGGTTTATTATTAATTACCATTTGCATGGCCTATGGAAGGCTTCTTGCTAGCTAGCTCTTATAACTTAACTCATTTCTATTAACCTATAAATTGCCACGTTGCTGTGGCTTACCAGCACTTTGACATCTTGCTTCTCCTGGCAACAGCTGGCATCTCCCCAGACACTGCCTTCTCTTTCCTTGGATTTCCTGCCTGCCTCTAAGCTGCCTTGCCATAGGACACAGCAGCTTATTTATTAGATAATAGTAACAACATATTTTCACAACATACAGAAAGACATCCCACAGCACTTCCATTTTCTATCTAATCAAAAAGGAAGGTTTTAAGTTTAATGTAGTAAAATTATATATAACAAAGTTATCAAGCAAGAATTACAGTTACAATAGCTAGTATTTGGCAAAATTAAAGACTCTATCTATGGTATATTTGCAAGTCTAAGGTTTCAAATCTAACTTATCTTTTATCATGACTAAGGAAAACCATTATAACTATCTAGTATTCAACTACATCAAAGACCCCAGAAGGATGTAATATTACCTAAGTAAATAGGAAAAATATTGTAAGTAACTTCCAAAATCTAGAATGACAGAGACAACTGCTTGTAATCATCCAAAGTTCCTCTGTAACATCAGGACATCCACTTTTAGCCTACAGGCCTAGCCTAGTCACTCAGTCATTTTTCCCTGTTTCTATAGAATGTCTGACAGTCTCCTCTGTGGAGAAGGAACCTGAAGGAACATTTTACCTTTATTTTTGACAAATTCAGCATTCATTTTCCTATGGGTCCTGCATGTTCAGATTATACAACATATTATTAGCAGCACAGGCAACAGCAGTTTTGTTGTGGGATAATGCCCTTGTAGACTGGCTTAATAAAACACTGATTGGCCAGTAGCCAGGCAGGAAGTAGAGGTGGGGTGAGCAGATTAAAGGAATTCTAGGAAGAGGAAGGCTGAGTCATGAGATACCATGAGCCTGCTGTCCAGGGAGCAGCATGTAATGCCACAAAGTAGAGCCATGGAACACATGATGACATATACATTTACAGAAATGAGCTGAGGCCTGAGCTAACAGCCAAGCATTTTTAATTAATATAAGCCTCTGTGTGTTTACTTGGCTCTGAGCGGCTGCAGACTAAAAGGGACACAGGATAAGACTTTCAGCTACAAATGGCACCCAATGTGGGGAAAGAGTTTCCACATAAAACCCGAGAAAGCTTTAAAAATATTTTAAAATGGAGCTAAAAACAGCTTATTAGTTGTGTTTCTCAGGCCAGCCACAGCCTGCAGGCTTGAGTTACTCTATGGCAGATTCAAGGTGTGTGGGCTTCACATGCAGTATGGCGGATTCCTGCCCTGGTACACAGAGGTATCTCCAAGCCACACAGTATACTGTGTGGTAGATTTAGCCTTTACTAATATGAAAAAAAGAGGGATACGGGCTACATGCTGCTGGATGGAAGCATAGACACACTACTTCACATAGTCAGTGATAAGTTTGGTTTCCCCAGAGCTGGCTGTAAACATAGTTCTGCCATCTTGGGAAGCTAAGGTGGGCAGAGCCAGCAACCAAAGCTGCCATTTCAGTCTACAGTTTAAATCAATAGATTCACAATAAGTCAGATTCAGATTAAATAAACCTCTAAAGAGTTTACTGTGTGTGTGTGTATGTAAAAATGAACATAGGCTTGAAAGAGGGATAAAAAGGAATATAACAGTTATATAAAAAAAAGTTTAGAAAAAATAATGTCTTTTTGAAAAGACAGTAAAAGTAATATAAAAAAAATAAGCCACGTAAAGATGGAAATTACATAGAGTCTGGATTATATTGTCTTTGGAATTTTTAAATTCAAAAAGACATTTGATTGTAAAAGCTGCTGAGTTAAGCCAATATGTATATGTTAAAGTTATTCTGACTTCAAAATTTGGATCCAAGGATATGCTGCTTTGAAAAGGAGGCTCTGTTTTTGTTTCCACAGGAAGCAAGAGACTATGGATTTGTTCCAGGTTAAGATGGATCAGATTTGATCAAGCCAGACCTTCTGAACCTTAACAGATGGTACCTATCAACAAAGGTTATAGCCAGTCTTCCCAGGACTTGACCATTATCTTGAATTTTCTAAGGATCCCCATAAGACTACCAGCAACCTCTATCAGCAGGAAGTAGCCTAAATAACTGTGCTCATATTCCCAAAAACTGGACTGTGGATATTTGTCTTTGTTTAGAGATTGGTTACAAATTGTTATTGGTCATACTCAATATCTTCTTAAAAAAAAAAAGAAGATAGGATATAGATATAGGATAAAAGGGTAGGTTTTTTAATCCGTTTTTAAAGCACAACAACTTGTTTAAAAATGTTTTACATTGGTATAGATTTTAGTTTATTGATACAAATTTAAAGTTAATTTTGTTATTATATATATATATATATATATATATATATATTTCTACTCTTCTTTAAGGCATGTGGTAATATTTTAATTGTACTGAAATGTGATTTTATTTTTATGTTAATAAATAAAGTTGCCTGGGGGTCAGAGCTAATAGTAAGCCATAGCAGAAGCTGGGCAGTGGTGGTGCACACCTTTAATCCCAGCTCTTGGGAGGCAGAGCTAGGTGGATCTCTATGTGTTCAAGGATACAGCCAGCATGGAGACACATGCCTTTAATCTCAATGCCAACCATAGAAGATGTGGAGGTCTGTACAGACAGGCAGTGATGACGTGGTCATGTAGTTGGGTTTACAACCAATGAAAAGGCAGAACAGAAAGTCTATATAAAGACAAACACACAGGAAGTGGGTCTCTTGGCTTAAGAGGATAGCTGTAGCAGTGAAGAGTAAGGCTCTTAGCTCTGACCTCTTGGGCTTTCATCTCTGCATTGGCTCTGTTTCTTATTTAATAAGATAGTTACTTCTACAAAGGTATTATGTTTATGTAACTCATTTAAATTGTAATGAATAATTAAGAAACAGATTAATAATTAGTCTTCTAAGATAGTCTGCTGTGGGATGTTCTGTATGTTAAATGTGTTGCTCTGATTGGCTAATAAATAAAACACTGATTGGACAGTAGCCAGGCAGGAAGTATAGGCAGGAAAAGCAGAGAAGAGAATTTGGAGAACAGGAAGGCTGAGTTACAGAGATGTGGCAAGCCACTGCCATGAAAAGTGAGATGTAAGGTACAAGTAAGCCACAAGCCACGTGGCTATTTATAGAATAATAGATATGGGTTAATTTAAGATATTAGAACTAAATAACAAGAAGCCTGCTGTGGCCATAACTTTGTAAGCAATATAAGTCACTGTGTGTTTACTCGGTTGGGTCTAAGTGGCTGCGGGACTGGCGGGTGAGAGAGATTTGCCCTGACCATGGGCCAGGCAGGCCCAAAAAAATTCTAGTTACAAATGGCGACCAACATGAGGCAAGAGTTTCCACCTAAAACCTGAGAAAGAGGCCCTGTGCTTGCTAAGCAAGCGCTCTACCACTGAGCTAAATCCCCAACCCCGAGAAAGAAGATTCTAAAACTAAACTAAAACAGCTTCCTAGTTGTCTCTCTCAAGTTAGCCGAAGCCTGCATGCTTGAGCTACTATATGGTAGGTTCCTGGTGAGCGTGTTTGACCTATAGTATGGCAGTAATGAGGTGTCTCCAAGCCACACATTATGCTATGTGGTGGACAATTTAGCCATTGTTGATAAAAAGGTGGTGGGTCTGTGCTACATGATGCTTGGATAGAATCATAGATCCACTATGGCTCCCAGCGTTGGCAGTAAATTTTCTCCACCATGTTGAAAGGCTAAATGGGGCGGAGGTAACAGTCAAGACTTCTGCTTCAGTACTAACTGCTACAGTTTTAAGCAATAGTTACACAATAAGACAGATTCAGATGGAATAAGATTTTAAATGGTTTATATTATGTGTAAAAATGAAAGTAGGCTTGAAAGAGAAAGAAAAAGGAGTATATACAGTTATATAAAGAAATAGATACTTTTTAAAAATAAAGTCTTTAAAGAGGCAGTAAAGGTAGTATAAAAAATTATCCGTGTAAAGATAGATATTACACAGAGAATCTGGATTGTGTTGTCTTGGAGATTTTTAGCTACAAAAAAGCATTTGATTGTAAAAGCTGTTGAGTTAAACTAATATGTATATTTTAAAGATATGTTGACTTCAAAATTTGGATCTAAGGATATGTTGCTTTGGAAAGGAGGCTCTGCTTTTGTTTCCACAGAAAGCAAGAGGTTATGGATTTGTTCCAGATTAACATACATCAGGTTTGACTAGCTGAGACCCCCTGAAAGGTCTCTGATGACACTATTGCCAAGATGATACAACATCCAGAATGGTTTCAATGCAAATGGTTGAGAAAATATAGCCTCACAGACTACTCCATAATCCTAAAATTTTCTTTATGTCCCCATAAGATACAGTGCACCCCTCCATCTGGAAGTAGTAAGAGAAGCTATGCCCAGATTCCCAAACATGCCAAGCTGGCTTTGGAGATGGAATTGGTTCACTCTTTCTCTAAACCCAACTATATTACAAAAAAAAAAAGTTGAAAGATTCTTGTGTCCCATATCAGAAGAGACCTTTGGTGTGGGACAGAGAAAAACCAATATTTTTATTTAAAACAGGTTGAATATAAATACAGTCTCTTTCTAAAGAATAAAAGGGGAAGGGCTGGAGAGATAGCTCAAAGGTTAAGAGCACTGACTTCTCTTCCAGAAGTCCTGAGTTCAATTCCCAGCAACCACATGGTGGCTCACAACCATCTGTAATGAGATCTGGTGCCCTCTTCTGTATACATAATAAATAAATAAATCTTTTAAAAAAGAAGAAAAGGGGATATGATATAAATATGGTAGAATGAAAGGGTAGATTATTAAATCTACCTTTAAAGAGCAACTTGTTTATAATGTTTTACATTGCTATGGATTTTAGTTTTTTGATACAAGTTTAAATTTAATTTGTTATACTATATATATTTCTATTCTTGTTTGAGGTATTATATTTATGTAACTGATTTAGATTCGAATGAATAATTAAGAAATACAGATTAACAAGTAGTCTTCTATGATAGTCAAACTTGTAGCATATTAGTCAAGTTTTCTAGGTATACATAGATATATTTCAGATAGACAGGTAATCTTCAAATACTTCAAAGACCTACAGAATATGGCATTTGAAATGTTTTAAAAATTTAGACTTTCTGGATAGTGAGACATGTCTGCTCCTGGCAGCACCGATTTACTTCAGAGAGGAGGATGGGCACTGAAGACACTCCTTATGGAGTTTATCTTCACCTTGGCAAAAATAGCCATTTGGGCAGGAAACTGTTCTTGCCTGGACTGCTTGATTGACTGGACATGCAGAACCCATAGGAAGATGACCACTGAACTTTGCTTGACAAAATGGTCCTTCAGGTTCCTGCTTCACAGAGGAAACTGCCAGACATTCTACAGGACACAGAGAGAAATGACTGAGAGACTAGGCCTGTGGGCTAAAGACAGAAGCCCCAACTTTACAAAGGAACATTAGGTGACTGTCCAGGCTGCCAGCTGTCTCTGTCTACTCTTGCAAGACTCCCAAAAGTTGCTTGTGTCTCTCTCCCATTTCTCAGATAATATTATATCTTTCTGAAGTCTTTGATGTAGTTGAAGCTAGTTACAATTTTCCTTAGTTATGATAAAAGATAAGTTAGATATAAAACCTATCTATCTATAAGATAGATAGGATATCTTCTTTAATTTTGCCAAATACAAATAGACTAGATATTATAAATAGACTAGACAGTGTAACTGTAATTCTTGCTTGATAATTGTTTTGTTATCTGTAATTTTACTATGTTAAAGTTAAAACCTTCCTTTTTGAAAAAAAGAAAAGGGTAAGTGCTATGGGATGCTCTGTATGTTAAATGTATTGCTGTGATTGGTTAATAAATAAAACACTGATTGGACAGTAGCCAGGCAGGAAGTATAGGTGGGACAAGCAGAGAAGAGAATTTGGGGAACAGGAAGGCTGAGTTAGAGAGACATGTCCAGCCACTGCCATGAAAAGTGAGATGTAAGGTACAAGTAAGCCACAAGCCACGTGGCTATTTATAGAATAATAGATATGGGTTAATTTAAGATATAAGAACTAAATAACAAGAAGCCTGCTGTGGCCCTACACTTTGTAAGCAATATAAGTCTCTGTGTGTTTACCCGGTTGGATCTAAGTGGCTGTGGGACTGGCGGGTGAGAGAGATTTGCCCTGACTGTTGGCCAGGCAGAACAAAAAAAATTAGGTAGGTAATCTTCAAACACTTAAAGACCTACAGAATATGTCATTTAAATTGTTTTAAAAACTTACACTTTCTGGACAATGAGACATATATGCTCCTTGCAGCACCAATTTACTTCAAAGAGAAAGATGGGCATCAAAGAGACTCCATATGGAGTTATCTTCTTCTTGGCAAATGTAGCCATTTGGTCAAGAAACTGTTCTTGCCTGGACTACTTGACAAAATGTTATGTCAACTGGAAATGCAGGACCCATGGAAAGTGACCGCTGAACTTTGCAAAGAGATATGGTCCTTCAGGTTCCTGCTTCGCAGAGGAAACTGCCAGACATAGGACACAGAGAGAAGCACCTGAGAAACTCTAGGCCTGTGGGTTGAAAAATGGATGCCACAACATTACAGAAGAATTTTGGGTGAGCAGCCAGCGATCTCTGTCATTCTAGATGTTTGGAAGTTGCTTCCAATATTCTTCCTATTTATTTATGTAATATTGTATCCTTCTGATGTCTTTGATGTAGTTGAAGACTAGATAGTTATAATTATCCTTGGTTATGATAAAAGATAGACTAGATATAAAACTTTAGACTCACAAATATAGGGTAGATACTTTCTTTAATTTTGCCAAATACAAATAGGCTAGATATTGTAACTGTAGTGCTTGCTTGATAATGGTTTGTTGTATGTAATTTTACTATGTTAAAGGTAAAACCTTCCTTTTTGATTAGACAGAAAAGGGGAAGTGCTGTGGGATAATGCCCTTGTAGACTGGTTTAATAAAACACTTATTAGGCAGTAGCCAGGCAGGAAGTAGAGTCAGGGCAAGTAGACTAAATGAATTATGGAAAAAGAAGGCTGAGTCAGGAGATGCCAGCCTGCCATCCAGGGAACAGCATGTAATGGCACACAGGTAAAGCCATGAACACATTGTGACATATACATTAACAGAAATGGGCTGAGTTTAAGAGTAAGAGCTAGTCAGTGGTAGGCCTGAGCTAGTGGCCAAGAAGTTTTAATTAATATGAGCCTCTCTGTGTTTACTTAGGTCTGAGCAGCTGTGGACTGGGTGGAACACAGAAAAACTTACAGCTATATAGTTTCTTGACCAAATGGCTATATTTGCCAAGAAGATAAACTCCATGTGGAGTGTCTTCAATGTCCCATCTTCTTCTTTGCACTAAACTGGTGTTGCTAGGAGCAGATGTGTCTTGTTTTCCAAAAAGTTTAAGTTTTTAAAGCATTTTGAATGCGATATTCTGTAAGTCTTTAAAGTGTTTGAAGATTACCTACATAATTGAAATATATCTTTGCATGTCAAAAAACTACAAGTTTGATTATCATAGATGACTTAATTATTAATCAGTATTTCTTAATTATACATTACAACATCAAAGGAGTTATACAAACATAATACCTTAAGAGTAGAAATACATCTGCAGTATAACAAAATTAAATTGAAATTTATGTCAATAAAATAAAATACATAGTAATATAAAATATTTTAAACAAGTTGTTGCTCTTTAACAGTAGATTCAATAATCTATCCTTTTATCCAATCATATCTATATCATATACCCTTTTCTTCCTTAGAAAGAGATTGCATTTATAATCAACCCCCTTTAAATAAAAACAAACATTTATAAACAATATTTTGGAAATTTGGGCATAGCTTATACTATATCTTGTTGGTTGGGGTTGCTGGCAATCCTACTGGGGGTCCTGTGAAAATTAAGAATTATAGTTATATCTTCGCTGTAGTCTGTGAGGATGGATCATCTCAGCCAGTTTCTTTGAAGCTGATTTTGGATGTTGGATCATCTGGGCCAAGGTGTCATCAGAGACCTTTCCAGGGGTCTTAGCTGACCAAATCATATTAGCCTGGGAGAAATCCACAGGTTCTCATCTTCTGTAGAAAGAAGAGCAGAGCCTCTTTTCCAGAGCAATGTATACTTAACATAAATTTGATGTTAAGATACTTTTAAAATATACATATTGGGTTAACTTAGTAGCCTTTATAATCAAATGTCTTTCTGCAATTAAAAAAACCGAAAGTCAATAAAATCCAGACACTGTGTGATTTCCATCTTTATGTGGCTTATTTTTATTTACTTTTACTGTCTCTTTAAAGGCTTTATTTTTTAAAACTATCTATTTCTTTATATAACTGCATATACTCCTTTCCTACTCTCTTGCAAGCCTACATACATTTTTACACATACTGTAAACTGTTTAGAGTTTTATTCCATCTGAATCAGTCTCACTGTGAATCTATAATCCTTCTCTGACCAGGAGAGATGTTAAATTGTTAAAGTATGTGGCTAGGACAAAAAGCAGCAACCTTGGCTGCTGACTTTGCCTAC
Source organism: Peromyscus leucopus (assembly GCF_004664715.2). NCBI lineage: Eukaryota > Metazoa > Chordata > Mammalia > Rodentia > Cricetidae > Peromyscus > Peromyscus leucopus. The sequence goes on from NC_051069.1 coordinate 66,141,850, forward strand.
CTCAGATTACCAACATGATGGAGGTATTCAGGAGCGACATGCTTACCCTGCCAATTCTGGGGTCCATGCTGCCACCAGGTTGTGTGCAGCTGGCCTATAAACCTGATTTTATCTGTATGAGTAAAGGCTAAATCCACCATTCAGTGCTCTGCATGGCTTGGAGACACCTCTGTGTACAATGGCAGGAACTGCCATTCTGTAGATCAAGCCCAAAGGCTGCAAATCTGCCATTTTGTAGCTCAAGCCCGCATGCCACAGCTTGCCTGAGAGATAGAACTACAAAGCTATTTTTAGTTTCATTTTAGAATTTTTTAAAAGTTTTCTCAGGTTTTGGGTGGAAATTCTTGGTAGCACATCTGGGCACCAAATGTAGTTAGAAGGTTTCTCTGGTCCCAGCCTGCCACATGGTCCCATGTTTCTCCAGTTCTGCCCAGCCCCAAGGCACCTCTGCCACTTATAAAATAATCATTCAGATGTTTAATATTAATTACCAATTGCATGGCCTATGGAAGGCTTCTTGAAGCTAGCTCTTATAACTTAACCTATTTCTATTCATCTATAAGTTGCCATGTGGCCACGGCTTACCAGTACCATCATATTTTCTTTTTCCTAATGGCAGCTGGCATTCACCCAGACTCCACCTTTCTCTTTCTTGTCTCTCTCCTTGGATTTCCCACCTGAGTTTAAGTGGCCTTGCCATAGGCCAAAGCAGCTTATTTATTAAACAATGGGAACAACATATATTCACAGCATACAAAAAGATATATCAAAACAATAACTCACATCTGATCCCATAAGGGTCTGCCAGGCCCTCTAGTACAAGATAAAGATGAGATTGATAAACTGTAGATAGGAAAAATGCTAGAGGAATCAGAATTTAAAAAAATACCATCTTAATAGTAAGGGTTTTAAAAAGGATTTTTCCATAGCCTGGCAACAAACTAAGGAAATTATAAGAAAATATCCTACTTATTCTTTTTACAATTAAACTCCACTACAAGCAGGATGTTACCCAAAGGATACTCAGAGGAATGAAATATGGCAAGTGGATGTGTTTCATTTTATAGAATTTGGAAAATGAAATATGTATACCGCACCATTGATATCTATTCAGGACTTCAATGGGCAACTGCTCTGATTTCCTGGAAAACTGATTCTGTAATCACACATTTGCTAGAAGTTATGGCCATCATGTGTATACATATAGAGTACTAACTAATTCTAGAAAAAAAAGGCTTCATCTAACTTCCTGTACATTATTTCTGCTTTAAGTCTATATCAGTTTTCTGCAGGGAGCCACAACCATGCTGAACAGTGACTTTGAAGTCTCCAAAAATATGATTGGGCGCCACAAAGACAATTCCATCAGGACACTGATAATACCACTAAGCTGACAAACACCACCCAAAGTTCAGCTTTGGACTGCAAACTACTCAGGACAATTTTGAGATGGCTAGCTGAGATGATCCAGGCTCACAGACTACTTGGCAAGAACCTGAGACAAGCCCTGCATTTTCCCATTATGCAGAGACTGGACAACAAATGATACAGTTGCCTCTCCCAGGACTTGACAATTAACCCAAATTTTTTTCAGGATTTTCTAAATATGCCTTCACTGACAATCAACAGGAAGTAATTTTAGGAACACAATGCTCACATTGCCAAGAAGTGGGGAGGGTTGTTTTTGATCATTTAATGGATTATGTATAATTGTCATTGTTTCGGGTGTTTGATTACAAAGGAGATTAGATTCAGGTTTCTTAGTTTGAAAATGAAAAAAAAAGAAAGAAAAAAGATGATACAGATAAGAGGTATATTATTGAATCTTCTCTGAAAAGAAAAATAAGAGAATATGGATATGATAAGATAAAAAGGTAGATTATTGAATCTACATTTAAAAAGCAACTACTAATTTTAAATATTTACATGGGATAGAATTTTTGTATGTTGTATACAAATTATGTATATTGACACAAATTTGAGATTGATTTTGTTAGAAAATACTGTACTTATATTTCTAATCTTGCTCAAGGTATTGTACCTATACAGTTCATTTAACAATGTAATGCAATTTTCTAGTCCTTGAAAGTTATTACCAACTATTTAGAATAATTAAGAAATGCAGGTTAATAATTAATCATTACAATCGAGCTTGTAGTTATATTAGTTATGATTTCAAGGTCAAGCAGAAATATATTTTAGATAGACAGGTCTTCTTCAAACACTCCAGAGATCTACTGAACATGGCATTTAAGATGTTTAATAATATAGATTATTTTAATGACAATGAGACATGTCTTCTCCTGGCAGCACCAAGCTACTCAGAGATGATTGGCATTGAAGAAACTCCATATAGAGTTTACATTCCTTGTGGCAAAAGTTAGCCACTGAGCAAGGAAACACCCTTGCCTCAAATTCTGACACTATGCTGTTCAAAATGGACAAGCAGGACATAAAAGAAAGGGCTGCTGAATGTTGCCAAGACAAGGTAGGAAGGCTCTTTAGAAAATCCTGTCAGATGTGCTAGCCTGTAGGCTAAAGATGGATATGCCAACATTGCAGTGGAACCTTGGGTGACTGTCCAGGCAGACAGCTGTTTCTGTCATTTCTCACATGTTTTGGAAGTTGCTTGTTTGCACTTCTTCCTTACTCAGTTAATATTATTTCCTTCTTGGGTCTCTGAGGGAGTTGATGATTAGACCATTATAGTTCTAGTTTTTCTTGTTAAGAAATTGAGAACAGAAACTCACTAAAGATATGTAAAATGTATAAGTTTGAATGACATCAAAAGATAATTTTCAGTTGGTAATACAAGTTAGGATAGAAAGTAAATTAGGTACATTTTGTACCCACTAAAATAGGACAGATAATGGAGTATTTTCTCTGAATTTGTCAAATGCAAATGGACTAGACAATGTTAATGTATTTATTGCCTATATATATTGTATGTAGTTATTGTACTTGTATATAGTTTTTCTTATATATTCTTCTTTTATTATTTTAGACAAAAAGGGGGAAATGTGGTATTATATTGTATACCCCAATAAAGGTTGCCTGAGGATCAGAGGACAAAGCCAGTGACTATCATCAACATAGAGGTCAGGCAGTGGTAGTACATGCTTTTAATCCTTTCATTCAGGAGGCAAAGATCCATCTGGATTTCTGTGAATTTAAGGCCACACTGGGACAGAGCCAGGCATGGTGGCACATGACATTAATCCTAGCACTAGAAAAGTAGTAAGATAGCAGGGCACCGAAAGGTATATAAGGTATGACTAAACAGGAAGTCTCTCTGAGACTGAGGATTTTGTAGAGGTAAGAACTTGTTCTGCTTCTCTGATCTTTCAGCTTACACTACAATATTTGACTCTGGGGTTTTTATTGTAAGATCTTTTAAGATTAATGTTAGATTAAGCCAAAATAATATTTGATTTTGTTCCCTTGACCTCATCATGATGTAGATAGTCACATGACTAGCAGTCATCTTTTACTGAAGTTTACTAAGATTGAAAAATAAATTTAGTTTCTAATGAGCTCTCTATTCATTTTATCTCTTTCTAGAGTAAGGAAACAACAAGCCTCAAATATATTAGATTGGTATGAAATTTATCTGTTCAGATCAACAAAGACTAACTTAGACTTTTACACATTTACACCTGTATCTTTGCCAAGTATTCAATGCCAAGCCACTAGAGAATTTAAATAAATGATGGCATATGTTTAATAAATAAGATATGTGATAAATTATATATATATATATATATATATATATATTCTATAATGGAATTTCTGGTCCCCTGAGTGTCCTCTCTCCAGAGTTGGGCCACACCCCCAACTCACAAACCAATTTTTCCTGTTCCCATTTGACTCTGGGATCTTTCTCCTGTCACTCTTCTTTGCTTTCTCAGGAAACAGTAAGTCTTAGTCTTATGAAAGCTGCTAACATATTCAAGACTGTTAGGGAACTGATAATGTCATTCATACCTAATGGACAGACAGTTCTTAAATGCGCAGAGACCTGCAGAATATGGCATTGAAAATGTTGATCAAAAAGCTTATTATATCAGACAGAGACTCCCATATCACAGCAGTGACAAAGGTCTCCAAAGAAGAAGATTATGAGGTACCATGATGTCTCCACCTGAATTATGACAATGCTAACCTCTGGGCAAGATGCCCCAATGTGATGCCTGCAGCCAGGACACAGCCCAGACTATGGATAAGCAACAGGACATCAGAGAATTGATTGCAAACCTTTTGCCTAGACAAAGTTAGATCAGTCTTCCCTATGTCCCCTTTTGATGGGAAAAACTCACACTTTATAGGCCTGGCAGCCAAAGATTGATGTTGTTCTGATACTTCTGCCTGCAATGATATGGAGACCTGTGTATGGCTAATTTGGTATGGACTGGTTCTTGCCATTTTTAATAGATTCAAAAGCTGTTTGTACAATTTATCCTTGTCCGATCTCTGATGCCATTTGACAACCATGCTTTGCTTCAGATGCCTTCTCAGTTATCTATGTAAAATTCACATGTCTCATTTTCTTAGAGCTAATGCTAAGGCTAGACACAGTTCACCTTGCTACCAGACTAAAAAAGAGATTTAAAGTCATTCTGCAATGACTTCTCTCAGTAAGGTGCTTTAAGGTTTATTTATATGGAGATAGGAAAGCTATCTCACTTCTGTTCACTTACTTATCCTTCTCAGATCTGATGATGTTTGCCATTTTTAATGACTCTCTCCCTCAACTCTAAGGTTTTTATGGATTTTACTAGTCCCAGCTTTTAGAAACAGGCTAGCATTGGAGGTGGTAGGGAAGCCTCCCTCCTCCTTCACTCACTCAACTACTTCCACTCAGTAAAGTTCCCTTGGCTGTAGATTTTAAAGATGTGTTTCATTTGGGTTGAAACTAGGCCCTGGAAAAATGTTCATACTTTCTAACCCAAAGCCATTGCTTTGCTATGATGCCGAGATGTAAATCTGCTCCAGTCGTTTTGTAGTCATTTGCAGGTTTCTGCACAGATCCACACCTCCTGCCAGACTTGTGCCAAGGCAAGGCCCTCAAAGACCCTCCAGATACATCACCAGCCACTGCACCAAACAAGGACACCAGCTGGGCAAATACTGGCAGGTTGGCTCCACCCACATGCCCACTCATAAAAAGTCCATTATCTCCTAACTTGTTGACACTTTTACAGGATGGGGGCATTTCCCACCTCCAGAGAAATAGCAGATATGATGGCTCCTGTACTAGGAAACATCATCCCTCAATTTGATGTGCAATCTTGCCAAGCTCCTGGGACTTCACTGCTGGTACCACTTCTTCAGGCTCAAGCTGACACACACCTACCTAGTAACTGGAACCTGTTTTTTCAAGATGTCCCAATGAAGGGAATATCTACTTGCATGTCTCACTCATTCACCCTTGCATCTCCTATACAACCAGGGTACTCTACCATTCTATTCTTTCTGGCAGTTATCACTTTTCCATGGTTAGCCCTGCTCATGGGACTGATGTTAATAATCTATTTTTCCCCTAGCAACCTGCCTCTTACCTCCCTCAAGTGTCTCAAGAATTACGGCTAATTAAATGCTTAATTTACACATCACACCGTAGATAAACCTGACTCCTAACTTCCTCCCACTTAGCTCCTTGTCATCAGGAAGCAGTCTTGAGAATTCAACACCCTCATTCCCCTCAACTTGCTATCTATAACTCACCTTTTTATAATAATCAAAAAAATGGAGGAATGTTAATATTCTGTACTGCCCCTTGGAGACTCACCCCTTGGGGACCTGCACAGCATCCTGACAACATTTTATATAAAGTCCCCTTTAAGAAACACCCCTCCCCCTTTGCTCCTCCCTCTCACCAAAAGTAGTTCACCTCTCTCTCTCTCTCTCTCTCTCTCTCTCTCTCTCTCTCCTCTCTCCCCCCCCTTAATAATAAACTTTCCATGTGGAAATGTGACTGTATGGTGTGAGTCACTTTCCACCTCTCCACACCACAGCACACTGCCACATCTGCATGATGTGTTTTCCAAACCCACTGGGCTACTTTGGCCTAACCCGCCAAGGCCTCCCACCCACCATTTCATAAAATCTCAGGTGAGGGAAAATAGAATATATTTTGACAATGGACTGGGAGTGGTTGAGAATGAGAACAGGAGGCATCAGGTTGAGGTAGGAGGTATGAATGGAGAGAATACAAGAAGAGACTACTGGAATTGCAGGGCATTTAGAAAGCTATGTAGAAACTTAGTGCAGTTAACACTCCCAGGATTCTACAGGGTGATCCTAGTGAAGACTCCTAGTAATGGAGGACACAAAGCCTGATCTGGCCATCTTCTGTAACTAGGCAACTTCCAGTGGTGGGACTGGGACACTAATTCATCCATAAAATCATCAACCTACAATTTATTCTGCCTGCTAGACAAGCTGGGGCAATGGAGGCACAGATCTTGTGGGAATGGCCAACCAATGACTAGTCTATTTGTGGCCCATACCAGAAAAGGGAGCCCATGCCCAACACTGCCTAGATGACCAGAAACTAGAGACTGGACAGCTCAGAGAGCTAGGAAAGAATTTATAAAATCAATAAATGTTTCCTAATGATATTCTGTTATACTCATAGATCAGTGCCTAGCCTAATCATTATCAGGGAAGCTTCCTCTGGTAGCTTATGGGAGCAGATGCAGAGACCCACAGCCAAATATGAGGCATAAGGTGAGCACAAAGGTTATCTCCATCCTCCACTGGGTCCCTTTCCTCAGAGCTCAGGAAACCCCATGGAAGAAGGGAACAAAAAATTGTTGGATCCAGAGATGTTGAAGACACTAGGAGAACATAGTCCACGGAATCAATAAAGAAGGTCTCAGAGATGCTTACAGAGATTGAAGCAGCAATCATGGAGACTGTATGGGTCTGCACAGGTCCCCTGAAAATATGTTATGGTTGTTAGCTTATTTTTGTGAGACTCCTAACAGTAGGACTGGGGGGTGTTCTGACTCTTGTTTGCCTTTGTGACCCTACTCAATTGCCTTGCCCAACCCTGAAATGAGTATCTGTACCTAGTCTTACTATAACTTGTTATGCCATCTTTGATTGATATCCCTGGGAGGCCTGCTCTTTTCTGAAGGGAAATGGAGGAATAGATCCAGGGCTGGGGTACTGGGAGGAGTGATGGAAGGGGAAACTGTGGTTAGAATGTATTGAAAGAATAATAAATAAAGAGAAGGGAGATCTATAAAAACAAAAGAGTATCTTTAGCCTATAAAGGCTGAACCCATGAGAATGGGATCCCATCAGCCAGTTTTTCCAAGAGCAACGTTTTCTCAGACTACCTGGGGCTCTTCTCAGAATTGTCTGGTCTTGTACAATTTTAAACTGTTGTTCATGTAAGATATGGGTCACAATGCTAACTACATGATTTCACTTATGTAAACAAGCTAGTTTGCTTAAGATAACAAAAACATCTGTTTGCTGAATTGAAGGATGCCAGACACATAAAAATCTTAAACAATATAATGTTTTTCTGCCTCCAGATAATAGGTTTCTCCACTGATGCAGTGAGACAGATCAAGCAAAATTGAAAAAATATAAGAACAGGTTTATCTGAGCAAAGCAATTCCCTCGTGGGTTCTCCAGTCCCAGAAATTGAGGCCAAACTATACACCCAAACTAAAGCAGAGAAATTATATACGTTTTAGGCAAGGAGTAATTATGTTGGGTTTGTGCCTAAGAATGGTCAAAAGCTGAGCACTTTAGGTGGGGACTTTAGTAGCTGACAACTTCAAGGGAATAAAGTTGACATAGCTACCAAGAGGGTAGAACTGGGATTTTTGGTGTCTTCCCTTTGTTTGGAGACTCTCTGAGTGGGTGAGGTTTGTAAGAGAGAGACAGGCATGACGCTTTCTGAGTAAAGCAGTAATGAGCTGGAGGCTCCAACTAAACACAATATACTTTGAAAGCAGACTGTTATGTTCAAGGTGGGGCAGTGCCACTGACATGACATACTGCGATCTGCTCAGTATGGACTCTGAACAGGTAAAGAGAAGGATTGTCGTGGATTAACAAAAGTCTTCCTTAGAAACTTGTAAAGCATGTTTCTGTTTGTCAGAAAGAGCCATCATCTCCCTTATCTGCTCCTGTGTCTAGCTACTTCTGGCAATGGAGTATCTAGTTCCCTATTAACACATATCTGCAACACAAATAAAAGTCTCCATGCTAGACTTCCATGCTATTCTGTCTTGCATCCCCTCCCCACTCCCCAGCTCTCCACCTATATACCAGAACCTGCTTTCTTAAAATTGGCAAGCCTTTCCTTGCCTTTTGTTACATGCTGTTCCCCAAGAGATAGCTATGGCAGCTTTGAATTCGCCCAAACAAATCTTTCTTTCTACCCATGGAGTGGTCCAGTCTGATGGTTTATGCATGTTCTCATGTACATAGACCAAAAAGGTATCTATTAAAGTAGGATCCTTATTAACCAGCCCAGAATAAACAAAATGGATCTCTTACCAAAGAAAGGGTGGTCTTGAGGCATGGAAAGAACTCAGCAAAAATCCACCTGAGGAAATAACATCAGGTGTTCTGGATTCAATGGTCCATGTAGGCACCTGGTTTCTATTCAAGTGATTCCTCCAGTGAAAAGTGGATCATTCAGTGGGTCCTACATTGTGGCCTGAGAATTGTCAATCCAAAAAGTACAGCTCTCATCTTAAAGAGAATAAAAGATCATTTATTCTTGAACTATTTTGAGGGACTGTGACCCAGAAACACAGATTTAGACTATTCTAAATTCCATGCTTCAACATGGAAGCAGTTTCACAAAGATTTTAGTTTCACACATCAGAAAAAAAATCATAAATCAAAGCACCTTTAAAATACATTAGTGGGTAGATACATCGGAGAGGCAGGTATAGCAAGATGGGGGAAGGTTTCCAAAAGTTCAAGATGCTATGTCATGACATTCATAGCTTTTAGAGAGGTAGAAGGTACTTGTCTGCTAAGTCAATAGATTCTAAAAGGCTTTTTCTCCTATTGTAACAAGATGTTAGTGTTAGCATTCAGGCACCTGCACCAGGACGCTAGAAATTCCAGACCTTTGGATCTTATTTCTCTACCTCACACGTGGGAAATGTGTCTAGCACCATATGTGCAAAGCTCCCCAAACAGCAGACCTCTACACCTAGCACCTGACCTAAAGGCTTAACTTAACCATCTTTGCAGTCAAACCTAGTCCCAATACTCCTTAGATAGCAATTCAAATAACTGCTTGTCAGCACCTTATATCCTGATATTTCATGGGACCTTTGCAACTTCTGCCAGCAAACCAACAGATAAAAGGTGGTACCCTATTTTCAAGCTTTTTCTCTTTTTTTTATTTATTTTAAAATACTATTCAATCCTACATAATAGCCACAGATTCCCTTGTTCTCTCCCTTCCTGCCCCCCTCCCCTTCCCCCCAGGGAACCCCCCATTCCCACCTCCTCCAGATCAAGGTCACCCCCGAGGACTGGAATCGACCTGATAGACTCAGTCCAGGCAGGTCCAGTCCCCTCCTACCAGACTGAGCCAAGCGTCCCTGCATAAGTCCCAGTTTTCAAACAGCTAACTCATGCAACGAGTCCAGGACCTGGTACCACTGCCTAGATGCCTCTCAAACAGATCAAGCCAATCAACTGTCTCACCTATTCAGAGGGCCTGATCCAGTTGGGGGCCCCTCAGCATTTGGTTCATAGTTCATGTGTTTCCATTCATTTGGTTATTTGTCCCTGTGCTTTATCCAACCTTGGTTTCAACAATTCTCGCTCATATAAACCCTCCTCTTTCTCGCTAATTAGACTCCCAGCGCTCCACCTGGGGCCTAGCCATGGATGTCTGCATCCAGATTCCTCAGTCCTTGGATGGGGTTTCTGGCACAACAATTAGGGTGTTTGGCCATCCCATCACCAGAGTAGTTCAGTTTCGGCTGTCTCTCGACCATTGTCAGCAGTCTTTTGTGGGGGTATCTTTGTGGATTTCTGTGGGCCTTTTTAGCACTTTGTTTCTTCCTTTTCTCATGTGGTCTTCATTTACCATGGTCTCCTATTCCTTGTTCTCTGTCTCTGTTCTTGATCCAGCTAGGATCTCCCGCTCTCTTTCCCTCGACCCTCACCCTTCATTGCTCCCACTCATGTCCAGGTTGTTCATGTAGATCTCATCCATTTCTCCATCATTGGGTGATCCCCGTGTCTTTCTTGGGGCCCTGTTTTCCAGGTAGTGTCACTGGTGATGTGAGTAGCAGTTCAGTCATCCTTGTTCCACATCTAGTATCCTCCTATGAGTGAGTACATACCATATTTGTTTTTCTGAGTCTGGGTTACCTCACTCAGGATGATTTTTTTCTAGATCCGTCCATTTGCCTGCAAACCTCATGATGTCATTGTTGTTCTCTGCTTAGTAGTATTCCATTGTGTATATGTGCCACATTTTATTTATCCATTGTTCAGTTGAAGGGCACCTAGGTTGTTTCCAGGTTTTGGCTATTACAAGCAATGCTGATATAAACATAGCTGAGCAAGTGCTCTTGTGGTATGATTGAGCATTTCTTGGGTATATGCCCAGGAGTGGTATAGCTGGATCTTGGGGGAGATTGATTCCCAATTTTCTAAGAAAGTGCCATATTGATTTCCAAAGTGGTTGTACAAGCTTGCATTCCCATCAGCAGTGGAGGAGAGTTCCCCTAGTTCCACATCCTCTCCAGCATAAAGTATCCTCAGTGTTTTTGATCTTAGCCACTGTGACAGGCGTAAGGTGGTATCTCAGAGTTGTTTTGATTTGCATTTCCCTGATGATTAGGGATGTTGAGCAATTCCTTAAATGTCTTTCAGCCATTTGAGTTTCCTCTGTTGAGAATTCTCTGTTTAGTTCTATAACCCATTTCTTAATTGGACTGTTGGTCGTTTTGATGTCTAATTTCTTGAGTTCCTTATATATTCTGGATATCAGTCCTCTGTCACATGTGGGGTTGGTGAAGATCTTTTCCAATTCTGTAGGGTGTCGCTTTGCCTTGTTGACCATATCCTTTGCTTTACAAAAGCTTCTCAGTTTCAAGAGGTCCCATTGATTTATTGTTTCTCTCAGTGCCTGTGCTACTGGTGTTATATTTAGGAAGTGATCTCCTATGCCAATGCATTCAAGACTACTTCCTACTTTGTCTTCTAGCAGGTTCAGAGTAGCTGGATTTATGTTGAGGTCCTTGATCCACTTGGACTTAAGTTTTGTGCATGGTGACAGATATGGATCTATTCGCAGCCTTCTACACATTGATATCCAGTTATGCCAGCACCATTTGTTGAAGATGCTTTCTTTTTTCCATTGTACACTTTTGGCTTCTTTGTCAAAATTATATGTTCATAGGTGTGTGGGTTGTCAGGGTCTTCAATTCAATTCCATTGGTCCACATGTTGGTTTTTATGCCAATACCAAGCTGTTTTTATTACTGTAGCTCTATAGTAGAGCTTGAAGTCAGGGATTGTGATGCCTCCAGAAATTGTTTTATTGTATAGGATTCTTTTGGCTCTCGTAGGTTTTTTGTTTTTCCATATGAAGTTGAGTATTATTCTTTCCAGGTCTGTGAAGAATTATGTTGGTATTTTGATGGGGATTGCATTGAATCTGTAGATTGCTTTTGGTAAAATTGCCATTTTTACTATGTTGGTCCTGCCTATCCATGAGCATTGGAGATCTTTCCATTTTCTGACATCTTCTTCAATTTTTTTTTTTCAGGGACTTAAAGTTCTTGTCATATAGGTCCTTCACTTGCTTCGTTAGTGTTACCCCAAGGCATTTTATGTCATTGTGGCTATTGTAAAGGGTGATGTATCTCTAATTGCCTTCTCAGCTTCTTTGTCAATTGTATATAGGAGGGCTACTGATTTTTTTGAGTTGATCTTGTATCCTGCTATGTTGCTGAAGGTTTTTATAAGCTTTATCAGTTCCTGGGTGGAATCTTTGGGGTCACTCAAGTATACTATCATGTCATCTGCAAATAGGGAAAGCTTGACTTCTTCCTTTCCAATTTGTATCCCCTTAATCTCCTTCAAGCTTTTTCTTATCTTCAATCCAAGCACTCCCTTTGTTCTTTCTTTATAAATCCCATTAAGCTGCATTTCCCCTTTCATTAAGTGAACTCTCTCAAATAGAGACAAAAACTGGGGTCTTACACATCTAACTCTGCTTCTTTCATTAAAGAATTCCAATGTTAGTTTCTGTAGCAGCAGCAGCCTGCTTAGTTTCTGTAGTGGCAGCAGAAGCAGCCTGCCTCTGCCAAAGCAATTACATCATTATCTGTCACCAGGCTCCTTTCCTTTCCACCACCAGCTATGTGACACTGGCCTGCCAGGCAGAGCTTGTTCTCTTTGCCTTATCTTTTACTCCTCTCTGTCTCTAATTTCCCCTCTTTTCCCTCTTGCTTCTCTTCCTTTCATCTTCCTGACTGTCTCAAGTCCCTAATCCAGTGCAGCTTTCCACTCTCTCACTCTTTCACTCTCCCCCATCAATAAACCTCTTTAATTTTATTGCATGTGGCATGATTGCTTAGTAGCATACCTTAGCAGGGCCTGCCAAAGGGTACCCACTTCACCCTGGGACCCTACCTACCTACCTACCTGCTCCACCCATAACAAATCCTCTCTCTTCCATCTGCAACAAATCTGCTTTCTCGTTCACCTACAGCTTGGCCTTCCATCCAATACTGGCAATTAGGTCCCTGGCAGGGGCTACCGGCCTCTAACCATTCCCTTGGATGTGAGACTGGCCTCAGTATTCCTTGGACCAGGCAGTCCATAAAATTGAAAAATAATTCTCCACTTTCTTTCTTTTTCTTTGCTAAAAGACCTACTTGTGTTTGTTTGATCTCCCCCTCTAAATGTTCTGCCTAGGTCTGCTGCAACACAGGAATCAGAGATAGAGAAGCCAGCTTCATCTCACTCAGCACACACTGGTTTTCACTTTCTTTTAATTTATTCAACTCCTCTTTATGATATGTGTGTGTGTGTGTGTGTGTGTGTGTGTGTGTGACTTGAATTTAACTCTATGTGTGCATGTAAGCTAGTTTTAACTGTGTGTATATATGAATGTAACTTGGATTCAACTGTGTATGCATGTGCATGTAACTATTGTTTAGAAAAATATATTTTAAACAGCAGCCATGTGGCTCTCTTCCATCTTGGCTGGTGACCTCATCATAATGTAGACAGCCACAAATGGCTGGCAGCCATATTTTACTAAGGTTAAAGAGTACATACACTTCTTAATCCTAATGTGCTCTCCACTTTATCTCCTTTTAGACTAAGAAAGCAACAAGTCTGAAATATTTTGGATTGGTATGGAATTTTTTGAGTGATGATAAACATATATGGTTAGATCTTTTACAACATATTGTATATGTGGTTCAACCCTTGTTTAAAATATTAGCTATATGGTGATAAAAATTTAAGGTTATGGAGATTATAGGGAAAGGGGGATGGGTAAAGAAACCCTGACCCTGCAACCCAGAACTAGGGAAAGATGGCTCAGATAAGGCCAGTGAAAGAAACACATTTTGGCTCAAATCAGAGCCATCTCTGGCCCTAGCCAACTAAATTATGAAACCAACCAATCAGAGAACAGGACAGGAGAACCCTGGCCCTGGGGCCCAGAACCAGGTAAAAAAAATACAGCCTGGGTTTGGTACTTGAGGCAGAGAAATGAACACTTTATTCCCAAACCTAAAACCAAGGAAACTTGCCATGATTCTGAAACCAGCATTAAAAAAACACTCTTGGTCCTGAGAATCAGAGTCAGTGAAAGAAATGTGCCCTGCCCTTAGAATTAGTGTCAAAAGGCCAAGAAAGGTCAGTGAAAGAAACACAGTTTGGCTCTGAAATCAGGGCCATCTTTGTCTCTAGCTCACAAAAACTGGCCAATCCCTGGGCAGAAAAAATCTAACCAATCACTGGTTGACTCTGCCCCCAAAACCTCCTATATAAACTGTCCTGCCTGATCAGTTGTGGGCTGTTTTCTCCACCCTGGTAAAGGCAGCTACTCTCCTGGACTTCTCCTTCCCCAATAAATCTCTTTCTCAAAAGAGTTTTGGGTGTGAAGATTTTTATTCACTGGCATAGAGAAGATCCTTGCTGAGACATCCTTCAGTGGACAGAGCAAGGAGGAGCTAAACAGATGATCCTTGCTGAGATGTCCCTCAATGGACAGAGCAAGAAAGAGCTGAAAAGTAACAATTTTCTCTGTATCTGGAGGACATTGCTACATTTATGTAGGGGTTTTCCTGTTGTGGATATCTTTCTGTATAAATAAAACACTGATTGGCCAGGGCTAGACAGGAAGTAGGTGGGACAAGGAGAGGAGAATTCTGGGAGGTGGAAGGCTGAGTGAGGGAGACACTGAAAGCCTCAGCCATGACAAGCAGCATCTAAAGATGCCAGTAAGCCATGAGCCACGTGGCAAGGTATAGATTTATAGAAATGGATTAATTTAAGATATAAAAACAGTTAGCAAGAAACCTGCCACAGCCATACAGTTTGTTAAGCAATATAAGTCTCTGTGTTTACTTGTTGGGTGTGAGTGGCTGTGGGACTGGCGGGTGACAGAGATTTATCCTGACTGTGGGCCAAGCAGGAAAACTCCAGCTACATTTCCCCTTTTGAAGAATGAAGCAAAAAGAAGCAACAACATAGGCTGAAGAAGCAGAGCTCTGCTAGGAAGGCCCCTTAAGTGGGGGCTGAGCAAAGCCAAGCTGTAGCAGCTCTCCAGGAGAGGAGCAGGATTGCTATATCCTGCAGGGAGACCATCCCCCATTACACCAGGTATAGCCTAACTCTCCTGAACAGTCAGGATACCCTTCTCTGCTGAAACATTTCCAGGCCAGACTTCTGAGAAGTCAGAAAACTTCCCTTCAGGGAAGTCAGAAAAACTTCCCTTCAGGGCTGAGCTGTGTCTTTGGAGCTCTAGCCATCAGAGATGTCCTAAGCAGCTCCAAGTGTCTGGGATACCCCCAGGGCTGAGCTGTCCTGAGCAGCTCAAGTAGTCTGGGATAACTCGTTCTCCGTGGTTGAGCTATATCTTTGCAGCTCCAGCCATCAGAGCTGTCCTAAGCAGCTCAAGGTGTTGCCTGACTCCCCTAGTAGTCAGGATACCTTACCCCAGAGTTGGAAAACTCACATTTTGGTGCCGGGACCAAACCCACAGAGTTGCAACAAATTTACTTACAGAGATCTATTCAGATTAACAAAAACTGACTTAGAGATTTACACCCAAGTACTTATTTCTCTGTAAACTGTTCAACACCAAGCTTCTAGAGAATTTAAATAAGTGGCAACATGTGTTTGATAAATAAGGTATTTGATAAATAATATATATATATTTTATAATAGAATGCCTGGTCCCCCAAGAGGGTCTATTTCCCAGATTTGGGCACTTGGGCAGAGGGCCCCATGGCCTGTCAAGGGCAGTGCTGGCCTCAGTGCTCCCCAGTTCCTGCTCATGGGTCACATACCAACTCAAAAGCCTCTTTTTCCTGTTCCCATTTCACCCTGGGATCTTTCCCTTTTCACTTTTCCTTGCTTTTGCAGGAGACAGCCTTAACAATTTGATACAAACTAGTTCTATTTTTACCCATGGAATGGCTATTTTGGTTTCTTTCCTGAGCACATTCTCTATGAACAGAGGGTTTTATTTTGACAGTAGAAAAGCTTCAATTCAAAATCATTATTTTTGGGTTAAACCTGACAGGAATGGAACATAAAGTCCTAGTCCTATGAAAGCTGCTAACATATTGAAGACTGTTACAGAATACATAGTCAATTCTTACGAATGATCAAGTTTTTTATTTGTATTTATACTAAGTACTGATATAATTAATTACAGGGATAAGCCTTACTTGGCACCCTATATGTTTTCAAAGTTAAGCTTGATACAAGTAACTAGAAAGTAAGTTTGTCTATTCAGATATACCTAATAGAAAAACAATCCTCAAATGCTCAGAGATCTGCAGAATGTGGCATTTAAAATGTTTAATTTAAAAGGTTTTTGTGATAGAGAGACATGCTAGCTACTGCCAGCACCCCTATTTCCTCCAAAGAAGATGGATGGGCACAGAAGTGCCTTCACCCAGACCTTGCTTCCAACACATAATGACAGCCACCAAGTAAAAACCATCTTTCACCTCAGCTGCTGTCAAGACCCTCTTCAGACCATAAACAACAGGACACTGGGGAATTGATTGCCACATTTTCCCTAGACTAGGTAGACTGGCCCTCCTATAAGTTCCTACTCCATAGGAAAGTCTGTCAGATCTTCTGGACCTAGCAGTGGAAGATTGATGTTGCCCTAAGACCTTCTCCCTCAACAACCATGGAGGACTCTGGGGTCCCTGTCTAGATAGGCAGCAAGTAAGTCTCTGCCATTTTTAATCACTAACTTGGGTAAAAGTTATCCTTCTCAGAACTCTGATACTGTTTGATTACTAGGTTAGAATTAGCTTTGTCAGTTTAACAGCAGAAACAAGGCTTCTGCTGCGACCTCAGTTCTCTGTGTAAAATTCAGGTAACAGGCCTCACTCTCTTAGAGTAAATGCTAAATCTATACACTTTTACCTTGCTACAAGACTCAAAAAAAAAAAAAGGCCAGGTGGTGGTGGTGCACGCCTTTAATCCCAGCACTCAGGAGGCAGAGCCAGGAAGAGCTCTGCAAGTTCAAGGCCAGCTTGGTCTACAGAGCAAGAGCCAGGACAGGAACCAAAACTACATAGAAACTCTGTCTCATAAAATAAAAAATAAAAACAAGATCCTGCCCTGGACTTTCCTCTGGACAAGAGGTGAGTGCCTGGGCTCAGCCTAGATCTCATCCCTGGCCACTGGGCAGGATCCCTTCTACCCCCATCAGGAAGGATCCCTTTGTCCAAGACCCCCCGGCAGACTCTGCAATCTCCAAGCCCTGCCCCCACGCCCATCATCACCCAAGACCCCAGCCACTTTCCTGAGACTTAGAGACTGGCCCCCAGCTCCCAACCTGCCCCGGACTTCCCTTCGGGACAAGAGCTCCCATCCTGCCACGGACTTCCCACCTGGACACGAGAGCTCCCATCTGGACAAGAGACAGAGACTTCCTGAATCTGTCAGCTCTGTCTGGACCATGTGTGCTGATAAGACCAAGAACAAACCACAAGGAGATGGGCAGATGTCAGGGCAGAAGTACATACAACAAAATGAAGAGCAATACAGCAATACAGAAATACTAGCCCTCCTCCAACATGTAGACTTGAACATCAAAAATTGGAAGAAGCAGAAGAAAATAGCCTTATGAATAACATCATTAAGAAGGTAGAGGCTTATATAGAGGAAAAGACAAACAAAAAATGGGAAGGATACTTTAAAAACTAGAGGAAAGGACAAATAAAGCAGAAGAAAACAATAAAGCCCTGGAAGGAAACAATAAGGCCCTGAAAGAAAATCATGAAAAGCAATGAAACAGATGAAGGAAATAGTCCAAGACCTGAAAAGGGAAATAGTAAAAATGAAGAAGACAAAGAGGGAATGCTGGAAATAGAAAATATGAGTAAATGAACGAGAACTTCAGATGCAAGTATAACCAACAGAATGCAAGAGATGGAAGAGAGCATATCTGGTGTTGAAGATACGGTAGAAGAAATAGATTCATCAGTCAAAGAAAAACACTAAAGTCAACAGAGTCATGACCCAAAATGTTCAAGAAATTTGGGACATCATGAAAAGACCAAACCTACGAATAATAGGGATAGAGAAAGGAGAAGAATACCAACTCAAAGGCAAAGAAAATATATTCAACAAGATCATAGAAGAAAAATTTCCCAACTTAAAGAAGGAAATACCTATGAAGATATAAGAAGCCTATAGAACACCAAACAGACTAGACCCCCCAAAAAGTCCCCTCGCCACATAATAATTAAACAACTAAACATACAGAATAAAGAAAGAATATTAAGAGCAGCAAAGCAAAAAGGCCAAATGACCTATAAAGGCAAACCCATCAGAATAACACCCGATTTCTCAATGGAGACTTTGAAAGCCAGAAGGACCTGGACAGATGTAATGCAGACACGAAGAGACCATGGATGCCAGCCTAGACTAATATACCCAGCAAAACTTTCAATCATCATAGATGGAATGAACAAGACATTCCAAGACAAAGCCAGATTTAAACAATACTTATCCACAAACCCAGCCCTACAGAAAGCACTAGAAGAAAAATTCCAACCTAAGGAAGTCAGATATACCCTTGAAAACACAGGCAATAGATAAAGCCATACCAGTAAACCCCAAAGAAGAGAAGTACACACATACTACCACCAAAAAATAACAAGAATGAACAATCACTGGTCATTAATAGCCCTTAATATCAATGGACTTAATTCACCTATAAAAAGACACAGGCTTACAGAATGGATACAAAAGCAGGACCCATCTTTCTGCTGCAAACAAGAAACATGCCTCGAATCCAAAGATAGACATTACCTAAGAATAAAAGGCTCAGAAAAGACTTTCCAATCAAATGGTCTTAAGAAACAAGCAGGTGTAGCCATCCTGATATCCAGCAAAATAGACCTCAAACTAAAATCAATCAAAAGAGATCAAAAAGGGCATTACATACTCATCACAGGAAAGATCCACCAAGATGAAGTTTCAATTCTGAACATTTATGCCCCAAACACAAGGGCACCCACATATGTAAAAGAAACATTACTAAAGCTTAAACCACATATAAAACCCCACACATTAATAGTGGGAGACTTCAACACCCCACTTTCACCACTGCACAGATCTCGCAAATCGAAACTTAACAGAGAAATAAAAGACTTAACTGATGTTATGACGCAAATGGACTTAATATCTACAGAACATTCCATCCTAACAAAAAAGAATATACCTTCTTCTCAGCACCCCATGGAACCTTCTCTAAAATCAACCACATACTTGGCCACAAAGCAAATCTCAACAGATAGAAAACAATTGGAATAACCTCCTCTGTTCTATCAGACCACCATGGTTTAAAGTTAGCATTGCATGAGTTGGCTGTTTGAAACCTGGAGCTTATGCAGGGACACTTGGCTCAGTCTGGGAGGAAGAGACTGGACCTGCCTGGACTGAGTCTACCAGGTTGATCGCAGTCCTCGGGGGAGGACTTGTCCTGGAGGAGGTGGGAATGGGGGGGTAGGCTGGGGGTAAGGAAAGGGTGGGAGGGGGGAGAATAGGGGAACCTATGGCTGATATGTAGAACTGAATGGTATTGTAAAATAAAATATATATTAAAAAATAATTCAAACATTCAATCATAATCATAACCATACTATAGACTATGAAAAAAAATAAAGTTAGATTTCAACAATGACAAAAACTACAGAAAACCTACAATCTCATGGAAACTGAATAATGATCAACTGAATTACCAATGGGTTAAGGGAAAAATAAAGAAAGAAATTAAAGACTTCCTAGAGATCAACGAAAATGAAGACACCACATACCCAAACTTATGGGGCACTATGAAAGCAGTGCTAAGAGAGAAATTCATAGCACTAAATGCCCACATAAAGAAGTTGGAGAAATCTCACACTAGTGACTTAACAGCACACCTGAAAGCTCTAGAACAAGAAGAAGCAATGTCTCCCAGGAAGAATAGACACCAGGAAATTATCAAAGTGAGAGCTGAAATCAATAAAATAGAAACAAAGAGAACAATAAAAAAACTTAATGAAACAAAGAGTTGGTTCTTTGAGAAAATCAACAACATAGACAAGCCCTTATCCAAACTAACCAAAAGACAGAGAGAGAGCATCCAAATTAACAAAATCAGAAATGAAAAGGGAAACATAACAACAGACATTGAGGAAATCCAGAGAATCATCAGGTCATACTTCAAAAACCTCTACTCCACAAAACTGGAAAATCTAAAAGAAATGGATAATTTTCTGAACAGGTACCACATACCTAAGTTAAATCAAGACCAGATAAACTATTTAAATAGTCCAAAAACCTCTAAGGAAATAGAAACAGTCATTAAAAGTCTCCCAAACAAACAAACAAAAAAAAGCCCAGGACCAGATGGTTTCAGCGCACATTTCTACCAGATCTTCAAAGAAGAGTTAATACCAATACTCTTTAAATTGTTCCACACAATAGAAACAGAAGGAACATTACCATTGTTTAGGAGAGTTGGTTATGAGTTTTTGTTAAGGGTTAGGAAAAGGGCTAAGCAAAGGAGATTAGATTTAAGATTCTTGTTAAAAAAACAGATACATAGAAATGATAGAATATAGGGTAGATTACTGAACTACTCTGGGAAATAAAGAGAAGATATAGATAAAAAGATAGATTATTGAATCTACTTTTAAAAGATAATTACTAGTTTTAAATACTTTACATTGGATTGGATTTTTATATAATGTATACAAATTATATATATTGAGATTGATAGTCAGAAAACGCCATACATATATTTCTAATAATGTTCAAGATACTGTACTTATACAATTCATTTAACAATGTAATGCAATTTGCTTATCCTTGAATGTTATTATTACCAACTATTATGATATAAAGAAATGAAAGTTGGTAGTTAGACACTACAATCGAACTTTTAGTCATATTAGGTGTGTTTTCAAGATTGAGCAGATATATTTTAGATAGGACATCTTCAAACCCTTCAGAGATCTACAGAATATGGCATTTAAATGTTTTAATAACTTAATTTTTTTTTGTTTTTATGACTATGAGACATGTTGGCTCCTGGCAGTATCAGTCTACTTCAGAGAAAATATGGGCATTGAAGAAACTGCATATGGAGTTAACTTTCATTGTGGCAAAAGTTAGCCACTGACAACAAAGTATTCTCGAATTGACTGCTGACAACAGGACAAAATAGTCAGACAGGACACAAAATAAAGGAATACCGATTCTTGTCTAGATGAGTGTGGTTGTGGCTTTAGCAACAGTCATTCTCTGAGGCCAGGACAATATGGCACTATCCCTGAAGTGGCCTTTGCCATCCGGGAAAAGGTACAGTGCTCTTTTTCTTTGAAGGCAGCTGAACAGGCACTGGACTGATGGCTTGTGATGTGCAGTGGAACAGCAGCTGAAACAGTTACTCTTGAAGAGTAACTAAGCTGACAGGGTCTAACCTCTCAATGGTAGACTGGCATTTAATAAAAGAGTTGAAGCCACCCACAAGCTGAGAAGAAAGGGATGCGGAGAAGAACAGGATACCAAGATGAAGCCACACACAAAGCCAAGAAGAATGGACAGCTGAATTCAAAAAATAAAAAACATCAACAATTTCTACAATTTAAAATCCTGAATCATGACATGACACTAGTGGAATTCAGGTGTTTCTGGTACATGAACTGCTCTCACCAAATGTGAGGTCAAACTGTTGACTTTGTGTACATCCTACTTCACAAACGAGTCTGTCAGATATGTTAAGCCTATATATAGTCCTAAGATGATGCCCCAATGCTGCACAGAAACCTTGGGTGACTGTCCAGGCAGCTGTTTCTGTCAACACACATTTTTTTGGAAGCTGCTCGTGTGCACTTCCTATTTTTATTTTGTTAGGTAATATTATTTCACTGTTGGGTCTCTGAGGGAGTTGAAGATTAGATAGTTATAGTTAGCTAATACAAAAAATTAATGAAACAAAGAGTTGGTTCTTTGAGAAAATCAACAAGATAGACAAGCCCTTATCCAAACTAACCAAAAGACAGAGAGAGAGAATCCAAATCAACAAAATCAGAAATGAAAAGGGGGACATAACAACAGACATTGAGGAAATCCAGAGAATTATCAGGTCATATTTCAAAAACCTCTACTCCACAAAACTGGAAAACCTAAAAGAAATGGACAATTTTCTGGATAGGTACCACATACCTAAGTTAAATCAAGACCAGATGAACTATTTAAATAGTCCAATAACCCCTAAGGAAATAGAAACAGTCATTAAAAGTCTCCCAACCAAAAAAAAGCCCAGGACCAGATGGTTTCAGTGCAGAATTCTACCAGATCTTCAAAGAAGAGTTAATACCAATGCTCTCTAAATTGTTCCACATAATAGAAACAGAAGGGACATTACCAAACTCCTTCTATGAGGCTACAATAACCCTGATTACCAAACCAAACAAGGATGCAACAAAGGAAGAGAACTACAGACCGATCTCCCTCATGAACATTGATGAAAAAATACTCAATAAAATACTGGCAAACAGACTCCAAGAACACATCAGAACAATTATCAACCATGATTATGTAGGCTTCATCCCAGGGATACAAGGGTGGATCAACATTCGAAAGTCCATCAATGTAATACACCATATAAACAAACTCAAAGAAAAAAATCACATGATCATCTTACTAGATGCAGAAAAGGCATTTGACAAAATTCAAAACCCCTTCATGATAAAAGTCTTGGAGCGATCAGGAATACAGGGAACATACCTAAGCATAATAAAGGCAATTTACAGCAAGCCAACAGCCAACATCAAATTAAATGGAGAGAAACTCAAAGCAATTCCACTAAATTCAGGAACGAGGAAAGGCTGTCCATTCTCCCCATACTTATTCAATATAGTACTTGAAGTTCTAGCTAGAGCAATAAGACAACATAAGGAGATTAAGGAGATACAAATTGGAAAGGAAGAAGTGAGGCTTTCCCTATTTGCAGATGACATGATAGTATACTTGAGTGACCCCAAAGATTCCACCCAGGAACTAATAAAACTTATAAAAACCTTCAGCAACATAGCAGGATACAAGATCTACTCAAAATAATCAGTAGCCCTCCTATATACAATGGACAAAGAAGCTGAGAAGGAAATCAGAGACACATCACCCTTTACAATAGCTACAAATGACATAAAATGCCTTGGGGTAACACTAAAAAAGCAAGTGAAGGACCTATATGACAAGAACTTTAAGTCCCTGAAAAAAGAAATTGAAGAAGATGTCAGAAAATGGAAAGATCTCCAATGCTCATGGATAGGCAGGACCAACATAGTAAAAATGGCAATTTTACCAAAAGCAATCTACAGATTCAATGCAATCCCCATCAAAATACCAACACAATTCTTCACAGACCTGGAAAGAATAATACTCAACTTCATATGGAAAAACAAAAAACCTACAATAGCCAAAAGAATCCTGTACAATAAAACAACCTCTGGAGGCATCACAATCCCTGACATCAAGCTCTACTGTAGAGCTACAGTAATAAAAACAGCTTGGTATTGGCATAAAAACCGACATGTGGACCAATGGAATTGAATTGAAGACCCTGACATTAACCCACACACCTATGAACATATAATTTTTGACAAAGAAGCCAAAAGTGTACAATGGAAAAAAGAAAGCATCTTCAACAAATGGTGCTGGCATAACTGGATATCAACGTGTAGAAGGCTGCAAATAGATCCATATCTGTCACCATGCACAAAACTTAAGTCCAAGTGGATCAAGGACCTCAACATAAATCCAGCTACTCTGAACCTGCTAGAAGACAAAGTAGGAAGTAATCTTGAACGCATTGGCATAGGAGATCACTTCCTAAATATAACACCAGTAGCACAGAGAGAAGCAATAAATCAATGGGACCTCTTGAAACTGAGAAGCTTTTGTGAAGCAAAGGATATGGTCAACAAGGCAAAGCGACACCCTACAGAATTGGAAAAGATCTTCACCAACCCCACATGTGACAGAGGACTGATATCCAGAATATATAAGGAACTCAAGAAATTAGACATCAAAACGACCAACAGTCCAATTAAGAAATGGGTTATAGAACTAAACAGAGAATTCTCAACAGAGGAAACTCAAATGGCTGAAAGACATTCAAGGAATTGCTCAATCCCTAATCATCAGGGAAATGCAAATCAAAACAACTCTGAGATACCATCTTATGCCTGTCACAGTGGCTCAGATCAAAAACACTGAGGATACTTTATGCTGGAGAGGATGTGGAACTAGGGGAACTCTCCTCCACTGCTGATGGGAATGCAAGCTTGTACAACCACTTTGGAAATCAATATGGCGCTTTCGTAGAAAATTGGGAATCAATCTCCCCCAAGATCCAGCTATACCACTCCTGGGCATATACCCAAGAAATGCTCAATCATACCACAAGAGCACTTGCTCAGCTATGTTTATATCAGCATTGCTTGTAATAGCCAAAACCTGGAAACAACCTAGGTGCCCTTCAACTGAAGAATGGATAAATAAAATGTGGCACATATACACAATGGAATACTACTCAGCAGAGAAAAACAATGACATCATGAGGTTTGCAGGCAAATGGATGGATCTAGAAAAAATCATACTGAGTGAGGTAACCCAGACTCAGAAAGACAAATATGGTATGTACTCACTCATAGGAGGATACTAGATGTGGAACAAGGATGACTGGACTGCTACTCACATCACCAGTGACACTACCTGGAAAACAGGGCCCCAAGAAAGACACGGGGATCACCCAATGATGGAGAAATGGATGAGATCTACATGAACAGCCTGGACATGAGTGGGAGCAATGAACGGCGAGGGTCGAGGGAAAGAGAGCTTGGGGGAGGAGGAGATCCCAGCTGGATCAAGAACAGAGAGGGAGAACAAGGAATAGGAGACCATGGTAAATGAAGACCACATGAGAATAGGAAGAAGCCCACAGAAATCCACAAAGATACCCCCACAATAGACTGCTGGCAATTGTCGAGAGACAGCCGAAACTGAACTACTCTGGTGATGGGATGGCCAAACACCCTAATAGTTGTGCCAGAAACCCCATCCAAGGACTGAGGAATCTGGATGCAGACATCCATGGCTAGGTACCAGGTGGAGCGCTGGGAGTCTAATTAGCGAGAAAGAGGAGAGTTTATATGAGCGAGAATTGTTGAAACCAAGGTTGGATAAAGCACAGGGACAAATAACCAAATGAATGGAAACACATGAACTATGAACCAAATGCTGAGGGGCCCCCAACTGGATCAGGCCCTCTGAATAGGTGAGACAGTTGATTGGCTTGATCTGTTTGGGAGGCATCTAGGCAGTGGTACCAGGTCCTGGGCTCGCTGCATGAGATGTTTGAAAACTGGGACTTATTATCAGGGATTAGTCCTTGTCGGTCATCAAATTCTTGGTGTCAGGAGGGAGCACCATGGACCTGCTCTTGCGACTCTGAGTCCTATTGCAGTGTTGCTCCGATCTTCAGTTTCCCCATCTGGGGATTAGCTGGCTTTCTGGAAGGCGTGTCAATGCTTGCTATTTCTGTGGTTGACCAGAGATAGGAATGTGGATAAGGTGTGAGTGTAGGACTAGTGGCGTGCCGAAGAGAAAAGGAGGTGCCTGGAGGTGGTGGGACAGGAACAAGGAAATCTGTGGCTGTTATTTAGAACTGAATAGTATTGTAAAATAAAATAAATAGAATAAAAACAATTTTTTTTAAAAAGTATTACTGTTTGTAAGTGTATATATACCAGTACCCCCCAAAGCACTGGTAGATTTTGACTTAGAAGAATAAAGTGAATAAACTAAAGAGTTCGGGGTGTATTTAGATTCATTCAACATCCCTCAAACTAATTTTTGCCACTAGTAGGATTTCTTCTGGAACCCTGGGAAAAGATTGTAAGGGGCTGGACCCCAATAGTCTGTGATGAGCTGGCAAGAAACTAAGCCAAACTAAGGCCAGACATTCATAAGAATAAGCCTCTGTGTGTGATTTATTAGGTAGCTGGGTGGTGCCCACCCACAAAAAAGAATAAAAACCCTCAACAACACTTTGGCACCCAAAGTAGGGTGTATTTCCACATTTGGCTTAAGAAAACTAAGAAAAAAAAGTGAGGATATGACTCTTTTAAGAGTTTTGGCCATATCCAGGTGGCAGTAGTACTCATCTTTAATCCCAGCACTCAGGAGGCAAAGCCAGGGGGATCTCTTTGAGCTCGAGGCCAGCCTGGTCCACAGAGCGAGATCCAGGATAGGCACCAAA
This sequence comes from Peromyscus leucopus, assembly GCF_004664715.2. Taxonomy (NCBI): domain Eukaryota; kingdom Metazoa; phylum Chordata; class Mammalia; order Rodentia; family Cricetidae; genus Peromyscus; species Peromyscus leucopus. The sequence goes on from NC_051069.1 coordinate 66,167,891, forward strand.
ACTACACAGAGAAACCCTGTCTCGAAAAAACAAAAACAAAACCAAAAAATAATCAAGACAACTTCACACAGGCATGCCCAGAGACCTATTTACTAAGTGATTCTAGATTCCATCAAACTGACAGTTAACTATTACAAGACTGGAACCAAAAGTCATAAGGATTTTTTTTTTTTTTTTTTTTTTTTTTTTTTTGGTTTTTCCAGTCAGGGTTTCTCTGTGTAGCTTTTTGCCTTTCCTGGAACTCGCTTTGTAGACCAGGCTGGCCTCGAACTCACAGAGATCTGCCTGCCTCTGCCTCCGAGTGCTGGGATTAAAGGCATGTGCTGCCACCACCACCCGGCAGGATTTTTTTTTAAGAGAAGTTGTTTCTCAACTCCCTAACTTCAGTTCTCTTAAATTTACCAATCTTGAAATTGCTAACATTCTACTGTAGTACAGGAAGCCACTACTGTTTAGAACTTAACTTTGGTAGCATAGAGCCTTCTCTAAGTGTGCACAATTAAAGTGTCACAGCTGTGCTTGCCATTGCTTCATTACAGCTTTCCTGGGTTTATTAAATAAAAATAGTTCTAAATGAACTTACTTAGAAAAGCACTCACATTACATATCAACTGCTAATGAGCACCTTTTAAAGACCCTTTCCTGAATGTAGAATTTACAACTCATTAGCAATTGTTTCCTTGTGGTTCTACCAGGTTGGGGTGGAGACAGCAAGTGGCTGGCTCTCAAGATCTTCCACTCCCTCTCCTAGTCAGAGTAGGAAAAATTAAAAGAAAAAAACAGTGCTGCTTATTCTCACTTGTCTAGTTAAAGAGGCCTACTCCTCCCCAGGAACTCTAGGCTTTAGCTACTGATTGGGAGATGTGACACTTGAAGGCCCACAATCCCATATTGGTTTTTTCCCTCACTTCCATGCAGTGGTCAGGCCACACCTGACCTACTTGCTCTCTCTCTTGACAATACCTCTTCTCTTCTTCCCTTATTGTGGCAACACCAATGCAGGTTACCAGGCCTGGTGTTTGTCCAACCAAGAAACCTTCCTTACTTTTTCCCAACTCCCTTTGTTCATCTTTACAGTACATTTAGGACCTGTGTCTTTCATTGAATGGAAGGAGACTCTCTCATCATCTTTCATACAGGATATCTTGAGGGTAGAAAATGCAGTCCCATAAGACACACAGCATTACCCTTCCCAGCATCACCCTACCTTCTCTTTGATTTTCCTTTATATTAAGAATAAAGAGGAGGGGAAAGAACTAAGCAATTTCAACAGAAAGGCAATATTAGGTGATTCTAGGAACTAGGTTCTTAAGACTGAGAACACCAAGAGTGAGAAACTGACTTCTCTGGTATCATTTGACAGATTTTTTTTTTCTTTTTGGTTGTTGTTTTCTAGTAAACTATGTGGACATAGCTGCTGCCAATTTTGACAGTTTTCTCCATCTAGACTACTTTGTTGCAAGCTGAATCCTTTTGTTTCTTATTTAGAAATCTGGGGAGATATTTTAATATCCTTCAGGATAAGTATTGATGGATCTTTTGAAAAAGGAAGCCACATGTTTACAATCCATGATATCTTTCAAATGTTATATCCTCAAATTTCTTCTCATAATTGTTAGAATTCTGCCCTCACTCCAGCTACATGACTGTACATGCACAGTTCAGGAGATAAGAAAATGTTCTTATGTCTTACATCATCAGTGTGCACTGGTGATCACGTACATGTTGTGGTCACACAATCTGTACTTTAAAAAAGCCAGATGCAGACCCCACCGCCTCTCCCTCTTTCCTCCCCAGGCCTGATCCTTTTATCCCTCCTCCCCTTCCTCCTAATAAAGCTCTCCACTACTAAGCAACCAGATTCTGTCATGACCATTAAAGGGGTAGAGCAGTAGCGCTAGTGGCTGGTCATGGCTACCGCAGGTATACAGCACTAGTGACTGGCGCTAGATACTGTGGTAGCAGAAGAATCACAAGCCATGGTTACCTTTTTGAGCTTTATTAGAAGGAGAGAGAGAGAGACAGAGACAGAGACAGAGACAGAGAGATGCAGAGAGAGACAGAGAGACTGCATGGAGGGAAAGTACAGAGAGAGAGCACGTGGGAGGGCACATATGCTTTTTTAGGCTGGGACACCGTCACAGGCTGATGACATAATATGCACAGAATCCTTACAACCATGACCTTTTCACCAGTAACCAGCACCGCCACCAGAGCTGTTTATCATTCATTTCAATAATGATTTGTTCTTTTTATAGATAAATAAATTTGAAGACAACAGAAATATTCTCCCATGGCATCATAGCATAGTTGCTTTCTTATTGTACACAATATATATATTATATATGTATATGTATATATATATATACACATAATATATGTTTCAAAAATTCCATAATTACCATAGATGCTGAGGGATTATACTCTTAATATTCTTCCTTTTTTAACTGAGACATTTGGTGTCAGGAAAAGAAGTGGTCAGTGAGGTCACAGAGTAAATAAAATGAAGCCAAATAAACACAGGTATTACATGCATGAATACATATATACATTAATATGTTTTTGTGTATACATATCAGATACATCACATGGTGTGAATATTGAGGGATATATAAAACCTATTTATAAACATTCACAACCATTTCTACTGCCTAACAAAATTATAGGAGTCTTTATCTTATTAAAACTTTTAGAGAATACCTTCATGGATCTCAAATAATATCAGAGAAGTCAGGGTCTCCCTCTTGGGGTTCTTAGTCCTATTAATAAAAGAACTTAAGAAATAACTCAAATCAAAGCTCAAGTACAATTTAAGAATTTAAAAGAAAAACCTCAGGGTAGGCAAACTATAAAACTCAGTAGCTGCCCAGAGAAAAAGACTAGAGAAGGGAGTGGGTGGGGGTGGGGAGACATTCTGATTGAATTAATCCAGCATGGAGATCAGCTAGCCATATGGCAGGCATGCAATCACAAGACAGGAAAGGGGCTTTAGAGAAAGAGTAAGGAAGTCCAAAGTGTTAGGGAAAAGATGCTTAAAGCAGAGGTGGAAAGAAGAAAAAGGAAGTATTATGCTTTTCTGGCTAATTCAAAAAGTCAGTCAGACAGGAATCTGGTGGTTATTGGACAGAATTCCTGGAAAGGAAAAGTACATTATCTCATTGATCATTATTCTACTTATCTCTTTAGCATGACTTAAAATGAACCCACCATCCTAGGGGTGGTCATGCCTTCCTAAGCCAGGCAATTGAGTCAGCCCAGTTGGAATGTTAGGTCTCCACCTAGGCCAGAAATTTCACCATCTTGACCATAATGAAATAGTTTCACTCAGTGGGCTTTTACTGCTGATCTGTCATTAACAGCATCCCAGTTGTATAGCATCCTTTTCTTTCACTGGCAATCTTTCTCCAGCTTGTATATTTTATTTTCTGCTGATATTATTCTCATTCTGTAGTTTTACATCATTTTTTCTTTTCTTTGTTTATTCAACATTTATAAAGTGTCAGAATGCCTTTTGACATTTCTATTGTCTCTTACTCAGACTAGGGGTAAATGTTGACTACCTTTCAGCAATTTTTATGCAGACCATGCAGAAAAGAGTACAGCATCTCATTTTAGAAAGTACATGTAAATTTCTTTTATCATGCTTGGCATTGAGGCATTGACTAAAAGTTGAAGGCACTCATTCGACTGGCTTCATGCTTGTTAAAATCTTTCCAACTCAACTCTGTCTTCAAGCCATGCAAGGAACAGCATCTTATTTCTATTTCTGGAGCTCAGGTGCTCGCTCAATGAGGAGGGCAAACACTGCTGATCCAAGTTCATAATGCCTGAGTTAAAAAAGGACCCAGTTTCCTTAGTAGTTAAGCTCAACTTCACAAGAGATCAGTGTGGTGGTATTCTAATTGTACTGAAATGTGATCTTGATTGTATGTTAATAAATAAAGTTGCCCGGGGGTCAGAGCTATTAGAGCCATAGACAGAGTGTGGCAGTGGTGGCACATGCCTTTAATACCATAGATCTCTGTGTGTTCAGGGATACAGCCAGCATTGGAGACATATGCCTTTAAGACCTAGGGGGCTGTACATTCAGACAGTGACGAGGCAGTCATGTGTTTGGGTTTCAACCAATGAGAAGGCAGAACAACATACTATAAAAAAAAATGAACAGACAGGAAGTAGCCCTCTTTCGGGAAGCTGGGACACCGTAGGCGGAAGGGTGAGATTTTAGCTCTGAGCTCTGACCTCTCGGCTTTCTCTTTTACATTGTTTCTGTGTTTCTTATTTAATAAGACGGTTGGTTACATCAACATCTGGCGCCCAACGTGACAAGAATCCATTAAAAACCACTTGGCTTGGTGGCAGGTTCACTTTCCCGCAAGGGCGGCAGACCGGGCGGCCAGCGTCCTAATCCGAGCACAGGCTTCCTAGTCCGAGCGGTGGCCCCCTAGTCCTTGGCCTCAGGCCGGACTAACTGAGCTGCTTGCTTAAAGCCTGCTTGCTTAAAGCCAGTGCTACAAACAACTCAGACCTGCCCTGCCGAACAGGGCCCTGCCTGTAAAGCCAACGCACGTGGTCAGAGCTTAAGGAAGCCAGACCCAAGCCTTGACTCGGCACAAGAGGGAACACGTGGCTGGATTTCAGCTTTAGCTGGCTATGCTTTCTTGTGCATTCTCTCTCTCTCTCTCTCTTTCTTCTCTCTCTCTCTCTGGATTTACACCTGGGACACTAGGTGGCTGCTTTGAAAATCCCCTCGGATTTCTACTGTTCTACACAGATTTGGTAAGTCATAACATATCAGATATTTTAAAGGAAACTATCTGAAAGAGAATTTTTTCCACATTAAAAAACAAATGGGTTTTATGTGTACATTGGAAGAAAATTGGTTTTTGTTCGAAATTTTAGGCAGTCTGACAATGGAACAACTATATAATATTAGTATTGGTGGAATTATGCAGCTTATCACTATGCTAATCCTCATTTTAATATTTAAAAAGACAGTCAATTTAAGTGCCAGGATAACAGCTTTAGAAGAACTTGTTAAACCTGTAAAAATTCAGACAGAAGAAATTAACAGTGAAGTTGTTTCAAGTCGGGATGATAAGGTTACAGAAAGAAAGCCTGTTTTCACACAGTCACCCTTAATTTATCCTGTAACCGTACAGCAGATGCCTGATCAAATGGCTACACAAAATATTTGGGCTCCAATTGAAATGTTGGATTTAAAAAGGTTTAAGGAGGCAATAGTATCTTATGGCATGCATTCCCCATATGTAAAGCAAATGTTAAACTCTTGGTCAACATATAATAGGATAGTACCTCAGGACTGGCGGGACCTTGCACAAGGTGTTCTGGAACCCAGCCAGAGACTTCAATTTCTGACTTGGTTTAAGGAGGAGGCTAAAAACATAGAAAAACAATGGAGGAATAAAGGAATACAAGTTTGCCAGGATCAGCTTATTGGAGAAGGCCAATATGATTCAGTACAAACACAATGTTCATATGATGTCCAAACCCTAATTTTATGTCGAAGAGCAGCCTTGAATGCATGGGACAGAGTTGAGGAACCAGGAAAAAAATCTGAGTCATTTACAAAGGTGATGCAAGGCCCAAAAGAGTCTTTTACAGATTTTTTTTACAAAGACTGGCTTCAGCAGTAAAGAGAATGGTCTCAGATTCAGAAGCTGGTAAGGCAATAATTGAATCTTTGACCTTTGAGAATGCGAATGCAGCATGCAAAAGAATAATCAGGCCATTAAGGGCAAGATTTGCACCTATGGAAGATTGGATTAGAGAAACAATTAATGTTGAGGATGATGAGCATGATGATACGTGGGTAGGAGAAGTAATTTCAAAAGGTTTGAGGAGTGTTAGATGTTTTGGATGTGGAAAGCAAGGACATTTAAAAAGGGACTGTAGACAGGTCATTCATAGAAACAATGTTTCTTCAAGGAACAATGGCAACAGAATGCCCCTTCATTCTGGAGTATGCAGAAGGTGTGGTAAGGGAAAACACTGGACCAACGAATGTAGATCAACAAAGGACAGACAGGGTAATCCTTTGCCTCAGTCTTCGGGAAACTCCCAGAGGGGCCTCGCACAGGCCCCAAATGCAAATCCAGTTCAAACCTTTCCTGCAGCCATAGAGGAAATCCCTTGCTCTGGAGAGCGATTAAATAACCAAATGCCTATTGGAATAAATCATGCTGGTCAGGTTGATGAAACAGAGAGAATAGAAAATTCAGGAGAAAACATAAAGAAAATTTTTTGGCAAACTTCTATTAATGAACAAAGACCAAAATTAAAGATAAAAATAAATGGTGTTTTGTTGTCTGGTCTGGTAGACACAGGTGCGGATGTTACCATAATTGCACCAGAATTTTGGCATCCAACTTGGCCTCTTCAGGAGGTAAACGTTCAACTGTTAGGAATTGGGACATTATCTCAGGTGAAACAGAGTGCAAGATGGCTCGAATGTATAGGTCCAGAAGGACAGAGAGGAAAATTAAAACCATATGTGGCTAACATAACTATGAACCTGTGGGGTCGAGACTTGTTGCAATAATGGAATACTCAGATTAACATCCCTCCAATCTCAGAAACAAATCATAAACTAACACATGTTACTGAGAGAAATATTAGAAGATATTATTCTAATGAGTGGTCACCAGCCATCCATATTATACAAGAACAGGGCACAATAACTGATGATCTTCCAAAGACACCAACAGCTCTACCTTTAAAATGGTTAACAGACAAGCCTGTATGGGTCCAACAATGGCCTTTAACAACAGAGAAACTCCAGGCTTTAGAAGAGCTGGTAGAAGAACAGTTAAATGCTCAGCATATTGAAGAATCAACCAGCCCTTGGAATTCTCCTGTATTTGTTATTAAAAAGAAATCTGGTAAATGGAGAATGGTAACAGACCTTAGAGCAATTAACAAAGTAATTCAGCCAATGGGATCTCTACAATCTGGGATGCCTTTGCCTACTCTGTTACCAAAAGGATGGCCTCTCATAGTTATTGATTTAAAAGACTGTTTCTTTTCAATACCCTTACAAGAAAAAGACAAAGAAAGATTTGCTTTTACAGTGCCTACTTATAATAATTCTCAACCGGTTAAAAGATTTCAATGGAGGGTCCTCCCTCAGGGAATGTTGAATAGCCCAACTCTGTGCCAATATTTTGTACAACAGCCATTGGAAGTGATACGTAAAAAATTTCCTAAATCTATAATTTATCATTATATGGACGATATTTTACTAGCTGACTCAAATGCAGATACTTTAGAAATAATATTTGAAGAAGTAAAGAAAATTTTGCCTTGCTGGGGATTACAAATTGCTCCTGAAAAGATACAAAGAGGAGATTCTATTAATTATTTAGGATATAAAATAGAGCTACAAAAAATTAGACGCCAAAAGGTGCAAATTAGGAGAGATAGACTACAGACACTTAATGACTTTCAAAGATTATTTGGAGATATTTCTCATCTATGAACTATTGTTGGGGTAAAAAAATGATGAACTGACTAATTTGTTCAAAACCTTAGAAGGTGACAAGGACTTAAATAGTCCAAGAGAATTATCACCTGAAGCTGAGAAAGAATTGGCCTTGGTAGAAAAGAAAGTGCATGAAGGAAACGTGGATTGTATTGATGTAAAGCTGGATTGCATTTTGGTTATTTTACCTTCTAGGCATTCTCCTACTGGAATATTAATGCAGAGGGAAGATATTATATTGGAATGGATATTTTTACCAAATAAACCAAATAAAAAATTCCCAAAGAGGTGGTGTGGGATGGGTGGTTTTTTGGTCTTTTTAATGGGTTTTGGGTCTGGAATAATTTTCAGTATTTAGGGGGGTTGGTTACAAGTTATTGTCAAGGGTTAAGAAAAAGGCTAAGCAAAGGAGATTAGATTTAAGGTTCTTGTTTAAGAAAAAAAAAGAAAGAAAGAAAGAAAAGAAAAAGACAATTACTAATACTTTACATTGGATTGAATTGTTTTATATTGTATACAAATTTGAAACTGATATTGTTAGAAAATGCTATATGTATATTTCTAATTGTATTTATACCATTCATTTAACAATGTAATACAAATTTCTGATCCTTGAATGTTATTATTACCAACTACTAGGATATAAAGAAATGAAAGTTAGTAGTTAGACATTACAATAGAACTTGTAGTCATATTAGATATGTTTTAAAAATTGAGCAGAGATGTTTTAGACAGGTCATCTTCAAACCCTTCAGAGATCTACAGAATATGGCATTTAAAATGTTTTAATAACTTAGAAAATTTTTCTTTTTTGAGACATGTCGGCTCCTGGCAGAACCAAACTACTTCAGAGAAAATATGGGCATTGAAGAAACTGCATATGGAGTCAACTTTCATTGTGGCAAAAGTTAGCCACTGGACAACAAAGTATCCTCAAATCAACAGGACAAAATGGACAGACAGAACATGAAACAAGGGACTACTGATTCTTGCCAAAACAAGTGTGGTTATGGCTTTATCAAAAGGCATCTTCTGAGGCCAGGACAATATGGCCCCATCCCTGAAGTGGCCTTCGCAATCCGGAAAAGTTACAGTGCCCTTTTCTTTGAAGGCAGCTTAACAGGCAGAGGGCCGATGGCTTCTGTTGTGCAATGGAACAGCAGCTGAAAGCTCATGCCTCTCGAAAGTAGACTGGCGTTTAATAGAGGGATGTGGAGAAGAAGGGGATGCTGAGATGAAGCCATATATACACAGCCAAGAAGAATGAACAGCTGAATTTAAAAACTGTCAACAATTTCCAGAATTTAAAATCCTGAATCATGACAGGACACTAGTGGAATTCGGGTGTTTCTGGTACGTGGACTGCTCTCACCCAATGTGAGGTTGAACTGTTGACCTTGTGTACATCCTACATCACAAATGAGTCTGTCAGATACACTAAGCCTATAGGCTGAAGATGATGCCCCAACACTGTGGAGAAACCTCAGGTGACTGCCCAGGCAGCTGGCTGTTTCTGTCAACTCACAAATTTTTTGGAAGTTGCTTGCATGCACTTCCTGTTTTTTATTTTTGTTAGCTAATATTATTCCCTTCTTGGGTCTCTGAGGGAGTTGAAGATTAGTTAGTTATGGTTGAAGATTAGTTAGTTATAGTTGAAAATTAATTAGGATAGAAAGTGCATTAGATACATCTTGGATTTACCAAAATAGGATAGATAATGGAATTATTTTCTCTGATTTGTCAAATACCTGTTTAGGTATTTATTATTTGTTTATATTGTATATAGTTATTATACTTTTGTATATAGTTTTTCTTTTGTTAGTTATAACCTTTTGCTTTTTTTTCTTTTTATTAAAATAGAAAAGGGGAAATGTGGTGGTATTCTAATTGTACTGAAATGTGATCTTGATTGTATGTTAATAAATAAAGTTGCCCAGGGGTCAGAGCTATTAGAGCCATAGACAGAGTGTGGCGGTGGTGGCACACACCTTTAATACCATAGATCTCTGTGTGTTCAGGGATACAGCCAGCATTGGAGACATATGCCTTTAAGACCTAGGGGGCTGTACATTCAGACAGTGACGAGGCAGTCATGTGTTTGGGTTTCAACCAATGAGAAGGCAGAACAACATACTATAAAAAAAAAAATGAACAGACAGGAAGTAGCCCTCTTTCGGGAAGCTAGGACACCGCAGGCGGAAGGGTGAGATTTTAGCTCTGAGCTCTGACCTCTCGCTTTCTCTTTTACATTGTTTCTGTGTTTCTTATTTAATAAGACGGTTGGTTACATCAACAGATCAGGGTATATTTGCATGATTCAATCTTTGTTAGTGAAAATGGATGTTCTGAAGCCAAGAACCCATGCATTGCCACTTGCATCTCTAAAGAAAACACCAAATAAAATCTGTTTCTTTAATCAAGTGAATATGGTTTTGCAAGCATGTTGTCCAAGTGATAGAGTATTGCAGCCAAATAATTGGTCACCTGTAGGAATGCAATTTACTTTTTAATCATTCTTGGTATTATCACAAATGAAATCACAGTAGGAGCACACAGCTGTCATTGCTCCGAATATTCACATCCAGCCCAAAACACCAAATGAGGCTTAAAATGAAATGTCCCTGTCCACCTTAAGTAGATTCTGCCCAAGAAGGACAACCACTCTTCCTTACCTACACTGCCATTTCTGTCATGTACTTTAGCAACTGGATCAACATATAAAGACATATGGTGTCTGCTTAAAATATGTCTCCTACCCTGGGTGATTCTTTGAATAAATAGTCTTACTTTTGCACTGTTACCTAGCCAATTGCCACCTTCAGGCAGAGGGAGAGTTACCTCTCAAACCTTATTTTATCATTTGTTAATATAGATAATACATGACCTGCTGATCTTCCCCACTTACTACCCCCCCCCCCCCCGCTTTTCTTCACAGTTGAACTCCTAAGTGACCTTCACTGAAACATTCTCTCTAAGATCACTGCTGGCAAATAAAACAAGTATTCTTTTTGGCTTTCACTTATTCTTACATAATTCAAATACCACTGTTCTAAACCATTTATAATGGGGCTTGGGCAAGTGGTTCAGCAGTTAAGAAAGCATCCTACTCTTGCAAAAAAAACCAGAGTACAATTCCCATGACAGAGTGGAATTGCCCATAATCCCCTCTGACTATAGCTCCAGAGGATCTGATGATGCCCTCTTCTGCCCTCTGTGGGTACCTGAACTTAAACACATGTACCCAAAGACAGACACACAGACATAGACAAATACACACACACACACACACACACACACACACAGTAAATCTTTAAAAAGTAAAATATTTACCATGATTGGCATTCATAACAATATAATCTCCCTTTTCTTTCTTGTAGCATTCTTTATGTCTTTGTCCTTCATCCATTTTTTTTTTTTTACATTATCAGAATCTCCTTGGCTGATCTCATGCAGGCTCTGATCTCAGTGAGTTTGAACTCAAGAACATGTGGTTCACTGCTACCCTCCTGATGTCCCATTAGCTATTGGAACCATTTACCTGACTATTTTAGAGATCTTAAAATCCAAAATATCTGAAACTATTTTTTTCCACTTATGTTCTTTTCATTCACCCGAAGTTTGGTACTCATTTATGACCATTTTTCATTTTTAATTCTCTATGAACCTACAACACATCTCCAATAAGCAAATCTGGCTCCTTCTCTACCCTGCCTATCAATTCTTAGATCATCCATCTTTGTCTAGCCTTCTTAAATTAATACACCAATCAGATGGTCTACCATGGTTTAATGTGTGTTGACCAAAATCATTACCCTTTGATTCTGTCTTCAGTTCCACATTGTGAGTAGGTAACATCGCCTGGTCCCAGGCTCTTAAGACTGCTCACTAGACATGTGGCAATATATCAGAACTTACCTTTGAACCAAGGAGAACAGCAACTCTGCTGACAAGGATGACTGTGCAACTAAAGGGTAAAAGAATTGACATTATGGAGTTAGAGCTGCTATAGAGAAAGAATACCTTCCCTTCAAAAAGAATAGAAAGTCCAGGGGGCCGTGGTGAATGCCTTTAATCTCAACACTTGGGAGACAGAGGTAAGCAAATCTCTATGAGTTTGAAGTGAGCCTACTCTACAAAACAAGCTCCAGGACAGTCACAGCTGTTACACAGAGAAACTCTGTCTCAAAACTCTCTCTCACTGTCTCTCTCTCTCTCTCTCTGATCAGAGAGAGACTGAGACAGAGAGAGAGAGAGAAAGAGAGAGAGGGAGGGAGGGAGGGAGGGAGGAAGGGAGGGGGAGGAGAGGGAGGGGGAGGGGGAGGGGGAGGGAGAGGGAGAGGGAGAGGGAGAGGAGAGGAGAGAGAGAGAGAGAGAGAGAGAGAGAGAGAGAGAGAGAGAGAGAGAGAGAGAATAGCAAATAGCAAGGGGTGGCCTAAGGTGAGGGACATGAATAAAACTGATCTCATCTTGCCTTGACTGACATGATACAGTTGAAGTACAGGGATGGCTGAAGTCAGATAAAACTCTCATTTATTATTCAGTCTTGCTAGGATGGTATAGAAATGTACATGAATTGGTTATTAGAAATGAATAACTAATTAAGCCTTTTATTGTCTATTTTTAGCTTTGAAAGACAATAGATTTTGTTATGGCTTTGTGTAGACATTTGTTTAATGTGAAAGTTAAAAGGCTAAAAAGGTTGATAACTAACCAAGAAATGTAAAAATAGAATAAATTATAAGTACACACTATTTATTTCTAACTAGATCAAGATTCAACAGTCTCATATCAAATAGCTTGAAGTAGAGTATATAAACTTAAAATCCTGGCAATTCAGCTTTGTTAAAAATAAATGAATATGGGAAACTCTCTGAAGTTTGTTCTTAACAATAACATAAAATTAAACATAACACAGATTTATTGTGGACTCAAAAAGTATTTATTAAAGGAACTCATTACAGTAATTACATCTAGATTACAGTCCTTCTGGATTATAGCTTTGAAGTTTGCTAGAACATGAATACTTACTAACTAGGAACCTATATAAGAATAAAAGGCTGTGATCACTTTTGTGTCCAAATGAGAGGATCCTGAACAATACAGTTCTCTTCAGGTTGAGGGTTAAAGGCTGACAGTGTGTGATTCTGGATTCTGTTAAGATCTATGAATGTTCCTCTGAGCTAGGCTCCTATAGCAGGTATTAAGTATTCATTGTCAACTTGACAGCATCTAGGATCACCTAAGAGATAGGACTTCAGACACATATGCGAGGGATTCTTAGACCATGTGAGATTATGCCAATTCCATATTGAAGAATATCTTAGGGTTTCTATTGCTGTGAAGAGACACAACAACCACAGCAACTCTTATAAAGAACATTTAATTGGGGTTGGCTTAAAGTTCAGATGTTTAGTCCATTTGAGATGACATGCAGACAGGCAAGGTGCTGGAAAAGGAGCTGAGAGTTCTATATCTTGATTCACAGGCATCAGGAAAAAAACTTGCTTGAGCTTCTGAGACCTCAAAGCCCATTTCCTCCAACAAAGCCACACCTAATCCAACAAGGCCATACCTTCTAATAGTGCCACTCCCTATTGACCAAGTATTCAAACATATGAGTCAGTGGGGGCCATTCCTATTCAAACCATCATAAGGAGGTAAGACCTATCCTAAAAGTAGGCTGAGACTGGGCATTAAGAAATGGAAAAACTAGCTAGCACAGGCATTCATGGTTCTCTGCTTCTTCACTGTAGATGCAATGTGACAATCAATCTGCCTCAGACTCCTATTGCTGTGACTTCTCTACCATGATGGACTGTATTGTGAACCAAAATATACTCTTCCCTTCTTAAGTTGTTTTTTTCATAGTTTTTACCACAGCAACAAAAAATTCACTAAGACAGCTTCTTTGTTAAAAGACAGAATTTTGGTTACAAAAGGACAACATTTAAGTATATATGGCAGATAAAATATAAATACGCATTTATATCTTCTTGTATGCTGATAAATAACTCTATTCCTTGCCATAATTTTAATGTTCACTCATGAAAGCATGCCTATATTTTATACTTAATATGTTTGCCTCCTTTTGAGCTCAGACACAGCATAAATCCAAGTATACTAGGTATGTAAATGACTGTGTGAAAGCTTGACGATAATGTCTTACTTATGGAAGTTCTTTAGACTGCAAAGATATTAAGCTATAATAAATGCTTTGTAATTATTTGTCCTTTAATAGCACATAATATGAAACCATGAGCATTCAGATTTGTTGGTTATTGACTTGTAGAAGGCCTACTTTAATTTCATTTAGATGAAAGTTAACAGATGCCTTGAAAGATTTAAATAAAATCTTAAAAGTGAGCAGGGTATTTCCTACATACTGGAAGATTAATATTCTTTGAGTGCCATGAACATCTCATGTAGTCTCAGTAATTTAATAATTAACACAATTATGCTTTGCTCTTCATTTTTTTGAGCTACACACAAAAGCAAAGCAGATGATAAATGTGATAAATTCAAGAAAGCAGGACATTCTATTAGATGTTCTAAAAACTAGGCCAAGCTCAGTCATAATACTTGTCTTTTATGCATGAAAGCATGAGTTTGATCCCCAGTTCCACATACAATAGGGCTTGGTGGCATATACCGGTGATCTAAGCACTCAGGAGGTAGAGGTAGGAGGATCTGAAATTCAAGGTCATCCCCAGTTACAGAATGAGTATAAGGCTAGTCTAGGCTACATGACTATCTAAAAACCAAACAAATAAATGCTAATATACAAATGCCACTTCTCTATGATAGTGACTCCCAGGATGCAAAGTAAAGGTGATGCATAGAGCAGTTCATCCTCAAATACTTATTTTTCTCTATTAAGAATTTTTTTACTCACTCCACATACTATCCACAAACCTCCACCTCCCTCCTCCCATCTCCCAGCCCTCTTTCCCAAGCCACCCTGCATCCCCACATCCCCCAAATCAAGGTCTCCCATGGGGAGTCAGCAGAGCACAGCACACTGAGCCTAGACAGGTCCAAGCCCCTTCCCACTGCACCAAGGCTGTGCAAGGTGTCACACTACAGGTATTGGGTTCCAGAAGCCTGCCCACAGACCAGGGACAGATTCTGATCCCTCTGCCTGAATGCCCCCCAAGCAGTTCGAGCCAAACAACCATCTTCCATATCCAGAGGGCCTAGTCCAGTCCCATGGGGGCTCCACAGCCACCAGTCCACAGTTCATGGGCTTCCACTAGTGTGGTTGGTCATCTCTGCATGTCCTCCCATAATGATCTCGATGTCCCTTGCCTGCAGTATCTCTCCTCTCTCTCATCAATTGGGTTCCCTGAGCTCAGCCTAGTGCCTGGCCATGGATCTCTGTATCTGCCTCCATCAGTCACTGGACAAAGGCTCTATGATGACAGCTAGGTTATTTGCTAGGCTGGTCACTAGAGTAGACAGGTCCAGGTACCCTCTGGGCCACTGCCAGCAGACCAAGGTGGGGTCAACTTTGTGGATTCCTGAGAGCCTCCCCAGCACCCTGCCTCCTCCTATTCCCATGATGTCCTCACCTATCATGGTATCTTCCTCCCTGCCCTCCCACTCTGTCCCTGTTCCAGCTTGACCCTCCCATTTCCCTATGTTCTCATCCCCTGCTCCTCACCCTCTGCCATACCCCCACACCCAGTCCACTCATGTAGATCTCATCCACTTCTCCTTCGCAGGGTCATCCATGTGTCTCTCCTAGGGTCTTTCCCTGTTGGCTAGCCTCTCTGGCGTTGTGGGTTGCAGTCTGGTCATCCCTTCCCTCCCATTTAGTATCCACTTATGAGTGAGTACATACTATGTTTGTCCTTCTCATCTGGGTTACCTCACTCAAGATGATATTTTCTAGTCCCATCCATTTGCCTGCAAATTTCATAATATCATTGTTTTTTACTGCTGAGTAGTATGCCATTGTGTATATGTGCCATATTTTCTTTATCCATTCTTCAGTTGAGGGGCATCTAGGTTTTTTCCTGGTTCTTGCTATTACAAATAATGCTGATATGAACATAGTTGAGCATGTGTCCTTGTGGTAAGATTGAGCATTCCTTGGGTTATGCCCAAGAGTGGTATAACTGGGTCTTGCATCCTTAAATTCTTAATCTAAGACTTTCTGCTAAGCAAAACTCCACTTACCATGATAGTCTGGAATGTTAGCAAATAATGACCATATGGAAGTAGGTCTCCCAGAACAGAAAGCAAACATAGCATTTATTAATTACTTGATTGCACACTAAAAAAATTTAACTCATTTGTTGATCTATACACAACATCTAACAACTAGAATCTGACACAAGCTGCAGTAGTAATCATGATTATAATAAAATGATTGTTTTATAAATGATCACATTAACACTTAGCACACTGAAGGTGACTAATATAAAATGGGCATATTTTACAGAAATTGCCTATTTGAAAAATAAATGATTAAAGGCATTCACTAGGTAAAAAACTTCTGGTGCTGCATACTTTATACCAATAAATCCCAGATGATTCTATAGTTAGGAAACACCAATGGACACCTGCTGCTCAGGTGCATGACATACCAGCCAGAAGAGGTAAGTGCCCCACCTGCAGTGTGAGCCCTCCCACCCCCTTGGTTTGGAGCCAAAGACTCATCTCAGACACCCCTTTCCAAGCCTTCACCCCTGTGCCCCTAACCCCAGCTAGGGGGCATATCCCCTGCAATAGGTGCAGACCAGGACAGCCAGAACAGGTAAGAGCCCCACATGCCATCTGAACCCTTCCAGGCCTTTGGTTCAGAGCCAAAAGACCCAAGATACTGCCACCACTGCCACCACCACCCACCACAGCTGCCATGCCCCTCCCATATACTGGGAAGGTACGAATTGCTCAAGTGCAGGCCACACTAACCATAAGAACAGAGATCACCTGCTAGACCAAAAGCCAACTAACTGCCAGAAGTCCAGCCCTCAACTCTGATGGAGACTCCTCGATGGACCAGAGGTCACACTGGCCACCACACATATATAACACAAAAATAGAAACCAAGGAACAAAATACCCAGCTAACAAAAACAAACTCAAAAATAAGCTTCTAGACGTACATTCATTCCAAACACAGATGCCTAGTCACTAATGCAAGAACACAATCAACAACAGCCAGGGCAATATGGTACCTCCAGAACCTAGCTATCTCACCACAGCAACACTGGAATATTTCAATACAGTGGTAGCCCAAGAAAATTACTATAAAATCCAACTTTATGAAGACTATGGAGTCCTTAAAAAGGAAATAAATAAATCCTTTAAAGAATTCTGGAAATACAAACAATTGGAACAATTGGAAGAAATGAAGAAATCACTTAAAGAGGGCCAAGAAGAAGAAGGAAAAAAAAAACAGATGAAGGAAATGAATAAAGCTTTCCAAAACATGAAAATGGAAATAGATGAAAACATAAACTGAGGGATCTCTAGAGATGATAAACAACAACAACAACCATACGTTTTCCAAAACACAAAAATGGAAATAGAAGAAAACATAAACTGAGGGAACTCTAGAGATGATAAACAACAACAACCATACGTACGTGGACAGAAACAACAAACACAGCATAACCAATAGAATGGAAGAAATGGAATAAAGAATGTGCAGAAGATATGATAGAATAAATTGATACATTGATCAAAGAAAATGTTAAATCTAAAAAGTTCCTGACATATAACATCCTGGAAATCTGGGATACCATGAAAAGATCAAAACTTATAATAAGAAGAATAGAAGAAGGAGAAGAATCCCAGCTCAAAGGCCCAGAAAATATTTTCAACAAAACTACAGAAGAAAATATTCTTAACCTAAAGAAGGAGATGCCTATAAAAGTATAAGAAGTTTACAGAACATCAAATACACTGGACCAGAAAAAGAAAATCTTCCCTGCCACATAATAATCAATACATTAAGCATACAGAACAAAGAAAGAATAATAAAAGATGCAAGGGAAAAAAAGCCAACTAACATATAAAGATAGACCTATTAGAATTACACCTGACATCTCTCTCTCTCTCTCTCTCTCTCTATTTTTTTTTCTTTTTCTGCTCTATTTATTGAGCTGCACAGGAAGCATCACATGGGGAAGGAATGGACTACTTTACAGAAATCTTTAACAGAAATTTATAAGGGATAAAGTCACTGGCTTCAGTCTATCCAGATAACAAATCGTATTATGACATCAACCAATATCCAAATGTTGTGTTGAACATTTTTTTAATTATTTTATTTTATTTCTATTATCAGCTGACATCTCAATGAAGACTCTAAAAGACAGAGGGCCTGGACAGGTGTCCTGTAGACAGAGACCACAAATGCCAGAGCAGACTACTATACCCAACAAAACTTCTAGTCACCCTACATGGAGAAAACAAGACATTCCATGATGAAGCCAAATTTAAATAATATCTATCCACAAATCCAGCCCAAATGTACTGGAAGAAAAACTCCAATCTAAGAAAATTAACTACACCCACTAAAACACAGAAAATAAACAATCTCAAACCAGCATAACCTAAAGAATGAACATACACACACACACACACACACACACATACACACACATACACACACACACAAACACACTACCAACAACAATAAAATAACAGGTATTAACAATCATTGGTCATTAATTTCTTTCAATATCAGTGCACTCAGTTTCCCAATGAAAAGACACAGGTAATACAATGGATTCAAACAGGATCCATCCTTCTGCTGCATAAAGGAAACATACCTCAACAATAAAGAGATATTACCTCCGAGTAAAGGGTTGGATTTTACAAACAAATGGGCCCAAGAAGCAAGTGGTGTAGCATTCTAATATCTAGTAAAAGAGAGTTAAAACTAAAATTAATCAAGAGAGATGGGAAAGGACCCTTCATACTCATCAAAGGAAAAATCCACCAAGATGAGATCTCAATTCTGAACATCTCTGCCCTAAAATGCAATGGCACCCATATTTGTAAAAGAAACATTAATAAAACTTAAAACATACATTGAACCCCATACTTTAATACTGAGAGATTTAAATACCCAACTCTCAGCAATGGACAGGTCATTCAGACAAATCTAAACAGAGAAATACTAGAGTCAAGAGACATTATAACTCAAATGGGCATAACCAATAGCTACAGAACATTTCACTCAAACAGAAAAGAATATATCTTCTTCTCAGCAGCTCAGGGACCTTTCTCCAATATTGAACATCTACTCAGTCACAAAGCGAGTTTAAATAGATAGAATAAAATTGAAATAACCCCTCTATTCTATCAGACAACCACAGATTAAAACTGGATTTCAGCATCAACAGAAACAACACAAAGCCTACAAACTCATGGAAACTGAACAGCTCTCTACTGAATGACTACTGAGTTAAGGCAGAAATAAAGACAGAAATTAAAGGTTTCTTAGAATTCAATGAAAATGAATGCACAACATACCTAAACTTATGGGACACAATTAAAGTTTCCAAAAGGAAAGTTTATAGCATTAATTACCGTGATAAATAGTAACTTAACAACACACCTGAAATTTCTAGAATAAAAAGCAGACACACCAAAGAGGAATAGATGGGCAGGAAATAATCTGAAATCAATAAAAGAGAACAATACAAATAATCAGTGAAGCAAAGTTGGTTCTTTGAGAAAATCAACAAGATAGGAAAAACCTTATCCAAACTAATTAAAAAAAACAGAGAGAATATTCCAATTAACAAAATCAGAATCAAAAAGGGGAATATAGCAATAGACACTGAGGAAAGAATACAAAGAATGACAAGGTCATACATCAAAAATCTATTCCGGGGGACATTCAGGCCCGGCAGCAGCCGGCAGAGACATTCAGGCCCAGTGGTGGCCCACCGAGGTAGACAGACCCGGCGGCAGAGACAAGCAGACGCAGGTAGGCCTGCGGCGGGGGCCCGTGGAGGTAGACGGGCCCAGCGGCAGCAGCACGACAGGGATATTCAGACCCGGCGGCAGCCGGCAGAGACATTCAGGCCCAGCGGCGGCCCACAGAGATAGACGGGCCCAGCAGCGACCTGCTGAGGTAAACGGGCCCAGCGGCGGCAGCAGCCGACAGAGACATTCAGGCACGGCAGCAGCCAGCAGAGACATTCAGGCCCAGCGGCGGCCCACAGAGGTAGACAGGCCCGGCGGCAGAGACAAGCAGACGCAGGTAGGCCTGTGGCCGCGGCCCATGGAGGTAGACGGGCCTAGCAGCAGCCCGCTGAGGTAGACGTGCCCAGCGGTGGCAGCCGACAGGGACATTCAGGCCCGGCGGCAGCCAGCAGAGACATTCAGGCCCAGCGGCGGCCCACAGAGGTAGACAGGCCCGGCGGCAGAGACAAGCAGACGCAGGTAGGCCTGCGGCGGCGGCCCGTGGAGGTAGACAGGCCTAGCAGCAGCCCGCTGAGGTAGACGTGCCCAGCGGCGGCAGCCGACAGGGACATTCAGGCCCGGCGGCAGCCAGCAGAGATATTCAGGCGCAGCGGCGGTCCACAGAGGTAGACAGGCCCGGCGGCGGAGACAAGCAGACGCAGGTAGGCCAGTGGCAGCGGCCTGTGGAGGTAGACGGGCTCAGCAGAGGCCCGCTGAGGTAAACGGGCCCGGCGGCAAAGGCCGACAGGGACATTCAGGCCCGGTGGCGGCCCCCAGAGGCAGACAAACCCAGCGGCAGCTGACAGGGACATACAGGCCCGGCAGCGGACTGCAGAGGTAAACAGGACCAGGGACGGAGACAAGCAGACGCAGCTTGGAACAGGGACGCCCCTAACCCCAACATCTGGGGAAGAAGCTATCTTGGTGGGTCAGAACCAGAACGAATCTGAACACTCCGTCTGAGGACAACCCAGGGCCCAGCTGCTGATCCTGTGAAACCCAACAACTTGGAGGTGTTGGTGAGACTACCCTGCTCAGCTGAAACCCATCTGGGAGAGGATTCAGATGCCTACAGTTTAAAGTCTGAAGAAACAAGATCAGCTGAGGAGTTGACAAATGAACAAAACGTGACCTGGGAACACAGAAGAAGGCGCTACCCAGACACCAAACCAGATCACCAGAATCATAAGTATATAATTCACCGATCGAAATCAGCTGCCCCTGAAGAAATAGCCCAATAGCACCAATTTAACCAAGAACCACTACTAAACCAAGACTAAAAATTAGAGCAAGAGAGGCACTCTCAGACACAGACACCACCTGCACCGCACAGAGGAAGAGATGAGCAGACGCCAGTGCAAAAATACAGGCAACAACATAAAGACCTATATGGCAACATCAGAACCTAGTGATTCTACACCTGCAAGAACTAAACATACCATGACAGAAGAAACAGAAGATATCAACCCTAAAAATGACATTAAGAAGATGATAGAGGCCCTTAAAGAAGAAATAAAACATTCCCTCAATGAGGAAATAAAAACTTTCCTTAAAGAGGAATTGAAAAACTACCTTAAAGAGGAAATAAAAACTTTCCTTAAAGAGGAAATAAAAAACTCCCTTAAAGAGGAAATAAAAACTTCCCTTAAAGAGGAAATGAAAAACTCCATTAAAGAGAAAATAAAAAACTCCCTTAAAGAAATGGAAGAAAAAACGAACAAAAAATGGGAAGAAATCAAATCAAGCCAAGAAAAAGCAATTAAACAGATGAAAGAAACATTCCAAGATCTGAAAAATGAATTTGAGACAATAAAGAAAACACATGCTGAGGGATTGCTGGAAATAGAAATCCTGACAAAACGAACAGGAACTACAGAAACAAGCATAACCAACCGATTGCAAGAGATGGAACAGAGAATCTCTGACACTGAAGACACGATAGAGAAAATAGATTCTTCAGTCAAAGAAAACACTAAAGACAAAAAAGTCCTAACACAAAACGTCCAGGAAATTTGGGACACCATGAAAAGACCAAACCTAAGAATAATAGGGATAGAAGAAGGAGAAGAATACCAACTCAAAGGCACAGAAAATATATTCAACAAAATCATAGAAGAAAACTTTCCTAACCTAATGAAAGAAATACCTATGAAGATACAAGAAGCTTACAGAACACCGAATAGGCTGGATCCAAAAAAAAAGTCCCCTCGCCACATAATAATCAAAACAGTAAACACACAGAATAAAGAAAAAATATTAAGAGCTGCAAAGGAAAAGGACCAAGTAACATATAAAGGCAAACCCATCAGAATAACACCAGACTACCCAATAGAGACTATGAAAGCTAGAAGATCATGGACAAACCTCATGCAGACACTAAGAGACCACGGATGCCAACCCAGACTATTATACCCAGCAAAACTCTCAATCACCATAGGCAGAGTAAACAAAATATTCCAGGATAAAACCAGATTTAATCAATACCTGTCCACAAACCCAGCCCTACAGAAAGCACTAGAAGGGAAAATTCAACCCAAAGAAACTAAACACATCCATGAAAAATCAAGCAATAGATAATCCTACACCAACATACACCACAGAAGGACAACACAACACAACCAAAAAAATAACAGGAATTAACAATCACTGGTCATTAATATCCATCAATATCAATGGTCTCAACTCACCTATAAAAAGACACAGGCTAACA
The DNA here is from genome assembly GCF_004664715.2 of Peromyscus leucopus. Classification (NCBI taxonomy): domain Eukaryota; kingdom Metazoa; phylum Chordata; class Mammalia; order Rodentia; family Cricetidae; genus Peromyscus; species Peromyscus leucopus. The sequence continues at coordinate 66,190,029 of NC_051069.1, forward strand.
GAATGGATAAGAAAACAGGACCCATCCATATGCTGCATACAAGAAACACACCTTAACTCCAAAGACAGACACTACCTCCGAGTAAAGGGCTGGGAAAAGGTTTTCCAAGCAAATGGACCTAAGAAACAAGCTGGTGTAGCTATCCTAATATCTAATAAAATAGACTTCAAACTAAAATCAATCAAAAGAGACCAGGATGGACATTACATATTCATCACGGGAAAAATCCACCAAGATGAAGTCTCGATTCTAAACATTTATGCTCCAAATACAAAAGCACCCACATTCATATAAGAAACACTACTAAAGTTTAAAACGCACATCAAACCCCACACATTAGTAGTGGGAGATTTTAACACACCACTCTCACCAAAAGATAGATCTACCAGACTGAAACTTAACAAAGAAATAAAGGACCTAACAGATGTTATGACTCAAATGGACCTAATAGATATCTACAGAATATTCCATCCTAACACAAAAGAATATACCTTCTTCTCAGCACCCCATGGAACCTTCTCAAAAATTGACCACATGCTTGGACACAAAACAAATCTCAACAGATACAAAAAAATTGGAATAACCTCCTGTATCTTATCAGACCACCATGCCTTAAAGTTAGAACTCAATAACAACAAAAATTATAGAAAACCCACAAACTCATAGAAACTGAATAATGCCCACCTGAAACATCAATGGGTCAAGGAAGAAATAAAGACAGAAATTAAAGAGTTCCTAGAGTTCAATGAAAATGAAAGTACAACATACCCAAACTTATGGGACACTATGAAAGCAGTGCTAAGAGGAAAATTCATAGCTCTAAATGCACACATAAAGAAGATGGAGCAATCCATACCAATGAATTAACAGCACAACTGAAAGCTCTAGAACAAAAAGAAACAAACTCACCCAGGAGAAATAGACGCCAGGAAATAATTAAATTGAGGGCTGAAATCAATGAAATAGAAAACAAGAGAACAATACAGAAAATCAATGAAACAAAGAGTTGGTTCTTTGAAAAAATCAACAAGATAGACAAACCACTAGCCAAATTAACCAAAAGGCAAAGAGAGAGCACCCAAATTCACAAAATCAGAAATGAAAAGGGAGACATAACAACAGACAATGAGGAAATCCAGAGAATCATCAGATCATACTTCAAAAACCTGTACTCCACAAAAATGGAAAACCAGGAAGAAATGGACAATTTTCTGGATAAATACCAAATACCAAAATTAAATCAAGACCAGATAAACCATTTAAATAGACCAATAACCCTAAAGAAATAGAAACAGTCATCAAAAGTCTCCCAACTAAAAAAAGCCCAGGACCAGATGTTTCAGTGCAGAATTCTACCAGACTTTCAAAGTAGAACTAATACCAATCCTCTTCAAAGTGTTCCACACAATAGAAACAGAAGGAACACTACCAAACTCTTTTTATGAGGCTACAATTACCCTGATACCCAAACCACACAAAGATGCAACAAAGAAAGAGAACTACAGACCAATCTCCCTCATGAACATTGATGCAAAAATACTCAACAAAATACTGGCAAACCGAATCCAAGAATACATCAAAACAATCATCCATCACGACCAAGTAGGATTCATCCCAGGGATGCAAGGATGGTTCAACATACGGAAATCAGTCAATGTAATACACCATATAAACAAACTGAAAGAAAAAACCACATGATCATCTCCCTAGATGCTGAAAAAGCCTTTGACAAAATCCAACACCCCTTCATGATAAAGGTCTTAGAAAGAATAGGAATACAAGGAACATTTCTAAACATAATAAAAGCAATTTATAGCAAGCCAACAGCAAACATCAAATTAAATGGAGAGAAACTCAAAGCGATACCACTAAATTCAGGAACAAGACAAGGCTGTCCACTCTCCCCATATTTATTCAATATAGTACTAGAAGTTCTAGCTAGAGCAATAAGACAACAAAAGGAGATCAAAGGGATACAAATTGGCAAGGAAGAAGTCAAACTTTCACTATTTGCAGATGATATGATAGTATACATAAGTGACCCCAAAAACTCTACCAGGGAACTTCTACAGCTGATAAACTCCTTCAGTAAAGGGCAGGATACAAGATCAACTCAAAAAAATCAGTAGCCCTCCTATACACAAATGATAAAAGGGCTGAGAAAGAAGTCAGAGAAACATCACCCTTTACAATAGCCACAAATAATATAAAATACCTTGGGATAACACTAACTAAACAAGTGTAGGACCTTTTTGATAAGAACTTTAAATCTCTAAAGAAAGAAATTGAAGAAGATATCAGAAAATGGAAGGATCTCCCATGCTCATGGATAGGTAGGATTAACATAGTAAAAATGGCAATCTTACCAAAAGCAATCTACAGATTCAATGCAATCCCCATCAAAATCCCAACACAATTCTTCACAGACTTGGAAAGAAAAATACTCAACTTTATATGGAAAAACAAAAGACCCAGGATAGCTAAAAGAATCCTATACGATAAAGCAACCCTTGGAGGCATCACCATCCCGGACCTCAAACTCTACTATAGAGCTATAGTAATAAAAACAGCTTGGTACTGGTATAAAAACCGACACACGGACCAATGGAATCGAATTGAAGACCCTGACATTAATCCATGCACATATGAACACCTGGTTTTTGACAAAGGAGCCAAAACTATACAATGGAACAAAGAAAGTATCTTCAACAAATGGTGCTGGCATAACTGGATGTCAATATGTAAAAGATTACAAATAGATCCATATCTTTCACCATGCACAAAACTCAAGTCCAAGTGGATCAAAGACCTAAACATAAATCCAGTTACACTAAACTTAATAGAAAAGAAAATAGGAAGCACTCTTGAACGTATTGGCACTGGAGACCATTTCCTAAATAAAACACCGACAGCACAGACCCTGAGCACAACAATTAATAAATGGGACCTCTCAAAACTGAGAAGCTTTTGCAGGGCAAAAGACACAGTCAATAAGACAAAAAGACAGCCAACAGATTGGGAAAAGATCTTCACCAACCCCACATCTGACAGAGGATTGATCTCCACAATATATAAAGAACTCAAGAAAGTAGACATCAAAATACTGAACAGTCCAATTAAAAAATGGGCTAAAGAGCTAAACAGAGAATTCACAAAACAAGAACTACAAATGGCTGAAAGACATTTAAAGAAATGCTCAACATCCTTAATCATCAGAGAAATGCAAATCAAAACGACTCTGAGATACCACCTTACACCTGTTAGAATGGCTAAGATCAAAAACACCAATGACAACCAATGTTGGAGAGGATGTGGAGCAAAGGGAACACTCCTCCACTGTTGGTGGGAATGTAAACTTGTACAACCACTGTGGAAATCAGTATGGCGGTTTCTCAGAAAATTAGGAATCGAACTACCTCAAGACCCAGCCATACCACTCTTGGGCATATACCCAAAGAATGCTGATACATACCATAAAGATACATGCTCAGCTATGTTCATAGCAGCACTATTTGTAATAGCCAGAACCTGGAAACAACCTAGATGCCCATCAACGGAAGAATGGATGAAAAAAATGTGGTACATATACACAATGGAGTACTACTCAGCAGAGAAAAACAATGAAAGCATGAAATTTGCAGGCAAATGGATGGAACTAGAAAAAATCATCCTGAGTGAGGTAACCCAAACCCAGAATGACAGTTATGGTATGTACTCACTCATTGGTGGATTCTAGATATAAAATGAACAATCAGACCACAACCCATAGAACCATAAAGGCTATATATATATATATATATATATATATATATATATATATATATATAGCATGGAGGTCCCTAGGACGACTGTGGCATATAATAAATTTCAGTTTTACTCAATTATTGAAAAAAAATAGCCAAATGAATGGAAACACATGAACTATGAACCAAAGGCTGAGGGGCTCCCAGCTGGATCAGGCCCTCTGAATAGGTGAGACAGTTGATTGGCTTGATCAGTTTGGGAGGCATCTAGGCAGTGGGACCAAGTCCTGTGCTCATTGAATGAATTGGCTGTTTGAAACCAGGAACTTATGCAGGGACACTTGGCTTAGTCTGGGAGGAAGGGACTGGACCTCCCTGGACTGAGTCTACCAAGTTGATCACAGTCCTCGGGGGAGGACTTGTCCTGGAGGAGGTGGGAATGGAGGGTGGGCTGGGGATATGGGGAGGGCATGAGAGGGGGGAGAATAGGGGAACCCATGGCTGATATGTAGAACTGAATGGTATTGTAAAATAAAAAATATATATCACAAAAAAATAAATAAAAAAAAAATCTATTCCACAAAATTAGAAAATCTAAAAGAAATGCACAATTTTCTTGATAGATACCACTTACCAAAGTTAAATCAAGATCAGATAAACAATTTAGATAGACCTATCACCCCTTATGAAAAGAAGCAGTCACTAAAAGTCTCCCAAACAAAAAAAAAGTGCAGGGCCACAAAATTTTAGTGCAGAATTTTATAATTCTACAACTTTCAAAGAAGAACTAATGCTAATACTACTCAAATTATGCTACAAAATAGAAACATGAAGTAACATTGTCAAATTGTTTTTATGAGGCCACAGTCACCCTGACACCTAACCACATGAAGATTCAACAAGAAAGATAATTACAGATCAATCTGTACCAAATCTCATGAACATTGATGCAAAAGTACTCAATAAAATACTCACAAACCAAATCCAAGAACACATAAAAAGATCATTCACCATGATGAAGTACACTCCATCCCAGAGATGCAGGGTTGCTTCATCATATGAGAATCTATCAGTGTAATCCACCATATAAATAAACTGAAAGAAAAAAAAATCACATGATCATCTCATTAGATGTTAAAAAAGCCTTTGACAAAATCCAATACCATTACATGATAAAAGTCTTCAACGAGATCAAAGATACAAGGGACATACCTAAGCATAATAAAGGCAATTTACAATAATCCTATAGCTAACATCAAATTAAATGGAGAGAAACTGAAAACAATTACACTTATATCAGGAGAAAGACAAGGCTGTCTACTCTCTCCATATTTATTCAACATAGTACTTGAAGTTCTAGTTAGAGCAGTAAGACAACAATAGAAAATCCAGGGGATATAAATTAGAAAAAAAGAAATCAAAGTATCATTATTTGCAGTTGATATGGTAGTATACATAAGCAATACCAAAAATTCTACTAGGAAACTCCTACAGTTGATAAACACCTTCAGCAAAATGGCTGGTTACAAGATTAACTCAAAAGAATCAGTAAGTAGCCTTCCGTTATAAAAATGATAAATGGGCGAAGAAAGAAACAAGAGAAACACCTTTCACAATAGTCACAAATAATATAACATATCATATAATAATCATAACATGACATAACTGATGAAAGGGAAGAACTGTATGACAAGAATTTTAAGACTCTGAAGAATGAAACTGAAGAAAATATTAGAAGATGGAAAGATCTCCCATGCTCATGGATTGGTAGGATTAATATGGTAAAAATGGCCATCTTATTAAAAGCAGATTCAATGCAATCCCTATTAAAATCCCAACCCAATTCTTTAGAAACCTTGAAAGAATAGTACTAAAATGCATATGAAAAAACAAAAAACCCAGGATAGCTGAGACAATCCCATATGACAAAAGAACTTCTGGAGGTATCACCTTCCCTGATTTCAAGCTCTACTGCAGAGCTATAGTAATAAAAACCACATGGTATTGGCATAAAAATAGATATGTTGATTATTGGAATTGAATCAAAGAATGAGATGTAAATCCACACACCTATGGATACCTCATTTATGAGAAAATAGCCAGAAGTATACAATGGGAAAAAAAAAACCAAAGCAAGCATCTTCAACAAATGGTGCTGGTCTATCTGGATGTCTTCATGTAGAAAAATGCTAAAAGATTCATATCTATTCCCCTACACAAAGACTAAGTGGATCAAAGACCTTACTATAAAACCAGATACATTGAACGTGATAGAAGAGAAAGTAGGGAATAGCCTTGAACACATTGGCACAGGAGACAACTTTCTAAACAGAACACCAATAGTGCAGACACTAAGATTAACAATTAATAAATGGGACCTCATGAAACTGTAAAGCTTCCATAAGGACATCATGCTGTGGATGTTCTGTGTGGCAAATGTGTTGCTCTGGTTGGTCAATAAATAAAATACTGATTGGTCAGTGGCTAGGCAGGAAGTATAGGCGGGACTAACAGAGAGGAGAAAAGAAAGAACAGGAAGGCAGAAGGAGTCACTGCCAGCCTCCGCCAGGACAAGCAGCATGTGAAGACACCGGTAAACCACGAGCCATGTGGCAAGGTATAGATTTATGGAAATGGTTTAATTTAAGCTATAAGAACAGTAAGCAAGAAGCCTGCCACGGCCATACAGTTTGTAAGCAATATAAGTCTCTGTGTTTACTTGGTTGGGTATGAGCGGCTGTGGGACTGGCAGGTGAGAGAGATTTGTCCTGAATATGGGCCAGGCAGGAAAACTCTAGCTACAACATCATCAATAGAACAAAATGACAGCCTACAGAATGGGGAAGACTTTCATCATCTTCACATCTGACAGAGGGCTAATTTCCAAAATATACAAAGAACTTACCTAAACATCAACAAACCAAAGAATCCAATTTAAAAAATCAGGGAAATGCAAATCAAAACAACTATGAGATTCTGTCTTTACAACTGTCAGAATGGCTAAGATCAAAAAAACAAGTGACAGCTCACGATGAGGATGTGGAGCAAGAGGAACACTACTCCATTGCTGTTGGGAACGCAAACTTGTACAACTACTTTAGAAATCAATATGGCAGTTCCTCAGAAAATTGGGAATTGATCTACCTCAACACCTAGCTATATCATTCCTGAGCATATACGTAAAAGATGTTTCATTCTTCTCAAGGACAGTTGTTCAATTATGTTCATAGCAGCTTTATTTTTAATAGCCAGAAACTGGAAACAAGCTAGATGTCTCCCAACTGAAGAATGAATAAAGAAAATGTGGTACTTTTATACAAGGGAGTATTACTCGGCTGTTAGAAAAATGGCTGTAAGTAGAAAAAAATCATCCTGAGAGAGGTGACCCAGACCCAGAAAGACAAACATGGTATTGGTACTTCTAGTAGTGTTGTTTTTTCATTTGTTGTTTGATCAATTTGCAACATTTATGCTAGTCCTTATTTTATTAGAGCAAAGACTGCACAAGCTCCCGAGGACTATTGTCTTAGTTCCTTTTCCTGCTGTCATAAAATATCCTGAAAACAAATAAACAAAAAACAAGAGGTTTATTTTAGCTCACAACTTGACGGAACAGTCCACCATTTTTAAAAATTATTTTTATTGAAAATATTCTCTTATATGATACATCCTGACTACTTTCCCCTCCCTCCACTCCTGACAGCCCTTCCCACCTCACCTTTCCTTAGATTTTTTTTCCCCTCTGTTTCCCTTCAGAAAGGAGCAAGCCTCTAAAGAGACAATAACCAAACAGGTCAAAACAAGATACAATAAGACAAGACCAAAGCCTTCATATCAAGGCTGGAAAAGGCAACCCAATAGAAGGAAGAGTCCTAAGAGCATACAAAAGATTCAGTGGTACATCTTTTCTCACTGTTAGCAGTCCCACAAAAACACCAAGGTAACAGTTATAACATGCACAGAGGAACTACTGTAAACCCATGCATACCCTGAAGTAGCTGCCTCAGTCTCTGTGAGCCCATAAGCCCCGTATAGTTGATTCAGTGGGCCATGTTCTCCCTCCCCTCTGACTCCTACAATCTTTTATCCCTCTTTTCTGTGGGGTTCCTCCAGGGAGGAACGCGGAAACCTCCAATTTAGACTCTCTACATAATGCCTGGCTGTGGGTCTCTGCACCTACTTTTCTCTGCTGTTGGAAGAAGCCTCTCTGATGGCAACTGGACAAGGCACTGACCCATGAATATAGCAGAGTATCATTAGGAATCATTTCAATGATATCTATGTGTGTGTGTGTGTGTGTGTGTGTGTGTGTGTGTGTGTGTGTGTGTGTGTTTGTGTGTATGTATGTATGTATGTATGCATGCCAGTCGTGCTTGGTCCTACCCTAGATCCCTGTGTTTTCCAGTCTCCAGTTCCTGGCCATCACGGCAGTGTAGGACAAGGGCGCCCTCTTGTGGTGCATATATCAAATTAAACCAAATATTAGTTGGCCACTCCCACACGTTCTGAGCCATCATTGCCCTAGAACTTCTTGCAGGAAGGACAAATTATAGGTTGAAGGTTTCATGGTTGGGTTGGTATCCAGGTTTCTCTTTCTGTTAGAAAATGTACTCTGCCTTCAGAGTACATTCTTGTACCAAAGAGATTAGAACATAGGGGCGAGAGCTCCATGCAGGCACCAGCTCAACCTCTCCACATTCAATGATCTGTTTGATTGTCCCTCGGCAATAGGGCTCCTACTGTCAGTTTTCGAGAGCAACCTTCTGTCCTAGCATCAGCCTGGTTTTTTTTTTTTTTGGGGGGGGGTCTACACTGGACCCTTTCAGCCAACAACTAGACCAAATGCAAACAAACCCAGTGCACTGGCTGGTTTTCTGTGTCAACTTGACCCAAGTTAGTCATAAAAGGAGCCTCAGTTGAGGAAATTGCCTCCAGCTGTAAGGTGTCATTTGTTTTCTTTTTTTCCAACTAGTGATCAATGGGGGGAAAGCCCAGCCCATGGTGGGTGGTGACATTTCTGGGCTGTTGGTCCTGGGTTCTAAAAGGTTGGCTGAGCAAGTCATAGAAAGCAAGACTCTAAGCAGCACCCATCCTTGGCCTCTGCATGAGTTCCTGCCTCCGGGTTCCTGCCATGTTTGAATTCCTGTGGTGATATATTGTTTTTAATCTAGGAAATAAAGCTTGCCTGAAGATCGGAGGACAGAGCTAGTCAGAGTTAGCCATAGATGCCAGGCAGTGGTGGCACACACCTTTAATCTCAGCACTCTTGGAGGCAGAGACAGATCCAGCTGGATTTCTGTGAGTTCAAGGCCACACTGGGCTACGAGATTAGTTCAGTCTAAAATGGAAACTGAGCCAGTCGGTGGTGGCATACACCTTTAATCCCAGCACTAGGAAGGTTGAGACAGGAAGTGATATGGCTGGACAGAGAAAGGAATATAAGGAGGAAGAGACAGGAACTGGCTCTGGCAAGCTAAGGATAAGGAGCTGGTGAGTTAAGAGGTGGTGGCTGAGGCTTGCTCTGCTTCTCTGATCCTTCAGCTTTCACCCTGATATCTGACTCTGGGTTTTTATTATAAGACCAATTAGGATTCATGCAAAAAGTTCCTGGCCTGACTTCCTTCAGTGAGGAAAGCAATGTTGAAGTGTAAGCCAACTAAACCCTTTCCTCCCCAACTTGCTTTAGGGTCATGGTGTTTCATCACAGCAATAGAAACCCCAAGAAAGACACAAAGCCTGTTGGGGTTGCACAAATAATGGGGACCAGACCACCAAAGTTTATTAACCAGAAGCATACTTTTCCAAACCCCGTGGGGTTCCAAAACTTTTAGCTAGCCAGGGCCACAGACAAAGTTGGGATTCTGACACTGAAAAGAGGCAACAAGCCTCTTCTTGCAGCAAAAACCATATGCCAGGTAGTAACCCAAAGAAACTTTTTCAATTTTGAGTTTAGGCCTTGAGTGACAGTTCACTCCAAGATTTACACTTTTGATTTCAGGGTGTTAGTTCAAGATGTTTGCAAAAGCCTATGGCTATCTTGACATAGCTGCTTTCTCCCACAGTTGAAAGGAATGTAGGGCAGAAGGTCACACAGAAGCCACTGTTAAAGGTTAACCTTTGTCCACAGGAGCTGCCAGCTCCAACTTTCCTAGAATATGTATAAAGGCTATGGGCACACAAGTTTTCATATTCCTAGGCTCTTTAAGCCCATCTTGATGGGAAATCAAGGTAGCAGGAGTGTCTTATTTAGGGTTTCTATTGCTAACATGACAAAACATGATAGTTCTGGCAAGTTTAGCCAGAAGGTTTCTCCGGTCCCCCATTTTCTCAGTTGTTTATAAAATAATCATTCAGAGCCTTACTATTAATTACCAACTCCATGGCCTATGGCTGGCTTCTTTCTAGCTACCCCTTATAACTTAACTCATTTCCATTAATCTATATGTTGCCATGTGGTCATGGTGTTACCGGTCTGCAGGCATCTTGATCCTTTGGCGGCAGGCTGGTGTCTCTTTCCCCTTTCTTCTCTCCATGTATCTGCTTGGATTTCCCACCTACCTCTAAGCTGCTTTGCCAGAGGCCAATGCAGCTTTATTTACCAACCAATCAGAGCAACACATATTCACTACATACAGAAATACATCCCACAGCAAGCAAGTTGGGGAGGAAAGGGTTTATTTAGCTTACACTTCTGTATCACTGTTCATCACTGAAGGAAGTCAGGACAGGAACTCAAAGAGCACAGGATCCTGGAGGCAGGAGCTGATGTAGGGGCCATGGAGGGGATCTGCTTACTGGCTTAGTTTCTATGGATCCTTCAGCCTGCTGTATTATGGAACCCAGGACCACCAGTCCAAGGATGAAACCACCCACAATGAGCTAGGCCCTCCGTCATCAATAATAATTCTTAATAAGAAATTAGAGCAGGATAATTAATATAATAATTCTTAATAACAAATTACAGCAGGATCTTATGAAAGCATTTTTTTTTCAATTAAGGTTCCCTCCTTTCAGATAATTCTAGTTCATGTGTCAAGTTGACATAAGACTGGCCAGCACAAGAAGCTTGAGGAAGTTGGTAACATTGCATTCTTAGTCAAGAAACAGAAAACAATGAATTCTTGTGCTTAGCTAGTGTTCTTTTCATACAGTCTAAGCCCTTAGCATAGGGAATGGTGCCACTGACTGTTAGTGTATGTCTTCCTCAATTGATTTAGTCAATGTAATCCCCAGAGGCTGGAGAATTCCTCACAGATGTGCCTTGAAGGATTGTCTCTTAGGTGATTCCAGATCCTGTCAAGTTGACAATTAACGCTAACCACCATGAGCCTTCGAGGTTAATTTCCTAAGCACTGTTCCAATTAGGCATATATGAGACAGGATTAACAAGAGATTTTGCTGGCAGATAGTAAAGACAGCAAACTTCTCAAGATCAATCTATAACAGATGTTACCAACTTGACACTGATATCAAGTCAAAATCTTCTAAATAAAATTGTGGGGATAAGATTAAATATAACATATCACTTTCTGTATGTGACAGTGGCAAAGAAGCCAATGAACATCAAATGCAAAAGTGAATTGAATGTATAGTGAATAAAGCAAACCAAGAAAAAGTATGCAAGAGATTCTGTGAATTTTAGAAACAAATGAAGCCCATGGCAAGAGACAGCAAGGATGCAGAAGCATGTCTAGAAATGTAGCAAAAACAGAGTGCCAAACTGTAATCATGATCTCACACAAACGAAAATTTCATTAGTTGTCTCACCATGAAAAAAAGAGAAAAAAAAAAAAGATCTTGCTATAATTTCTTACGTTATAGGATAAAAAAAGTCTTCAGTCCTCTGTTCAGAATTGTCTAACACACAAATTCTAACATGTTGAAAGTATATATTTGATCTGTAATCATTATTTTTAATGAATAGACTAAAAACAACACCTCTAATTTTTATTGTCCCTGAATGTGTAGAATTGAGCATGAAAATAAAGTATTCTTGTCTTTCCCATTTACAAGAGAGCTGAGAACCATGGAAAGAAAATGCTCAGATTACAAACAATTGTCCCAGTGAAATAGCCGGTCTCACCTAAAATTACATTTGTCTTCTTAATCGTCAATGGAAATACCAACCACAGCTTTAAAACTGGCTTTAAGATATTAACTGATGCCTCTCGCCAAGAAAAATTTGCCTGCTCTCTCAACTAACTTTTGTAGATTTTTCTTCCTTAATAAAGACCCCAACCTTACCAATCTTTTCTGTGCCTATATTTATGGAAGATGTCACTTGTACTTCACAAGAGTTTCAATGTAATCATGTCTTAACCTTTGTTGTACACATGCAATTAATTGCCATTGGGAAACTTTTTCCAAATGGTTGTGCTTAAGTATACTTAAAATATACTGCCTGGTGTCAGACTCTCAAAGTTTGAACTAGTGCCAGCTACTGAGTCATGTTGAACAGAATTTCTTTCTTGTCTCACACAGATTGACACTTGTTGGTCATAGTGGGTGCAGATGCTTTGGGTGCAGGAAAGATTTGTGGCTTGCTTCTAACCAATAACACATAGTAGTGACAGGATGTATATAAAAATTTGTTCAAGTCATTATGTGATTACCTTAATACCTTATATGGTAGTCATCTTTAACAGATCCCTCTGATATTGAATTGACTATGAAGAAGTAACTGGCAATGTTGGTAAACATATGTAGTGAAGATCTGTTAATGCCATACATAGAAGATGGCCAACAGCATGGAAAACACATGAAGCTATCCTTCCTGGTTGAAAGGATATGAATGTAGCAAACAACCATGTGGGTGAGAAAGGAGATCTTTAACCAGTACAGCTTCCAGATGAAAGAGCCTGTCCTGTCTGGCAATGATCACAACCTTGACTAAGTGTGCCTGATGTCCTGGCACAGACGCTATGAAAACAGGTAAAAGAGTGTTGCTGTAAGCAGCTAGTCTTGTGGAAATTTGCTACACAAAAGGAGGAAGTTATTATTGGTGTGTGAAGGGTAAAAAATGTTTTTTTATTTGTTTCACTTGTACTTTGCTTTTCTAGTCTCCTGATATTTTTATCTTCTTTATTGGCTTTTTCAACTATATTCTCTTAATCTTAAGGTCTTCTTTAGAAACTGTATTCATGTACTTTTAACTTACCAAGTCTATATTTAAGTTATTAACACTTCAAGAACAGAGCAACAAACTTACAGCAGTACACACTTCTACTTCTTCCCTACTATCTTCACTACTATTTGTGATTTTACTTTTAGATGCTATAAATTCCTCATTATTTTTGCTTAAATAGTACTTATCGTCTAAAGAAAAAAACAAAACATACTTATCCAAGCAGTTGCCATTTTGGTGCTTTGTGTGGCTGGTTTTTTTTTTTTTAAATCTGTATTTATTTTTTATTTATTTTACAACACCATTCAGTTCAACATAATAGCCACAGATTCCCCTGTTCTCCCCCTCTCGCCCCTCCCCCCTCCCAGCCCACCCCCCATTCCCACCTCCTCCAGATCAAGGTCTCCCCCGAGGACCTGGTAGACTCAGTCCAGGCAGGTCCAGTCCCCCCCCTCCCAGACCGAGCCAAGCGTCCCTGCATAAGTCCCAGGATTCAAACAGCCAACTCATGCAACGAGCCCAGGACCCGGCACCAACGCACAGCTGCCTCTCAAACAGATCAAGCCAAATGACTGTCTCACCCATTCAGGGGGCCTGATCCAGTTGGGGGCCCCTCAGCCTTTGGTTCATAGTTCATGTGTTTCCATTTGTTTGGCTATTTGTCCCTGTGCTTTATCCAACCTTGGCTTCAACAATTCTCACTCATATAAACACTCTTCTTTCTCACTAATTAGACTCCCAGTGCTCCACCAGGGGCCCAGCCGTGGATGTCTGCATCCAGATTCCTCAGTCCTTGGATGGGGTTTATGGCACAACTATCAGGGTGTCTGGCCATCCCATCTGACCAGAGTAGGTCAGTTCCTGCCATCTCTCGACCATTGCCAGCAGTCTTTTCGGGGGTATCTTTGTGGATCTCCGTGGGTCTCCCTAGCTCTCTGCTTCCTCCCCTTCTCATGTGGTCTTCATTTACCATGGTCTCCTATTCTTTGTTCTCCCTCTCTTTTCTTGATCAAGCTAGGATCTCCCACTCTCTTTTCCCTCGACCGTCGCCCTTCATTGTTCCTATTCATGACCAGGCTGTTCATGTAGATCTCATCCATTTCTCCGTGTCTTTTTTGGGGTCCCGTTTTCCAGGTAGCCTCACTGGTGATGTGAGTAGCAGTCATCTTTGTTCCACATCTAGCATCTTCCTATGAGTGAGTACATACCATATTTGTCTTTCTGAGTCTGGGTTACCTTACTCAGGATGATTTTTTCTAGATCCATCCATTTGCCTGCAAACCTCATGATGTCATTGTTTTTCTCTGCTGAGTAGCATTCCATTGTGTATATGTGCCACAATTTATTTATCCATTCTTCAGTTGAAGGGCACCTAGGTTGTTTCCAGGTTTTGGCTATTACAAACAATGCTGATATGAACATAGCTGAGCAAGTGCTCTTGTGGTATTATTGAGCATTTCTTGGGTATATGCCCAGGAGTGGTATAGCTGGATCTTGGGGGAGATTGATTCCCAATTTTCTAAGAAAGCGCCATATTGATTTCCAAAGTGGTTGTACAAGCTTGCATTCCCACCAGCAGTGGAGGAGAGTTCCCCTAGTTCCACATCCTCTACAGCATTAAGTGTCTTCAGTGTTTTTGATCTTAGCCACTGTGACAGGCGTAAGATGGTATCTCAGAGTTGTTTTGATTTGCATTTCCCTGATAATTAGGGATGTTGAGCAATTCCTTGAATGTCTTTCAGCCATTTGGGTTTCCTCTGTTGAGAATTCTCTGTTTAGTTCTAAAGCCCATTTCTCAATTGGACTGTTGGTCGTTTTGATGTCTAATTTCTTGAGTTCCTTATATATTCTGGATTTCAGTCCTCTGTCAGATGTGGGGTTGGTGAAGATCTTTTCCCATTCTGTAGGGTGTCGCTTTGCCTTGTTGAGCGTATCCTTTGCTCTACAAAAGCTTCTCAGTTTCAAGAGGTCCCATTGATTGTTTCTCTCAGTGTCTGTGCTACTGGTGTTATATTTAGGAAGTGATCTCCTATGCCAATGCATTCAAGACTACTTCCTACTTTCTCTTCTAGCAGGTTCAGAGTAGCTGGATTTATGTTGAGGTCTTTGATCCACTTGGACTTAAGTTTTGTGTACGATGACAGATATGGATCTATTTGCAGCCTTCTACACGTTGATATCGTTATGCCAGCACCATTTGTTGAAGATGCTTTCTTTTTTCCATTGTACACTTTTGGCTTCTTTGTCAAAAATTATATGTTCATAGGTGTGTGGGTTAATGTCAGGGTCTTCAATTCAATTCCATGGGTCCACACGTCGGTTTTTATGCCAATACCAAGCTGTTTTTATTACTGTAGCTCTATAGTAGAGCTTGAAGTCAGGGATTGTGATGCTTCCAGAAATTGTTTTATTGTACAGGTTTCTTTTAGCTATCCTGGGTTTTTTGTTTTTCCATATGAAGTTGAGTATTATTCTTTCCAGGTCTGTGAAGAATTGTGTTGGTATTTTGATGGGGATTGCATTGAATCTGTAAATTGCTTTTGGTAAGATTGCCATTTTTACTATGTTGGTCCTGCCTATCCATGAGCATGGGAGATCTTTCCATTTTCTGACATCTTCTTCAATTTTTTTTTTCAGGGACTTAAAGTTCTTGTCATATAGGTCCTTCACTTGCTTGGTTAGTGTTACCCTAAGGTATTTTATGTCATTTTTGGCTATTGTAAAGGGTGATGTATCTCTAATTGCCTTCTCAGCTTCTTTGTCCATTGTATATAGGAGGGCTACTGATTTTTTTGAGTTGATCTTGTATCCTGCTATGTTGATGAAGGTGTTTATAAGCTTTATCAATTACTGGGTGGAATCTTTGCGGTCACTCAAGTATACTATTATGTCATCTGCAAATAGGGAAATCCTGACTTCTTCCTTTCCAATTTGTATCTCCTTAATCTCCTTATGTTGTCTTATTGCTCTGGCTAGGACTTCAAGAACTATATTGAATAAGTATGGGGAGAGTGGACAGCCTTGCCTCGTTCCTGATTTTAGTGGAATTGCTTTGAGTTTCTCTCCATTTAATTTGATGTTGGCTGTTGGTTTGCTATATATTGCCTTTATTATGTTTAGGTATGTTCCCTGTATTCCTGATCACTCCAAGACCTTTATCATGAAGGGGTGTTGGATTTTGTCAAATGCCTTTTCTGCATCTAGTGAGATGACCACGTGGTTTGTTTTTCTTTGAGTTTGTTTATATGGTGTATTACATTGATGGACTTTCATATGTTGAACCACCCTTGCATCCCTGGGATGAAGCCTACTTGATCATGGTGGATAATTGTTCTGATGTGTTCTTGGAGTCTGTTTGCCAGTATTTTATTGAGTATTTTTGCATCAATGTTCATGAGGGAGATCGGTCTGTAGTTCTCTTTCTTTGTTGCATCCTTGTTTGGTTTAGGAACCAGGGTAATTGTAGCCTCATAGAAGGAGTTTGGTAATGTTCCTTCTGTTTCTATTATGTGGAACAATTTAGAGAGCATTGGTATTAACTCTTCTTTGAAGATCTGGTAGAATTCTGTGTTGAAACCATCTGGTCCTGGGCTTTTTTTAGTTGGGAGACTTTTAATGACTGTTTCTATTTCCTTAGGGGTTATTGGACTACTTAAATAGTTTATCTAGTCTTGATTTAACTTAGGTATGTGGTACCTATCCAGAAAAATGTCCATTTCTTTTAGGTTTTCCAGTTTTGTGGAGTAGAGGTTTTTGAAATATGACCTTATAATTCTCTGGATTTCCTCAATGTCTGTTGTTATGTCTCCCTTTACATATCTTCACTACTATTTGTGATTTTACTTTTAGATGCTATAAATTCCTCATTATTTTTGCTTAAATACTACTTATCTTCTAAAGAAAAAAACAAAACATACTTATCCAAGCAGTTGCCATTTTGGTGCTTTGTGTGGCTGTTTTTTTTTTTTTTTACTTTTGAGCTTTGTTCTACACTGTAATTAAGTTGCTTGGAAACAGTTTCATACCTTTGCCTCTTCTAAGATCTGTTTATCTAAACTAGATCAGCACTCAGACTTGAAGCAATAATTCTAAACTATCACAACTATTATTCCACACTCTGTGCTAACATTCTGTCACCCTAATCTCAGTCAATCATACATTTCTACATTCTGGTAGATAAACAATGTTACTGTAAACTCTCAAGTAGGTTGATCTTTAACTAAAGAATGCCTCCTCATATATACACTAAATATGGCTCCCTGTTTAGCAAACTCTCCTTTAGTAACTGCCTGTGGTCTAGATATCTCTGTACTGAAAACTGTTTTTCTTTAAGTTGAATGATGCAAAAGGCTCTTCCTGGATGTCCCCACACACACACCTTGTGGACATATTCAAGGTGAATAATGCAACAGGCTCTTCCTGGATCCCCCACCTTGTGGACATACTCAAAGTGATAGGACAGGACTTAGACGAGTTGTCTTACTTGTTCCTGTCTCTCAGAGATCACCAAACTTTGTTCTGATTCTGATTCTACTTACCTGAATATTATGGTTTGATTTATGTTGTCTGTTGATGATTTGAGGCAGAAGGGCAACATGGTCACTCTATTTAGTCTCCAGGTATAATTCTTGAACAATTTCTTATGCAAAAGGAAGGCCAACTTAACTAAATTAAGAGCACCAGAAATAGAGAAAAGAGCTAGACACTTCTCAAGAACAGACTGAGGCTCTAATACAGTAACTTATGCCCAGTTTAATTTCAGACTCACTAGAGAATATAGACTGAACATTTCTCCTGACTGTCTTCTTTCCTTTCCAATGACGATGCCTACAGCATTAACAGATGCTACTCTCACTGCTGTAGTTTTTTTTTTTTTTTTTTAAACAGGAAAGACATATAAATTTGAAGGCAGAGCAAATTGCAATGAAATAAAAGTGGCCATACATTATTTCACATTTCTTCTATCAAAGGCAAGACTACAACACCCACTCACGCACTCACCCACTCACCTACTCACTCACTCACTATTTTGTTTGCTTGTTTGTTTGTTTGGCTTGGTTTTCGTTTTTTAAGACTAGATCTCCCTAAATAGTCTGACCTGTGACTACATAGACCAGGCTGGCCTTGAATTAACAGAGACATGCCTGCCTGCCTCCCAAGTGTTGGGATTAAAGACTTACACTTTCATGCTCAGCCCCATCCCTCTTCTTAAATGTAGGTAGGCTCTAAGCCATGTTTGACAAACATAATACAGAAATATCAAGTTGTACTAGTATCTGGGCTCTGCCTTGGGAACTGGCACATCCTACTTGTTAAAGTTTTCCTTTGAAATAGTTGCTCTGGGGGAGTTTTAAGGAAGAGAAAAAAATCTAACTATTCTGAAGATAGCATTTATAGAGAAAATGATACCAAAAGATTCCCTGCTGCTGTTCCCCAGCCCAGACACTAGGTACATAAGTGACAAAGACACATAGAACATTAGCATTTGCAGTATAAAGAACAAAAGCCTCAAGAAACAACTCCAGTCATCTTCAGATGTTTGAGCCACTTCAGCCGAGGACCCAGACATCATAAAGGCAAATCATCGAAAGCTCCAACCATACGGTACAAGATAATAGTCATTATTACAAGCCACTGAGGTTTTGAGAAATTGTGCATTAAGAAGTAACTGGCTGGACAGTGGTGGCATACGCCTTTAATCCCAGCACTTGGGAGGCAGAGGCAGGAGGATCTCTTCGAGTTCGAGGCCAGCCTGGGCTACAGAGTGAGTTCTAGGAAAGGCGCAAAGACAGAGAAACCCTGGCTCGAAAAACAAAAAGCAACAACAAAACAAAACAAAACAAGAAGTAACTGGAACCAGGACAAAGAGTACATTGGGATATACCTGCTACAGATTCTGTAGAATGTAAAGCAGGAGTATTCATATTTTTGAACTATCAAGATGAATTAGCACTTTATAAACAAATGTTTTAACTCACTGATTATAAAAATGAAAGTTTTAGATTTGTTTAAGATTTGAGACAAAGCCAATAGTTTGAAAACATATAATACTGTCACACCTGTTTACTATATAAACACACATATACACTTAGATGTAATTTATAAGTATTGAAAATTAAAACCATTAAGTGTTATCATTATTTGTGAAATTTTAAAAGAACAAAAACAGTTGCCTTTTTTAACATACAAGGAACATACATGGGAACAGTGACAACCTGACTTTAAAATAAATGTATCACAAGTTACTCTGGAAAATACTTCACAGTGACTCTAGGCACTAACATTTTATAATAAAATACTACAGTTTGAATTTTTAAAAAAGTCTTATTATAACACACATGTTATAAATACAAGGTTTTCTCAAGATCAAATGTTGAGAACAATAAAAGTTAAATACCTTTAATCAAGTAGGAACAAGAAAACATTCCCTGAATACTTACATTATTGAACATTTGTGACAACATTAAGACCCCAACAGAGTGATTTGGCTACAGATTTTAACTTTACATGAACCCCAAACAACTGAAAATTGTGCTCTTTAGAAAAATTGCTTTTGAAATTACCAAAATTCAGACTATTTAAAGGTCCAAAATAAAAACAAGTTTGAGTTTATGTATATATTCATTATCATTTAATTTTTAATCCTTTTCTTTAACAGAGATAATACAGAGTGATACTATATGCTACTAGTAGAAAAAGAAAAAAAAAGAACTCTTCCATAAAACTAAGAAAATAAATTTCACTTAGTACTGAATACATCTGGTTTTATATAAAAAGCAAAATAGAAGCTAGGCGACAGACTCTACATGGAAGCAGACTCACTTTCCCCTGGAGTCCTTTTCTAGAGTAACCAAATAATTTGGAATAGCCAGAAGTAGATACAGAAAGGAATGTGAACCAATTATCCTGATATACCTGCTCTTATTCCACAATCACCAAACTAAGTCTCCAGGAGCCATAAGGAAGAAAACAACTTGACCTAACATAGGTGTCAGTGACTAGAGTGGCCAGCTGCTGCTTGCTCCCTTCCCTAGGGGCCAAGGCAAAGTTGCTTATAAATATAATAAACATAAACTGAGTGGGCTCAGCAGAGGAAATGACACATGCAGGATACACTTAAGAGCTTTTACTTTTGGTGACATCAAATGGTTTCCACCACTGAGCAAACTGCAACACTTTCTTCCTTTGGTCCTCAAAGCTTTCTCCAATGCCCTTCCTCCAAAGCCTGGGCTCTAGATCCAGCATACCACCAATGATTTCCTTTTAAAGAGTAAGAAAAATATGAATATATACATGTATAAACAATGTAATCAAGAAGGAAACTACTCATTTATTTTGCTATTAAATATAATATTAAATAATTCTTTGTGACAATGTATACATACTACATATTAGTTTCAAGCAAAATAAACCTTATTTCCAATCTTAATTTCAAACTCTCTGATCCTCAGAGTCCTTGTGGTGTCTCTGGTGAAGCAATTTGTCTGCTTGGTTGCTCATTAGTATATCTATCTAATGGTAACAAAAGGGAGGAAGAAAATAAAATTTAATTTCCTTGCTCATAAAGATAACTAATATGTCAACAGAGAGCTCATAAGAGAATATGGAGATGTGGTGAGAACCAGAATAATAAAGTCTCAGCTATACAGTGGGAAAAGAGAGCTAGCAAAGACCATAAGACATTTAAAACAAATAAAAAATGTCCCGCCGGGCGGTGGTGGCGCACGCCTTTAATCCCAGCACTCGGGAGGCAGAGGCAGGCGGATCTTTGTGAGTTCGAGGCCAGCCTGGGCTACCAAGTGAGTTCCAGGAAAGGCGCAAAGCTACACAGAGAAACCCTGTCTCGAAAAACAAAAAAAAAAATGTCCTACTTGTTGGATAAATCAGAAAAGGGAATGACCCGCCATTAAGAAAGTACTCTGTATATGATCTCAGGAGAAATTCAGATTTAGTGCAAGAATTTCCTGGCATCAGCCCATCTACAGTACAGTCCAAGAAAGGGTAGTTTATGTGTCTGTCTTAACTGTCTCTAGACCCCTGCATGCATTATGTGACAGTGCAAAACGTGTTCTCATTCTCTTACTGCACTGAGATCATTTTTTCCATTGTTCTCTGAGTAATTTCTTGGCAGCAAGTCAAAGGAGAATCCAAAGTATTTCCTAAAAAGCATACTCTGAGGCATGGGGAAACTGCCCATTCAATCTTAAAAATGTATTATATAAGAACAATGAATGAGTATTATTTGAAGGGAAGGCAATTCTCCCAATGAAAATTTAATAAGTAAATCAATGGGTTAGTGGTATCCTTTCCTCTAGAAACAAAATTTTAAAACTATGAATCTAGAGCTAAAGATTAGTTAAAAATCTCTAGGGAACAACAAGAAGATTTTTAAGAGGAGTGAAAACAAAGGTTTTGTTATTGTTATTGATTTGGTTACTTGTTGTTGGTAATTTTATAGAAAAAAATTCTGCAAACTTCTCAAACAAGGGTTGAGTGCACCTGACATGCATGAAGCTGTGGGTTTGATCCCCAAGGCTATATAAAAACAGGCCTGATGGTACACTCTTGGAAACCAACATCAGGAGGTAGAGGCAGGATGATCAGAAGCACAAGCACATATTCAGCTATGAGTTCAGACCAGCCTGAGCTATGTGAGAATCTATAAGCATTAATTCAAAAATTCATGTGACTTTGGAATCTGGGTACTCATTAAGTACAGCAGCATAGTGAGTTCTGGATCCAAACCATCGGAGCTCTGTTTCCTCTTGGCACATCCCAATTCATTGTAGAAGATTTTCTCATGCAGATGAGAGTAGGGTAGAGGGGCAAGCAGGGTGGACCATTAGGAACACTCAGCAGAGTTTATCAAGGCTCCTCTCTCTCTTGGTATAGGCACATAGAGGTCATACAAAAAGGCCTGAGCTGGGCCCAGATTCATTTTGCCAATTTCAAATGCTACATTAATTTCATTCCAGTTTCTGACAAGAATTTAGATACTTAGTAAATAGACCCCTAATTTAAGGAATATACTCTTAGGAAGGCTTTTTTTTTCTTCCCTGAAAGAAACTACTGCCAATCAAATCACTGGGCCTTTCCTATATGCCCAGAACCTAGCTGTGTGCAATGAGTCATTTATTTTTCCTGGATTATACCTTAACTATAAATGAAGAGCTGAAACAATTTATTATCTGCATTAACCATGACCTGTGGTACCTGGGTTCTCTCATTTAGCACAAAACCCTAGACGTTACATAACCTCTCTGTCTGCAGTTTAGAGTTTTCTAATCTGTACAACAAATGTTAGAACAAAATGTAGACAATAGAGTTACTGTGAGCTCTGACAGTAGATGGGCACACTGTAAGCCCTTAATAAACATTAGCAAGTGCCACAATTTTTTCAGGACAAAGCTGCCAGACTCCAAAGTCAGGACAACATTACAGTTACTGAGACTGAGCACACTGTCAAAAAGTCTGTTACACAATGATGTCTCTTACTCAATCATTAATATTCTGGTACATTTTTATTGTTACATCCTAACCCCACCCCTCTCTCAAACTTGTATGAAGAACAACTCACCAAATTCTTGTATACTGTGTAGAAACTTTTAATTTTCTTTTGCACCCTTGTGAAAGTATTAACCAAACCACTAAACTCCAGGGTTTTTATCAAATTTCTGAGTTTACCTTTCCAAAGTAACGAGGAAATTTGTGTTGATTTTCAATGATGTGGGCAAATCCTCCCTGAAGGCCAAAGTCTACAGCAAAGTAAGGCAAGCCTCTGGGCACCTAAGTAAACAAACAAATTGCACATGAAATAAGAAAGCTATGTTTTCTCCAATTCTCTGCCACAAGGGAACCAATCATCCTTCAGGAGAATGTACATGACAAACTTCCAATTACCTAACTTTCCAAGGAAAAGATTTCATTCTGACAGACTTTCAGCCAGACACATCTTCGTCAAGTCTAGCAATTCAATCAAAACAAATACTTTCCTATTCTTGGAGATAGTAGAAAAAAATTATTCAAATATTTTACAGAGTCAAGGAATAATTTTTCTATGATTGCACAAATAAAAGTATGTTTTGTTCATATTTCACTTAGGAAGCGGGAGTTTGATCATATATTTGTGGCTTTGTTTACATATGGATAAAATTTTCACTATAATATTTATCAAATATAAATAAATTTATAATATTGATTTCTCTCAGTAACTAGTGAGATAAATAAAGCAATATTTAGTTTACCAAGTTAATTTTACAATACCTTGGTATCAGCTCTCTATTAGTCTTTTTGCCTTTCCTTTCACTCACACACACACACACACACACACACAGGAGAGGGGGAGAAAGGCATGGAGGGACAGAGAGACAAGGAAGAGTTTTAATCTCCATACTGATTGAAAAGAGCTATAATTTCTTGCTTTCTTATTTTGTATCTTTGTAAGTTTTTCCTCTAAGTTCCAACTTTTATCATTAGAAATTATCCATGTTTGTCAATATACAGTAAGTTTTCCCTCTAATACCACCACACAATCAGCACTGAGTTATCTGGACACTGACCCACATATTCCTACTTAAGAACACACAATTGGTATTGAGTACTTAGGAAGGCAGAATTTTAGAGTATGCAGTAACATATAGTAGGAACAGAGAAATCCTCTTTAATCATTATAAATCCAATAAAATTAGGGACAACAAAATGTTGCTCATTTAACAGGAGAATCAATAATTTAAAAAAAAAACAGTCTATAAATATAAACATAAAATGTTGATTTATATTTTTTCTAAAGTTACATGTTTTTAAGATAATAGTTATGCATTGACAATCGAGAAAAAATAAAGTAAAAACCGACAGATAGAGCTTTAAGCACATGTCTGATTCTCATGAGTATGTAATGCCGTACAATTCTGTAACATTTGAGTCTCAGGAGAAACATGAAGCATTCTGTGGTTTTCTGGGAATATCCAAGAGAATGACATAAACACAAGTCCTCAGCTCTAATCTAACAGCATAGGAGACTGTTACTTTCTTTTTATTTAAGATTTTTTTTATTCATTTTACATACTAGCCACAGATCATCCGTCTCATCTCTTCTCCTGCTCACCCCACCCCAGCCTTCCCCTCCATTCCCTCCTCCAAAAGGCTAAAGTCTCCTGAGTCAGGAAAGCCTGCTACATTCAGTTGAGGCAGGACCAAGCCCTTCCTGGAGACTGTTACTTTCATTTCTATCTCTACAAGAATGCTTTGTACAAAGCCGTCCAATGACAAGAGAAAAGAAGGCTCTATTGGACACTGTGCCACCTAACTAGGTCACCAGGCATGCAGCATGTGATACTTTGAGAAATAACTTGAAGAAATATATTCTTTCTCTTTCTTTGTATTACACTCTGGTAGGCAGAATAATGGGTCCTGAATATGTCAAAGCCCTGAGTATGCTACTTTACATGGCAAAAAAGGACATTAAGGGTGTGAACAAGCTAGGAGTCTTAAAATGAAATGGTGATGCTGGGTTATTCACATGAGATAAATGCAAACACAAGGATAATTACAAGAAACAGGAGGCCTGAGTACCCAACCAACTCTGCACTTTGAAGGCAGAGGAAAGCCACAAACCATACATACAGAAAGCTTCTATCAACTGAGAAGATAAGAGTGTCCTCTCTTCTCTAGAACTGATGGCAAAAGCCTATAGTCAAAGCCACTCTGGAGGCTGAAGGAGGAAGGCTTCAAATTCAAGGACTTGGCTACAAACAGACTCAAAGCTGGCTTGGGAGACCAGTGAGCATGTACTTAAAAAGAAAAAAAAAAAAACAAAAAAAAAACTAAGGCTGGGGATATGGCTCAGTGGGAATGCACTTGTTTTACATGCACAGAGCCCCAGGTTCAATGTCAGTCCAAATTAAAAAAAAAAAAAAAAAAAAACCACCTCTTCTTCAGAGTCTTCAGGAGACACCCAACAGAGCACATTTCATACTTAGGACATTCCGAACTGGAATGTGAGATTACTGTACAGCATTTTAAGCTACTGCCACTGCTGTACAGAAAACTAATATACTCAATGCCTTTGGGGTACTTGCAAGATGGAAAATGAAATCATAGCATTTATATAAATGACAATTGCTGTCATGACTTCTCCTTTATTCTGTTTTTCAGGCTCCAGCAGGTGGAGCCTGCAGCTCTGCTGTAAGAGCTGTGGGTCATTAGATATGACAAAGGCACTTGCATATTTGTATTCACTAGCACTCTCCTCTTCCTGCCTTGTCTATCATAAGGGAAACTGTTGGAACTCCAGTTCCACTCTTTAACAGTGTACACAGAAATAGAGTCTGAATTTCAAGTTCCAGAAGGCAACCAAGGGCAATGGCAACAGCCCATATTTTTTTACGTTCTTGTATTCCTCTAATCACCAACTTGAGGGGGTTTCCCAAGCCTGGCACTGGGGTTTCTGTTAGATAGAGCACAGTTTATAAAACAGTGTGTTACCCTATGTCTTTTTCAATGTTTTTAATGTTATGTATCTCTCCTTCTTCTCCATCTCCCTGTATTATGGTTTGCTTCCTTCCTTATCCTCAGCTAAAAGTCCTCCATTCTTGCAATTACCCCTTTAATAGTACCTGCTTCCTATTATTCTCTTCTCTAGAGCTTTTCTCACATTGTACTTTACTGGCTCCTTCAGATACTTCAGGTTATCTATTCAAATCTAAAGCTAGGACCCATACCTAAGAGAGAACAGGCAGCATTCAGGATTTGGAGTAATTGAGCTAGACCTGAATTGAAAGCCTCCTCCCAGAGGACTAGTTTTCATAGTGTGGGAAAGGATTATGTAAGGTGCCAAAGGAGAGGTACAATCTGTACTCCTACCAAGCTGCAACACCTATGAACTCTAACAATGATGGGACTGGCAAAATATTCTCAATGGTTTAAGAGTGGCTCTATCTTGGGGGTAGGCAAAGTTGTCTAATTGGATTTAAGGCCAAGTTAATAGTAGGAAATTCATGCTTGGCTCTATAAATCTAGTCAACTACTTATGGCTAGAGAGGTCATAGACATGAAAGGAGAACCTACTACTGCCATTTTTCTAACCCACTGTAATGTCTGTGTTCAAAATATTTATACTCACAGATAAGTATACCTGTCAGCCCTCCTCAAAGAAACTTCTTTTTATAACTAGGACTATTAAAGAGATCTACAACAGGTCAAAATGCAGAGAAATAAGGAAGGGTCTGTGGTTGCTCAATTTCAACTGATATATCTGCAATGCAACCCCTACACGTAAGGCTCAGGGAAAAATCACTGGAGAGGGAGCACAAAAAAACAAAAACAAAAACTGTTTTAAGAGGCAGAGGTCCAGGATGGCCTGTTGCTATGTAGGGTCTACTAGGCATGACCGAGAAAATGAATGCAAATAATCTCAACAATATGGTTACCTGAACAATGTGGTGATATATTGTTTGTAATCTAAGTAATAAAACTTGCCTGAAGATCAAAGAACAGAGCCAGCCAGAGTTAGCCACAGAGGTCAGGGAGTGGTGGCACACACCTTTAATCCTAGCACTTGGGAGGCAGAGGCAGAGATCCATGTGGATTTTTGTGAGTTCAAGTACACACTACATGAGATTAATCTAGTCTAAAAGAGAAAGAAAGCCAGGCAGTGGTGGCACACACTTTTAATTCCAGCACTTGGGATCATACACTTTTAAACCAAGCACTTGGAAGGTTGAAACAGGAAGTGAATGGCTGAGCAGAGAAAGGAATATAAGGAGGGAAGAGACAGGAACTGGCTCTGGCAGGCTGAGGAGCTGATGAAGTAAGAAGTGATGGCTATGGATTGCTCTGCTTTTCTAATCCTTCAGCTTTCACCCTGACATCTGGCTCTGGGTTTTTATTATAAGACCATTTAGGATTCATGCTACAGAACAAGAACAGCATATTGACAAGGCATGCCAATATAGATGGGGAAAATCATGCCAGGCTCCAATGGGGATAAAGAGTTACAAATGATCAATGGCCGTTAAGAGTGAAACTTAATTTCCTCCAGGAACAAGCTCTCATGGAGCATGTCAAATCCCAAGTGGTCAGCCCTAAACATACTACATAACAATTAAAAACCACAATATGAACTGGACAGGGGAGGGATGCACACAGAGACTGTAGAGCGTTGTGTAGATGGATAGCAAAACTGTGAAAACTGCCTGGCTTTTCAGTCTGAATTTCTCCCTCTGATTTCAACAGTAATGCCTAACTTCCTCTAAGTATCTACACTTCTAGTTAACTCAAATTTCCCTTGAAAAACAGTTTTTTTTATTAAAAAGCAATTATCCCCAAATATTGACTGCTACATTTCCCACAAATTTCATCTTAATTTTTTTAACTGATCAAGAACTTTCCTGAAATTTCAATGCAACGGCTTTGCTTTTTTTTTCAGTGCCCATTTTTTTTTAGACAGATTCTTTGTTATTACATGATTCCTCTACACTCAGCACTCAGATCTGTTTATAACATCTATTTTCTTAACCCTAACCCTAGGCTTGATATCACTCTCCAAGTAATCCAAAGACCCTAGAAATAGTATACTTACATTCACAATATATATTGCCATGTGTATATACACACACACACACATGCAAAAGAATCAGAACAAAGTACAAATACATGAATCTCTACTGAAACCTAAGAATGTAGGTGGAGAAAAAAAAAATGACCCCAACTCCAAAGAGGAAGGCAAAAACCTTTTGAAATTATTAAGGCCACAAAACATACAGAAGAATGTTTTAAGTCTTTCTGATCTGCAATGTTAAAGTGACTTAGTATTTACTCACTTCATGTTCTGAAACATCATTTTAAAAGGCATTGGAAAGCATGTTACCCTAAAAGATGGCCCTTTTGGAATTCATCTGGTATTAAGTTCTCCTCACTATTCCACATACATGGACATCAAGATGCACCAAGAAGTTATCTGCCTTCTTCTCCATCTACTGTAACTCACAAAGAGACTCAGGTAAAAAAAATTCTACAAAGCCTTACTGCTTGAAGGATTCCCACCTTCAGATTGTTGATGCTAAAGAATGACTCCTGTTCTTATATGCAGCCAGACCTGCTTCTTGTTTTCCATATCAGTTAAATTAGCAAGAGCACCTGGCTACTTAACTCATGTACTAAGCATAGGTTTTAGAAAAACAAGCTTAAGCAGTAGATGACCTACAAGTTTCACTTACAGTAGTAAATGTGGGATAATACATTTCTTTCGAACTTTCAACTTGGAATACATTGGCTGCATTTACAATTTTATGAAAGAATTTTGAGTACGAAATTATGATTTAAGGAACAAAAACTGTATATTAGACACTGTTTCAATAAGCCAATAGAAAGAATAGTGAACAAGTAAACAAGACACTTAGGATTGTTGTTTTTTAACCCCTTAAAATTCTTGGTGAGTTTTCTAGGGAAGCAACAGAAAAGGACTGTAGACAAAACACTCTCCCTCCGAGTTGAAACTGTATCTTCACTAGTTCTATGAAATATGCATCTTTGAGCTGGCTATCAGTGTGATAGGGAATGCTAGCCATCTATGTGTTTTGAATTAGATGTTTGGCTTTACAAAAGCAGAAATGGAGGGAAAATATTCCAGTGGTACCTAGTATCTAGTTGAACAGCAGTGGCCAGACATTTCCTATAAAAACGCCTCATGCTGAAATGCTTTATTTATGGTTTGCAGGTCATCCAGTCTCTGGTAGACTATTGAACCCTTAGCAGCATGAAAAGCCTCCATGGGCAAGTAACAGATGTATTTTAAAAACCCTCTGTACGGAAGACTGGGTTTAGCATGGGGCTGAATTGACAGTAAGTAAGCTCTATAAAGGCAACCATCTTCTCTGTTCTCATCTACTACACACAGAGCATGCCCAGAACAGAGCTGTTAAACAGCAGGCAAGCAATGAAGACTTACAAAATGAGTTATTTTTAAAGGTAATTCAAAGGCAATCTACATTTATTAAATCTCTATTCAATTTAATTTTTATTTCTATAAAAGAATAGTCACTATAGAAGTAGTTACTACATCGTCAGACTCCAAGAACACATGAGAACAATTATCCACCATGATCAAGTAGGCTTCATCCCAGGGATGCAAGGGTGGTTCAACATACGAAAGTCCATCAATGTAATACACCATATAAAAAAACTCAAAGAAAAAAAATCACATGATCATTTCACTAGATGCAGAAAAGGCATTTGACAAAATCTAACACCCCTTCATTATAAGTCTTGGAGTGATCAGGAATACAGGGAACATACCTAAATATAATAAAAGCAATTTACAGCAAGCCAGCAGCCAACATCAAATTAAATGGAGAAAAAATTAAAGCAATTCCACTAAAATCAGAAATGAGGCAAGGCTGTCTGCTCTCCCCATACTTATTTAATATTGTACTTGAAGTTCTAGACAGAGCAATAAGACAACATAAGGAGATTAAGGGGATACAAATTGGAAAGGAAGAAGTCAGGCTTTCCCTATTTGCAGATGACATGATAGTATACTTTAATGACCCCAAAGATTCCATCCAGGAACTGATAAAGCTTATAAACACCTTCAGCAACATAGCAGGATACAAGATCTACTCAAAATAATCAGTAGCCCTCCTATATACAATGGAAAAAGAAGCTGAGAAGGAAATCAGAGATACATCACCCTTTACAATAGCCACAAATGACATAAAATACTTTGGTGTAACACTAACCAAGCAAGTGAAGGACCTATATGACAAGAACTTTAACTCCCTGAAAAAAGAAATTGAAGAAGATGTCAGAAAATGGAAAGATCTCCCATGCTCATGGATAGGCAGGACCAACATAGTAAAAATGGCAATTTTACCAAAAGCAATCTACAGATTAAATGCAATCCCCATCAAAATACCAACACAATTCTTCACAGACCTGGAAAGAAAAAAGCTCAACTTCATATGGAAAAACAAAAAAACCCAGGATAGCCAAAAGAATCCTGTACAATAAAACAACCTCTGGAGGCATCACAATTCCCGACTTCAAGCTCTACTATAGAGCTACAGTAATAAAAACAGCTTGGTATTGGCATAAAAACCAACATGTGGACCAATGGAATTGGATTGAAGACCCTGACACTAACCCACACACCTATGAACATACAATTTTTGACAAAGAAGCCAAAAGTGTACAATGGAAAATAGAAAGCATCTTCAACAAATGGTGCTGGCATAACTGGATATCAACGTGTAGAAGGCTGCAAATAGATCCATATCTGTCACCGTGCACAAAACTTAAGTCCAAGTGGATCAAGGACCTCAACATAAATCCAGCTACTCTGAACCTGCTAGAAGAGAAAGTAGGAAGCAGTCTTGAACACATTGGCATAGGAGATCACTTCCTAAATATAACAGCAGTAGCACAGGCACTGAGAGAAACAATAAATCAATGGGACCTCTTGAAACTGAGAAGCTTTTGTAAAGCAAAGGATATGGTCAACAAGGCAAAGCGACACCCTACAGAAAGGATCTTTACCAACCCCACATCTGACAGAGGACTGATATCCAGAATATATAAGGAACTCAAGAAATTAGACATCAAAACGACCAACAGTCCAATTAAGAAATGGGTTATATAACTGAACAGAGAATTCTCAACAGAGGAAACTCAAATGACTGAAAGACCTTTAAGAATTGCTCAACATCCCTAATCATCAGGGAAATGCAAATCAAAACAACTCTGAGATACCACCTTACGCCTGTCAGAATGGTTAAGATCAAAAACACTGAGGACACTTTATGCTGGAGAGGATGTGGAACTAGGGGAACTCTCCTCCACTGCTGGTGGGAATGCAAGCTTGTACAACCACTTTGGAAATCAATATGGAGCTTTCTTAGAAAATTGGGAATCAATCTCCCCCAAGATCCAGCTATACCACTCCTGGGCATATACCCAAGAAATGCTCAATCATACCACAAGAGCACTTGCTCAGCTATGTTTATATCAGCATTGCTTGTAATAGCCAAAACCTGGAAACAACCTAGGTGCCCTTCAACTGAAGAATGGATAAATAAAATGTAGCACATATACACAATGGAATACTACTCAGCAGAGAAAAACAATGACATCATGAGGTTTGCAGGCAAATGGATGGATCTAGAAAAAAATCATCCTGAGTGAGGTAACCCAGACTCAGAAAGACAAATATGGTATGTACTCACTCATAGGAGGATACTAGATGTGGAACAAGGATGACTGAACTGCTGCTCACATCACCAGTGACGCTACCTGGAAAACAGGGCCCCAAGAAAGACACGGGGATCACCCAATGACGGAGAAATGGATGAGATCTACATGAACAACCTGGACACGAGTGGGAGCAATGAAGGGTGAGGGTCGAGGGAAAGAGAGCGGGAGATCCCAGCTGGATCAAGAACAGAGAGAGAGAACAAGGAATAGGAGACCATGGTAAATGAAGACCACATGAGAAAAGGAAGAAACAAAGTGCTAAAAAGGCCCACAGAATTCCACAAAGATACCCCCACAAAAGACTGCTGACAGTGGTCGAGAGACAGCCGAAACTGAACTACTCTGGTGATGGGATGGCCAAACACCCTAATAGTTGTGCCAGAAACCCCATCCAAGGACTGAGGAATCTAGATGCAGACATCCATGGCTAGGCCCCGGGTGGAGCACCGAGAGTCTAATTAGTGAGAAAGAGGAGGGTTTATTGAGCGAGAATTGTTAAAACCAAGGTTGGATAAAGCACAGGGACAAATAGCCAAACAAATGGAAACACATGAACTATGAACCAAAGGCTGAGGGCCCCAACTGGATCAGGCCCTCTGAATAGGTGAGACAGTTGATTGGCTTGATCTGTTTGGGAGGCATCTAGGCAGTGGGACCAGGTCCTGGGCTCATTGCATGAGTTAGCTGTTTGAAACCTGGGACTTATGCAGGGATGCTTGGCTCAATCTGGGAGGAGGGGACTGGACCTGCCTGGACTGAGTCTATCATGTCGATCTCAGTCCTCAGTGGAGGCCTTGCCCTGGAGGAGGTGGGAATAGGGAGTAGGCTGGGGGGAAGGGGAGGGGGGCAGGAAGGGGGAGAACAAGGGAATCTGTGGCTGTTATGTAGAACTGAATAGTACTGTAAAATAAAATAAAAGACATACAAAAAAAAAGAAGTAGTTACTATATCGTATCTAAAAGTTGACCTAGGCGTCAAAAATGAACTATACATCCAAGAAAGTGGTAAACACGAAACGTAACCCAACTACTATATTCTAGGAATGCAGCACGGGACTTGTATATAAAATATAAACTTGGGGTCAGGGAAATAGCTCAGCAGGTCCTTGCCACACAAGTGGAAGGACCTGAGTTGGGATCCCCAGAACCCAAAAAGGCTTGATGTGGTACCACACATCCATAATCTCAGGATTCTTGTGGCAAGACTGAATGCAGAGACAAGAGAATCCCTGGAGGCTTGCGTTAGCTGGCCTAAGTGTATGTAGCAGTAAACAAGAGACCCTGTCTAAAACACAGTAGAAGGAGAAGACATGGATGCACACATGCACACACATTTTTGTTTTAATGGAGTGGGAAGAGAAGGAGGAACAGAAAAAGAGGGAGGGTGTTCTAAACTCAAAATGGAGCCAATACAAATTGTTTCTTTCATTAAAATACCAATGACAAAAGTATCTTCCTGAGACCCTGTCACAGCAGAATACAGAGGCCACCCCAGACAATTATGGTGAGTAAAAGGGCAGGAGGCTAAGCACCAGGAAAAAAGATTTGAACAAACAAAATCTCCCTACAAACAAATGAGAATTTTATAGATCAGACAGGATGAAATACTTTTTGTTGAAGCGTACTTTTGTTTCACCTTTACTCACTCAGGCAAATGGCCTAATTCTCAAACAAGAGGTAGATATTCACAAACATTCTCAATACTATAGTAATTTCTTATATTACAAAAACTTAATACTCACAGACTTTCTAATATCTTTTGAAGATAAATTAATCAACTTCTTATTCATGGACCATTCTTCATCAGATTCCATTATGGCTTTCTAGGAAACAACCATGTGAAAAAAAAAAGAAATCAAGAGTAGCAAACACAAAGAGACAAGTTTTTGTGTTGTTTTGTTTTCTAGGTGAATGCAGGTTTCAGTGCATAGGATAGACTGTCATT
Source organism: Peromyscus leucopus (assembly GCF_004664715.2). Classification (NCBI taxonomy): domain Eukaryota; kingdom Metazoa; phylum Chordata; class Mammalia; order Rodentia; family Cricetidae; genus Peromyscus; species Peromyscus leucopus. Next base: position 66,223,086 of record NC_051069.1, read on the forward strand.
TTGAATGGGTGAAAGCCTTAATTAGAAGATTTAAAACTAGAACTACTTAATGTTTTGAAGCCCAACTTTTAGTCAGAGACAAAATTCTTTTTCTCTTAACTCTAGAGTGATGAACTCAACTTCAGGGACAAAAAGCCATCCTTGAGAAGATTAAGTAATTTAAGATAGAACATGATCTGTGAATGTAAAATTTCTGTTTGAAACCTGGAGCTTATGCAGGGACACTTGGCTCAGTCTGGGAGGAAGGGACTGGACCTGCCTGAACTGAGTCTACCAGGTTGATTGCAGTCCTCAGGGGAGGAGTTGCCCTGGAAGAGGTGGGAATAGGGGGTAGGCTGGGGGTAAGGGGAGGGTGTGGGAAAGGGGAGAATAGGGGAACCCATGGCTGATATGTAGAACTGAATGGTATTATAAAATAAAATAAAATAAGCCAAAAAAAATTTCACAAATTTCCTTTTGCATTAATAGAAGTCTACTCAAATTCATTTAATTTTACTTTTCTTCTTCCAAACACCAAAGGAGTGTATATTATTTGTGGGTACCAAAAACTATTTTGGACTATAAAACTGGAAGTAAACATGTTGAGAAAAATTACTCTCAAAACTAAAGTATACTTTTTTAAAAGTAGAGATAAAAATACATAGAAATGGAATTTTAAGACCTTCTAAGTTAACTAGTACAGGTATTATTTACAAAATAATCTTTTTTTCCCTACCATTGATGAAACAAGTTTTAAGGTGAAACTAACATTCAACTACATCCAATTTAAATATACCAGGTAGGCTATTATTCCCTATACAACTGCATGAGGTCACCTTCCTAGAGTTATTATTTGGAAGTGCCTCACGGTAAAACAATGACTTCACTAAAGACATTAAAATATAAACTTTAAGTCATTATTCATAGCTTATTTATACTTCTTAGCACGCCCCGTTACACAAAAAGTTCAAAATTATTTATACAGAAATGTATTTAGATTATTTTATGCTTTACTTAATTTTTTATATAAAATTTGGTATGGCTATATTAAAAAATACATTAGTACAAATATATTCTCCCTAAAATGAATATAGAAAAAAAAGAATGTACACAAAAACCACTTATAAATACCTTAAAATAGATGGGAGCCATATCACCCACTTCCCTTGGGAGAGGGATACACTCATAAATCATATGATACTGCTTCTTCATGCCCATATTAGTCTCTAAAAAGATACAATCCAATCCTTTATCTTCAAACATCTTTACCAATGATTTCTTAAACATCTAGAAGAGGGGGAAAAGATGACAGAAATATATTCAGAACTTCTCCACATTCACAAAAGTTTTTAATCTCAAAACCACTGGTTAGAGGAAATAATATGAGATGGTCAATTGAATTAAGAGCAAAACTTTCTTCAAGTTCAACATAAAAAGTACTATATAACTTGGATCTTTCTCATTTGCAATTTGTGGTTGTTCAAGTATGCTTTTATGAAATTATCTTATATTTTCTGCCAAACATAAGATCCAAGGTCCATTACAGTGTTATCAGGTACTTAAAAAGAAAATTATTGAAAAAGAACTCCTGCACTTTCAAACACTATTTTGTGTTGTCAAATCACTTTTCAAAATATATCTAATAAACAGAAGCATAAATAGAGGACTAGTCACCAGAGTATAATTGAGTGTCACATATATTTAGAAGCAAAATATAAACACCGTGTTTCTTCAGTTCCACTGGTGCAGACATCTCAGCATGCCACTCTCCATTCATGTGTAATATCTAATGATGTTTTTCCTTTCATAAGAGCTATAATGACATTATTTGCATATAATTTGGCTTTTCCTCCCTCCCTCAGTTTTTCATAATACCTCTGGCTCCCTGAAGTCTGCAAACAAGAATGTAGCCTGTAGCAGAAAACAGTATACCTTTGGGTACAATTAATGAACTTCACTTCTCATAGTACCTGAAATGTCATGTTCATGTGCTCACTTCCTTGTGGACTGAAAAATTGTCTTATCCAACTTGAGGTTTTTTTTTACCACTCATCTTAATTCCCCACAGAAATATATAATATACACACAAGATTCTTGTAATTGAATGCCTTTTGCACTGCATTTTATTCTACGTTAAATCAGTTTTTTGTAAATTTTTAAATGCACCTCAGAAAAGTCCTATAATAATCCAGAAGGTCAAATTTCCATACTTTCCACCTTAAATTACCTAGTGTTACTAGCACTTCCAAAAATTTTTTTCACATCAAAAATAGCGTGTCTGTGTTGCTAATTATGCTTGGCCTTTGACACAACAACGTAATTGACCCATAAACTCTGGGAGTACCAAACTTAGAAAAAGTAAAGGCATAAGAGACTGTATTTCATAAAATGCAGGCAAATCTGTCTTTTGGCATCGTTTTCCACATTCTGCAAAAACTAGTATATACTGTCATCTCTTTTGAAGTCTTATCTACAGTTTCTAACTTGAGTCCTCTGAAACCTCTACTCAGCTGAAAGTACTTAAAATGCTTTCTTTCTTGGTCATTATGAGGTCTTGAAATAATTCAGCAACAATTTAACCCATGCTGTGCCTTTCAATCTTTCAAGGAATCAGCCATAAAACCATGTAACTGACTCATATAACTGACTTCAAAGCCAAAGTATGCTATCAAGGGAACCAAGAAGAAATAGAAGCTGGTCTGGCAGCACAATCACCACAGCCAGAGGGCAAACAGTAACTGCTGCCTATAAATCTCTGACTCCACATATTTTCATTCTTAGAAACTTTTTTTGCTATAATTTAATAAGAATGATCAACATAAGATGCAAAAAGCACTAATTAGAAACCTAATTAATTTTTAAAGTAATTACTTTGTCAGTTTACTTAGTAAATAAAAGATTTCAAAACAAGGAGAATGTGAGGAAATAAAAGTAGTGAGAGATGACGATCTATAGACACCTACAAACTGTCAAGTAAAGGTATCAAAGCAGTTTGAATTTATCATAATAATTTGCAAAACCTCTTCATTAACCTTGCAGACAATGAGCATGACAGTACTGACCTGAATCTCCTCCCAGATATCTTCATCCAACATGGTAGCTGCTTGAAGGTGCTGCAGAGGGACTATGAGGCAGTGGCCCTCAGTAAGAGATTGGAAGTTGGGTAAACATAAATAAACCTAGGGGCAAATTCCAATGTTGATGTGTTATTTAGTCATGGCTATAACAGAGAAGACTACAGTAGTGAAATCAGAAGTATTTAAAAAGGCAGACTTGCTTGTAAGAACTAGTCTTATTTTAATATTCTCAAAGATGCTATTTACATTTAAAATATCGTGGAAATGGCTTCTAATAAACTGTAATTTAGAACATAAGTCTCAGTTTTCATTGACAGACATCAAAAACAGATTCCCAAGAAAGCACAAGAACAAATGTCACTTGATCTTTTATCTGAGGGACATTTTATCTGAAAACAATACAGTTTTTGAAAAATAAAAATACAAAATGTAAATCTTATGAATGGAAGTTCCTGGAAGAACTGCACTTTGTGCTGTTTAGAGCTAATGGACTAACCAGAGATCCAGCTGTTGTGGAGTCTGAAGTGCTGCAAATCAAGAACCAAGTTACCCTGAGCTAATCTTTACCACCCCCACAATAGCCATTTATTGCTCTCCTCTATGCATGACCTAACATCTCTGTGGCCAGTAGGTAAATCTTCCAGAGTGTGTAACAGAATACCAAATTCCACCAAACACAAAGCTAAGAAGCCTCAGACTGCTGAGATTTTCTATTTGTAAGGACTTAGGAGATTTCATAAGTTACCTATCTCTTGTTTTGACTAATATGTACGAAAAGCATCTTGGTGCCAATTTTTTTTTTTTCCCTTGTTCTGTTATTCTAAAAACATTAAGAAATTGTTACCACACTGCAACATGGAACTTGGGGTGACCTAAATTGGTGTTCCTGGGCTATGGTCATTCATGTTTGGCTCTAGAATAAACCATCTTTGTTCCTTTGTGAGGAAAGCTGTTTTCTTTTGTTGACAGTCTAAATTATGTTTATCAATCAGGCAATTTCTCTTGTTATGGGAAAAAACTGAATTAACCTAGCTAAGGGAAAGAAAATGAGTCCAGGATAGCTTTACCTCTCTGGTTAGATTCTATTTATTTACATATACAAATCACCTATAAACCATAGCTACTTTTCTATTATATACAATGAAGTACTCATATGTATATGAATGATAAGAAAGACAATATGAATGTTTCCCAAACTATTAATTCTTGAAACCAGAACTTTTTCATTTAGCCTCAGCCACCCATTCTCACTTAATCCATTCCAGCCTTTTTATTTTTAAACAGGGATTTTCTTTGTGCTCCTGGCAGTCCTGGAACTTTCTGTAGACCATGCTGGTCTCCAGCTGAGATCTGTTTGTCTCAGCCTTCAGAGGGCTGGGATTAAAGGAGAGCCACTCCAGATTTGTTTCTTTTCTTTCTTCTTTTTTTTTTTTTTTTTTTTTTTTTGTTCCCAGTCAAGGCTTTTCATTCACTGCTGCCTCAGAGAGGACTTCTAATACACATTTTCAAAATAACACTTTCCATGATTTTGTCCCTCACTTTATGACAATATCCTTCTGAACCCAGATATGTTTAATTTGCTTATTACCTGTCAACAGAACAAAGTTTCAGAAGTGCTAGAGCACTTGCCTAGGTGGAGCGCTAGATTCAAAACTCAATTACCCCCCCCCCAAAATAACCTTTAAATGAATACATTTTAAAATTTTTTTTTTTAAATCTACCTGACTCTTTACTTTTCCACAACAATCAGAATTTGACACCTATCTGTGGTGATATACTATGTACCCCAATAAAGCTTACCTGGGGATCAGAGGACAGAGCCAGCCACTAAATTAGTATATGTGCTGCTGAAGCGAGCACCAGCCACTAAATTAGACATAGAGGTCAGGCAGTGGTAGCACAGACCTTTATTTAATCCTATCACTCGGAAGACAGGGATTCGTCTGGATCTCTGTGAGTTCAAGGCTACACTGGGCTACATGAGAGAAACAGAACCTGGCAGTGGTGACACATGCCTTTAATTCCAAGAAGTAATATGGCAGGACCCAGAAATGTATATAAGGCGTGAGGACACAGGAACTTACTCTCTAAAGATTAGGCTGAGGATTTTGTAGAGGTAAGCTAGTAGCTGTTCTCCTTCTCTGATTTTTCAGCCCCACCCCCACCCCCCCACCCCCCCGGAATATAGGGCTTTGGGTTTTTTATTATAAGACCTTTTAAGATTAGTGTTACATCTATCACATCCACAAACTAATTGCACAATGTAATATAGTCATCAACACAAATTTATTGAATAACTGACTCTGACACACTATGAAGATAAGATGCTTGGAATACAATGGTGAGCAAAGGTTATTTCTGCATTCCTGAAGCTGAAATACTTAGGGAAAAACCTAATCAATAAGACAAAGTAACTTCAATAGGTTTTCAAACTCTGATACAGTCTATGAGAAATCAAATATAGTCTATGAGGAAGTAAGTAAAGAAATGAAAGCTACTTTAGACTAAGACTCTGAGGGGAGATTTTAATGCTGAATTCAATTCAATTATTAGATTAGCCAGAATTTGATTCTTAACAGAACAGAGTCACCCACAACATGGGGTGGAAACAATGAAATACTGATATGTGGTCTATCAAAAAACCCGAAGAACTATGGTAACTTAGAGAACAAAAACATCTGAAAAATTAGAGTAAGTAAAAACTTTTTTTTTTTTTGGTTTTTCGAGACAGGGTTTCTCTGTGTAGCTTTGCGCCTTTCCTGGAACTCACTTGGTAGTCCAGGCTGGCCTCGAACTCACAGAGATCCGCCTGGCTCTGCCTCCCGAGTGCTGGGATTAAAGGCGTGCGCCACCACCGCCCGGTGTAAGTAAAAACTTTTAAAAATTTTCTAAAAATCTGAAGAGCTAGAAAAATCTGTATATACGAACTGACCTTTACCTTGTATGAATGTTTTATTTCTTACCTTCACACCGATGGCAACAATAAGGTGCTTGGGGAACTGAGAGCTGTCAAAACAGTACAGACACTTGGCCATCTGTGTGGCAAGACTCTGGTGCTCTGCAATTGCTTTCCTCCTCTGACTCTCTTCCTTTTCACCAAGATGTTCTTTTTCAGCTGCTTTGGAGACAAACATGTCATCCAGAGTATAATGGTCTCCATCTGGTTTTCCCATGAACTGAAAAGTCAAAATAATAATAGCAGAAGACAGAGGTGGTAGTTAATATTTCATTGAATAAAATGGCATCCTAAAGTCCTATCAGTAAGCAATATGATACAACCTGCAATTTTTTTTTAATGTTGAGAATTAAGCTTGAGGTTAAAAAAAAAAAAAAAAAAAAAAAACTAACCCATCTGTCATTACTGAGGCCACCAAAAACATCACAGCTAAAGTCAATGAATCTTTACTAATTCACACCATTTAATTACTTTTCTACTACTATGATATGGAAACCATTATGTTCATTTAAGCTGAAAGGAAACAAAAATGCAGGTTAAGCTACTTGAAAACTCAGCATAAACAATATATAAAAATTCATTATTGCTCTGCTTGTTCTCTACTTCTCTAACCTTTTCCCAACATTTGACAGACAAAAAACACAAATTTTATGTCCTTATATAAAATTCCTAAAGAGCACTATATTGTGTACAAGGCCAAATACAAACTCTGCTATAGCCTAGAAAATGTTCACACACACACACACACACACACACACACACACACGTAGCAATTAGAAGCTGCCAAAATAACCATAGTAAAATTCTATCTCTTAACTATTTAACCTTGAGCTAGCTATAAAGTATTTCTGTACTCTTTCAATTCCTTTTTTTTTTTACAATGATCACAATATTATCTGTCTTCTTAGGTTATACTTACAACACATGCTGGTACAAGGTAAAGACTCATATTGTAAAGCACCAGTTCTCATAACAAAGCGTTTCATAATCTAGCATCAATAACCTCTCCTAACACATCTGGCCACACCTATTCACTCTCTATATTCTAGCAATTAGCCTTCCAAGGCACTGCTGCTTTTCAACTTGCACATGCTCTCTGATGAATACTCCCCATTTTTTATGTTTCAACTGTTTAGAGTCAGTTGTTACCCCCAGAAAGAAATTTCCTCCCATATTCAAGCCCCTCAGAAATATTACCATCAATCTCATAATGACTACAGTGTTAAGTATTCATTGGCTTGTTTTTCCTTTTCCTAAATTAGTTTCTACTCAATCTACTAGCCTCTCCCCACCCCCACCCTCAAAAAATTACTTGAAAAATCACCAAATATAAGGCAATAACAAGATACTTGGATCTTAGCAGAACTTTAGAAACAAGTTAAAGACCGAATAGTAAGTAAAAGGATATTTCTTTTTTTTTTTTTTGGTTTTTCGAGACAGGGTTTCTCTGTGTAGCTTTGCGCCTTTCCTGGAGCTCACTTGGTAGCCCAGGCTGGCCTCGAACTCACAGAGATCCGCCTGGCTCTGCCTCCCAAGTGCTGGGATTAAAGGCGTGCGCCAACAACGCCCGGCCGTAAAAGGATATTTCTAATTAAAGATTATAAAAGATAAAAAATGCTGGTCACTAATGCTTTAATTCTAGCTCATGGAAAGCAGAGGCAGGTGGATCTCTGAGTTCAAGGATAACCTGACCAACACAGTGAGTTTCAAGTCAGCCTGGGTTACATGGTGAGAACCAGTCTCAAAGAAAAAGAAAAAAGCTACTTCAAAACACAAAATTCCTAAAATTCATGTGCCTAGTAACAGAATTTCAAAATACACAATGCGAAAATTCAATGGTACTGCAGGAGAAATATAATACACAACTTAGAGATTTAAACATCACTTTATAATTGCTGGGATAAGTAAAGAATCAAGAGACACAATGGAGACTTTAATAGGCTATGAACCAATATGATCTAATTAACACTGACAGAAGTCTCATTTGGCAAGAGAGTGAATGGTTTTCCAAATGTGCAGAATGTTCACCAAGACAGATGACATTCTGGGCTATTAAGAATTATCAATCACTCTAAAGACTCTAGAATGTAATCAGAAATGTCTTTGGAATCACTGCGAAGTTCCAAGACAACAAGGAACACATTTTTCTTGCTTTTGTAAGAGTCTCACTGTGTAGCTCAAGCTGTTCTTGAACTCCTGATCCTCTTGTCTGAGCCTTCTAATTACTGAGATTACAGGTGTGGACCAAAACATGTAGCCACATTTGTCTAACAACTGAGCTAAAGGGTGCCTGGCATATATATATGAGATTCTTCCCCTCAAGAACCCAATCTCTAAAGTATATCATCAACATACTATAAATATATTTTACAAAACAGAAGAGTTAGAAGAAAATGAAATTTCTTCTAGAATAAATAAACCAAACAGTACGAAGTTATTTTACTAAAAGGAGTAGAGACTTAGTGGGGGTTTGTTTTATCTGCAGTATACTAAAACAATAGACTATATGTTTCCATATATAAAATCATGTCCCTATTAAATATAGTGCACAGTTCATATATTATTAAATAAGATATTTATTTTCTGTATATGAAAGACAGTACTTCCATGCCTTATAAAAGTTATGTACATGCTGCCAATTTTCTCTACTTTATTTCTGGTTTTTGAACTGATTCTGATATAGACTAGCAAGTGAGGATTTTTCACCAACAGAACTGAAACATGGTTCCACTTATCTGAGAACAGCATTTATGATGCCCTCCTCCTACACATTGAATCTGGACTTCTTCCTATTATCTTTGGGTGTGCTTGAAAATATTCTTTTCAGTCATATATGCTTCTTCTACAACTTTATGCCTATAATACTGCCATATTTGGCATCAATAAACAACATTTAAATGAGTATTAACAGTTATAAAATATCTTATACTTAAGAAGGAAAAGCCACTGAAGTATTAGAGAAGTGTAGTTAAAAAAGGAAAACGGTAGGAAAATATAGTTTAGACAAAACATTAAAGGAAGACAACTACATTACAATTTAAAACAGTACACCATACATCTTAAAACTTGGAGAACCTCTATATGGCAAATATCAGAAAAACATGCAAAATTGAGTATAAAACTTAAAAGAAAGATTTTCACACTACACAAGGTACCATACAAATACAATGAAGTCTTTATTAAAAGGTCAATGACATTTCAGTAAAAGCACAACACATGAAAAATGAAATCTGCCTTGTTCTGATAATAGACAAAAGAACTCACAGCTTAAGGACTCCCAGACTGGGATACACATTGAGGCTCTGTGTCAACACAAACAAACAAAAAAACAACCAACAACAAATTACCATCCTACAAATCCCATGGATTCTCAATGGACACAAATAGGTAAAGTAATCCTGAAACACAAAAGTGCAGGTATGGAGATCTTACATTTGTTGATGTTAAAACTTGCTATAAACTACAGGAATTAAAAAATGCAGTAATGGCACAAACACATACGCATAGACCAATGGGGCAGAATATGGAGCCCAGAAATTAAAACACACATACATGGTCGATCAAATACATGTATACATGGCCAAATGATTTCGGATAACAGTACCAAAATTATTCAGTGTGAAAATGATAGTTTTAAATAAATGGTTTTATCAATGGAATTTATTACAGCTGTGAAGAAAAATGAAATCATGACATTTACAAGAAAGTAAATACAACTGAAGATCATGTTAAATGCAATAAGCAAGAGTCAGAAAGACACTGATTGTTTTCTCTTATAAAGAGCACTTAGATTTAAAAGTGTGTGTGTGTGTGTGTGTGTGTGTGTGTAAGTCATAAGACTAAAAGGAGACCAGAGAGGGGAGAAATGTCTCTTAAGGGAGAGGAACATATGGAACACATGTAATAAAGTAGAAAGTACAGCTATCTGAGGAGAGAAAAGGAACCAGCAGAGCAGTACAAAGCAACAGGGGCATAGGAGAAGGCAGTATGGGAAGAGAATGAACACAAAGTATAATGACATATGTGTATGAAAAATGCCATAATGAAACCCATTACTCTGTATGTCAATTGCAAATGTTAACAAAAAGGAGGGGAAAACGAATTCCAATTTTAGATGCAATATTTTTGAAAAATTGTTTTTAGGAGCCCAATATCGACATGTAAAATAAATAAATTTGGAATTTTATCTTACACCATACACAAAAATGAATTCAAAATTAAACAAAAATATAAGCATAAACTCTAAACCCTGGGGCTGGATAGGTGGTTCTGAGCTTAAGAGCATTGGCTGCTCTTGGACGTAGGTTGGAATCATAGGTTCTGATTCCAGAATCCACACTGTAGCTCACAACCATCTGTACCTCACATTCGAGGGTATGCTATACCTTCCTGTGACCTCTGTAGGCATGAGGCACACTACATCCATGTTGGCAAAACACTGCATAAAAGTAATAAATCTAAAAAAATACCTAAAACTTTCAAATTCTTTGTGGGAGCCCACAATGACTCAGTTTCCCACAGGGACTCAGTTTGAATCTGATGTCTACTCTGACCCAAAAGAGTTCAAAGTTTGCTTTCTCTAGTCTCTTCAGAAGCTGTGAGAAAGCTCTGATAAAGTTCCTAGGAAAAGTACAGGGGCTGGGAGAAAGTCCTGATTAGCTTGTGAGAAAGAATGTTATCTAGCTAATGTTCAATTCTAGGCAGGGTGCTGATGTCACCAGGTGGCACATGTTTGAGATCATGAAACAGCCTGTTGCTTGATTCAAGGATAAGGTAGACTGCCTGTGTTGTGCTTTGTTCTACTTTTGCCTTTCAGTTTGTATACAATCTGGCTGTGAAATAAACTCAGGGCTTGCTTGGTATTGACCAAAAGCCCTCCCAACATTGATTTTCTGTCTCCGTCTATTCTTCTGTCTCTGTTTTTTCCTCAGCCTCATGCCCAACTCAGCTACCCTAGTTGGCTGGATCTGACAATTCTTACAAGAAGCATGTAGTTTAAATAAAAATGACCTCCATAAGTGTATAGGTGGTGACTCTATTAGGAAGTGTGGCCTTAATGGAGTAGGTGTGGCTTTGTTGGAGGAAACGCATTGCTAGGGGCAAGCTTGGAGATCTTAAATGTTCAAGCCAGTTCTAGTGTGACATTCACTTCTGCTATCTGCTGATCTGGACATAGAACTCTCAGCTCCTTCTCCAGCACCATGTCTGTCTGCAAGCTGTCATGTGTCCTGCCAAGACAATAATCGACTAAATCTCTGAAACTAGAAGCCAACCTCAGTTAAATAGTTTCCTTTATGAGAGTTGCCTTGGTTGTTGCACCCAAAGGTCTGATGTCTCCAAAGACCACCAAGGGACCACCCTGTATCCAGGCATGAAAGCCTCATTTTAAGGAAAAACCCCTCCTCTTCCTCTCTCTCTCTCCCACGCACTCCCCCCTCCATTCCCATGAGGTGTATACGCCTTCATTTTCCCTCCCTTCTGTCTCCCTCTTTTCCATCTTTCTCTTCATCTCTCTATTATAATAAACTCTCTCCATGTGGATGCAGTGCTTGGCGTGAGTGACTGTTCCACACACCTCTGCCTGCCATGTTTCCCTGCACTAATGGGATACCCTGGTCCGGCCAGCTGGGGACCCCCATGCGACATATTGTAACAGGGGGGTCTAGGGGAATTCCAACTCTATATAGTTACAACCTCAAGATTGGTGCTTACTTCAGGTTAGAGATGCTTGGTTTAAACAGAATGGAGAGTTGCAGCTGCAAAAAAATTGCCATATCCTCTAGCAATTTATGTTATTGCATCTATGTTACCAGTAGACACATTTCCTCTGATAGTTAGACATTCCATTTTTATCTGCAGGAAACTCATTCCCTCTGACAGCTATGGTATACAATCTACAACAGCAGTAAACCCATAGGATGGTACTTTGTTTATTATGCCAGTTATGTTATATCATATCCTTTAGGTTATGGCAGGAAGTGTCTGGAACTTGATTTTATGCAGCTCCGAATTGTCTGGGTCTAGGGGCAGAGGGGCAAGTTTTGTTTTTTGTTTTTTGTTTTTGTTTTTTTTACAATAATTTGTCCAAGGGCCTGCTGCCCCCTGTCTGACCCTTCTCTAAGATGGCTACAACCCTATCATCCTCTGAGTGGTCATTGTGTCTCTTCACAGCAACAGAAACCCTAACTAAAACAGAAGTTGGTACCAGGGACTCAGGTATTGCTGTGATAGGCCTAACCATGTTTTTGTCTGGAGGAATTTGAACTTTGGTAATTTGGGTTAAAAAGCAGCAGAATACTTTAAGCACTGCTTAATGGGCATACCAGTAGGAGGATGATAGACAGTGGTGCTGAAGGTGATTTGAACTGTGAGGTACTGACTCAAAAGGTTTCAAAGGAGAAGAATATCAGTATGTGGCCTCGATACCATTCTTGTGATATTTTAGTTTAGAATGTAGCTGCTTTTTGCCCTTGTCTGAAAAGTCTGCGTGAAGGCTAACTTGAAGAGTTCTGGATTAACTGCTTTAGCAGAGGAAATTTCAAAACAGCCTAGTATTGTTTCTCTTCTGGGGTTATTAGTGTTCATACTTATGTGAAATTCAGTCTACAATGAAAAGGAGCAAGAGGAGCAAGGAAAAATATAAAATATACAGATCAAGGAGAAAAGAGGTACCAGGAAGTAGAATAGAGCTGAATCCTGTGTTCAGACACAAACAGATTAAAGAAAAGTCAGGGGTTAAATGGAATAGAGGGAGTGGTGACCTTAGGGCAAGACCCCACACAGCTAAGCTACCAACTTCTACCTAAAAAGGAATTAAAGAAAAGCTTGGAGGTGATGTTGAGCAATTCCTTAAATGTCTGTCTTTCAGCCATTTGAGTTTCCTCTGTTGAGAATTCTCTGTTTAGTTCTATAGCCCGTTTCTTAATTGGACTGCTGGTCGTTTTGATGTCTAATTTCTTGAGTTCCTTATATATTCTGGATATCAGTCCTCTGTCAGATGTAGGGTTGGTGAAGACCTTTTCCCATTCTGTAGGCTGTCGATTTGCCTTGTTGACCGTATCCTTTGCTCTACAAAAGCTTCTCAGTTTCAAGAGGTTCCATTGACTGATTGTTTCTCTCAGTGTCTGTGCTACTGGTGTTATATTTAGGAAGTGATCTCCTATGCCAATGTGTTCAAGACTGCTTCCTACTTTCTCTTCTAGCAGGTTCAGAGTAGCTGGATTTGATCCAATGGCTGAGGAGCCCCCAACTGGATCAGGCCCTCTGAATGGGTGAGGCAGTTGATTGGCTTGATCTGTTTGGGAGGCATCCAGGCAGTGGGACCAGGTCCTGTGCTCATTGCATGAGTTGGCTGTTTGAAACCTGGGGCTTTATGCAGGGTCGCTTGGCTCGGCCTGGGAGGAAGGGACTGGACCTGCCTGGACTGAGTCTACCAGGTTGATCTCAGTCCTGGGGGATGCTTTGCCCTGGAGGAGGTGGGAATGGGGGGTGGGCTGAGGGAAAGAGGAGAGGGCGAGAGGGGGGAGAACAAGGGAATCCATGGCTGATATGTAGAACTGAATTGTATTGTAAAATTAAAAAAAAAAAAAAAAAAGCTCGGAGGTGGGTGTGGTGGTACACGCCTTTAATCCCAGCACTCCAGAGGCAGAGGCAGGCAGATCTCTGAACCTGAGGCCAGCCTGGTCTGCAGAGCAAGTTTCAAAACAGCCAAGCTTAGGCAGTGAAGGAAACTATAGAAAATAGAAAGCTGGTGAAGATGTAATTGTACACTGGGGCCATGTTCCAGCCCTAGGAAGAAGCATAACTTGGCACCTTCAGCCACATGTTTCTAGCTTTTGAGTCAAGGATAGAAGAAAGGGGTTATGGAATCTGCCTCTGAGGCCAGGCATGTATCAGGCATGTACCTGAATGAAGGCCTAGAGAGTGTGAAGTTGTGAAGGTGAAGCATGGACTGCCTTGGAGACCCCAAGATGTTAAGAGATGCCAGAGCTGTGGGACACTGTGGAAGCCCACAACTGACTCAGTTTCCCCGTTTGATTCTGAAGTCTATTCTGAGTCAACAGAGTTCACACTTGCTTGCTCCAGGGCTGTGAGAAAGTCCTGATTAGCCCACAGGAAGGAACACACTATCTAGCTAGATGCAAGCTGCTGATGCCAGCTGGAAGTACATCAAGATAGAAAATGACACTCCCTGCTCCTTGACGCAAGGCAAGATACATAGTGGTTGAATGCCTGTGCGTGCATTGTTCTACCTCTGTCCTTCAAAACTGTATATAAGCTGGCTGTGAAATAAACAAGGGACTGTCCAGTATTGACTGGCAGTCCTCTTGATTCTTATCTGTCCTCTTCATTGTCCCTACAATCCACACGCCACTACCCAGCTACCAGTTGAGTGTCAGAAAGGACATCTGCCCAGGAGTGCTACTAACAGGGAGTGGAACCTGCCCAAAAGAAAGAAGTTATAGTCAACAAAGATGAAAAAGATGGAGCTCTGAAGAAAGTTTGGACATCAGACATGGAGATGTAGAATTTAGAGTTTGCCCAACTAGTTTTCAGTTTTGTTTTGGTCCAGCATTTTCTCATTGTGCTCCCTTTCCTCCATTTTAGAATGGTAATGTATATCTTGTACTATTATATGTTGGATGTATGTGATCTTTTTTCCTTTTGATTTTACAGGGGTTAAAGTTAAGAGATTGCATGAGTCTCAAAAAAGACTTTGAACTTTGGACTTTTAAACAAGTTTGAAACTGTTACAGACTATGGGGTCTTTTGAAGTTGGACTAAATGAATTTGGCATGATGATATTGTTATGAGCTTATGGTGATGGAGTGGAATAAAAAAGGCCCCTGTAAGCTCATAGGGTGTGGCACTATTAGGAGGTGTGGTCTTGGAGTAGGTGTGGCTTTGTTGGAAGAAGTGTATCACTTGGGGCCAGGTTTTGAGGTCTCAAATGCTCAAGCCACACCCAGTGAGAAAGACCACTTTCTGCTGATGCTGCTGATCTTGGTGTAGAACTTTCAGCTCCTTCTCCAGTACCATGTCTGCCTGCAGACCACCATGCTCTCCACCATGATGATAATGGACTAAACTTTTGAAACTATGAGCCATCCCCATTAAATGTTTTCCATTATAAGAGTTTCTGTGGTCATAGTTTCTCTTCACAGGATTATCAACAGAGGAAAATGAACTGAAGCCCAATGTCCACAAAAGCATCCAAGCTTATGACTCTGCTCTCAAGGCAAAATGATAATCAAATCTCAGCCAGCAACTACTGCAGGCAAACCCTGGACACCCACTGGCCACATCAACCAGGGAATCAACCTTCTTTCACCACTCCACCCCTCAGTCTCAGTCACCAATGACCAAGTCAGACTCTCCCTGGAAACCCACCTGCCACATGGGCAGTTAATGAGGCAGGAGATCTTTACTCTCCCTCCTGTTCTCCAATTTCAAGCCCCTAGTCTCATTCCTAGCTTTGTATCAGACCACCTGCTGCAGCATCTCCTTCCACTCTACCACCATTCCTAAAGGTCTATGCAGATCTTTTTGGCCCACCTAGATTTCCTCCAACTTGTGGAACCTCTCAGCAAACCTCCAACCCACCTACTTCTAAGCCCATCTCCCTTCAAGCTTGTCAGCTCCCAATACCAAAACATATTATACCCAGAAACCCCATTGGCCATATCTGGCAGGATCTCAAAAACATTCTTTCCCAGGCAACCCACAGCTACCACATTCCCTTCAGAAAAAGAGGGGAACATATACCTACCCAATCAAAGACAAGGCCATATATCAGTACATAGCATTATAAGGGGTTGGAGATTTAGCTCAGTAGTAGAATTTCAAACCTAGATGACTAGAGGCCAGTGTAAAAACCCAATCAGTAACAGCCAGGACAATAAGTCTCCACCAGAAACTAGCAATCCTACATGCATAGGCCCTGAAAAATGCAACACAGCTGAAGCACAAGATGAGGACTTCAAAATAGCTATTCTGACATAGTTCAAGGTCCTTAAAGAGACGAGATCATGATGGGAAGACACACAGAGATGACCGGCCATACTAGTGGAAGCCCATGAACTGTGGACTGGTGGCTGTGGAGCCCCCATGGGACTGGACTAGGCCCTCTGGATACGGAAGACGATTGTTTGGCTCAAACTGTTTGGGGAGCACCAAGGCAGGGGGATCGGGATCTGTCCCTGGTCTATGGGCATGCTTCTGGAATCCGGTGCCTGTGGTGTGACACCTTGCACAGTCTTGGTGCAGTGGGAAGGGGCTTGGACCTGCCTAGGTTCAATGTGCTGTGCTCTGCTGACTCCCCATGGGAGACCTCAATTTGGGGGATGTGGGGTTACGGGGTGGCTTTGGAAAGAGGGCTGAGGGATGGGGAGGGAGGTGGGAGGGGTTGTGGATAGTATGTGGAGTGAGTAGAAAATTTCTTAATAAAGAAAAATGAAAAAAAAGAGAGCATAAATAAGTCCATTAATGAACTATATGAAAACAGAAATAGTGGAATAAAAAAAGAAAACAGTTCAAGACATGAAAATAGAAATGGAATCAATCACGAAAACCCAAACTAAGGAAAAACTGGAAATGAAAAATTTAGGAACTCAAACAGGATTTCAGAGGTAAAGCTTACCAACAGAATACAAGAGTTGGAAGAGAGAATCTCAGGCACTCAAAACAAGATTATTATTATTTATTATTATTATTATTATTATTATTTCCTTGGTTAAAGGAAATAACAGCTCTAAAATAAAAATACAGGAACAAAACATTCAGGAATCTAGGGAACTATGAAAAGACCAAATCTATAAATAATAGGAATAGATAAAGGAGAAGAAACCCACGTCAAAGAAAGAGAAAATCTTTTCAACAAAATCATAGAAGACAATTTCCCTAACCTGAAGAAAAGGGTGTCTATTACGGTACAAGAAGCTTATAGACACCAAATACACAAGACCAGAAAGAGATTCCCCACAGCACATAATAATCAAAACACTAAAAGTACAGAAAAAAGAAAGAATATTAAAAACTGCAAGAGAAAAAGACCAAATAACATATAAATTCTGACCTAGTAGAATTACACCTGATTTTTCAATGGAGACTCTAAAACATAGAAGGGTTTGAAAAGATGTTCAATAGACTCTAAGAGATCACAGAAGCCAGCTGAGACTATTATACCCAGCAAAACTTTCTATTAGAATAGATGAGAAAAGAAAGATATTCTATAATAAAACTAAATTTAAGCAGTTTCTAACTATAAATCCAGCCTACAGAAGGAGCTAGAGGGAAAACTTGAACCTGAAAAGGTTAACCACATCCAAGAAAACACAAGGAATAAATAATCTTACATCAGCAAATCAAATACAGACTAACAGACTGGATTTGAAAACATAACCCATTTGTATGCAACATTCAAGAAACCCACCTTAAAATCAAAAACAGATATCACCTCAGGGTAAAAGGATAGAAATAGATATTCCAAGCAAAAGGACCACAGAAGTAAGTCAGTATAGTACCCATTTTAATACCTGACAAATAAATTTTAAACCAAAACTAATCAGAAGAGATAGGGCAGGACACTACATACTCAAAGAAAAAAATTCACTAAGGGAATATTGTAATTCTAAATATCTATGCACCAAACACAAGGGCACCCAAGTTCATTAAGGAAACACTACTACAGCTTAAATTACATAGTGACCCTCACACAGTGATCATGGATATCTTCAACATCCCATTCATACCAATACACAGGTCATCTAGACAGTCAAGTAAACAGAGAAATGTTGGAGCTAACTGATGTCATAGAACAAATAAACCTAAAAATATTTACAGAACATTTCACCCAAACACAAAAGAAAATATCTTCTCAGCACCTCATGGAACTTTGTCCAAAACTGAGCACATACTCAATCACAAAGAAAGTTTCAAAAGATACAAGAAAATTGAAATAACATCTTGAATCCTATCAGACCACCATGGATAAAAGCTGAATATCAGCAACAGAAACAACAGAAATTTTACCAACTCATGGAAAATGGACAACTCTCTATTGAATGAAAAATGGGTCAAGAGAGAAATAAAGAAAGAAGAAAGTAAAGATTTTCTAGAATCAAATAAAAATGAAAACACAACATACTCAAACTTTTGGGACACAATTAAGACTGTTCTTAGAGGCTAATTCATAGGACTAGATGACTACATAAAAAATTGGAGATATCTCATGCTAATAACTTAACAGCACATCTGAAATCTCTAGAATAAAAAGAAAGGCCGGGCAGTGGTGGCACACGCCTTTAATCCCAGCACTCGAGAGGCACAGGCAGGTGGATCTCTGTGAGTTCGAGGCCAGCCTGGGCTACCAAGTGAGTTCCAGGAAAAGGCGCAAAGCTACACAGAGAAACCCTGTCTCAAAAAACCAAACCAAAACAAAACAAAACAAGAAGGAATAACACCAAAAAGAAATCAAACTCAATACTGAAAACAATATAATGGAAAGAAACAACAACAAAATAATACAAAAATTTAAAGAAACAAAAAATTTATTCTCTGAGACAATTGACTGACAAAGCCATAGCAAAATTAACGAAAAGCCAGACAGAGAATATCTAAATTAACAAAAGCCACCTGGCAAAATATAGATTAATAGAAATGGGTTGAATTAAGTTATAAGAGCTAGTTAATAATGAACCTGTGCCATAAGCCATACAGTTTGTAATTAATATAAGCCTCTGCATATTCACTTTATAAGCGGCTACAGGACTGAGGGTGGGAGAGATCTGTCTGGAGAAACCTTCAGTAACCTTTTTTATTTTTGTTCTATTTTATGTATATGGTATTTGCCTGTATGCATGTCTGTGTACCACACGTATTTCTTTGAGGCTATGAGAGGACAGATGATGCCCTTGAGTCTGAAGTTACAGATGGTTTTGAGCTGCTGTGTGGTGCTGGGAATCAAACCCAATCCTCTTAACTGCTGGTCCATCTCTCCAGTCCCAAGAGTTTATTTATAAAGAATGCTGGGGTCAATATAATGCATTATAAGGAAGATCAAAGCATACAAAACTTATCCCCAAATACCAATAAATGATGCATGCAAACTGGTCAAAGGTAATTTAATGTAGGCAGCAATCAACAGTTATTTAATATGTCATTTAAAGTGGAGTACTGTTTAATGAAAAAGTTGGCCTGGGAGTTAACAGTTGAAGCTTATGATATTGCAGTCTACCACTCAAGAACTTCAAGAACTAGGAAAGTCACCAAACATTGCACATGCCATTTAGCTCATTGAGGTTCATTTTTCCCTTTTGTAAACATGAAAGGTTAAATAAGAATAGTATGGTTCAGGTCCGTTCTGTTCTATGGTCTCAAAGGAACATAATACACCCATTAGAATAGAAACCACAATAAGCACATTGGTTTATATATAATAGGAAAACAAGCAGATATTTTCTAGATTTTTTTCTGCCATTCATGTCCTGTTTTAAGTACTTACATAGAACTTCTTTAGAAAAACAAAATATAAAACTAAGAGATATAAAAGGATATTTTAGAAACAATAATCATGCTCCTCCCCTGTGGCCTCACCAACCATCCCCTATGGCACAAGCGACCACCAGAGCCTTACACACCCCAAACCCTGTGCCGATTAGTAAAAGGTAAAGCCCTGATCTCTGACCGGACAGCTCAGCTCATTAGCTCCTAGGCCCCGGGGGCACTCCAGGGATAGGGTAGCAGCTTCCTCCCCTGCCCCCCATGAACCATCTCTTGCAGCACCAGCAACTACCAAAGCCATACACCATCCCTATACTAATTAAAAAGAGGTAAGGCCCTGATCCTGCACCTCCTGCACCTATTGGGAAGAAGAGCAACCTGGAGCTCCACCTGTACAGATTAAAGGAAGACAGTAGTGTAAGAACACATTAAACAACATAAACAGCAATATGGCACCACCAGAACCTAGTGATCCTACAACAGCAAGATCTGAACTACCCAAAACAGATGATCCAGAAGAAAATCTTAAAAATAACTTTATCAATATGACAGAGGTTCTAAAAGAAATGAAAAATTCCCTTAAAGAAATGGAGGAAAACACAAACAAAAAATTGGAAGAAATCAAAAAAACCCTTAAAGAAAACCAAGAAACACAAGAAAAAACAATCAAACAGGTGAAAGAAACAGTTGAAGACTTGAAAATTGAAATTAAAGTAATAAAGAAAACACAAACTGAGGAAATTCAGAAAATGGAAAATCTGAGTAAACAAACAGGAACTACAGATACAAGCATAACCAACAAAATACAAGAAAATGAAAAGATAATCTCAATTGTTGAGGACATGGTAGTGGAAATAGATGCATCAGTCAAAGAAAATGTTAAATCCAGCAAATTTATAAGACAAAACATCCAAGAAATTTGGGATACCATTAAAAAAAAAAAAAAAAAAAAAAAACCTAAGACTAATAGGGATGGAAAGAGGAGAAGAATTTCAGCTCAAAGGCACAAGAGTATATATTCAACAAAATCATAGAAGAAAACTTTCCCAACCTAAAAAAAGACATGCCTAAGAAGGTACAAGAAGCTTACAGAACACCAAATAAAAGTCCCCTTGACTTTCAAGTAACATATAAAGGCAGACCTGCCAGAATTATACCCGACTTCTCAATGGAAACTCTGAAAGCTTGAAGGATCTGGACAGACGTTCTGCAGAAATTAAGAGACCACAGATGCCAGCCCTGACTACAACATCCAGTAATGCTTTCAATCACCATAGATAGATAAAACAAGATAGTCCATGACAAAACCAGATTTAAACACTACATATAAACATCCACAAATACAGCCCTACAGAAAGTACTAAAAGTAAAACTTCAACCCAAGGAAGTTAGCTGCAACCACTAAAACACAGGCAATGGATAACTTCACACCAGCGAATCCCCAATAACAAGAGTTAACAAGCACTAGTCATTAATATCTGTCAATATCAATAGACAGACCAGGTCTCTAGTCCCTAGGCCCAGGGGCGGACATTCCATGCCCCTCCTTCTGTCTACTGGAGCCCCAAGGACCAGGCAGCTGCCTCTTTCCCCACCCCCTCTCCAAGCCAAACATCCCCTGTGACACCAGTGATCACCAGAGCCATAAGCCCACACTGTACCAATTGGGAATAGCTGCTCCCTGAGACAGAGTCCACCAGTACCTATTGGACTAAGAGCTGCTCCCTGAGACACAGAGTCCATTGGCACCGAATGGACTAAGAGCCCCGATTAAACCAAGAGCTCCCATAGGACCAAGAGAGGCTCCCTCAGACACAGACAAGGCTTGCACAAAGTAGAGGAAGAGATAAGTAGACACCAGTACAAAAATAAAGTCAACAAAATGAATACCAGTACAGCACTATCAGAACCTATTGATTCAACATCAACAAGAACTGAGGATCCCAATATAGAAGAAGCAAAAAAAAAAAAAAAAAAAAAAAGACTTTAAGAAGACAATAGAGGCCTCTAAAGAGGAAATGAAAAATTTCCTTAAAGAAATTGAGGAAAAGACAAAAACTTGGAAGAAATCAATAAATCCCTTAAAGAAAGCCAAGAAAAAAGAAAGAGAGAAAGAGAGAGAGAGGAAGGAAGGAAGGAAGGAAGGAAGGAAGGAAGGAAGGAAGGAAGGAAGGAAGGAAAAGCAACCAAACAGGTGAAGGAAACAGTTTGTGACTTGAAAACCGAAATAGAGGCAATAAAGAAGACACAAACTGAAGGAATGCTGGAAATGGAAAATCTGAGTAAATGAACAGGAACTACAGATGCAAGCATAACCAACAGAATGCAAGAGATGGAAGAGAGAATCTCTGGCATTGAAAATACGATAGAGGAAATAAGTCTCGTCAGTCAAGGAAAATACTAAAGCCCACAAAGTCATAACACAAAATGTCCAGGAAATTTGGGACACCAAGAAAAGACCAAACCTAAGAATAAAAGGGATAGAAGGAAAAGAATACCAACTCAAAGGCACAGAAAATACATTCAATAAAATCGTAGAAGAAAACTTCCCCAACCTAAAGAAGGAAAAACCTATAAAGATACAAGACCCTTACAGAACACCAAATAGAGTGGATCCAAAGAAAAAGTCCCCTTGTCACATAATAATCAAACCACTAAACATACAGAATAAAGAAAAAATATTAAGAGGTGTAAAGGAAAAAGGCCAAGTAACATATAAAGGTAGACACATGACTTTTCAATGGAGACTCTGAAAGCCAGAAGGTCCTGGACAGATGTTATGCAGGCACTAAGAGACCATGGATGCCAACCAAGACTATTATACCCAGCAAAATTCTCAATCACCATAGACAGAGTAAACAAAATATTCCACAATAAAACCAGATTTAAACAAAACCTATCCACAAATGCAGCCCTACAGAAAGCACAAGAAGGAAAAATCCAACCTAAGAAAGTTAGATACACCCATGAAAACACAGGTAATAGATAATCTCACACCAACTAATATAATACCAAAGAAGGGAAACCCATAATACTACCACCAAAAAATAACAGGGATTAACAATCACTGGTCATTAATATCCATTAATATCAATGGTTTCAATTCACCTATAAAAAGACACAGGTTAACAGAATGGATATGAAAACAGGATCCATCCTTCTGCTGCATACAAGAAACACACCTCAACTTCAAAGACAGACACTACCTCAGAGGAAAAGGCTGGGGAAAGAATTTCCAATCAAATGGACTTTAAGAAGCAAGCTGGTGAAGCTATCCTAATAACTAATAAAACAGACTTCAAACTAAAAACAAGCAAAAGAGATCAGGAAGGACATTATATATTTATCACAGAGAAAATCCACCAAGATGAAGTCTCAATTCTGAACACTTATGCCCCAAATACAAGGGCACTGACATTTGTAAAAGAAACATTACTATAGCTTAAATTGCATATCAAATCCACACACACTGGGATATTTCAATACCCCTCTCTCACCAATTGACAAGTCTGGCAGATAGAAACTTAACATAGAAATAAGGGAACTAACAGACATTATGACTCAAATGGACTTAATAGATATCTACAGAACAATCCACCCTAACAAAAAAGAATATACCTTCTTAACAGTACCCCATGGAACCTTCTCTAAAATCAAACACATACTCGGTCACAAAGCAAATGTCAACAGATACAAAAAATTGGAATAAACTCTTGTATTTTATCAGACCACCATGGCTTAAAGTTAGACTTCAACAACAAAAATTACATAAAGCCTACAATCTCATGGAAACTGAATAATGCCCAACTGAATCACCAATGGGTCTAGGAAGAAATTAAGAAAAAAATTAAAGATTTCCTTGAATTCAATGAAAATGAATGAACAACATACCCAAACTTAAGGGACATTATGAAAGCAGAGCCAAGAGGAAAATTCATAGCACTAAATGCCCACATAAAGAAGATCGAGAAATCTCACACTAGTTACATAACAGTATACCTGAAAGCTCTAAAACAACAACAAACAAACAAACAAACAAACAAAGAAGAAGCAAACTCACCCAGGAAAAATAGACACTAGAAAATAATAAAATTGAGGGCTGAAATCAATAAAACAGAAACAAAGAGAACAATATAAAGAATCAATGAAACAAAGAGTTGGTTCTTTGAGAAAAATCAAAAAAGATAGACAAGCCCTTATCCAAATTAGCCAAAAGGCAGAGAGAGAGACAGCATGCAAATTAACAAAATCAAAAATAAAAAAGGAGATATAACAACAGACATCGAGGAAATCCAGAGAATCATCAGTTCATACTTCAAAAACTTGTACTCCACAAAATTGGAAAATATAGAAGAAATGGACAATTTTCTGGATAGGTACCACATACCAAAGTTAAATCAAGATCAGATAAACAATTTAAATAGACCAATAACCCTTTAAAAAAAAAAAAGTCATTAAAAGTCTTCCAACCAAAAAAAGCCAAGGACCAGATCGTTTCAATGCAGAATTCTACCATATTTTCAAAGAAGAGCTAATACCAATACTCTTCAAATTGTTCTACACAATAGAAACAGAAGGAATGTTACCAAATCCCTTTTGAGTCTACAGTTGCTCTGATTGGCAAACCACACAAAGATGCAACAAAAAGAGAATTACAGACCAGTCTCCCTCATGAACATGGATGCAAAAATACTCAATAAAATATTTGCAAACTGAATCCAAGAACATAACAAAAAGATCATCCACCATAATCAAGTAAGCTTCATCCCAGAGATGGAGGGATGGTTCAACATACGAAAATCTGTCAATGTAATATACCATATAAACAAACTGAAAGGAAAAAAGCACAAGATCATCTCGTTAGATGCTGAAAAGGCCTTTGACAAAATCCAACACCCTTCATGATAAAGGTCTTGGAATACAAGGAACATACCCAATCATAATAAAGACAATTTACAGCAAGACAACAGCCAACATCAAATTAAAAGGAGAGAAACTCAAAATCCACTAAACTCAGGAACAAGACAAGGCTGTCCACTCTCCCCATATTTATTCAATATAGTGCTTGAATTTCTAGATAGAGCAATAAGACAGCAAAAGGAGATCAAAGGGATAGAAATTGGAAGGGAAGAAGTCAAACTTTCACTATTTGCAGATCATATGATAGTATACATAAGTGACCCCAAAAATTCTACAAGGGAACTCCTACAGATGATAAACTCCTTCAGTACTGTGGCAGGATACAAGATTAAATCAAAAAAAATCAGTAGCCCTTCTATATACAAATGATATATGGTCTGAGAAAGAAATCAGAGAAACACCACCCTTTACAATAGGCACAAATAATACTAAATACCTTGGGGTGACTCTAATTAAACAAGTAAATGACCTGTATGATAACAACTTTAAGTCTCTGAAGAAAGAAATTGAAGAAGATATAAGAAAATGAAAAGATCTCCCATGCACATGGATAGGAAGGATTAACATAGAAAAAAATGGCAATCTTTACCAAAAGCAATCTACAGACTCAATGCAATCCCCATCAAAATCCCAACACAAATCTTCACATACCTGGAAAGAACAATACTCAACTTCATATGGAAAAACAAAAAGGTCAGGATAGCCAAAACAATCCTGTACAATAAACCAACCTCTAGAGGCATCATGATCCCTGACTTCAAGCTTTACTATAGAGCTATATTAATAAAAACAGCTTGGTACTGGCATAAAAACCGACATGTGGATCAATGGAATCGAATTGAAGACCTTGACATTAATTTGCACACCTATGAACACCTGAATTTTGATAAAGAAGCCAAAACTGTACAATAGAAAAAAGAAAGCATCTTCACCAAATGGTGCTGGCATAACTGGATATCAACATGTAGAAGACTGCAAATAGATCCATATGTGTCACCATGCACAAAACTCAAGTCTAAGTGGATCAAAGACCTCAACATAAATCCAGTTACTCTGAAGAAGAAGTAACTTCTTCAAACTGACAGAAGTTGATAGAAGAGAAAGTAGGAAGTAGTCTTGAATGCATTGCACCGAAAATCACTTCCTAAATATAACACCAGTAGCACAGACACTGAGAGCAAAGATTCATAAATGGGACCTCCTAAAACGGAGAAGCTTTGGTAGGGCAAAGGACACAGTCAATAAAACAAAATGATCGCCTATAGAATGGGAAAAGATCTTCATCAACCCCACATCTGACAGAGGGCTGATCTCTCAAACATATGAAGAATTAAAGAAACTAGACATCAAAATACTGAACAATCCAATTACAAAATGGGCTACAGAGCTAAACGAATTCTCAACAGAAGAATCTCAAATGGCTGAAAGATATTTAAGGAATTGCTCAACATCCTTAGTCATCAGGGAAATGCAAATCAAAATGACTCTGAGATATCATCTTACACCTGTCAGAATGGTTAAGATCAAAAACATTGAATAAGACAGCTTATGTTAGAGAGGATGTAGAGCAAGGGGAACACTCCTCCACTGTTGGTGGGAATTTAAACTTGTACAGCCACTTTGAAAATCAGTATGGCGGTCTCAGAAAATTGGAAATCAATCTTCCTCAAGATCCAGCTATACCACTCTTGGGCATATACCCAAGGAATGCTAAACTATACCACAAGGACACATGCTCAACTATGTTCATATCAGCATTATTTGTAATTGCCAGAGCTGGAAACAACCTAGATGTCCCTCAACCAAAGAATGGATAAGGAAAATGTGGCATATATACACAGTGGAATACTACTCAGCAGTAAAAATCAATGATATCATGAAATTTTAAGGCAATTGGATGGAACTAGAAAATATCATCCTGAGTGAGGTAACCCAGACTCAGAAGGACAAACATGGTATGTACTCACTCATAAGTGGATACCAGATGTAAAGCAAAGGATAAGCAGACTGCAACCCACAGATCCAGGGAGGCTAACTAGCTGGGAAGAACCTAGGAAGGACACATGGATTGCCCAGCAAAGGAGAAGTAGATGAGATCTACATGAACAAACTGGGGGTGAAGGAGGGTAATGGAGGGCAAGGGATGAGGGATGAGAACAAAGGAGAACCAGAGATTCAAGTTGCAACAGGGACAGAGTGGTAGAGCAAAGAAAGAGATACAATGATAAATGAAGACATCGTGGAAATAGGGAGAAACAGAGTACTAGGGAAGTTCCCAGGAATCCACAAGGATGACCCTACCTTAGACTACTGGCAATAGACAAGAGGGTGCCTGAATTGTCCTACTTTGATGATCGGATGGGTGAATACCCTAACTAATATCATAGAGCCTTCATCCAGTGACTGATGAAAGCAGATGCAAAGATCCACAGCCAGGCACCATGCCGAGCTCCAGTAGTCCAAATGATGAGAGGAGGGATTCTATGAGCAAAGGACATCGAGATCATGATGGGGAAAAGTACAGAGAAGGCTAATCAACTAGTGAAAATGCAAGAACTGTGGAGCAATAGCTGTGGAGCCCTCATGGTACTGGACTAGGTCCTCTGGATAGGCAAGACAGGTTTTCAGCTTGAACTGTTTAGGGGTCCCAAAGGCAATAAGCTCGGGATCTGTCCCTGGTGCATGAGCTGGCCTTTTGGAACCTAGTGCCTATAGTGGGACACCTTGTGCAGCCTTGGTGCAGGGAGGAGGGACTTGGACCTGCCTCAACTGAATGTACCAGGTTCTGCTGACTCCCCATGGGAGACCTTGCCCTGGAGGTAGGAATGGGGGGTAAAGTTGAAGGGGAAGTCTGGGGTTCAGGAGGAGGGAGGAGAGGGGCATCTGTGGTTGGTATGTAAAATGAATAGAAAATTTCTTAGTAATAATAAAAAAAAAGACAGAGGCTAACAGAATGAATATGAAAACAGGATCCATCCTTCTGCTGCATATAAAAAACATACCTCAACTTCAAAGGCAGACATTACCTCAGAGTTACGGGTTGGGAAAAGATTTTCCAACCAAGTGGACCTAAGAAACAAGCTGGTATAGCTATCCTAATATCTAACAAAATAAACTTCAAACTAAAAGTAAGCAAAAGAGATGGAGAATGACATTTCATATTCATCACAGAAAATAATCAATCAAGATGAAGTCTCAATTGTGAACATTTATGCCCCCAATACAAGTGCATCTACATTTATAAAAGAAACATTACTAAAGCATAAATCACATATCAAACTGCACATATTAATAGTTGGAGACTTTAACACCCCACTCTCACAACTGGACAGGTCTGCCAGACAGAAAATTAGCAGAGAAATAAGCAAACTAACAGATGCTATGACTCAAATGGACCTAACAGACATCTATAGAACATTTCACCCAAACACTAAAGAATATACATTCTTCTCAGCACCTCACAGAACCTTCTCCAAAATTGATCACATACTTGGTAACAAAAACAAATCTCAACAGATAAAAAAAAAAATTTGGAATCACCCCCTGTACCTTATAGGACCACCATGGCTTAAATTTAGAATTCAACAACACAAATTGCAGGAAGAATACAAACTCATGGAAACTGAACAATGCTCAACTGAATCATCACTGGATCAAGGAAGAAATAAAGAAAGAAATTAAAAACTTCTTATAATTCAATGAAAATGAATGCACAACATACCCAAACTTGCGGGACAGACATTATGAAAGCAGTGCTAAGAGGAAAGTTCATAGCACTTAGTGGCTACATAAACAATTTGGAGAAATCCGAGACAGTGACTTAACAGCACATATGAATTTATAGAACAAAAAGAAGCAAACTCTTCTAGGAGTAGATGACAGGAAATCATCAAATTGAGAGCTGTAAACAATAAAATAGAAACAAAGAGAACAATACAAAGAATCAATGAAACGAGTTGGTTCTTTGAGAAAATCAACTAGACAAGCCCTTATCCAAATTAACCAAAAAGCAAAGAGAGAATATCCAAATTAACAAAATCAGAAATGAAAAGGGAGACATAATAACAGACACTGAGGAAATCCAAAGAATCATTAGGTCACACTTTGAAAACCTGTACTCCACAAAATTGGAAAATCTAAAAGAAAAGGACATAATTAAATCCAGATCAGATAAACAATTTAAATTGACCTATAACCCCTAAGGAAACAAAAGCAGTCATCAAAAGTCTTCCAACCAAAAAAAGCCCAGGACCAGATGTTTTCACTGCAGAATTTTACCAAAACTTCAAAGAAGAGATAATACCAATACTCCTGAAATTGTTCCAAACAATAGAAACAGAAGGAACATTGCCAAACTCTTCTTACAAGGCTACAGATACTCTTATTATATCCAAACCACATAAAGATGCAACTAGTAAAGAGAATTACAGTCCAATCTCCCTCATGAACATGGATGCAAAAATAATCAATAAAACATTATCAAACTGAATCCAAGAACACATCAAAGAAATTATCCACCATGATCAAGTAGGCTTCATCACAGAGATGCAGGGATGGTTCAACATATGAAAATCTGTCAATGTAATACACCATATAAACAAAGTGAAACCCAACACCCCTTCATGATAAAGGTCTTGGAGAGACCAGGGATACAAGAAACATACCTAAACATAAAAGAGACAATTTACAGCAAGCCAACGGCCAACATCAAACTAAATGGTGAGAAACTCAAAGCCATTCCACCAAACTCAGGAACAAGACAAGGCTGTCCATACCTATTCAATATAGTACTCCAAGTTCTAGCTAGAGCAATAAGACAACAAAAGGCAAAAAAAAAAGGGGGGGGGATACAAATTAGAAAGGAAGAAGTCAAACTTTTGCTATATGCAGACGATATGATAGTATACATAAGTGACCCCAAAAATTCTGCCAGGGAAGTACTACAGCTGATAAACACCTTCAATAATATGGCAGGATACAAGATTAACTCAAAAAAAAAAAATCAGTAGCCCTCCAACATACAAATGATAAACAGGCTGAGAAAGAAATTAGAGAACCAACACCCTTTATAATAGCAACAAATGACATAAAATATCCTAGGGTAATTCTAACCGAACAAGTAAGACTAGTATGACAAGAACTTTACATTTTTGAAGAAAGAAACTGAAGAACATATCAGAAAATGGAAAGTTCTTCATGCTCTTGCATAGGTAGGATCAACATAGTAAAAATGGCAATCTTAACACAATCCCCATCAAAATTCCAACACAATTCTTCACATACCTGGAAAGAACAATACTCAACTTCATATGGAAAAACAAAAAAGTCAGGATAGCCAAAAGAATCCTGTACAATAAAACAACCTCTGGAGGCATCACGATCCCTGACTTCAAGCTCTACTATAGAGCTACAGTAATAAAAACAGCTTGGTACTGGCATAAAAACAGACATGTTGATCAATGGAATCAAATCGAAGACCCTGACATTAATCTGCACACCTATGAACACCTGATTTTTGATAGATAAGCCAAAATTATAAAATGGAAAAAAAGAAAACATCTTCAACAAATGGTGCTGGCATAACTGGATGTCTAGATGTAGAAGAATGCAAATGGATCTATATCTATCGCCATGCACAAAACTCAAATCCAAGTGGATCAAAGACCTCACTATAAAACCAGTTACACTAAACATGATAGAAGACAAAGTAGGAAGTAGTCTTGGACACACTGTCACAGGAGACTACTGCCTAAATATAACACCAGAAGCACAGACACTGAGAACAACTGAAACTGAGAAGCTTCTGTAAGGTGAAGGACACTCTCAATAATACAAAACGGCAGCCTACAGAATGGGAAAAGATCTTTATCAACCCCACATCTGACAGAGAGCTGATCTCCAAAATATATAAAGAACACAAGAAACTAGACATCAAAATATCAAATAATCCAATTCAAAAATGGGGTGCATGTCTAAACAGAATTCTCAACAGAAGAATCTTAGATGGCTGAAAGATACTTAAGGAAGTGTTCAATATCCTTAGGCAGCAGCAAAATACAAATTAAAATGACTCTGAAATACCATCTTATGCCTGTCAGAATGGCTAAGATAAAAAACACTGATGACAGCTGATGTTGGAGGAGATGTGGAGAAAGGGCAACAAACACACCCCCACTGCTGGTGGGAATACATTCTTGTACTGCCACTCTGGAAATTAGTATGATGGTTATCTCTGAAAATTGGGAATCAACCTATTTCAAGACCCTGGAATACCACTCTTCATCATATACCCAAAAGATGCTCAACCATACCACAAGGACACTTGCTCAACTATGTTCACAGCAGCATTTTCGTAAGCCAGAACCTGGAAACAACCTAGATGCCCCTCTAGAATGGACACAGAAAATGTGATACATTTACACAATGGAGTATTACGCAGCAGTGAAAAACAATGTCATCATGAAATCTGTAGGCAAATGGATGGAATTAGAAAAAAATCATCCCGAGTGAGGTAACCCAGACCCAGAAAGACAAACACGGTATATACTCCCTCATAAGCGAATATTAGATGCAAAAAATATTTGATGCACAACCCCAAAGAAGCTTGGTAAAGAAGAAGACCCTAAGAGGGACAGGCATGGATCACCTCACGAAGAGGAAAGGGTTAAGACCTCCTGGGTAAACTGGGAGGAGGGAGTAGAGAGGAGATGGGAAGTGGGAACATGAGGATTCGAAATGGCTGATGGCCAAGTTGGGGGAAGGACAGAGAGGGAGAGCAATGAAAGAGGTATCTTGACAGAGTGAACCATTAAGGGGTTAGGGAGCTCACCAACTCTGGACTGACAGCTGGGGAGCCTGCATGGGACAGCACTAGGACCTCTGAATGTGAGTGACAGTTGTGTGGCTTGATGTGTTTGTGGATCCCTTGGCAATGGGACCAGAATTTATCCAGGGTATAAGAACTGGCTTTTTTAGAGTCCATTCCCTATGGTACATGCCTTACTCAGGGGTGACATAGTGGGGAGGGGCTTGGTCCTGTCCCAACTTGATATGCCAGCCTGTGTTGACTATCCAAGGGAGGCCTTAACCGGTATGGGGAGGGAGTGGGGGTGGGATGGAGGAGGGGGATGAAGGAGAAGGGGAGGGAAGGGGAACAGGGGTTTGGTATGTAAAATGAAAAAATAATTTTCAAATAAAAAAAATTAAAAAAGGAACAATAATCATGATCCCCTATGCAAACAAAATCAGGCTTTATAAGACAGAGATATTTGTAAAGATGTAATGACAAAACACAATGGAAAAGAAGTGAATATAGCCTATATAGCAAGAAAAGACAGTAAAAATGAGATGAATCAATGTAAAAAGAGAGCAACAAAAAGTAAAATATGTATCAAGAACAAGATTAGGCACTCCGGGTATTGGTTCCAAATGATTTTACTTGTCATTCACAGCAATTTACATATACATATACAATTACTGAGGTCACTTTTCATGGTTCTGTATTTAATACCTCTTTTTCCACCAGCCCATGAGCTACCTAAACAAAAGGCATAATCCCAGCAGTGCCAATGTGACTTCTGCAGGACATCTCATAGGATGGCATTACGACCTGCACAATTATAAGGATTTCTGACTGCCTGCTTCTCTCCAGGCCCAAGACTGCTTTTCAAGAAAACTATTAAGTAAGAGAAGCCTATCAAAGCCTATCAATTAAACAGCCAGTATCTAGGGGTAATAAACTATGGCTCAAGGGCCACATAGGGCTAGCCATGTCTCCTCTCACCAATGATGATGATATTATTATTATTATTATTAATTACTGAAATACAGCCACACGTTCATTCACATACTGCACATGGTTGTTTCTGTGCCATAACAAGAGAGCTGAATATAATACAGAAAACCAAAGCTGTTTACCATCTGGTCCTTTATAGAAAAGTTTGGTGACTTCTGCCCTCCATTAATACCTTTTAACTAAAAACAAGAAGGAACACAGGCTAGTGAGTTTTTGCAGTCTCTTTATGAAAACATCTAGTACTAATAGTACAACAAGGATAATATTTTTAAGAATGTAGTAACTCAGCTATTTAGTTCATAAAGTTTGAATAATAAAAAGATTAAGAATGTTA
The DNA here is from genome assembly GCF_004664715.2 of Peromyscus leucopus. Classification (NCBI taxonomy): domain Eukaryota; kingdom Metazoa; phylum Chordata; class Mammalia; order Rodentia; family Cricetidae; genus Peromyscus; species Peromyscus leucopus. Next base: position 66,255,647 of record NC_051069.1, read on the forward strand.
TTTATAGAAATGCCTGTAAGATGCCAAATCTCTAGCTTTTATAAAATGTAGTGTTACATCAAATTTTTGCCAAATTTAATTTTGATTAATAAAAGTGCAAAAGAAATTATTCCTATGCTGAGGCTAATTTCTAAACAGGATGAACTAAAAGTCACCATGCTAAATCATTTCCATAGCAACCTGTTTCTCCTTAGCTTTGTCCCAAATTGGAACCATTGCTTTACCCACATCTGTTGTTTTATGAGAAGTTGCCTACCTTCTTACTGCTACTATCAAACACAAATTAGTCTTTATCCCACACTCTCATAAGTAAAAACTGGTTACAAGAAAAAAGGGTTGGCACTGTTTCCATCTTCGCTATTAGCTGCTCCAATATAATTAACATCTCCATTAACACAAGAAACAAGAACAGAGCAATACTTGTGCCAAAATGCTAACAGAACACTACTACAAATTCAAGAATGAAACTTAGTTAACCAGCAATTATTGAGAAAGTCCAGGCCGAATATGTTTCAGTTGTACACAAATTTGTCTAGTGTGTAGTTTAAATAAATGGTATCAGAACCAGCTTATTTCTACTTAAAATTATTAGGAAATACCCAAATCACATAAAGACAAACACATGGGGGATGGGGTGAGTAGAAACACTATGTATCCTAGGAAGATCTCATATATAAATATAATAAAGATAGGACAGGCTGGGAACTTAACAGACAATACATTCCCAATCACTAAATTCTGACACAGAGCCAAGCATGATGGTGCACACCTACATTCTCAGACATCTGAGGGTACTACAGCAGGAGAGTCACACATCTGATGCTTATACAGGCAACATAACACAATTCTATCTAACCCAAAACTAAGCAAACCAGAATCTACACTTAAAAAGAGACAAAAAGACACTGGAATGGGAATCAGATCCATTTCTCACTCAGTAATCATCAAGCTTCCGCCTACAACACATGGGAACTAACACAGAGACCCACACTATACAGTGTTCTGAAAGTGAGAGACCTCAGACCACTCAGTCCTAAATGTGATGTCTTCATCCAATTCCTGGCTTCAAGACTCAGGGAGCTATGCAGAAGAGGTAGAAAGACTGTAAGAGCCAGCAGGGATGGAAGACACCAAGAAAACTGCCTTCCTGACACAACAGGACTAACACACACAGGAACTCACAGAGACTGTGTTAGCATTCACAGGGTCTTAACAGATCTAAACCATAGAGAATTCTAGCACTAAGAGGGGAAGTGGATATGAGCATCCAATCCTAACCCAGAAGCTATCTTCAAGTGTCAATTGCTATTAAGGAAAAATAAATTTTCTCCAATGGAGACTCACTGCATACAAACCATACTTCATTGAAGGAGGCCCCACATCCAGTAGTACATGGACAACACAAAACCAATTCAATGGTATTTTCGGAGACTTTTTGTCTCATAATGTTTTATTTGGGCATTAACTTTACTGGTCTTTACTTGTCTATTAGAGCTTTTGATTTTGTGTTTCTATGGAGGGTGGGTGTGTATGTGTAGGGGTGGGCATGTTTCTCACGTTTCTTTTTTCTGTTTGTTTTATTTTACTCTAGTTTGTCTGATTTTTAGAGAGAAAGAGACAGGGCATGGAGTTGAATGAATGGGATAGGGAAGATCTGGGAGAAGATGAAAGAGGAAAACTTTTATCAGAATATATTTTATAAAAAAAATTTTTGTTGTTGTTGTTGGTTTTTTTGTTTTGTTTTGTTTTTTTGAGACAGGGTTTCTCTGTGTAGTTTTGCACCTTTCCTGGATCTCGCTCCGTAGACCAGGCTGACCTTCGAACTCACAGAGATCCGCCTGCCTCTGCCTCCCAAGTGCTGGGATTAAAGGCGTGTACCACTACCGCCCGGCCATTTTTTTCAATTAAAATATGGGGAAAAAACACATACAATATTTGCCTTAATATTTTCCTGATGTACCATATACAAAGTTCAATTTAATGAAATAAACTAAGATTAGAGATGATCAGATCTCTTCAACGTGTACATCACTGTTAGATCGATGAAACAGTTTCTCAAAATGCAAACGTTTGCTGGGACTCTCTTACCTTAGATGCCATTCTCATGAAAAGTCTGTTTTGATCAATATTTGTTCCCATCTTCTCATTCTTGACTAAATCATTGAGACTAAGATGATCATCATCAGGAAAGTATCGGATCCTTTCTTTATCCTCATGGGTTGAAACCTACAGCAAAGTGAACATAATGAAGTCTCTGCAAATGTTTTGAATGAATTATCCATAAATTTGGTAATAAGTAAAAAAAAAAAAAAAATCCCACATATCACAACCCTCCCTTCCAGGTGAAAGAATGTCCGTCAGAATTATACTTTCCACTTCTTCCCCTTTCCTTTCTTCCTTCCCAGGAGGAAGCATCCCATTCACTGATTGTCAAGTTTGGCCAAAGATTACAACTATCACAACTAACTGTCCTAGCCCCTCTCTCTTCATGTACTTAAAACTCCTTACCACAGTGGAAGGAAGACTGCCATTATTCATTATTTAAGCAGGAAATAAGTATTGGGGAAAAAAAAAAGAAAAAAAAAGAAAAAAAAAAGGTAAACATCCACTATTATGCACCTAATGTTTGTATCTCTCCCCTAATTCATATGTTACCATGAGTCAGAACTTTGGAGAGGTAATCAGGTAAAAAGGCAGAGCCCCTGTAAGATTAGGATCCTATAAAGACAGGACAACACCTGTTCTGTTTCTGCTCTCTACTATGTGAGAATAAGATGAGAAAGTATCACTGTAAACTGAGATGTTAAACCTATCAGTCATTTGGATAAGAATACATTTGTTGGCCAGACCACCAATTTGAAATGTTCTTCTGGTTGCCAGACTGATAAATACACATTCCTAACCAGTAATTTGTTCTACAAACAGCTTTATTAAAAGCAAAGCTGGTATTCTGAGGCCATATAATTCAGCCCTGAGTTTTTTTCACAGTTGGTTCCATATCCACATAGGAATCACAAGGTGCTATTTATTGTCTCCTTAGTCCAACCACTCATTACAGAATTCAAATAAAATCCATCCCCTACCTTCTTTGAGATTCCTAAAACCAGTGTCCTATCATCTATTCTAACATTGCTATTATTTCTTCACTAACCTGAACCTAATTTGACATGATTTCCTTGACTCTACAGACTTAATATTTGGCCTATGCTCAAAATGCAAACCCCGAATAAACGACTCTGTCTCCAACTTTAATCACTTGTTTAAATCGTTCAGTAGTGTGCAACTTAAAAGGGCTTCCATGGCATCTGACAATGTGTTTATGGACTGCTAGTCAGTTCTGCCATTTTAAATATTCAAATCTTATTTTTCTCCATCTCTCTCCAGCTTCACCAGAACTCCCATTATATTAGGAGTATCAATCTCATTTCTATTTATTGAAAGAATTAATTAGTATCTATAGAGTGACAGGCATTCAACAGGCAAACCACCAATATTTGACAGAATATTCCCAAATAATTATTTGTGTATTCAGTTATCATCTACATGATCTCCAAATTTAAAACAAAAACCTAACTTAGGAGAAGTGAAAGTGTTGGTTTTGCCAGCTGTCCATACTCACAGCAGAGCTGAAAGATGGAAAAGAAAATATGGTGCTCAAAAGCTCTTAGCCCCTATGTAATTAAGACATTACTGTGTGTGAACACCCTATCATCAGACCTCAAACTAGGTGTCTACAAAGATAACAGGTCTAGCAGGTCAAGCTTTTCTATGTGCAATATGGTAAATATGCAAAGAAACTGAATACAATGTCAAAGACATACACATTAAAATGAAAATTGCAGTAAGCCTTCCACGTTCAGTCACTCGAAAAGAAACAGTTCAACTTTTTGCCATTTGTAAAAGGTAAAAAGATACAATTAACAATAAAAGTGAAAGTTTGTTATTTTCCAATGTTTTCATTTAAAAAAAAATCTAGTCTAATGCAAAAGGAACTCAAAAGAGAATAAAGCAATTGTGGATTAGTAATTGAAAGGGTATGCTATACATACTCTTTGTCTCTTCCTTCTTTTTGTTTTCATATCCAGGGTCTCTCCAGGGGTGTTCACAGGCCACATTCGTCCAGATTCATCTGTTCTAATAAGGATCACTTCTTCATCTTCATGCTATGAAAAGGTTTAGTTAATATTTGAAATTCTTATAATATTAAATATCCACACTTAACAACAACAAATTACAGAAAAGATTCTAGTTTGCATACACAAGTATGAGCCTTTTAACTCTCATGGATTTTTATCACCCAATGTAAAGTGACCATAACAAAAAAAGACAAGAAGGGGAGAGACCGAAGGTTCATTTCAGTATTTTAATAATTCAACTACTGAGGCGACCTTCAAATAGTTCTGTTACTGTTTTAAATTGGGCTTAATGGGGATTGAACCTAAGGCCTCATGCATAATACTAAGCAGTGCACCAATGGGTTATATCCCAGCCCTCTTATTTCCTTTTTTTAAGATTCTGAGATACGGTCTTACTAAATTGTCCACGGTGGCCTTGATCTCTCTCCATATCCCAAGCTGACTTTGCACTTGCCATATCCCCACCTTCTTCTCCCACATGGCGAAGATTCCAGGCCTATGTCTTGGTCCCAATTCAAAAAGTTTCATCCAAATACTATTAAAGGATGATAAGGAGGAGAACAAAGATAGTGGTGCTGCCACAGCAGGACATATTGGTGTCTGTGGTTCATTTTGCCTCCAGAGGTCGAGTTGAGGCATGTGATCCCTGATGCAACCTGGGACCTTTGTTTCCTGCTGCAGCAGAGGCTGTGTGTATGTTTGTTGTCTAGTCCCACTGGAGGCAATGTTGACATCAGTGGTCTGTGCTGCTGCCTGGAAGTAATGTTGATGTCCATGGGCCTTGCTTCTGCCAGGGGCCTGTTTGCCCCAGCGGCCACGTGGATGTGGCATACTATGTTGTCTATCACCAGAAACCATGTGGAAGTCTATGAATGTAAAGAGTGAGGAAACTACCTTTGCAGTGGTATAGATGACTGCAGACTCACAGTTGAGAATGACAGACATTGAGGGATTCTGTGAAAGACCCTCCCTCAAAAAAAAAGTCTAGACAGGAAGCCACTAAATAGAAAATTGTGAAATATATGATGAAGTGTAGTTCTTCACAGTTGATGGCCTCTGGTAGGGGTTGAGGGTGAGGAAGGACTCAGTTTTCTTTAAGGGGCTGGCCACTGGTACCAATTGACCATGCTCCAATGAGTATATGGGCAACACAAATTAGACTTGATGTGTTTCTTTCTTTCTCTCCCCCTACATCCTAGGGTGAGCACAAAGGTGGAAGGGTAGATCTAGGAGGACTGAGAAGCAAGTGTGATTGGGGTACATTATGTGAAATTTCCAAATAATCAATAAAAACTCATTGGGAAAAAAAAGGATGATAAAGTGTAACAGGAATCTCAATGGTCTTATTAACAGAAAACCCAGAGCCAGATATTGAGGTGAAAGCTAAAACATCAGAAAAACAGAACAACCCACAGTCAACTTCATCTCGACAATTCCTCAGCCAATTCTGTTTCCACAAATCCTCAGACTGAAAGCCTCTGAGTCCTCACCCCTGAGGATCTCAGTTGAACTGCTGCTTAGTTCCTGTCTCCTCATGCCTTATATACCATTCTCCACCCAGGCATGTCACTTCCTGGGATTAAAGGCCTGTATCCTTCCCAAGAAAAGGCATGAGATCTCAAGTGCTGGGATTAAAGATGTACCACCATGCCTGGCTCTGTTCCCAGTGTGGCCTTGAACTCACAAAGATCCAGATGAATCTCTGCCTCCCGAGTGATAGGATTAAGGGCTAAAGGCATGTGTGCCACCACTGTCTGGCCTCTATGTCTAACCTAGTGGCTGGCTCTGTCCTCTGATCACCAGATAAGTTTTATTTGTTAGAGCACAAATAAAATATCACTACAATAAAGTACCAATAGTCTACCAGGGATTGTCTGAGAATGCCCATCTCTGATAGGGTAGACAGAATATTTAATTAGTGTTTCAGAAACTTATACTTTGAACTTGATTGTAACAAGACAATCAACTGCCCTATTATAACCAAAATTCGATTTTTCAATTTAACTTTTGCAACGATATCAGCGTTTCCTTTGTCTAAGACCTTTCAAATGTCTTTCATGCATCTGGTTCTTCAAAGGTTATTACATTTCACATGGTTTAAAGATACTATCTTTTCTAAAAAAAATTGCAGCCAAATATATTCCTGACATAACACAAAATAATAGTTTTCTATGATGAAAGTGATATGTCATTGTTAATAATAAGGAGCATTAGGTAATAAACTCATTAAAGATCAATTTGAAACAAGGCCAATCAAATTATTCACATTTCAATTTTCTTCTCAAATCAGATTTAAATATATAAATCAATTTCAATTACATTTAGCAGCTCCTATGTTACTGTTCTTATAAGAATTTATTTTTCTCCAAATATTTAACGGAGACTGTCACTATTCTCCCTCAATTACTTCATGAAATGCTATGTTTTAAGCCTTTCTATTTGTTCCCTAGCTAGAACATAAAGATGGTAAAACACAGTAATGTGACTTCTAACTTCATCACACTATGAAAGTTGCTCTCTAGTCTAATACTCAAGACTTTCAAATTACTAAACCCAACAATTGTTAATTGTATTAGTCACATTCTTTGATTTGAAAGTATTTTTATTATGTTTATCACATTCTCTAGCCTGAATTCTTTTGAGTTTTGCATGCGAGGTGCACACTGGTGTGTATGTGTACACACACATATGGAGACAAGAAGATGACCTTGAATGTGCTTCCTTGACCACCATCTATCTGGTTTGTATAGCTTGTTTGCTTTTTCACTGGATTTCTTACTGGTCTAGGATCTGCCATATAGGCTAGGCTGCCTAGGTAACAAGCCCAGAGATCTGCCTGTCTCCTGCTCCAGCACTGGGATTATCAGGTTTTATTACATGGATTCAGGGGATCCATCTCAAGTATTTTAATGACTGAGCCATCTCCCATGTCCTTGAAACTTTTTCTGCCTTTCTTTCTTTAACCAGCAAATACTAAAGTATCTGCATTAGCAAATAATTAAGTGCCTATATTTCTAAGAAATAAAGTCCCTGACCTCAAGTTTATAGCTTCATTTGAGAATTACTCCCCATAAGAATTATTAATATAAAGAAAGCCAGATTCACTTTCTGCTACTTTTTAGAGCTACCTGTCAAGTGTTGGTGATTCCAAGGTTCATTGATTTCCCAGAAATCCAATCTCATAGCCACTAATACTGCCACAAACTCTACTGCTAAACATAAACTTAATTGTGCCAGTCTTTACTTAATTGAGAGACCACATATCACAAACCAGGGTGATGCTCAGAATGACCAGGTGTGAAATATGTTATCAATGCAATAAAAGATCTAGAAACTGAGTGTTCATAGATCTTTGAAGCCAGCACACATTAATTTTATGTTGCTTCAACCTAAATTAAAAATTGAGACATTCTGTATTTTCTTGTATTTTTATTTTACATGCATGAATGCTTAGCCTGCATACATGTGTACCACATGTGAACTTAGTGCCTGAAGAGGGTTGAAGAGAGATACAGATCCCATGGATTCGGAGTTACAAATGTTTGTGAACTGCCAGGCACATGCTGGGAACCAAACCTAGAGTAATTAACTATGAAGCCATCTCTCCAACCCCATTTCCTATATTTTTTATTTTGTTTTCCAATAATGTGAATCACATTTTATGACACTATCAGTCTAAGGCGAACACAACATATATATACACATACACACATACACACATACACACACACACACACACACACACACACACTATACATCTATAAACAACCTTAATTGTGCACAGAAGGTTAGAGGCACTGTACTAAACATGGTGGTGATATTTTATTTGTGCTGAAATGTGGTAATATTTTATTGGTATGTTAATAAATAAAGTTTGCCTAGAGATCAGAGGAAATAGCAAGCCATTTTAAGTAAACACAAAAGTCAGGCAGTGGTAGCACACACTCTTAATCCGATCAATTGGCAGGCAGGGTCTCTGTGTGCTCAAGGCCAAACTAGTGTGGTGACACATGCCTTTAATCCCAGTACCAACCACAGAGATCTGGAGGTCTGTACAGAAAGGAAGTCACAAGGAATTGTGGTACCTGGGCTAAGAACCAATGAGAGGGCAGAACAGCAAGGCAATAAAGATGCTGGTAGACAGGAAGTAGCACTTTGGAAGCTGCGGTTGAGGTGAGGTAAGGTTAGCTGGTGGCTATTTCTATTTCCCTGATCTCTAAAGCTTTCACACCTATATTTGACTCTATGTTTTTTGTTTAATAAGACCGCTTAGAAATTCGTCTATAGCCAGGCACCTGCAAGGCCTTCAACTTCTGGCCCTCTATTTCTTTTCTAACTCTTTATAATTCTGATAAATTAACTGTATACACTTTACTTCCATTACTTTCTTCTTCAACAAGAAAATCAAGAATGTAATCATAACTAACACTCGTTCCCAAGCAATTTTAAGAATATTCACATTGCTAAATCACAAGTCATTAAAAAAATTACTATTAGACTACTTGCGATTTTCTGTCTTAGCCACCTTTTCAGTCCAAGAAAAAGTAAGCACTTTAAGTATATATAAGACTTAGTACACTGTCAAACAACACAAAGTCCTCAATAAATGCTTGATAAATGGAATTAACAAGCCAGGGCCTCAAACTGATTGATATGCTCTCAAAATTAACCCACTTTCTCCCCTTGGTTATCACTCTGTCTACTTTCATTTCCATGATGCTGTCAGTCCATAAGACCTGAAACCAATTCACTTTATGAAACAACAGAGAGGTCCATTCTACAGAGAAAAGAGAGGGGGAAAAGAAAACCTGGCATGGTGGCAAACATTTTTAATTCTAGCACTTGAGAGGCAGAAGCAGGTAGATCTCTGCTGAATTCCAAGCCAGCTGATCTAGTGAGTTCCAGGACCAGAGTTACAGAGTAGAGAGACCTTGTCTCAAGAAATTAAAAGGGAAAATAGTCAAATCATTCTTAACACCCATGTAATTTACTATTTTTTTCTCCAAAGAAAGCAAACACATTTTCTGGTATAAATAGAAAGGATTTATAAAAGCTTTTCATTTCCTAAGAATGCCAAATATTCCAGAGTTTTGAATTATTCCCAATAATCACAATTCAATCTGCACAGCTTTTGATTTTATAAACACTGAAACCAAATGTTTCATTACAAATATTTCATATGAATATTCTTATAAACAAATCTCAAAGTGCTTTAGTTCTATCCATTCATTATCTATAAAACATCCTTATAGCTGGCAAAAACTGTGAATTCTTATTTTAAGGAAGGAGAAAATAAAACACTTTTTTTTTTTTTTGGATTTTCGAGACAGGGTTTCTCTGTGTAGTTTTGTGCCTTTCCTGGAACTCACTTGGTAGCCCAGGCTGGCCTCGAACTCACAGAGATCCGCCTGCCTCTGCCTCCCGAGTGCTGGGATTAAAGGCGTGCGCCACCACCGCCCGGCGAAAATAAAACACTTTTTATTAAGTTATAAAGTCAACATGATGATATAGCCAGAAATGAACATTTCCCACTGGAATCTAAAATCTAGAAGCAAATACCATTATCCCAAAAATGTATTATCAATTTTACAGTAAGAAAGGTCAGTACTTCCCAGAAAAAAAAATGCACCTCTTAATCCAGTCACCCAACAGGTGCTTAAAACTCTTTCCCATTCTTCTAGCATAGGATGTATAACCTTCTGATGTGCACCATCACTTGGTTTCCATTGTCCCTCCATCTCTACTCAAATAAAAGTTCTATATAGGTAAGTGTTTTTACCTGTTTCATTCTATACTAAATATATGAACAGACCATAGACAAAATCATTTGTCTTATCTGTAGATGAACAGTCTTATTAAATAAGAAACACAGAGCCAATTACAGAGTTAAAAGCCCAAAAGGTCAGAGCAGTAGCTGAGAGCTGAGACTTAAATCTGTAATTGGCTCAGAGCAGTAGCTGAGAGCTGAGACTTAAATCTGCAATTGGCTCTGTGTTTCTTATTTAATAAGACTGTTCATCTACACTTATCTGAAATGAATGTCTAATTCAAGTCTCTTATTCTTTTATAGAAAAAGAAGTTAAGAATTAAATTAAAGTATTAAAGAATTTAGAATAAAAGCAGATTTCCTTGGCCTGAGGATGAGGCTTTCATCAGGGAATGTTAGTGAAATTTACACATAGCCATCTAGAATTACAATATCACTACTACAGTATAATAATATTAAACTAAGTAATAATATGCATTCAAGCAAACTTTTACTACTTACCTCTACTCTGAATCTTTTTGCTGATATCTCTGTTATGGTTTCTTTAAATTTATTTGCCTCTTTAAGTTGGGCTTTAAGTTGTTCAGCTAATTCCTACAAAGAGAAAAGTTAAATAGGGAAGCTGTGATGTTAAATTCCTCATTACAGAATATTTCAAAGTTATAAAACAGAAAAAAAGCTTAACAAAAAGCCCTACAGCCAACAGCTAACTTCAATACACAACTGACAATAATTTTAATGAGCATTCTTCAGTTATAAATATCTCGAGTACTGAGATAATTTCTTTATGATTTTGAGGCAAATAATTTCAAGAAACTATAAGCTGGGACAGGCAAGAAAATGAAAAAAAGTACATAGCATCAAGAATTATACTTCTGCAATTTCTTAGGTATTACGAACTTGCAATACTAAAATCTTCAGTTATTTATTATAGGGAGCAATCACAAGACAAAAAAAATTGTATTTTCTTCATTTCTGAAGAAAAATTTGCACAAAAACTCTGAATATATTTCACTATTCTAAGAACTCTGTGAATTTATATAAAACGAGCAATAAACCACAAAATGATGTTATTTCAAAGACAAAAAATAACATGCTAATCATCCATGTTTCCATGAAAAACAGAACTTTTTTTTTTAATGTAAGTAAGTTTTTAACGTAAGTTAATCTACTAGGCAACCACTCCACTATTTTCACTGATTCCTCTGTACTTTGAAATACTAAATTTCACTTTTTTTATTATAATTATTTATTAGTTAATTTATCTCTCTTATTGATTTCTAGGTTGAGATATATTTCACTGATTAGCAAAACTATGTTCAAAGAAATGGAGGACATATACACAGTCTATAACACGATAAGAACAAAATGGTCTTCCTTAGCTGCCTCTTGTACTCTAGAGCACTGATAGTATACCACAACAGAATATAAACAACACTTAAATTTAAAACAAGCCCAAGTATAGTTCAGCTAATTAATTTACTATACTGGCACACAGAAGGATTTATGTCTTTGCTATCTGCCATATCAATACTAACACAAATTAGTATAATGGTATATTATATATACATATATATATATATATATATACACACACACACACATATATATATATAGTATAAAAGAATATATGGATGAGGTCATACCAAATTAACCCTATTTCTATTTAATTTTAGGCAAATTGGTATTAACTCATAAACTTTTTTTGGTTTCTTTTTAAAACAATTTAAATTTATTATTGAGATGAACCACAACATATGTGTGGAGGTCAGAGAACAACTTGCAGTAATAGGTTCTACTATATGGGTTGCATAGATGAAACTCAGGCATTAGTCTTTGTGACAAACTCTTTTACCTACTGAGCCCTTGCACTTGCCACAAGGTTTTAGGTTCTTAAGTTTCATTTTAAGAAAGTAATAAACACTGTTGGGTTGCAGATAGCTTAGTGGTTAAGAGTGTTTGCTATTCTTATAAAGGACCAGACTTCAATACCCAGTAAACAACCACCTCTAACTCCATAGCTCCAGAGGAGCCAAAACCTTTTTCTGGCCTCAGTGGGCATCCTAGTATACATGAACACACACATACACACACACACACACACACACACACACACACACACACACACACACACACACTAAATTAAAGAAAATTAAATCTTTACAAAAAGATATTAATAAGCATTCTTATTAAGTTAAAATGGAAATGAAACAAAGACATCTTTAACTCATCCAATTATGTCCCAGGTGTTAGAAATGCAAGAATAAAACAGAAAAGTGCTTAGAAATAAAAATTTTTTCATAAATTTCAGAAATCTAATAAAGGAGAGATAATATATATTTCTCCAGTAGAGAAACCACAAGAGTACTGTTTCTAGAAATTCTCAAGAATTTCTTTAAGGAATTAATAAGCAGTAAGTATTTTCAAAGGATACCACATCTAAATGGCTGAAGCTTCTAAAAATATCTGTGAAGGTTAAACATTTCATTCTTTTCCAAGTATAAAACACACAGGGGTCTTACCATATTCCCCATCATCTCTGCCTTGATAATCTTGGCACCCAATTTGTTCTTTTCATCAATATTCAAGATACAGGTGGACTCTGCCTCTGAACAACTGGTGAAACAGGACAGGAGAAGAGCATGTCATAAATAAAAATAATGCATTATCTTAACTGACCTCAGAAAAGCACTCAGCACCAATAGCAGATCACAATTCTAACACATAAGAATTAAATTCAGCATTCTAGGGTGAATTATATTTCAAGATTCTGTTACAATGATAGGGATGGCCTATTACAGTTACAATAATAACTGAAGAGAGTACTGTTAACTTTAAGATAAATAATATACAAATTAACATCTTCATTTTTTAAATACCTAGCCAATGTACTGGTGCACACCTGTAATCCCAACACTCAGTGGACCACAGTTGGAAGCTGTCATAAATTAAAAGCCAGCTTGAGCATGATGAATTTTAGGCCAGTCTGGGCTACATTGAGACCTTGTCTCAGAAACAAAATATATTCATTTCAAAAAGGAAATAAACAAAAGTACTAATAATAATGTCAGACCCAATTTTCTATATCTTAAGAAATTTTGTATTCAATATGATGAATTATTGATCATCTTAGAACTACAATCTTGGGATGATATTTAGCCACATTCATGTGTGCTTTTGTAAAGTTGGTCCATATTAAGTAGAAACAAAATAATTTAAAATTGAGATCATGTGCCAAAGTCAGAGAAACCTCACATAAGAGAAAATTTCAGCCAGTGTCAGATAAGCCTAGCTTAACTACCTTAAGAGTTTTAGGAGTCAAGACTACAGAACAAGAGTCTGAAGGAGTCCTGAGCAAAGAATAGTTAACAGTTTCACAAATCCAAAGTAGTCCTAGTTCATGGTACAGACTGACAAGAGAAAGCTATACTATGAGAGAATTCTCTCAGGGCTGCCCTGGAATATTCAGCGAAGAAATACCTGTAGTCAGAGAAACAACTCTCCCACATGGTTAAAGAAATGTTATGAGGAATACTGGTAATAATGTCTGGTTCCATTAGCAAAGTTGCATAAGTGAAAAAACACTAAGTAGAATGCTTAGGAAATAATATGTTATATACACTAAAATGCTACTCGGAATCAAGATTTAAAAAAAAAAGTTAAAATTAAGAGTCAAAAGTAGCAAATGGTTTCCCATTAATTACATTCCAAAACAAAATGCAAGAATACTTAAATACATGACACATTTGAATGAAAATGTTCTTATGAAACTGATGAATTCATATGTTAAATACATGCCAATAAAAATTAGGAGAAATGTAGCATTCAACAAGTAAATATCATTATATCTAGTATTCAAATATTATCAGATATGTAAGTAGAAAAGTATAACTCATATTTAGAAAAAAATTCTATCAATAAAAGACCATCCAGAACTGACAGAGATATAAGAAATAAATAAGCATATTCAGTTATTAGGATAAATGTATCCCATCTGTTCAAAAAGAAATAATAAAGCTAATGAAAAGTTACTTTAGCCAGGCTTGGTGGTGCACACCTAAAGTCAGAAGGATAAGGTAAGATGATAGAGTGTTCAAGGCCAGCCTGGCCTGTGTCTAAGACCTTATCCCTAAAGACACAACAACAAAAAAAGATGCAAATTGAACTTCTACTCAGGAAAACCACAACTTAGAGATTAAAAACAACACATTGAATAAGATTTTTTAAAAAATCAGATTACTAAAGGATCAGTGCACTAAACAAAATGAAACAAAAAAATTAAAAAGAACATCAGAAGGCTGCTGGGTAACCTCAAGTTCTCTATCATATGGGGAGTCTTTCAAAGAAGGGAAGGGAAATAAACAATAAAGCGTCAAATTCCCCAACTTTATTGAAAATGAAGAAGTAGCTCAAGGAAGTTGAAGTGTGCAGATAAATGGGACAACAGAAAAAAAAAAAAAAAAGAAAGAAAAATAGAAGATTTTTTAATGTAATCCAGCATCCCACCCACCAAAGCATATGAAATTTAAAAATGACTTGAAAAAGATCTGAAGATTTTTAGTATTAATATCATACACTTGATCTCATAACATAATCATACTCAAAATACAGGTTTATTGAAAGTATATAAAATTACTTTCAAGATACAAACACACACACACACAAACATGTATCAAGTACTTATGGGACAAAATATATTTCATGTACAGACACGGATTTCCCAAGGTATTTTATGATACATATACAGGTGTAAATACTTCAAAGTAAAATAAATAAAAATCCAAAACACTAAAAAAGGCTCCAAACATTTGAGATAAGGGATACTCAGCCTATATACCATTAACATTATCTAAATACTTGTATTAAAAATCAGATGTTACCTATGGATTTTTTAATTAACAAAAAAGTTCTGTAAATATAAAGATATAAATGTGTTATACGTAAAAGGAGGAAAGATACACTGTGTCAACAATAGTCAAAGGAAAGTTGAAATATCTATGTTAATATGAGACCAATTACTATACAACACAAAGATACTATACTAATCCTGAACACACCAGGAAACTTGCAGAAGCTATATTTCACAAGATACACATATTCCAAAATTTATAAGTTATGTACAGCAGTTTATCACACGTCAATTACACCTCACAATGCTTTTAAATATTCCCCAAGGGTAGCAACCAAGAAAAGGTAAGGCAAAGCGTATCTTCAGAACCATCAGAATCCCAAGCAGAAAGGATCTATCTAGTGAACATGGACAGATCCAGATTTATGAAAATGTCACAGTGAAACCTATCTTTTTTGTACAATGGATACATGCTAATAAAAAAAGCCCGTACCTTTCATATACTAGTTTCCTGGATTCCAAGGTTTTATCATACTTCATTGAAATTAAGCTATTATTTTGTTTACATAGCTTCTGAACAAAGAATAACAAAACACAAACAGCCTCTGAGAAAGAGAATGAGAGACAGAGAGACAGAGACAGAGCGAGCATAAGCTAATGACCATGAATGGAATTTAAAAAAATATATATCAAATTTCTCTGTCATAAAAAAGACAATTTATCAGACACCATTTGAGTTTTGTTTTTAAAGACATTACGTTATATTTTACTATAGAAACCAATTTGTTTTATACTAGGTGAACACAAAGAGTAAAATTCTAGAGCTTAAATTAAGTATAAATATTAGAAGTAAAGCAATCAATCATTAGGAAGGAATTTTTCCTTCCCTGTACGTTCTTTTGAGTCTCTATTTTAAAAGGCAATTAAAACAAACAGTGGGGAACGGTATGCATATGATTAGGAGAATATCATAACTGTTTACTTATTTGTGGGTTGGTACTGTTATGTATACATGTAATCTCATGATTGTGTCTCAATCTTGGGCACAACTTTCCCTATACATTTGGGGTTATTGGATAACTGTCCCCAGCTGTGTTTATTTTTCATTAACATAAATCTGGCCAGGGTCAGACAAAAGTATTTCCGCTAAGATACCCTTTTTATCCAAGGACAAATGCAGATAAACATTATCTCATCTCACCCATAGATAGAGAAAATAACCACTAGCAATTAAATCCTCCACCCTGGGTTATTTATATAAGATCCTAAATTAAGAGATTTACTGCTCACATTCCTGGGAAGATATTTTAGTTACTTGGTAGTTACTGAGTTAAGACAGTCATTTCCCAATGACCAAAGAAGACTTCTGACAAGGCCAGGAAGGTGATAGGAGCCAAGCTTCGCTTCAATTCCTCCTCAGCCAGGTGCTATTCCTAGATTTTCTCCTCAGATCTTACTCCTGGGGGTGGGGGGTTGGGGGGGGAGAGGGGTTGTGTGTGTGCCGCTAAAGACAATTTTGCTTTTCTAGTTACTTATTGACCACTAACATTCTACCTAGCCACTTCTAGATGAGTTTGATCACATAACTTACTTTTTAGCATTCCCTAATTGATCTTAGCCTTTAGTTAACCCTACCAGAAAACTCCCCTTTAGTCATTCCCCCTTTCTGCGTTGTAATGGGAAGCTGACAATTATTGCTTTATGTGTGGCTCCTTATCACCTCTTACTGGAAGCCTGAAAACTTCAAGCCTAGCATTGCTTTGCCAAAGAATTACTGCTTGTGTATATATACTGGTTCCCCCACAACACTTGGGGGGAATTGATTTAGAAGAACAAAGATGAGGACAGAGATGGTAAGAACTAGAGAGAATGATGAGACAGAAGAAAAGGCGACAGAGAGGAGCTCGGTGTGAGAACAGAAAAGAAACTGTGTAGATAGAATTGAATTTAGAAGAATAAAGTGAATGAACTAAAGAACTCAGTGTGCTTAAATTTACTTGATATCCCTCAGATTAGAATCCTCAGCTGGTTGTTAGACTCTTCCACGGACCCTGGGAGAAAACAATAAAAGCTGGACCTACTTTGTTTTCAGTACCCTTCCTTAAGGAAAGAGATAACTACACCTCAAATGTCAATGTAGAATAGACTCATGCTCATTTCAATAAATAAAAGGAACAACTGAAAACAACCAATCAATCCTGACTTTCTACTATAAGCAATTCATGCACTAGCAGTCACATCTTTATAATGTAACTTGCTTCTTCCTTTCTTGAAAAGAATGAAAGTCCTAAGTGTTTTGAGAAAAGGGATTTCCCAGTAATACTGACATGGGTCCAAATCTACACTGCCAATAGCCAGACTAGAAAAAAGGAGGGCAGAGAGAGGTGGCTCAGTAGTTAATGTCACTGAGCTCTTTGTTCCTTGCACAATAACTAAATTCAGTTCCCAGAACCCACATGGTGGCTCACAAAGGCTCGTAACTCCAGATCCAGGGCATCTGACACCCTCTTCTGACTTCTACAGGCACCTGTACATAGATGGTGCACATACATAAACTCTTCAGGAACACAGACACATACATACAATAAAAAGTATAGATCTTAATTAAAAAGAAAGTGATTAATATCAAGGCTCACACTGCCAGAATAAAATGCAGAAATGTATAAAATTACAGCAATTGCAGGAATGCAATATTCCAAGCAAAGTACCTACCCTAGTGCTTCATAATTACACATGCCTTTGTCACTGACAGCTAATTACTAAATCCCAGAATTTTCCAACCAGTAATACATTCCTTGTACTTAAAGTCTAATGATAAAATCTCTTCAAAAAAGGTTAAGAGAAACATCTAGAGCAATGCATAGACAAGTTTACAAATCCTTCTAAGGAACCAAAGAAATAACTTCAAGTTGCAAATTATATATATTATGAATCCCAAACTCTCAATCAAATGCTACCTTTCTTCTACACCCACTTCTCTAGGACAAGACTTCTTGTCTCTCAGCACAGCATCCTGACCAGCACATTTACCTTTAATTTATTCATTTTCCGATCTAACCTTCATACTTACAGAATGTTTTGAAGTGTAAAATCAGTCCTTAAAGAACCCTTGCAATATTTCCTTCTTACTATTTATAAAATGCAGTCCAACTGAAATATGAGTTTTGAAGCTACTTGCAAGGTACAGTGATTTCAAGACCTCTTCCCATAGCCCTTTCACTTAAGTATATTCACCTAATTACTAAAAGGCTACTATATGCTAAGTACTCTTAAGGTTCAGAGACACAAAGACTAGAAAGATAGAGCTACTGCAGCATTCTCTGGAAGATGCTTTATGTAAACACTAAGTTATATCATGCTATCTCCTAACTTGAGTTTTCTCCTCAGCAGCGGTTGCCTTTTCTCACTAACTAACAGGCTTACTTTCACAAGGACTTTACACCTTCCCTGGACCCTAAGGCCCTAATATTGTGTGTACCGATTGCAACTGTAAGTATTTATACCTATTCTTGTAAGTGTTATGGTACCACATTGGTATAGGTACATACTTAACTGCCTTTCGTATGCAAATTCTCAAAGACATACTATGATGAAATTATTTTCATACCACTTTATCTAGTAAGTAAAACCATCCAGTGAATGTAAGATGAATGGCAGAATGCATAAAAGTTACCTAACAAGCATCAAGAGACACCTCTCATGCAAACATAGCATTCCTTATTGTTAATCTGTTCCATACACCACAATTCCAGACATTATTTCCCAAATTTGAGTCAGTGAAATAAATAGTCTGTTCCTAATCTTTTAGTATCCAAGGTTCATTTATGTGTGATAAAATGTGCCTATGGCCTAATCAATTTTTGGAGTAAATATGTTTCAGTTTCACCAAAATTGAAGGGCAAAAACCAGTTAGAACCAGTAACAGAATCCTAACAATTGAGAGGATGCATCAATATTGTCATGTGCATAACTACTAAATTATTGTACCATTATTAATATTATTGAAGCTACCAAACTCTTTGTTCACCCTTATACAGGCTGAGAGAGAAACCATGTTCTAGGGAATCACATATTAAAAAGCACTGAACTGGGCTGCCCCATTTGCTGGCCGGCAGGGAGAACTCTGCGGGCAGGCTCCCCCACCAAAACACCCCAAAGGACCCTGCAATCTACAAGACCCACGCCCTACTCCAAACTCGCCCACCCCACCTGCAACCCCAGTATCTTCCTGAGACACAGAATCCAACCAGCTCTCATTGGAACAAGAGCTCTCGTTGAACCAAGAATGGCTCCCTGAGACACAGAACCAGACAGCCTAGATTGGACCAAAAGCAGCCCGAGACACAGAATCCACCAGCTCTAATTAGACCAAGAGCTAAGATTGGACCCAGATTGGCACCCTGAGACACAGACACAGCAAGTATAAATTGGACCAAGAGCAGCTCACTCAGACACAGGTACCTCTTGGAAAAAGAGATGAGTAGATGGCAGTGCAAAAATACAACAAAATAAAGAGCAATATGTCATCACCAGAATCTAGTGGTTCTACCACAGCAAGACCTCAACATCACAACATAGAAGAAACAGAAGAAAGAGACCTTAAAAATAACTTTATGAAGGTGACAGACCTTTAAAGAGGAAATAAAAATTCCCTTAAGGAAATTGAAGAAAAGACAAACAAAAAATTGGAACAAATAAACAAATCCCTTAAAGAAAGGCAAACAAACAAACAAACAAAACACAAAAAAGCAACTAAACATGTGAAGGAAAAAGTTCAAGACCTGAAAATTGAAATAGAAACACCGAGGGAATGCTGGAAATAGAAAACCTAAGTAAATGAACAGGAACTACAGATGCAAGCATAATCAACAGCATAAAAGATGGAAGAGAGAATCTCTGGCATAGAGGTTACAATAGTGGAAATAGATTCATCAGTCCAAAAAAAAAAAAAAACACCAAAGCCAAAAAGTCATAACACAAAACATTCAGGAAATCTGGAACAACCAGAAAGAATAGTAACAACATATGGAAGCTTTGCACACATGGCTCATCTACATTCACAGGAAACAAGACCAATACATTGTGCACAAATGCTAAGCCAATATTAATGATATCAATAATTAATGCCATCATCCATTGGCAATTGGGGACTAGAAATGACAATGCACCTGGAATAAAGCCTGGGTAGTTTGACTTCTAATCCCTGCCATGGTTATTCAGTCAATATTAATTTCCCTTCAGAGGCACATGGACACAATGTGGAGGTCAGACCTTTAGTGTTGGTGCCACCTTCCAGGTTGTTTGAAACAGGGTCTCTCGTTTTTGTTACTGCATATATTGACTTTTTCTAGTCCCTTTCATGGTTATCCAGTCATTATAACAAAATGTCTGCTTCAGTTTCCAAAGACTATCTGGCTTCTAGGGGTTTCTGCTGTTTCCACCTCCCATCTTTCTGCTGGAGCACTGGATACACAACATTGCTACTCCAGCAATTTGAACAATCTCCCCAGATCTTTAATCTAATTAAATGATCGCTTAAGTGGAAATTAGTCCTTACATTTTGGACACATTTTTTTCCTACTTCCAAGAGGGCCACCCCTACGACAAAATCAAGTTTTCTGATCCTACTCAAGAACTTAACTGAAAAAATACATATAATACATAAAAATACATAAAATACCCAGCAAATGTTGACTTTGTATCCTGCAGATGTCCTCTTCTTGGTAGGTCACCCCTCAAGTTCTCAGCCTGCAACTGTTCTCTCCTATCTCCTGGAGAGTGCTGATCAGCACTCCAGCTCCAGGTTTCCAGTGGCTTTTGATCTGAATGTTTTTGGTTTCCTTCTCTCCACCAGACAGGATCCAGGAAGTCAAATTTTCTTCACTGTTCTCTGTGAGTTTTTGAAAATCACAATGTAAAGAAGCTGGAGCCACTAATGTAGATGAAGTAGATGGTTCAAAATTTCTCCTCTTGCTGTGAAATGATAGTTCATCCTTATCAGAGGGTTTTAAGAATTTAGGTCTCAAATTTCCAGAAGATTCTTGCCTTTGTTCTAGGGCAGACTCTCTTCTACATTTTTCTAAAGACCCAGATCTCTTCCCTAAGTCAAGACCACTAAACTTATAGTCGCTCCTGCTGCTGCTGCTACTGTTTGCAACCTCTTTTGCAAAGTGTCTGTCCTCTGAGTGCTTCTTACATTTCACTAAGTCTGAAGTGCCACTTGCTTGACTACACTGTGCTCTATCTGAATATGCAGGCTTCCTCCATGGTTCCCGTCCACAGTCTTCTCTTTTGCATGCAATTTTTTCAGCTTCTTTTAATTTTGACTGAAATATTTCCATTGACTGTAAGAGAGAATAATATATCTACAATTAAGAAAGTTTCAGTGTCTTGTCTCCCACATGATACTGTGTCATGATGCACTGTTAAATAGTACAGTAAAAATACTCCCACCAAAGTATGCAGAACCACAAAAATCACAACAGTAATACTTTAAAAAAACATAAGAAGATTAAAAAAAATTGAATCAAATTAAAAATTTCAAAAAGGGATGCACTAAGAACAAATGTTCCATACAACAGAGTTTCACACAGACACCATAGACACAACTTTTAAAAAGTTATAATTAATTCATACTGTTAAGATTCAAGAGGTTACTATGCTGCTAAAACTACATATCCTTGTGAAAAAAAGTGCTTAAAAATAAGACTAATAAATGAAGGAAAAATGTTCAGGTACATTGAATGAAATAAATTTTTAAAAATCAAATAGACCAATGAATTTTATAAAGTTTGAGAAACAATAGTAAAGAGATGCATGTTTTAAGACCAAAAAAAAAAAAATACACATGGACATTTGATTCTAGAGAACCTCATAACTACATTTTAGTACTTCCAGATAAAAGGATGATGAGAGAAAAACATAAAAAATAAATAGAGGATTCAACACAACTGATTTTCTTGAACAGAAGGTCCTTTGGGATGGAGACAGAAAGAGAAAGACTTACAGATTAAGGTATCTAATTCCACTCAAAATAAAAATCTTTGCAAAAAATGGACATATTACCTGAAACAAAAGACATCAAAATGCCTTAAAAATATATGATGAAGCATAGTCACATTGCCAAAATGCTACAAAATATGAAGCTTTAGAGTCGACCAGAATGTCAGCAGTGCTTATCTCTAAAGGTGTACTACAGAGACTCCCCTGTATTATTTAAATTTTCTTCCAATGAGAAAAAAATTCTACGTTTATATTGAACATACACACATTTTAAGTTTTACAAACTTGGTTTTACATTCATTATGTTAATCTTAAAAAGATGTAGGATGGGCTGGCAAGATGGCTCAGTAACTAAAGACACTTGCTACCAAGTCTGATGACTTGAGTTCAATACCTGGGATTCACATGTAGAAGACAACAACATGATGGAAGGAGAGAATTGACTCCCTTAAGCTGTGCCCTAGACTTCCACATGGGCCCTGTGGCATGAGTACTTCCTGAGTATGGGCACATAAATAAATTTACAAATGGAAAAACTTTTTTTTTTTTTTTTTGGTTTTTCGAGACAGGGTTTCTCTGTATAGTTTTGGTGCCTTTCCTGGAACTTATTCTAAAACCTGGGCTGGCCTCGAACTCACAGAGATCTGCCTGCCTCTGCCTCCCGAGTGCTGGGATTAAAGGTGTGCACCACCGCCGCCTGGCTATAAAAAACATTTTTAAGCAATATTCTTACATAAGAAGAAGCAGGAAATTACTTAAAAGAATGAAGATAAATCTAATATTAATTTAACTCAAAATGTTGCATTATTCAAAACAAAGACATTTAGTTTTTCAAATAACTATGAAACAATACTTACCCCATATTTTTCCACTACAATATCCTCAAAATTTCTGTTTTCTTTTTGAGCTTGTTCCTTCATTCTTTGATAAGACTTTCTTAGCCAGCTTAATCCTCCATCTTCTACTCCTGAAGCTAAATTCCAATAATAAGCATCAGTTGTATTTCTTAGGTGGTTATTACACAATTAATATTTACTGTTTCTATCACTTTTAAAGTATAAATTTAAGTGCTTTCCTTGATTAATTAAAAGTTATAACCACAATTAATATTCACCATGTATTTAAATACTCACCTATGCAAACTACAAAGGCTTGTTATGATAAAATAGGAAAGCGAAACAAAACTACTTATAAATTTAAAAACAAGCATAAAATTATACAATTCAATAAAGTTATAGAAAAATCAAAGAAGTTAAGAATTATTTATTTAATGTGGGGTCTTATTATGCAGCCTAGATGGCCTAGAACTCACTATGTAGACCAGACTGGCCTTGAACTCACAGAGACATGCTTCCCTCTATCTCCTAAATCCTGGGATTAAAAGCATGTGTCATCATGCTCAGCCTAAGCATTATTCTATGGAATTTTCTCTGACCTTCCAGTTGGATTTATTTTAAAATATATAGGGATGGGCACTTCCAGAAATAAGAAATAAATATGCACAGAAGAGAAAGCAACACAAATAATAAATAAGAAAGTTATAGAAGATAATGTCATTAAGCTAAACTTTAGTTATGATTAGCAACTATGAGTATATGAATGCCTTCAATGACCTGTGTGTGTGTGTGTGTGTGTGTGTGTGATGTCTTATTTTCAATCTGCACAAAGAAATTTAATTGATTACTTAAATTAAAACTCCGTTCCTGATTTTCCTTGCTCCAATGAAGACTGCTTTTAGATCCCTCCAGCTCTAGAGCCAAGAAACACACACAGGCTCTTGGAACATACACAAGAATCTTCATAACAGAACAGCCTACCAATAGCTCAAGTGTGGAAAAGTCCATCACCAAAGAGGACATGGAGATCCTGATCCATTCTTAAATACAACAAAGAGAATAAATGAACTACAGTTATTCACAACAATATGGAAGAACTTCAAATGTGGACAAAAGAATAAAAAAGATGAAGTGTAGAACTCATTTTTGGTACTAGAAAATAGGATAATGATTAAACCTTCCAGTGACAGAGTTACTAGCAGGGAACAAAAACATTCTTGAGTTGTTAAAACTGTTGTTTCTCCAACTGTGTGCTGCCTTTCCACAACACTCTATTGTGTTGATATTTTATTTGTGCTGAAATGTGGTGATATTTTATTTGTGCTTTAATAAATAAAGCTTGCCTGGAGATCAGAGGAAAAAGGCCAGCCATTGTAAGTAAACAAAGAAGTCAGGCAGTGGTAGCACATGCCCTTAATCCTATCACTTAGCAGGCAGGATCTCTGTGTATTCAAGGCCACACTGAAAACAGAACCAGGTGTGGTGGCACACACCTTAATTCTAACACTAGTTAACCATGAAGTTCTGGAGGTCTGTACAGACAGATAGAAAGTAACAGAGCTGAGCAGGAAGAGGAAGTGAAGTAGCTGGGTGGAAAGAGCAAATCAGATGGCAGAACAGCAAGGCATATAGGTGTGGGTAAACAGGAAGTTGCGCATTTGTTGCTGAGGTAAGGTTGGCTAGTGGCTTTCCCTATTTCCCTGATCTAAGGCATTCACCCCCACATTTGGCTCCCTGGTTTTTCTTGTTGTTGTTGTTGTTGTTTTGTTTTTTATTTATTTAATAAGAACATTTAAAATTCATCTACACTCTATGACAAACTTCACTCTGTTTCATCTGTGGTTTAGGTACTTTTCCTATGTATGTCAGACTTTGATAAGAGGCTTAAGAATGAACAAAGTAATGGCTCAGCGGTTAAGAGCATGTGCTGCTCTATCAGATGACCCAAGAATTCAGTTTCCACACTCACATCAGTTGGCTCACAACTGTCTATAACTCTAGCTCCAGAATGACATATCTGGCCTGCATGGGCACCTGCATTCCCATTCACATAGCACTCCACCTCCACATGTATGCATAAATAAAAGTAATAAAAATATTTTTTTAAGTTCAGAGACAGAACCAAAAGCAAAAGAGATTTTATCTAAAAAATATATATTCAAATTAATCGTACTGTTTTACTCAAAACTCAACATTTCCTAAGCAATACTTTTAATACAATGTGGCCTTTCTTTAAAGATTTAAAACACTTTGTGATTAAAGCCTAGATCTCTCACGATGTCATTTTTCATTCAAAAGTTTATTTCACTTGTTCTTTTCTACTTATATAGTGTAAATTACAGGCTGTAAGCACCCAAGGATTAACCCAAATCTGCAGTCAGCATGGTGATAAGTAAAAAATCCCCAGTAATTTATGTCTTTATTAATGTTCCAACTACATAATTAGATCACTGAGTCCACAGAATCATCTAGAAAACTAATCAAGTAACAACTGGGCATCATGAAAATCTCTCCTCAACTGTCACTAAGATATTAGCAGTCTAGAGAGAAATCCAGGAGAACAAAAATAAGACTGATTCCCATATGCTACTGTGTATTAAGGAAACCTAACAGGAATAAAAACCCAAAAATTCAGTCACAACTTGAATCCTAACTTTAGGAATATCTGTGCATCATCAACTGTGGTTGATAAAATAAACTTAACAGTCTTTTTAGTGTTATCACTAGGAATGATACTAATATACTACTGAGAAATCACCCAATTTAATATTTTAAAGGAAACAGATCCACTCACTTGCAACAGCATTCTCAGATTCAATCAACAAGTCTTTAATGAATATTTAGCACTCATGAAAACTGTTAAACACACTATAATTCACACCATGAAAATAGCAAGTTTTTTTTCAGCCTTCTGTGCTAAAAAAATGGTCTGTCAATAATTACAGTAAATTCAAGAGTGTGCCACATTTAGGTATTCCAAACCTATTTTTATCCAAGTAAGTCTAGAATTCAGTTTTAATTTCAAGGTTTTAATAAGTTATGCTGTAATAAACCACTACCAAAGAAACACTAGAAATCTCTTCCATTTCTCTCAGAAGACAAGTTAATACATAAAAAACAATAAATTGAGCATCAGAAAACCTAGACTTCAGTCTTGATGCTGTGAGACCCTCACTGTATTCTCTAAGACGAAGGAGGCTTAGACAAAGATATCTTAATATAGATAGACCCAGGCCAGTTTCAAGCTCCCGGAAATGACAGCACCAGCCCCAGGAACTTAAAAGTACAGCCATCTGGTAGCAACTAATTAACAAAAAGAGTGCCCCAAATGCCAGCCAAAAGCCAGGCCATTTGGTGGTGACTGATTAACCAGCACCGGAAATGGCACTTCTCAACTATGGAAACAGGCTCTAAAAGTTCTAACAGAGTAAACGGACAAACTAAAATAAGGTAACATGGAGGCCCAGGAAGATTTAGTCAATTAGAATTGTACCCATACTAACTCCCCCACAACCTGCAGGGACTCATGGTTTTTGCCTTTAAAAAGCCAGCCTCACAAAGAAAGAGCAACTCCTCCCTGCCTCGCTGCGCTGAGATGAGTAAGTGCTTGAGACAAAGAGTTCCCTGTTTCAATTAGAAATGAAAATAAACCTTGCTTTTGTATTCCGGGCATCCTTGGTCTTAAGTGGTCTCTCTGGGGGTGATTTGGGCATAACACTGTTAGTACTATATATTTTTAACATTAAAAAACAAATCATTTCTTTGAACTATTCCATCTTCATGTTAAATAATGCAGCTAATTAAAGCCACCTTTAACAATCCTTTCAACTTAAAGATTCTGACAGAAAAGTCCAAAAAGAGAAGAGGAGGAAGAATCAACAAGAGTTCAGTGAAAAAGCCCATAAACCAGTGTCTACCAAGCACATGAAGAAATCAGTCTTCTCAATAATCTTCAGCAATGAATGTTCCAATGTGAATCTGAGGCCTGGTCCCTTACTACTCACATGAGTACAGACAAATCACCCAATCACTGATTGTTCCCTACCTGTTAACTTTCTAGAAAGCTTTGTATGACTACTATTACTAATACTTAATCTGGTAGAGACATTTCTGTCAATGCTAAAAGCAGAATAAAAACGTGCGGCAGTGGAATAATCCTGAAGATTTGTCTCTTGAATTGGTTTAATAAAAAGACGATTGTATGGTGGCAAGGCAGGAAGTATATGTGGGACATTCAAACTAATAACACTGGAAAGGAGGGCTGAGTTAGAGGAGTTGCCACTCAGATGTAGAGGGAGCAGGAGATGAATGTGCCATGCTAATAAAGGTACCACCATGTATATGGCAGAGCATAAATAAGGAATATGGGTTAATTTAAAATGTAAGAGTGAGTTAGTAATAAGCCTGAGCTATTGGCTGAGCATTTAAATTAATATTAAGACTCTGAGTGGTTATTTGGAGTGGGATGTCGGGACAGGAAAACTCTGCCTACAATGTACAGTCACTAATAACTAAGTAAAATTACTAAGTAAAAATTCTAAAGATGTTTTTGAGTGGATTTGGTGGCTTCATGCTCACAGACAATAAAGACTCTTAAGAAGGAGCCAAATAGAAATGATCTATAAATAAAAATCTGCTGTGGAACAATTCTTTTCTACAATATGAATATGTATTACACTAATTTGCTAATAAAAAGCTGATTGGCCAATAGCTGGGCAGGAAGAGACTGAGCTCAAGAGCCAGACTAGGATAATTCTAGGAAGAGGAAGGGAGAAGTCAGAGAGTCACCAGCAGATGCAGAGAGAGCAAGATGGGCACGCCGTACTAAGAAAAGGTACCAAGCCACATGGCAAAGCATATGGGTCAATTTAAGTTTAAGAGTTAGCTAGTAACAAGCCTGAGCTACTGGCTGAGCATTTATAATTAATATAAGCCTTTGTGTGTTTACTTGGGACCAGCATAAATAGAATATTACTGATAAATAACTAAGACAAAAGGATAATATTATTATCCACAATTTTATTTTATTCTGGCTAAATTGCAATTGGACTTATCACTGAATTGGCAATACAACATACTAAGCATTATGTGATGCTCCATCAACTGAAAAACACCTCCTAAGAACACCACAAATTTTATGAATGCTGACAAATGAAGAACTTCTAAAAGCAATAAAATTGCATCTTTAATGTTCATACATTATTTGAATAAATGTTACACTAAATATATTTTTATATTTTGCTATAGAATTAACAAACAAATGCAATATACAGTTTCCCATGATCATGCTTTGTCTTAAACTTTGCCCATTTAAGCTAAAAACTTGCAAATGATGGTCATTATGCACAATATATACTGAATCATCTTGCTCCAAAATACGTTAACAGTAAACTTTCTAAATAATAATAATGTAAATAAGAGTTCAAAAGACTGCAGGAATTTCGTAAATATTTTGTTATATATAAACTCAAATCATTCTCTTAAGAACACTAAACTTAAAGAATTTGTATGCTTTTATTAGTGCATATTAACTACAAAAATAGTGGGTTTCATTATGACATTGTCACACACATATATAACAAACTTTAATCATATTTACCCCTCGCCTACGAGTCCACAAAAAATATAAAAATACCTTTAGTAACTGCCGGTATACAATTTTCTGATGGTAGACCTGTCCCACCGTCCTTCCAATATGGATTCAATTCTCTTTCTTGTAGTTTGGACTAGAACAAGACATTTTGAAAGTTTAGAGTGTAAAAGTCAATCCACCATGGAAATGATTACTAACTAATTTGAGGCTAACAGTCGAATATACAAGCCTCAACAAACCATTTAAAATTCTTTAGACACGTTATTTAACTTGCAGGTAACAATGTCTAACTAATGTTCATGTGTCTTTATTGAGCACCTACCATTTCTCAAAACTTTGACATCTAACTCAGAGTCTTACACAAGACATTCCAAAGTTTAGGTAAGACATTCAAAAAAATCCTGTTTTCCAATGTTCCACAAGGGTAGCAGCTTGATTACAAACCAACACAATTACCATACTTACTGCAGCTTGAATGTTAAAAAGTCTTTTAGTAAAACACCTGGTGCCAGATACTGGGGTAAATGCTGAAAGATCAGAGAGATAAAGGAACAAGCCACTGCCACGTCTTACCTCTAGGACTCCTCAGCCTGAAAAGGCCAGTTCCTGTCTCATCACGCCTTATATACCTTTCTCCGCCCAGCCATCATTTCCTTGTTAGTGCTGGGATTAAAGGCATGTGAGCTTCCCAAGCAAAGGCATGAGATCTCAAGTGCTGGATTAAAGGTATGTGACTCCCAAATACTGGGATTAAAGGTGTGTGCCACCACTGTCTGGCTCTGTTTCTCTTCCAGCTGAATCAATCTCATGTAATCCAGGGTGGCTTTGAACTCACAGAAATCCAGATGGATTAAAGGTGTGTGCCACCACTCCCTGGCATCTATGTTTAATCTAGTGGCTTGTTCTGTTCTCTGATATTCAGGCAAATTTTATTAAGTTATACAATATATCACTATAACTTACTTTTAAAATTAGACTGGGAGCAAAAAAACAAAAAACAACACTGACCACAGAACTCTCAAAATCAGTTGGCTATATTTTTCACTTGTTGATCTATATTACATTAAAGGTAAATTTTAAGACAATCTCTGAAAGCCACAAGCTTCAGCATTTCTATATGTTGTGGTCTCTAAGGATTCCCCATTATTTTCTTGACATCAAAGTGAAAACAATAACAACCACGCTTGCTTAATATTTCTTATGGCACTCTAAGCATCTTGAAAGCATTCTTATTATAACTAATTTGTGTACATAAAGAAGGCTCAGTTGATGGTTCAACTGTAATTCAAGGGTCGTGTAACAGACAATAATTGCTCAACCCCATTTACCTAGATTTACACATCTAGAATGTCTTTTAAAAGATATATTTTATGTGCCTGTGTCTCGGTGTAAATATGTGAACATGTATGCAGATGCCTGCCCAGGCCAGAAGTATTGGCTCTCCTGAAGTTGGGGTTACAGCCAGCCCTGAATCACCCACTGTGGGTTCTGGGAATTGAACCTGGGTCTTCTGGAAGAGCAGTCATGCTCTTAACCACTGACCCATCTTTCCAGCCAGAATCTAGTATATTTCTCTAAAAAACACATTTTTATTTTTATTTTATGTGTATGAGTGCTTTTAAAAAAATTGTTTCACAGTTCTTAGTTATCAAACATCATTAAAAAACATACTTCACAAATAAAATGCTATTACAAATAAGGCATTTACTTTATGGCTATAGCAGGAATCTTAAAAGTTCTTATTAACCAAATCAAACCCGAGGCTAGTTATTGGGGTGAAAGCTGGAAGATCAGAGAAGCAGAACAAACCACAGCAACCTCACCTTGCCAGTTCCTCAGCTGATCCTGTTTCCTCAGACTGGAAGCCTCTGAGTCCTCATCCAGAATGGGTCTCAGCTGAACTGTAGCTCAAAAGCCTAAAAGCTTAACCAGCCAAATGCTTAACCAGCTAAATGGTTCTAGTTTCTGGTCTCTATGCCTTATATATCTTTCTGCTTTCTGCCATCACTCCATGGGATTAAAGGCGTGTGTCACCATGCCTGGTTGTTTCCAATGTGGCCTTGAACTCACAGAGATCCAGAGGAATTTCTGCCTCTGGAATGCTGGGATTAAAGGTGTGTGCTACCACTGCCTATCCTGTATGTTTAATATTGTGGCTGTCCTGTTCTCTGACCTCAGGTAAGTTTATTAGGGTGCACAATATTTTGGGGAACACAATACCACCACATACGGCAAATTAAAAAATTAAAGCATTGCAACTATTCCTTACCTGTTCTAGCGCTTGGGCTTTCTCCCGCTCTATTTTCCTTAGAGATTCCTTTTCAGCTTTGAGTGATGATAAGGACACAGTTTTGACAGACATAAAATCAACAGTCATCCACTCATCCCGCTGTTTAAAAGAATGAAACCATTTCAATCTGTACTTAAGACCTTCTCAGTATCAGAAACTGCAGGCACCAGCCAGAAGCAAACACTATGTGGTTAGCCACTCTCAACACGCTTCTCATTTTGCTGCACCTTAGCCTCTCCCTTATGAAAGTGGGGTAAAGAACTCACCTTTCAAGTTTGTTTTAAGGAGTAAACAAATGCATATGAAAGGCAGCCAACATAGAGTCTGGCACACGTAATGAATTGTTAGCTCCTGTTCACCTTTCTTCCTGTATCTGTGGCTAATTGGGTAAACTATATTCTTTCTTAGGTATGTATATGAATAGAACTCAAAACTATAAGCATTGTTAAGCAAACTATGACATAAGGGGAAGAGAAAAAAAAAGATGCAACTGAACTAGACAGGAGATTCAGATTTCTAGTATTAGGTAAATCCAACAGAAGAGGAAAATGCCAACAACCACAGCTGAGAGAGCTCTGAAGGGCTGCAGCACAGATGAGCATCTACCTTCCACATCAGGACAAGGCCAGTATGAACACCAGCATTCAGCATTTCTGTGGAGAGGGTTCATGAACTACTGCTAAAGTATAATTCTCCTGAAGTTATTACCATCAGTTTAATACTCATCTGCTTTCAGAAGCCATTTCTCTCTAAATCAGGTGGGTACTCACCTGCATAATGTGGCTGTCACATGCTTTTTCTGGCCTTCTGTCTTTCACTTTCCAGGTCTTTTCTTTAACAGGTGTCTGGGAAGGGACGGCCTCAACCCACTCATCAGAGCTCTAGAAACATTTAGCATATACATGACATTTATAATTTGCATACTTATACATAAAATACTGGCATTAAGTGGAAATAATTCAGCTTCTTAGAAGAGATTATTTCATTGTTTTCCCCTTTTAAAAATAATACTGGAAAATCTCAACAAATAACATGAAAATCCTACTTTGGTTTGAGCCCAAAAGACATAGCCAAATTCATTCTTCCTCTCATAAGTTATATCAAAAAATAAAATTAAAAGCTAGAAAGGAAAACACCATAGCAAGGCTCAATTTCTACCAATGTCCAAATGAACTCACAAGTTTGTCTCAATAGTATCGGGAAATAACACCCATGTAAAGGAGTTTGACAGATATACTTGACAGACATACTTGTGTCTTAAGTGCTAGAGAGATAGCTCAGCAATTAAGAACATTTGCTGCTCTTTCAGAGGACAGAAGT
The DNA here is from genome assembly GCF_004664715.2 of Peromyscus leucopus. Taxonomy (NCBI): domain Eukaryota; kingdom Metazoa; phylum Chordata; class Mammalia; order Rodentia; family Cricetidae; genus Peromyscus; species Peromyscus leucopus. The sequence continues at coordinate 66,287,440 of NC_051069.1, forward strand.
CTAGTAGTTCTTAGCACTCACACTGATGACTCACAACAGGCAGACATAGCTACCGATCCAGGACATCAAGACCATGTGTTTCAGATACACACACACACACACACACACACACACACACACACACACACACACACAAATTGGTTTAGTTAGGATGTCTATCTGCTGTGACGAAACACCATGACCAAAGAGTAAATTGTGGGGAAAAGGGTTTATTTAGCTTACACTTCAGCATTGCTTTTCATCACTGAAGGAAGTCAGGACAAGAACTCCAAAAATGGCAGGATCCTGGAAGCAGGAGCTGATGCAGAGGCCATAGAGGAGAGCTGCTTAGTGGCTTACTTCCACCGGTTTTGAAGGCATGAAGGGGTCATACAGAGCAGCTGAGGCTTGGCACTATGAGAGGCCAGGAAAAGCCACTGGTGAACATATAGGCTCAGTGAACATATAGCAGCTGAAGGCCCAGGACTGAAGTGGTGATGAAAAGAAGCAAGGCTTGACACTATGAAGAGAGCCTATTAGAGGTGGCTATTGGTGAAAGTTGCAGAGAGGAACTCCAGCATTTTGGAAATGACAGTACCAAAGGATAACCACAAAGAACAGGAGAAGCAATGGAGTGGAGCCAGTTGGAGAATATAAGACAAGTTGTGTGTGCTGCAGAAGGCAGAGCCAGAAAAGTGACCCAAGCTCTTTGAAGGAGTCTAGAAGATCGTGAATGGATCCCAAAAAATGGATAATTGGAATTTTGTTTTGCTTTGATTGGGACTGTGCCCTGATTTTTTTCCTCTTAAAGTAAGAACATATTTTACTGGAGACCACAGTTGAGAAACTTTGAATTTTGAAAGACCTTGGATTTTAAAAATTTGGTTACTAAAATTTTAATGTGTTCAAGTTTATAAAGACAGTGGGACTTTTAAAGTTATTTATGTTCTTAATGTGAGATCTTAAGAATGAATAAGAAAGGAAGGGTTATGGCTTAATAGTGATACGTTTGTCAAGTTGACAAAGAGTCAGTTGTACTGGGTAGTTTTTGTGTCAACTTGACACAAGTTAGAGTCATCATAGGAAGGAGCCTCAGTTGAGGAAATGCCTCCTTGCATTTTCTCATTTAGTGATCCATGGGGGGGGGGGGGCATCCCTGGCCTGCTGCTAAGAACTACTAGACTTCTGACCTCTGAAAGAGCAGCAAATGCTCTTAACTGCTGAGCTATCTCTCTAGCCCTTAAGTCACAAGTATATCTGTCACGAGATATATTAAAATATGTAAAACATATTTATACTCTGCCACATCAACTGCCAACTGTTTCCCAAAGCAAAGCAGATTCTATTCATTCACTCATTCATTCATTCATTCCTTAATTTGGATTGAAATGCCAGAGCTTATTCATATTTACATACTTTTTTTAAAAGGTCATTACATATGTATTTCTATCCTAACTCAAGTTTATATTGTCAAATCAATTTAGTGCCTCAATCACAATTCTTTATGCCATGCATTAAAACTGGAATTTACAGCCTGAAACAAACAGTACTTTTTTCAGAAGATGGCCAATTTGCTACAATTAAGTAAAATAACAAAGAGGTTTGAGTTCCAGGAAGTTCTGTCATAGGAATTCTATAGTGGAGGTTTTCTCTGACTTACCATATGCTGACCAATGACTTTTCATTAGTTCGAGCCACTGGGAACTTTATCACCACAGTTCCAACCACAAAAGTCATCATCACCACCTGCAACTTCAGTTAACTAGACACTAAAGAAACTAGAGTTCACCTTACTGATCCTTAATTGGTTAGGTAGTAAGTTCTATGACCACAGAAACCACAATCACGCTTGCCTACTCTGTACCTACTTTAATAACCAGACCACTGTTATCTTCTTCACACCTTCCTAGAGTTTTCTACCAATTAACATTTCCTATACTTACAACAAATGATCTCTCCTCTTACTTTAGCAAAAGAGATCACTTTGCTTCCTACCTAGTCCCCCCAAGCCCCTGGCAAAAATTATTTACCGTTGTGCTTGGTCTAATCTCCTGTCAACTCCCTGCTGCAGGCAGGTCCTCCTCCAAGGGTTTTGGTCTCATTCTAGCCACCTTGCTCTCTTTCTGGTTTGCTTCAAAGAAAGGGCTCTGATGGCTTAGATTTGTATGCTGAAGCATTTCAAATCCCCATCTTTTTTGAGGGGAGGTTTTCTTGCCTTTTGTACACTTGTAGCAGCAATTCATCTTCCAACTACTCCATTTCTAAGACAATATTACTCAACGAGTAATTGCCCAATCAAACATTTCTCTAAACTCATAACTATCATACACATTTATCTAGTACCAACTCTTCAAACTTGATAAATGGCTTAGATATTTCCAAGCTCAACAAAATATTCCAGTCTTTATCTCCAAAACTTCAACTCTGTTGATGACTCATGTTCAAGATTTTCAAGATAGTCTCCAGTCCAACCCTCATTGTTTATTCTGCATTTCCTTCCTATATTCCTCCTCCTTTACTCTATTTTTAGGCATATGTTGTTTGAGGCTCCATCTTCTCACTACTATATTTTTTATTCTTTACATTTGGGACTATTATATTCATCCTCATGGTTTTAATTACCTTTTTTCTTCTTTTTTGTCCAACCAAAGCTTCAGTGACTTAATTAGCATCTTGAGTGTTATGATGAACTCAAGGATAAATAAACCCCTCATCTTCCACAAAGCCTGTTTCTTCTGCTGAATTACTGAGTTACCCAACATCTCAAATTAGAAATCACAGGATCATCTTGCCCACTTATCCAAGCTGATTTTCAACTCCAAAACACTAGTCAAATATACCATCTAACAAACACCACATCACTGCCCTAGGAGCATATGTCCAACCCTCCTAGCCCCAACTCCAGTTCTATCCACAACAGATTGGTTCAGAGGCCTGTGTCTACAGACCAAATTAATTTCAACTAAGTCAAATGGGCTGATGTAAAAATCAAGGAGAATTGAAAAAACATTGTTAGATTCCACCTGCGTGTTGAAAAGTAGAATTCAGGAAAAAAAAAAAAAGAAAAGAAACACTGGACTTGGTAAGATTGTAAAGCATGCACAATTCAATTCTAATTCCATGAGCTAAAGCTGACTCCTAGACCTAAATGTTGTCACCTTCACAACTGAATAACCAAATAAAGCTCTAGAATCCCCATCTTTCCTGCCCCCCTTCCTTCTCCAATATCTAAGTCTCTATCCATCATACATTTGGAGTGCTAGAGGGAAACCTGATCATAGCACTTACCTTGCATGGTTCCTGTCACTAAGACTATGAAATCTCTCTCTTTTTTTGTTTTTTGTTTTTCGAGACAGGGTTTCTCTATGTAGTTTTGGTGCCTGTCCTGGATCTTGCTCTGTAGACCTGGCTTGCCTTGAACTCACAAAGATCCATCTGGCTCAGCCTCCCAAGCGCTGGAATTAAAGGCATGCGCCACAAACACCCAGCATGTAATATCTCTTCCTTGCTGCTGACAGAACCCGATTTTTTCTGAAGAAGTAATTAACCCTAAACATTTCTATGCCATCACTATCTACACATACCCCTTTCATCTTGAAAATAAGTATGAAAGGTTTGGTTTTTTTTTTCCTCTGAGTCCAAACAGACTAAACTGGCTACCCAACATTCTCTTCTTTTTGGCCAAAAGATAAATAAACAAATTCTATTTTGAAGACTTAGATGTTACCTTCTATGGAGAAAACAGAAACACAAAGAAAACTAGACTCCAGTGTTTTAAAACTCTTCTCCCTTATTTTGTTGCTCTGCCTTAAAAATTTCCAACCACTTTTGTACAAGTGCTTTCATATCCTTTCCATGTGACTCTTCAGTGTTCCTAGTCACCTTTTAGTTTCCCTGCACATTTCATTATCATCACATTTCCAACAAAGATTAACAAATGGTATCCCACTTTCTTTCTGAAACCAATAATTTACATTGCCAGCATTTCCCCAGCAAACTTCAAGTAGCTGTCTTGTAGACATTTTTCTATCATGCATTTTCTGCCATGCACCATCAGTTCCCATACATTATTCCCTCAAGTGCACTACTCTCCAGAGCTGCAGGGCTTAGATGCTCACTTACTGAGGAACTGTCAGTCGACTCACTCTGTTTTTCACATTTCTGTTTCTTGCTCTTCTTTTTCTTTTCTTTCTTCACTTTTTTTGAATGCTTGTCCTTTTTCTTCTTTTTCTTCACAGAGTGTTCCTAATAATTTTGAACAAGTATAAATAGAATTTAATCTTACCTAATTTTAACAGGAAGGCATTTTGAATGGAAAGAAAAATCCATGCACCAAGAAACTTTACACAAAGATCATGACTATACACAACAAAATTCTCTAAAAACCTTTAACATTCTTTCTGTAAGATAAGCACTACTGATCAATGTAATAGTTCAGACTTCTTACCAGAAAAGATATGAGAGGAAAGTTTTGGTTAAATTATTTGTATGTGACAGATATTAAATAATATATATATATATATATACATCCACTAAGTTTTAGTGATAGGCAGTGTAGGAGCAGGACCACAGTTACTAATACATATTAAACATTTTAAAATTTCTAAAAAACATATTTTTAATATTCTCATTAGAAAAAAAATGAGTGGATGAAAGGTACATAACCTCAACTAAATCTTTCTATGTGTACATAAATCAAAATATCATAGTGTCCTCTGTAAATATAAATAATTAACATTTGTCAATTAAAAACAAAACAAACACCACCACCAACAACAACAAAAAAAAACCTTGCATCAATTGTGGGGGCACATGCTAGAAAGCAAACTGCTAAAACTTTGTAAAAAGAGAAAAGAAGGTTGATAAAAATTAACTAACTACAACAGGCAGAGGCAGGTAGGCCCGGCGGTGGAGGCCAGCAGAGACAGACAGACCTGGCTGGCGGTGGCCCACAGAGGAAGACAGGCACGGCAGCGGCAACAAGCAGAGGCAGGTAGGCCCGCAGCAGCGGCCAGCAGAGGTAGACTGGCCCGGCAGAGGCAGGCAGGCCCGGTGCGGAGGCAGGAAGGCCCAGCAGACAGTAGCCAAAACACAGTCGCAATAAAGACCAGAAACAGAGCTATTACCCGCTGAAGAGCTAGTGAAAACTAGCTCTTAATCAAAAGCTTGGAACAGGGACGCCTCTAACCCCAACACTCGGGGAAGAAGTTATCTCCGTGGGATGGAACCAGAACGAATCTGAACACTCCATCTGAGGCCAACCCAGAGCCCAGCTGCTGATCCTGCGAAACCCAACAACTTGGAGGTGTTGGTGAGACTACCCCGCTCAGCTGAAATCCATCCGGGAGAGGATTCAGATCCCTACAGTTTGAAGTCTGAAGAAACAAGATCAGCTGAGAAGTTGACAAATGAACAAAACGTGACCTGGGAACACTGAAGAAGGCACTGCCCAGCCACCAAACCAGATCACCAGAATCAGAAGTATATACTTCACCGACTGAGATCAACTGCTCCTGAAGAAACAGCCCAATAGCACCAATTTAACCAAGAACTCCTAGTGAACCAAGACTAAAAGTTAGAACAAGAGAGGCATTCTCAGACACAGACACCACCTGCACCGAGCAGAGGAAGAGATGACTAGACGCCAGTGCAAAAATACAGGCAACAACATAAAGACCTATATGGCAACATCAGAACCTAGTGATTCTACACCTGCAAGACCTGAACATACCAAGCCAGAAGAAACAGAAGAAATCAATCCTAAAAATGACTTTAAGAAGATGATAGAGGCCCTTAAAGAGGAAGTGAAACATTCCCTTAAATAGGAAATAAAAACTTCCCTTAAAGAGGAAATGAAAAACTCCATTAAAGAGGAAATAAAAACTTCCCTTAAAGAGGAAATGAAAACTCCATTAAAGAGGAAATAAACTTCCCTTAAAGAGGAAATGAAAAACTCCATTAAAGAGGAAATAAAAAACTCCCTTAAAGAAATGGAAGAAAAAACCAACAAAAAATGGGAAGAAATCAAAGAAAGCCAAGAAAAAGCAATTAAACAGATGAAAGAAACATTCCAAGATCTGAAAAATGAATTTGAGACAATAAAGAAAACACATGCTGAGGGAATGCTGGAAACAGAAATCCTGACTAAACAAACAGGAACTACAGAAATAAGCATAACCAACCAATTGCAAGAGATGGAACAGAGAATCTCTGACACTGAAGACACAATAGAGAAAATAGATTCGTCAGTCAAAGAAAACACTAAAGACAAAAAAGTCGGAACACAAAACGTCCAGGAAATTTGGGACACCATGAAAAGACCAAACCTAAGAATAATAGGGATAGAAGAAGGAGAAGAATAAAAACTCAAAGGAACAGAAAATATATTCAACAAAATCATAGAAGAAAACTTTCCTAACCTAAAGAAAAGAATACCTATGAAGATACAAGAAGCTTACAGAACACCGAATAGGCTGGATCAAAAAAAAAAAAAAGTCCCTTCGTCACATAATAATCAAAACACTAAACACACAGAACAAAGAAAAAATATTAAGAGCCGCAAAGAAAAAGACCAAGTAACATATAAAGGCAAACCCATCAGAATAACACCAGACTTCTCAATAGAGACTATGAAAGCTAGAAGATCATGGACAAATCTTATGCAGACACTAAGAGACCACGGATGCCAACCCAGACTATTATACCCAGCAAAACTCTCAATCACCATAGGTGGAGTAAACAAAATATTCCAGGATAAAACCGGATTTAATCAATACCTGTCAATAAACCCAGCCCTACAAAAAGCACTAGAAGGGAAAATCCAACCCAAAGAAGTTAAACACATCCATGAAAAGTCAAGCAATAGATAATCACACACCAACATACACCAAAGAAGGAGAACACAACACAACCACAAAAAATAACAGGAATTAACAATCACTGGTCATTAATATCCATCAATATCAATGGTATCAACTCACCTATAAAAAGACACAGGCTAACAGAATGGATAAGAAAACAGGATCCATTCTTCTGCCGCCTACAAGAAACACACCTTAACTTCAAAGACAGACACTACCTCCAAGTAAAGGGCTGGAAAAAGGCTTTCCAAGCAAATGGACCTAAGAAACAAGCTGGTGTAGCTATCCTAATATCTAATAAAATAGACTTCAAACTAAAATCAATCAAAAGAGATCAGGACGGACATTACATATTTATCACAGGAAAAATCCACCAAGATGAAGTCTTGATCCTAAACATTTATGCTCCAAATACAAAAGCAACCACATTCATAAAAGAAACACTACTAAAGTTTAAAACGCACATCAAATCCCACACATTAGTAGTGGGAGATGTTAACACACCACTCTCACCAAAAGACAGATCTACCAGACTGAAACTTAACAAAGAAGTAAATGACCTAACAGATGTTATGACTCAAATGGACTTAATAGATATCTACAGAACATTCCATCCTAACACAAAAGATTACACCTTCTTCTCAGCACCCCATGGAACCTTCTCAAAAATTGATCACATGCTTGGCCACAAAACAAAACTCAACAGATACAAAAAATTGGAATAACCTCCTGTATCTTATCAGACCACCATGCCTTAAAGTTAGACCTCAACAACAACAAAAATTATAGAAAACCCAAAAACTCATGGAAACTGAATAATGCCCACCTGAAACATCAATGGGTCAAGGAAGAAATTAAAAAGAAATTAAAGATTTCCTAGAATTCAATGAAAATGAAAGTACAACATACCCAAACTTACGGGACACTATGAAAGCAGTGCTAAGAGGAAAATTAATAGCTCTAAATGCACACATAAAGAAGATGGAGCAATCCCATACCAATGAATTAACAGCACAACTGAAAGCTCTAGAACAAAAAGAAACAAACTCACCCAGGAAAAATAGACACCAGGAAATAATCAAATTGAGGGCTGAAATCCGCAAAATAGAAAACAAGAGAACAATACAAAAAAAAAAAAATTAATGAAACAAAGAGTTGGTTCTTTGAAAAAATCAACAAGATAGACAAACCCCTAGGCAAATTAACCAAAAGGCAAAGAGAGAGCACCCAAATTAACAAAATCAGAAATGAAAAGGGAGACATAACAACAGACAATGAGGAAATCCAGAGAATCATCAGATCATACTTCAAAAACCTATACTCCACAGAAATGGAAAACCAGGAAGAAATGGACAATTTTCTGGATAAAAACCACATACCAAAATTAAATCAAGACCAGATAAACCATTTAAATAGACCAATAACCCCTAAAGAAATAGAAACAGTCATCAAAAGTCTCCCAACCAAAAAAAGCCCAGGATCAGATGGTTTCAGTGCAGAATTCTACCAGACTTTCAAAGAAGAACTAATACCAATACTCTTCAAAGTGTTCCACACAATAGAAACAGAAGGAACACTACCAAACTCTTTTTATGAGGCTATAATTACCCTGATATGCAAACCACACAAAGATGCAACAAAGAAAGAGAACTACAGACCAATCTCCCTCATGAACATTGATGCAAAAATACTCAACAAAATATTGGCAAACCGAATCCAAGAATACATCAAAACAATTATCCATCATGACCAAGTAGGATTCATCCCAGAGATGCAAGGATGGTTCAACATAAGAAAATCAGTCAATGTAATACACCATATAAACAAACTGAAAGAAAAAAACCACATGATCCTCTCATTAGATGCTGAAAAAGCCTTTGACAAAATCCAACACCCCTTCATGATAAAGGTCTTAGAAAGATCAGGAATACAAGGAACATTTCTAAACATAATAAAGGCAATTTATAGCAAGCCAACAGCAAACATCAAATTAAGCGGAGAGAAACTCAAAGTGATACCACTAAATTCAGGAACAAGACAAGGCTGTCCACTCTTCCCATATTTATTCAATATAGTACTAGAAGTTCTAGCTAGAGCAATAAGACAACAAAAGGAGATCAAAGGGATACAAATTAGAAAGGAAGAAGTCAAACTTTCACTAATGCAGATGATATGATAGTATACATAAGTGACTCCAATAACTCTACCAGGGAACTCCTACAGCTGATAAACTCCTTCAGTAAAGTGGCAGGATACAAGATCAACTCAAAAAAATCAGTAGCCCTCCTATACACAAATGATAAAAGGGCTGAGAAAGAAGTCAGAGAAACGTCACCCTTTACAATAGCCACAAATAATATAAAATACCTTGGGATAACACTAACTAAACAAGTGTAGGACCTTTTTGATAAGAACTTTAAATTTCTAAAGAAAGAAATTGAAGAAGATATCAGAAAATGGAAGGATCTCCCATGCTCATGGATAGGTAGGATTAACATAGTAAAAATGGCAATCTTACCAAAAGCAATCTACAGATTCAATGCAATCCCCATCAAAATTCCAACACAATTCTTCACAGACTTGGAAAGAAAAATACTCAACTTCATATGGAAAAACAAAAGACCCAGGATAGCTAAAAGAATCCTATACGATAAAGCAACCTTGGGAGGCATCACCATCCCTGACCTCAAACTCTACTATAGAGCTATAGTAATAAAAACAGCTTGGTACTGGTATAACAACCGACATACAGACCAATGGAATCGAATTGAAAACCCTGACATTAATCCATGCACATATGAACACCTGGTTTTTGACAAAGGAGCCAATACTATACAATGGAAAAAAGAAAGTATCTTCAAGAAATGGTGCTGGCATAACTGGATCTCAATATGTAACATTACAAATAGATCCATATCTGTCACCATGCACAAAACTCAAGTCCAAGTGGAACAAAGACCTGAACATAAATCCAGTTACACTAAACTTAATAGAAAAGAAAGTAGGAAGCACTCTTGAACGCATTGGCACCTGAGACCATTTCCTAAATAAAACACCAACAGCACAGACTCTGAGCACAACAATTAATAAATGGGACCTCTTGAAATTGAGAAGCTTTTGCAGGGCAAAAGACACAGTCAATAAGACAAAAAGACAGCCAACAGAATGGGAAAAGATCTTCACCAACCCCACTCTGACAGAGGATTGAACTCCACAGTATATAAAGAACTCAAGAAACTAGACATCAAAATACTGAACAGTCCAATTAAAAAATGGGCTAAAGAGCTAAGCAGCAAATTCACAAAACAAGAATCACAAATGGCTGAAAGACATTTAAAGAAATGCTCAACATCCTTAATCATCAGAGAAATGCAAATCAAAACGACTCTGAGATACCACCTTACAACTGTCAGAATGGCTATGATCAAAAACACCAATGACAGTCAATGTTGGAGAGGATGTGGAGCAAAGGGAACACTCCTCCACTGTTGGTGGGAATGTAAGCTCGTACAACCACTGTGGAAATCAGTATGGCAGTTTCTCAGAAAATTAGGAATCGAACTGCCTCAAGACCCAGCCATCCCACTCTTGGGCATATACCCAAGGAATGCTGATTCATACCATAAAGATACATGCTCAGCTATGTTCATAGCAGCACTATTGGTAATAGCCAGAACCTGGAAACAACCTAGATGCCCGTCAATGGAAGAATGGATGAAAAAAATATGGTACATATACACAACGGAGTACTACTAAGCAGAGAAAAACAATGAAAGCATGAAATTTGCAGGCAAATGGATGAAACTAGAAAAAATCATCCTGAGTGAGGTAACCCAAACCCAGAAAGACAGTCATGGTATGTACTCACTCATAAGTGGATTCTAGATACAAAATAGAGAACAATCAGACCACAACCCATAAACCATGGAGGCTATATATATAGCATGGAGGTCCCTAGGGCCACTGTGGCTTATAATAAATTTTGGTTTTACTCAATTACTGAAAAAAAAAAATAGCCAAACGAATGGAAACACATGAACTATGAACCAAAGGCTGAGGGGCCCCCAGCTGGATCAGGCCCTCTGAATAGGTGAGACAGTTGATTGGCTTGATCTGTTTGGGAGGCAATTAGACAGTGGGACCAAGTCCTGTGCTCATTGCATGAGTTGGCTGTTTGAAACCTGGGGCTTATGCAGGGACGCTTGGCTCAGTCTGGGAGGAGGGGACTGGACCTGCCTGGACTGAGTCTACCAGGTTGATCTTAGTCCTCGGGGGAGGCTTTGCCCTGGAGGAGGTGGGAATGGGGGATGGGTTGGGGGGAAGGGGAGGGTGTGGGAGTGGGGAGAACAGGGGAACCCGTGGCTGATATGTAGAACTGAATGGTATTATAAAATAAAATAAAAGGGGGAAAAAATGAAGAGAAAAAAATTAACTAACTAAATAAAAAGACATGAATCTTACAACATGTACTTTCAGATCTAGAAGATTCCTATAAATAGCCCACAGATTTTAACTAAATCTACCAGCCAACACAATAACAAAACCTTTTCATATCATGATAAACTTGTGGTCAAGACAGACATTTTGTTGCCTAAAGAGATAAGTTTCAATAATTCTAACCACTTGACAGTGAACATGTTATTGACAACCTGAGTTCAATACCCAGAATCCATAAAGTAGGTGAGAATTGACTCAGGCAAGTTGTAAGTTGTCCTTTGACCTGCACACATACCATCACATACATACATACATACATACATACACACACACACACACACACACACACACACACACACAGAGAGAGAGAGAGAGAGAGAGAGAGAATATAAATACAAAGCAAAATTGTTCCTCAATATTAACCTGAACCATACTTTAAAAAGAAAAGACATAAGCAAGATATATTGGCACATGCCTTTAATGTCTTTAGTCCCAACACTGGGTAGGGAGAGGCAGGCAGATCTCTGTGCTTTTGAGGCCAGCCTAGTCTACATAACAAGTTCCAAACCAGCTAGGGCTACATAGAGAGGCCCTTCCTAAAAATACAAAATCAAGAAAATAAGTCCTATCATTACATCAAGCACATCTGTTGATATTCACCTGTGAGCACTGTTCAATTCTCTCATTCACATCAGGTAGCATCCATGTGTCCTCACCTCGAAGTTGCTTAAGTTCTTTGCATCTTTGTTCTTTTTCAAAATTACTTTTGGCCTAAAACAAAAGAATATGAAAGACAAACTGACAATTGATACAACTGCTTTTCAAATACAAAAAGAAAAATTGGTAATACTTTCATATAAAGATTCCTAGTCAATAAATGGTCTATTCTTGGGCTGGAGAGATGGCTCAGTGGTTAAGAGCACTGGCCGGGCGTTGGTGGCGCATGCCTTTAGTCCCAGCACTCGGGAGGCAGAGCCAGGCGGATCTCTGTGAGTTCGAGGCCAGCCTGGGCTACCAAATGAGTTCCAGGAAAGGCGCAAAGCTACACAGAGAAACCCTGTCTCGAAAAACCAAAAAAAAAAAAAAAAAAAAAAAAAGAGCACTGGCTGCTATTCTAGAGGACCCAGGTTCAATTCCCAGGGTCCACATGGCAGCTCACAACTGTCTGTAACTGCAGTTGGGAGATGTGACACCCTCACACCAATGCACATAAAATAAAAATTAAATAAATTATTTTTAAAAAAATGGTCTGTTCTTGACAATAAATTTGCCTCTACTAGTATAGGAAAGATTTTAAAAAACCTAACAACAGCTTTTCTTTAGGACTACCAATCTTCAGTAAATCTGGGTACAAATCACACATAGTATCCTGTCCAGTACTAGCTTATGTCTTCCTTTCTCCCTGTCTCAAGTATAACTTGGAATCACTTTAACTGCCATCATCCCTGTTGTTATTTATTTTTGCTCTTTTCTGAGGGGCCTGTGGGAGCCCGTTTCAGGTTCCTCGTGGCTTTACCCAGCAGGTCCACAGAGAGGATTAGGACCACAGGCCTGAGTGCTGGTTTCTGAGATGGACTGCTCTTGGCTGTGCTGGGGGAGGATTTTTTGCTCCACCCCTTGGCAGCTCTATAAATACCCCGAGGCAGAGACAGTCAGGGCTCCTTGGAATAGGTTCCAGGCCCTCTCGAGGCTATCCTTTATTTTCTATCTATTTATCTCCACAATCTAAATCCTTCTATCTAATATTTCCTGCTGCTCGCACTCAAGAAAACTCTGGGGAACTGTGTGGTTGGCCCACCACCCAGCTCCCAAATAAATCACACACAGAGGCTCGTTCTTAATTATCAATGCTTGACCTTAGTTTAGCTTAGTTTCTAGCCAGCTTTTCTTAAGTTAAATTATCCTAACTACCTTTTACCTCTGGGCTTTTCCTTTTCTCTAACTTCTGTAAATGTTATTCTTACTCCGTGGCTTGTGGTGTAGCAGGGTGGCTGAGCCCTGCAGTCCTCCTCCTTCTCTGGCTCCTAGATCTTAGATCACTCTTCCCAGATTTGTCCTATTTATACTCTGCCTGCCAGCTCCACCTATCCTTTTACTACCTTGCTATTGGCCAGTTCTCCAGAGAGGAGAGAGAGAGAGAGAGACAGAGAGGAGAGAGAGAGACAGAGAGCACACCTAGAAAAGGCGAGTTATAGAAGTGATGAGAGTTGGTTGTGAGATAACTCCCGGGAGTCTCAATTCCTACAACTCTAAATAACTGTCCGAGATCTGTCTAAGACAAAAAACGAAAGCATTTTAAGAACTAAAGATTGATTCTCTCGGAAAGTGCTGGCTTAGCATGCATGAAGCCCTCAGTGCAAGCTCTAGTTTTAAAAGGAAGAAAGAAAACCCTCCAAAGCGGAGGTACCTGGCGTAATACTTCCGCCCGTGCAATTCGGATTTGTTCTTTTCGCTCTTCGATACTCTTAGCACTTTCGAATCTTCCACTGAACGCCGCCATAGTTGTTGCTGTCGTAAAGCGAGGAAGCCGTCAGGAAACCTCAGTTTACGACTGTCGTAATTCAGAAACCAAATCTAGATTTCATAGGAGCGTTACTATAGCAACGCGCAGGCGCAGATCAGAAAGTCTGTCACGCAAGATTCGGTCAAAGCCTGGAAGGCTGACATTTTAGGAGTACTGGATTCGCTAAACGCTGAGTTAATATCAACAATACGTTATGATGCACCCTGAACTATACTAACTCCTTTCTTACCAAGACTCTTAAAAATACTCCAGTGAGCTAGAGAGTTGTAGAAGTTAAAACAAGATCTCAACGTTTTGGCCGGACTTCCTGTGATAGTGCACCAGGCTAAAGGGGAGCTGATCAGAAAGTCAGGATTTTGGGGGGGAAAGGGAGTCCGGGGGATTGCTGTAAGATTCAATTTTTTTCGTTGATGGGTGTCTTTAAATATATTGAAAACGGAGTTGGAGAAATGGGTCAGCGTTTTGGACGCTAACTGCTCTTGCAAAGGACCCAAGTTCAGATCTCGGACCTTTATGGAAGATCAAAAACATTCTTAATTCTATTTCCAGAGTTATTTCGCCCTCTTCTGACCTGCACAGGCACTGCACCGCCGTGGTGCACTTACATACAGCCAGACAGAAGAAACAAAAATATGTATTTTTTATGTCTGGAGGTTGCACAAGCCTGGGTACAGAAAGAGTTCCCATCACCCTGAGGGACCTCTTTGTTGTGTTTATTGCATCTTGCATAAATAAATCTCTGTATCAAAATACTAGTACTTATCTGTGCCTCAGTTGATTGGTTCACAGGGACAAGCCATTTCTCTCTTCTTTTAACTCTGGCAATTCAGAATTTAAAATGCCAAACTTTAATAGTTACACACACACCCCAACCCCCTTCCCCCATCACCACCACCAAAGTGCTATTGTTTGATTTGATTCATTATGTTTGGGAGGCTGCACCCTGCACAGATGTACCTGGGCATCAGAATCGAGAGTAACCAGTCAATGTCAAGCTGATTAGAAGGGCTGCTGCACCTGGCTCACCCAATCCCAAAGGCACCTAGAAGTGCATGCCTTGAAATACTGCTAGCCAGTCTTGTGCTTTTCAGTAACCTGGCTTCTCAGTCAGATGTGCTTTGAAAGTTCATTTTGTTGTTAAGGAAAAATACCCATGAGCTTTTGTATTGAAAAGTCACAGGAAATGAAAATGTCAGGAAACTAAAAACTAGATTTTGGTATTTCCCCTTCTTAAGTTCTCATTTCCCATCTCACCATGCACTAGTGATGAGAGGCCAGGCTGATACTGTTACAGCTAAGGTAGAAGCTGCCTGATGGTGACAAGCTGCCTGTATCTCCATTTTCCCCACAGGGTTTGCCCAGCTCCAACTGTGTAAAGAAAACACATGTAAGGACTAAGCCCTGTTAGACCTTGAGATTTTTGAGGACAGTTTAGACTCAGACATATTGAAATCTGGTCTTCTCATCAGTCCTAGAGATGAGCCATGCATAGGTACTGCCCTGTAGTCATGCTTTCACTGCCTCTTGTGCCTGAACTTCCCTTTCTTTCTCACTCTTCACCTTTTCTCTGTCCACTCCCTTCCCTCCATTGCTGAGCCTGACATAAGGGCCGCCTTCCAGCTCTTACTCCCACCTAAGGCCTTTGTATGTCATTCATATCCCAGGTCAAACAAACACCCTGATCACAAAACGAATGCTCCCATCTTCATACTACTCTCCAGATATTTTCACATCATGATTTAATGCTACTATAGCTCTCTATCTCTACTTGAAGTTGTCTCGACTGCCCATTTTATTTGTTTCCTGGATAACCCCCAGGATACCTATCACAAGTATTCAAGAACTTGAGTAAATGGTTGAATTTACATAAATTGCATACATCTGCTTATATTTTAAAACAGTCCCTTTTATATTCATAGTAATTCTTGCAAGAACTAAAAATTAATCATATAGAAACTGTACTTTAAAAGAAAGTCTGTGGATGAAGAGATGGCTCAGCAGCTAAGAGGTACCACTCATGTTGAGGTCCCACGTTGGGTTTCCAGCACCTACATGGCAGGCCACAACCATCTGTAACTCCAGTTCCAGGGGATCAGATGCCCTCCTCTGGTCTCTTTGGTCACTGCGGGCATGTGATGTACTTATGTAGAGTTAAAACATTCATACACATAAAAGAAAAATTAATCAAAAAAAGTTTTAGTAGATTCATAATCCTTACCAAATTAGACAACTTGTTTGAAAATGATTATTTATATGAAATGATGTTTTGAAGAGCTTAAATTCTATCATCATGTGTAAGACAACTGTCAAACACGATCAAGATAATAAAAATTGTCCATAAAATAAGATAAATGGATGTGTGAAAACAATCCTATACAGTAACATGCATAAATTGACATGCAATGTATATAGGGACATTCAATTTCATGGGGAGAGGGGGGTGTTGAAGCTGAAACAGATTCTGTGAGGATGACCATATGTCCTAGCTCACATAAAGCAACCTAATTTATATTTATTTCCCTAATGGTTATCAACAGTTCCTTATTTAGCTTTTGAAAGGGTCACAGTTTAGATCATAAGTTACAAGATCACCCTAATATTAATCCTATGTTAATTCCTTTCAACATAGTTTGTTGTCTTTAGGTAGTCAAGAGACCAGAAAGACCAAGAATCCTTTCTGACAATATGTTGTAGCCCATAACAGAGATTTGACAATCTATTTCCCAGCCACTAATTCTGTGCCAATTTCTGAGGTATTGGTGAGGTGTTCAGTACACAATTTCTGAAGCCAGATGTGCTAGGTTAAAAAAAAAAACTCTGCCACTTATTTAGTCATGCCACTTGACATAATCTGCTTCTTTTTGTTTCTTAACTGCAAAGTGGTAACAATACTGTATGCCTAACTTCTGTGAAAATTGAATGAGTTAAAGCATGTAGAGCTTCCAAACTAAGTGCTAAGGCAATAATTTTCACATTTTGGCATTATCTCCTAGTCAGTGACCTGAGGTCATACGTCCTAGTCACCTTGATCAACTTGGTACAGGCTGGAGTTATCTTAGAGGAAACCCTTGACTGAGGGATTGTCTAGATCAAATTGGCCAGTAGGCATGGGGTAGGAAGAGTTTACTTAGTTGTTAAGTGATGTAGGGGGACCCAGGCCACTATGGGTACCACTATTCCTTGTCCAGGTGGCCTTGGACTATATAACAAGTATGAGCAAGTGAGCCAAAAAGCAAAGAAACAACATTCCTCCATGTTTACTGCTTTCAAGTTCCTGCCCTGACTTCCCTCAATAATGGACTGTGACTTGGGAATATAAATCTTTCCTACCCTAAGTTGCTTTGGTCATTGTCTTTATCACAGCAATAGACTGAAATTAGAACACTATGCTGAACTACCGTTTTCTCTCTAATTTTTATGACATAAGTGCCTTCTATATTCATTGTTTTCTTGTTATAAGTCATGTACGAAACAAGAAAAGCATTTCTCAGTAGGTTCTTCAGCACTGGAACAGATCACTGATTCTCTATGGTTGAGCATCAAAGTAGTTTGTATTAAGATGCTATCTTCTCTACAAACCACCACTACTAGCTTTTGTGGTCCACATTAGGTAAGTAAAGTGTTCAACTGAATTTTAAATTTTAAGGTAGAGATGTCACAATTGTGAATATTTTCATTATTGTATATGAGTAGAACCATGGAAAATATTCCCTCATCTTCTGACTCCTGTAAACACTGAACTCCACTGTGTTCAAGTTGATCTAATATGTAAATGAAAGTCTATACATTCCTATACTTCTTTGTTTCACATACATAATTTCTAAACATCACAATAATCATGCATTTGTCTTTGCAGTTATTTAAAGCATTCTATAAATCTCCTGTTTTATCTTTTTTATTCATTGTATAATGAAGGTTTTGTCATCCCCAAGATGAAAAACTATGGTTCAGAGAATATATGAAAGTGTCTTTCCCTAATATCACACTGGTGGTAAAGTTTTTTCCAAGCCTGGATCTCCTGACTCCTATAATAGTGTTTGGGAGTGATCTTTAAAAGAAAACAGAATCAAATTCCCCTTTTCCATTAGAGTACACACAAATCACCTAGGGAGCTCAGCTATCTAGACAGACCTAGAAATGTGGATGTCCATCAGGGAGTGTCAGGTAATCATGCAGATACTGAGCAGCCACATTTTGAGAAACACCACTCAAGGTGATGGCACACTATATGGAGATTGTAGGGAATACTCCAAAGGGCTATCTTATCCATGTAATATGGTAATTAAAAATAAGTAGAGGGAAAGATGCTTTTTGGTCAGTAGAGATCAATGTCCTAAACACAAAAACATTTTCTCTGTAACGGTGACAGTTAACTCTTCAAAGTTATATCTCTTGTTTTCCTGAACAGCAGTAGGATGACCAGATGTCTGCTGTGTCAATTCAAAACTTTTCCTTCTCAGATGAAACAGGTGTGTTATTTCTCTTGCAGGAAGACAGACATCACTTGTAGCATTTCTCACTTCAGATGGGCTTTGAAGGAACTCATTTAGTTGAGGTACTACATGCCAATTTTTTTCTCATGAGACTGGGCTGACATTTTGTTGACAAGGACAATGTTCTAAGGCCACCTGAAAAAGGAAATTCTATACTCAAGTTAGAAAAGGACCTTCTACATGCACCTGAAAAATCTTGGATCTTTTAAATAAGATACAATTTCACAATTTGGAAGTCTGAAGAAGATAACGTATTTGTGTTCCCATAGTAAACATGCCAATTAGCATACAGTTTTGTCTATAGGCCAAGTAGATTGACAGTATCTTGGATTACTTTTGAACTTTGTGTAGACAAAGGAAACTATGCCAGTCTATTTCTTAAACATATTGTGGTGGTTTAAATAAGTTACTGTCATCATTATGAACTCAGTGTTGTTAATTTTGAGTTTTAGTGAATTATATCAATGTCTTATTTCTCTTAATAGGTTTTTCCTGATTAATATTAAACTTCTCAAAGAGCAAATTCATTCGATTTGAACCTCACAGATTGATACATCAGCTCAGGAGTTAGAGTGTTTTTCCATAAAACACTTGAAATTATAAACTAGGTGATCTTAGTAGAATCTGCTCAGCTCTGCTAGTTTATGTTAGTGACTAGAGGGTGCTGAGTGGAGGAGTGAGGTTGACTGAGCTTTTACTTAAATCCCACACATTAAGCTGTAGTTTTCTTTATTTTCCCCTAAGACAGGGTTTCATGTGTCCTTGACTGGCCTTGAAATATATATGAGGATGAAGATGTTCTTCTACTCATGATCTTCTATCTAGTCTCCTCTCCCAAGTTCTGGGATTATAGAAGTCAACACCGTGCCCATTTTTATGCTGTGCTGGGAGTAAAATCCATGGCTTCCTGAATGTTAGGCAAGCTCTCTACCAACTGAGTTTTTCAAGCCCTGGACAATAGTTTTTATCTGAAGGTGCTGATGTCTGTATATATGATCTATTTGTTACAGAAGTTGTAAAAAATGTGCCTAAGATTTAAAAACTATGTTCAGTGTATTATGAAATGATCAATATTTCAATTTTAAAAACTTTCTTTTTACATATAGGTAATTCTTACTTTTGCATTATTGATAAAATGGTGACCACTCTTCAAGTTCTTAAATGAAAGAAGACAGAACTCCATGAGCCTATAAGTGATGATAATTCATTGAAACTTGCTATGAGCATACTTTTCTTTCTGTGGCTTAAGAGTAAAACTTATGGTTTACCATCTTTATTATAAAGATAGAAAAATTAGGTGGAAATTCTCACAAGTATGCATCTATTTTGTGAGATTAATGTCACAAAATCATGGGGGCAATTCACATTGTTATTTCATTGTCATTTTAAAAAATTCATGTTCTGAAAAGATTTTTTTTCTTATGTTACTCGGGCTAGATTACTGTTACTAAACTACTATTTGTCTCTGTATGATATTTATTTCTTTTTAACACCTATCTCTTGTTTGTCTATAATAAATTTTATGGAAGTTATAGATTGCAGAAAGAATATAAGAGCATATATTGTGTATAGAATCAAGTCAGTCAACTGTCCTACTGTTCTAGCCTCAAAACGAATGTTGGGAAAAGAAACATAATCAGTGTAATTAGCTTATTAGGTGGAAAGATCCATGATAATGTAAAGATGTTACAAAGAATTTATTTTTATAAATCTTCAAGGAGGTCTTTGTGTTTTCTTAAATTTTTTTCCTCCTGATCACTTACATCTTAGCAGGTGGCCAAACATAGTTTAAAAGACTAATTGTTGATAAATGATTAAGACATACATAAACATATTAATATCCACTGTTTACTACCATATTGTTCTAAAGGCAAGTGACCATATATACTGTCTTGCTTGAAGAAGTATTTGACAAAAGAAGCAATATTGCCAGTTTGTAAACTTTCTTGTTCTAAAGAAAGCAGCTCTGTCCTGTAGATAAAGTTATGCAAATAAGCTATTTTATATTAAAGATGGTCCCCATAACCTCACATATTTGAATGCTTAGTCATCAGAGAGTGGTGCTATGTGAAAGGACTTGAGGATTAGGAGTAATGACCTTGTTGGAATAAGTTTGGCCTTGTTGGAAGAAGTGTGTCCCTGGGATGGCCTTTGAAGTCTCTCTCTGTCTGCAGATCAGAATGTAGTTCTCAGCTACTACTCCAGTGCCATGCATTATGCCATATTCCCTGTCAAGATGATAATGGACTAACCCTCTGAAACTGTGGGCAGGCCTCCAATGAAATGTCTTCTTTTATAAGAATTGCCTCAGTCATGGTATCTCTTCACACCACTCTAACAGTGACTAAGGCAGTATGTATAAAGGAGGTTGTTATGTAACTGGTGGCACACAGATTATTCATTTAAGGAAATCTGTACTTGCATAAACATTCTGAGAGGACCAAACACTACACCATTTAGGGCTCTGTGTCTAGTTTAAACTGAAATTTAAAATGGAGCATAGTCTCAGTTATCTTTTCTACTGTTACGTTAATTTATTTTCTTGTTTCAAATCCACATCCTTTCATTCTCTCTCTATCAAAGCCATCAGTTATAGTCCCAATAACAGCAATAAAGGAATGAGAAATTATTTACATGAGATTTATTGCTGAAAATTAGAAGTTACTCACAGAGTTCAGTTAAGGTGAGAGATCTTTAGGTTTTATACAACTCACTTGGGCAGCATTGCAGAAAATCAGAGAGGGGTGAGGCTTGAGGCAGAAGGAAAATGACATGAAATGTTTGGGAGCAGCCATCAGAAAAACTTGGTGAACCAAAACATATGAAGTGATAATGAACAATAAAAGATACAATCAATCCATAGCCTGAAATTTTGAGGTGCAGACTGTATATGGTAAATTTAAAGAAGAAATTAATCAATAAAACTTGAGGAGTCTGAAGGAAGACCTTTGAATACTTAGATATGAGAGCTGGCTCTCTGGGAGGCTTTGATGAGCTATTGTTGCTGCTAAGTAAAACATAATGTAGAGATTTGTGCTTTGTATTAAAGTATAGATCAAGAAATTAAAAACCAGGGTTGTCACTAAAAAGAATTATTTTAATCTACTTAAATGATACAATAGTTACTTAGAGAAACCTAAGGAAAGAGAAAATTAGTTTAAAATATATTTTGGTAGTTGTTTTAGCTGCATACTAGGTAAAGGACAGGTATTGGTTTACTTAAAAAATTAGCCCATATCTAAAATAGTAGCTACATAAGACTCATGATATGGCTGCATTTTTGATAATTATTCAAGATCCATATATTTTTTTATACTGTATAAAAAGATGAGCTGAAATGGGGTATGGTAGAAATCACTACCCCAGTCTCTAGGAAAATACATCCTGCAGCACTAATGGTGATACTAATCTCTACAAACTTTGCAGGCATATTATCTTAGCTTTGCCTTACTCCTTCCATTGGGAACCTTTTCCCAGTGGCTTCCAGATGTCCTTTCTTAAACAGTAGCATAGGACACTGCATAGTTCAGAGAACCAGTGCCAGTTGCTGGATATTTCCATTCCAATCGTACATCCTAGAACTGGGGGAGATATCCACAGTATGGATTGAAAAATGCACTAGACCCACTGTGAAATGTTACACAGTATCTGTGTGTGTGTGTGTGGGTGTGTGTGTGGGTGTAGGATCTCCAGAAGAGGTCAAAATCTCAAGTCCATTATATAAAGAAAAATTTGAGTGTAACTGGCACACATCTTCCTGTATATTTTAAATGATCTTTAGTTTACTTCTAATACTTAACACAATATAAATAAGCTATGTATCTACTTGTTACAATGTTTCATAAGTATATTAGATGAGATTGTCTAGAGTAATGTAACCAACAAAATGTATATTTATTATATAATGGGTATTTGTTAGATTGGTTTACATGTAGGAGCTGGGTAGTAGAACAATGGCCATCTGCATACTGGAAAGGCAGAGAAACCATTAGTTGCTCAGTCCATGAAGCTGACACAGCAGTCCCTGGAGAGTCACAAATTCAATCCACATTCAGCAAGGAAGGCAACAGAGGAACAGAAACAATCACAAAGAAACAGGAAGACAAGTAGGTGAAACTTTTTTTCCTTAGACCTGGTTACATCTGGGCTACCTAGAGGAAGGTGCTATCTATTCTGAGAATGAGTCCTGTGTCCCATCCTACACACACACACACACACACACCACTGACATGTATTCACAGACATGACCATGACCAAAAGTCTGTCTCTTGGTGATTTTAAATCCCTTCAAGGTAGCAATCAGGACCAAACATCATCGCTGTGGGAAATATACTAAAAAAGTGTGTGTGCATGCTCAGCATAGATAAAATCATTCCTAATGTTTTTGGTCTACAGTTGGTTGCATCTATGAACACATATTCCCACTCTTTCTGTTCCAGCCACAGGTCTTCCTTACGGTTCTTTTCTTTGGCCTTTTACCTTAGAATTTTTCCTCTATCTGAAATTCTACTTCCCTATGTAAGTACATAACTAACCTCTCAGCCTGTCAACTCTTCACTTAAATGTCATGTTCTTATAGAGAACCATCCACACCTTTTTAGAAGTTGGAATCCACCAGGCCTCTCTTAACGTCTTTATCTGCTCTACATCTTTTCTCTATGAAGAAAAAATATGTCACTTCAGAACATGATGCATGTTTATCAATTGTTCTTATTGATTACAGTCTATTCTGAAACAGTCCATTGAGTTTCACACTCCCTCCACTTCCTCCTTTCAACCACTCCCTCCAGCAAGAATTATCCCTGAAGTGCAGCAAGCAATCAGTAAATTAACAGTGACAGAATCATAGGGGTGCATTAATGAATGTCAATGCCGAATTGATATTCAAAAACAGATGAGGAAGATAAAAACCACGTGTCTTACAGGTGATTAGTTAGGGTAGAAGAAGAGGATGGAACAAGTTGGTGTTTACTGTCCATTATGTAAAAAAGTACAATGTTTGAACTTGTCATGCTCTCTCATGTAATCAATCCATCCAAAGAAATTGCAACTATTATAATTTTTTCTTTCAGATATAGATATGCCAAATTCTCACAACTACAAAGTGGTGGATCGGTTTTAAATACATCTGACTTGAAAATACTGTCATAAAAATGTGCACTACTCACTTTTTGTTGTAGTGATAAAATACCATGACAAAAAGCAATTTATAGAATGAGTTTATTTTGTCCTACAGTTCCATTGGAAGATAGTTCATGGCAGCAGGTGGCTTTAGTGTATATATCAGACACACACAGGAAGAAGAAAGAGCAAGCAGGAAATGGGCAAGGTCATAAATCCTTAAAGCCCTCCTCCATACTTCCTCAAGCAAGGCTCCACATTGTAACCATTCCATAACCCCTCCCCCAAATATCACCACCAACCTGGACCAAGGAGTTAAATACATGAGCCTGTGATGGGACATTTCTTGTTCAGACCACAATACATAACAAGACAAATTTACTTCAGGACAGACATAGCCATGAAGGGATAAAAGAAGTCAGAAGCTAAAAAAGTAAAACATGCTCACACTGCAACCAGATTATGACAATTTATATTTTCAAAACTTCAGTTAAATTCTTCAATGTAAAACATGAATCAAATTGATATAGTCCCATTATTGTTTCTTAGCCTTTTATCTCACAGGGTTCTGATTTGAACAGGCTAGATCCAAAACAATAAAGTTTTAAAATTATATGCAGACAGCCAATATTGCTCCTCTCATCCCTTACTTTCATTCAAAAAGCTGATATACAGTAAATTGTAAATTATGAGACACAATACATCACAGTATCTGATACTCTATTAAGACTTGAGATCATTTCCTTCATTCTTCAGAATTATTGTCATAACTGACAAATCCTAATTGTTAGTTATAGTTTATATTTTCTCTTGCTTTATAACAATTATTTTATGAAGAAATTAAAAAGTTATCTACTAAAGACTTTGGGAGAAGGCTACCAAGATTTTCACACTGGCAGTTCTTTAGTCTCAAGGAAACACCAATCACAAAGTGTAGCCTGAAGCTGCTGGAAATGGCAGTAACAAAAAAAAAAAACCCTATAAACACTTAATTCTATGGGTAGAAAACATGCAGTAAGTTGCATTTAGGTCCTGCAGGGACAATGGACTTATTTCTTACTTTACTCTTGACTGATACCCAAGAATACCATTTCAAAGGAGAAGAAATGATGGAATGACACAGAAGAGATTTCTCTTATTTTTCTGTTTCACTTTTAGACTGGGTCTCACTATGTAACCCTAGCCAGTTTTGATCTCTGGGGCTCAGACTTCTGAACAGATGATATTATAGAATGACCCTATGAATGCCTTTAAGTTTCTTTCTAAAATATCCAAGAATAAAAAAATATTCAAATTAGCTTAAAGAGTCAATGTGTATTTTAAAAATTTTCTTCTTATGGTCAATCACATTGCTAACATGTTTACCTGGAAATTTAAATTAACCAAAAGACATTCAAACTTTGATTTAGAGCAGCTAATAACGTTTTCCCCCCTTTGGTTTTTTCGAGACAGGAAATCTCTGTGTAATCCTTGCCTTCCTGGAACTTGCCAACCAGAGCAGCCTTGAATTGACAAAAATCCTCCTGCCTCTGCCTCCAGAGTGGTTAGGATTAAGACGTGAACCACCACCACCTAGCTTTACATCTTTTTTTTTTAAATATATTCAGCCACATATAGTAGCACATACCTTTAATTCCAGCACTTGGCAGAGGCAGTCAGATATCTTGTGGTTCAAGACCAGCCTAATCATTTTAGCTAGTTCTGGAATAGACAGAACTAGAACGTGAGATCCTCTCTCTCTCTCTCTCTCTCTCTCAATATATATATATATATATTATGTATGTGTGTGTGTATATGTGTATGTGCATTGGTACAAGGTCAGGACACCTTGTGGGAGTCAGTTTTCACCTTCTACTATGTTGGTCCTGGTAACTGAACTCAGGGTATTAGGCTTGATAGCAAATGCCTTTATCAACTAAGCATCTTACTGGTCCACATGTTCCTTTAATAGAATGGTTCTTAACCTTCCTAATGCTTCAATTCTTTAATACAGTCCCTCATGTTGTAGTAACCCCTAACCATACATTTATTTCATTGCTACTTCAAAACTGTAATATTGCTACTGTTATGATACTAATGTAAATACCTAATATTTCTGATGGTCTTAGGCAACTCCTGTGAAAGTGTCATTTGGCTGTCAAAGGGTCATGATCCACAGATTGAGAACTACTGTTTTAATATATAAACAACATCTTAGTGTTTTCAATATATATAATTTTAAGCTATACTTAAGCTTAATCTAGAGAGCCAAAGCAGGAGAATCAGCTACATAGCAAGATTGAAGGCAACCTGGACTACATGAGATCTCTCTCAAAAACAGAAAGAAAAAGAAAACTGTATATTCAAATAGAAGTCTTATTTGAAAGGGCCCTACTACAATTTTTAATTTGTTAATTATAAACATTTTTTAATCAAGTGATGTCTTAAAACATGTACATGTTACTTTAATTGTGTTTTTGATTGAGCCAAATTACAAAAATCATAAAAGTTTCTCCTGGTCAACTCAGTCTGGCTAGACATTGATCAATCTTACTAGGACTTTCCAGGAATATTGCTTTGGTTTCACTGACTAGATAAAAATGCCTCTATTCTTCCTGGATTGGGACAACTATGAATAAGGAAAAACAGCTAATTGTGACTGAAAGAGCAAAATTTGGTGTGGCTGATAAATTTTAACTTCTGGAATTTAACTGTTAAAAGGAACTATTTGAGTTGTCTTAAAGCTTAAACCAATTGATGAGGAATAGTGATTCCTGTAATAAAATCAGTCAGGATTGCTAATTACTTCAGCCATTAAAAAGTAATCTTTTGCTCACAAGTTAATATCCCTTTCAGCCTCCAATTTACTTTTTTACATGGCATTTATGATTACAATGAACACAATATTTACTTACCTGTTTGCGTTTATCAGCCTCCCTTTCTAGAAGGTAAGCTTCCTAGGATAAGGGCTTTGCTCTTGTTTTCTACTGGTGTGTATGTTTGTGGTAACAGATAATAAATCCAGAGCTTCAATTAGAAACACATGTTCTTTCAGAGCTAAACACCACCTACTTTACTTGCTCATAACTTCATTCCTAGTACTTAAACAGTAAATAGCATGAATTTAAAGAATATCTGTTGAATGAAGTTTCTATGAATTCAGAGAATCACCTGGCTAAAGTTTTACTGGGCATCCACAATGTGCTAGAAAGATCCAGTGAGAAAGTTACTACGAGTTTTTCAGATAAAACTTCACATTATTTCCTACTGTCCAGGAGTATTCACTTAATTAAAAGGTCACATCATTGTTTCACTACGATCTACATAGTATAGATCTTTATATATAAACACTTTATAACAAAGCTTATCTTCAAAATGCTGCACACTTATACAAAGATCACAGGCCTTTCACAAGTTAAAGCCAATCACTTTTAAACACCATACTTAGAAGGCATGTAAGAGGAACCTACGTTAATGAAGTCAGTCAATAGTAGCAGACAGAATGTTACCTAAGTAATCTCTGCTCTTAGCTCTCCTTTGGTAATGTCCCCCAAGTTGCCTCACTAATTAAAGGGATAATTTACCCTCCTTCTCAAAAACAGATAGGCAGTTTTTTCCTTTTACACCTGATATGTTCAGATAAATGATCAGACCTTTTGAAGAACAACACACCAATTCCCCTGATCATAGTAGCTCTGCAGAATGCTAACATCACCCACAGCCTGGCAGGAAGCCTCCAATTCTCCATCACAGAAAACATGGTAATAACGATGAAACACGGACTTGGGTCAGGGGATCCTGCTAACCCAAATGCTCAACATCTTTGTCTTTACTAGGGTTTCCCTTGAAGTGCCAAGGAACCAGCACATCTTGGGAGTGAAAGGAAGTCCTGTTTGTATGAACAGGAAGCTCAGAACTAGGAACTTTTCTTGGCGTACATTCTCCCTCTTGGATGTTATTAGTGGTGGGACAGATGATGCTTGGTCTTCACTGCCTCCGTCAGGCGTCTGATTTACGAGTAGTCCTGCAGTGGTTGTGGCACTGTTTATCTCCTCTTTATCTTCTTGGCTAGTTTTGCTTCCTTTTAAGGTACTTGGACTTCTGGTTTTTATACTCTTGTTCCATTGCCCAGACATATATAAGGGCCTGCCCACCAGGTCTCAAGAGACGGGCAAGTTCTTGGAGAGCTGCCACTCTACGTTCTAAAAGAAAATTTAAAATGAAATGATTGTCATTTATTAACCTACAGGAGACAGAGAGAGGAAGTAGAAACATATAATTAAATGTAGGATTATTGTATTTAAAAACACCTGACAAAGGCAGACTAGACCTGAATGAATTTAATTTATAGTGTGAGAAATAGATTACACACAGGAAACAAAAGATTCCCTGGCCTGAGGACACCAGGCTCTGAGTACAGGGAAGTCAATGCAGCTGGAATGCAGGGGACAGAATTACAGAAAAAGGAGGAAGTGCAGGGAAATGCCTACAAAGGCTACATGCAAAGTCTTCTAAAGGCATCGTCCAGTTCCTATGCTACAGAAGCAATTCCTTGGTGAAACTCCAAGAAATTCAGCAGAGAAGCAGCTGGGAAGTTAGAAAGCAAAGCAGAGGTTTCAGCAATCAAACAATGCTGGAGACAGAAGATGACCTTAGGGTCTTCAAGGTACAATGGCACAGATATAAACAAGCCTAACCTGAAACCATAGGGAGGGTTAGAAATAAGTACTATAAACTGGCTACAATAGAACAGAAAGCCAATCCTTAAAGAATTATATTGATCAGCTTACATGTAGTTGTAGGTCCAGAATCCAATAATAATAACAATAACAACAATAATAATGATGATAAAAATGAGATATATTGAAAGCAATCATGACCAAAGCCCAAAAACCAGAGCAAAGACAGACTAGGAAAATAAAACTGCAAGCCAGAAGAAGGCAACAGGTGTCCACCTTTATTACTTTCCATCTTGGTCCCTTTAGACAAAGGGTCCCTTGAACCTAGCACTAGCTAGAGCTAGACTGCCTGCTAGACTACCAGCCAGTAACCACAGAAATCTTTCTATCCTTGTCACCTCAGCATGGGAGTTACAAGTGTGTGTGTGTGTGTGTGTGTGTGTGTGTGTTGTGTGTGTGTGTGTGGTGTGTGTGTGTACCACGCCCAGCTTTTATGTGGGTGCTAGGTTCTAAACTCTGGTCTTCAACTTTCACATAAAATGCTCTGAACTACTGGAGTCACCTCTCTAGCCCCAAGAACATTTTTGTAGATATAAAAGAAAGGTATATAACTATTGCTGAGGGAAAGAGAGAGAAACAGTGATAGAGAGAGACAGATACAAAGAGACAGAATATTTTGTTAATGAAATTCTTCCTTTTTTTTTTAACTAGGAAAATGAAGAGTACTTTCACTTATTTAACTCTGGAGTATGTTTTTCACAGTTTATCTGGATTCTTTGTAACCATCACTTTCCAGGAATACAAGAAAAGAAGTAGCAAATAGCTTTCCTTTCAGAAAGCTGCCTGTCAAGGTGTTTTCAATTTCTTATGTATTCTCAGAAACTTTACCCTCAGTTTTTACAGACAGAAAAGGAGATAACTGTTCTTATTTTCATTAGACTTAGGAAATGTTCCTACCACCAATTAACCACGAGGTATGGCCTCTGTCGGTGCAGAAATACTCTGCCAACTATTATCTATCCTTTTATAAAAGATGTAAAATTATATAACTCGACTTTCTAAATCCATACAGTGCTTCAACAAGCAACTGTTTGAATATTTGAGAAATGAATTCAAGTTCAGTAAGTAGGCTCCAATGGTCATTCTACCTCTCAGATGTTTTAGTTTTTATATGGATTAAAACTAATATAACGCCAGGCGGTGTAGAGCACGCCTTTAATCCCCACCACTGGGAGACAGAGGCAGGCGGATCTTTGGGAGTTCGAGGCTGGCCTGGTCTACAGTGACATCCAGGAAAGCGTGAAGCTACACAGAGAAACCATGTCTCGGAAAAAAAAAACTAATATAACATTTAACAAGTGTTATTATTGGTCTCATAAATTGTTTTGTAAGTTTCTCACATTTCTTCCAGTCGACTTGCTACTTGCTATAGTTTCTATTAACCCAGATAAAAACCAAGTGATGTACTACTTGGAAATGAGACTGGTTTACACAATTATTTTCATCTTAATGTTTTGTAGTTATTGTCCTCTATTTTCTGTACATGAGACAAAGTTTAGTTAATCAAAATTCAATATAATAGCTATGTATATTATAAAGCAGTTATTCTGTATTCAGTGTAATTAAGAATTAAACATTGTATGTCTTGGACTAGGGAGATGGCACTGTAGGTAAAAGCTCTTGGCACTACCTGATGATTATTGTGTGATATTGTTTATATTCTGAAAAATAAATCTTGCTTGGAGTCAGAGGGCAGAGATAGCCACTAGTTAATCATAGAGGTCTAGAGGTCTGTGCAGAGACGAAACAGGAAGTAGTAAGGTGGGGTGGAGATAGGATCTCAGCCTTTTTGGATGGAATAATGGAAGAGGAAGGAAGCGACTGTGGCTGTTCTTCTGCTTCCCTGATCTTTCAGGTTTTACTCTGATATCTGACTCCTGGATTTTACTGAAAAGATCAATTAGATTTATGCTTCTCTGGCACCCAACTTTTGGGACACAAATTCACAAAAAAGCTGCTTGCCAGTGCTTTTCACCTACTGGCACATACCAGGGTTGCATGTAGGAACTGTATCCAGTGGAGTCACCACACCATCA
This sequence comes from Peromyscus leucopus, assembly GCF_004664715.2. Lineage (NCBI taxonomy): Eukaryota > Metazoa > Chordata > Mammalia > Rodentia > Cricetidae > Peromyscus > Peromyscus leucopus. The sequence goes on from NC_051069.1 coordinate 66,317,608, forward strand.
GCTTGATTTCCCTTTCTTCCCCAAGCCTCTAATCAAGTCTGAGATTTTCTGTTGCAGCCTCTCTATGCAAACTCCACAGGTGCTTGGGCTCCAAACACTGCTGGAGTTAGCCCCTCACCACCAGCCAGCTCTGCCTTCAGGTAGCTCTGTGCTCTCACTTTGTGCTGATCACAAGTGCTGTTTTCACAATTACCCCTTGCAGAAGGGTGGCTCTTTGGCTTCCCCTCCCATGGGTTGTGGCTTTCCCTGGACCCTCTCCTCACACTGCTGACACTGTTCTCAGCTAGGCTGTTCTCCACTTAGACATGCTACACAGTAGCAACCAGCCTCCCACTTTCCCATCGTCATCAACAGATTTGGTGAGACAATTGGGAATTCTTAAAGAGGGGAAGTAGTTTATAAAAAAGAGAAAGAGTTTTTTCCCACATTAAAAAATGGGAAATACTATCACAATGGAGGGAGTTAGGTCTCTGTATGATTACATAACAGATGATTTAAAAATGGAACAATTAGCTGGGTGGTGGTGGTGCATACCTTTAATCCCAGCACTTGGGAGGCAGAGCCAGGTGGATCTCTGTGAGTTCGAGGTGAGCCTGGTCTACAGAGCGAGATCCAGGACAGGCACAAAAACTACACAGAGAAAGCCTGTCTCAAAAAACCAAAAAATAAAAATAAAAAATAAAATAAAATGGAACAATTAAATGAGGGATAAATAACATGGATGGGATTTACATAATGTCAATTATAAACATCGGTTTGATAATTCTAAGTTGGTTGATATGAGTGCCATGATACAGGCCTTAGAAATGGTTACTACCGATAATATGCAAGCCTTACAACTAATTACTAAAAAAAAAAAAAAAAAAAAAAAAAATTGACTGATAACTTACAAGCACTAGAAAAACCTGTTAAAATAAATAATAGAGATATTGAGACACAGACAGAGGAATTTAAAGGAGAACCAAAACTCACCACTACATTCTTAAATTAGAGAGGAACAGCCCAAGATTATCAAAAAATCAACCTTAATTTACCCAATCTCCTTAACAGGAACAACTGCAAATGACAGGCATCCCCAAGGCTAAGAAAGAACTGACTGGGTTCCTGTGGAAATGTTAGATTTGAGGTAACTTAAGGAATTAATAGTCTCATATGGCATGCATTCACCTTTTGTGGAGCAGATGATATATTTGTGGTCAACTAGTAACAGAATTGTCCCACAAGAATGGAAAGACTTTGTTGCAGCAGTATTAAAACCTGGTCCTCAGTCAGAGTGGAGGACCTGGTGGAAAGATGAGGCTAGGACCATTGAACAATGAAGTAGGGCTAAAGGTATTAAAATTTCCCACGAATAACTTCTTGAAAAGTATGATTATGCTGATGTACAAAGATAGTCTTTATATGATGACCACACCCTGGTTCATCAGCTTTGAATGCTTGGGACAGAATTGAAGAAGTCATAAAGAGAATTGAGTCATTTATCAAAGTTATACAAGCCCCAAAAGAAACCTTCACTGATTTTTTACAAAGACTGACTTGAGCTGAAAATAGAATGATACCAAATTCAGAAAGTAGACAAGTAATAATTGAATCTTTGGCTTTTGAAAATGTTAATTCACAGTGCAAAAGGGTAACTAGGCCTTTAAAGGAAAGATCAGCACCCATAGAGGAATGAATCCGAGATACAGTCAATAACTGAATCTCATAAATATGATGATGGTTGGATAGGAGAGATGATTACCAGAGGCTTCAGGAAAAATCAAAATATCAGGTGTTTTAATTGTGGCAAACAAGGTCACCTAAAAGGGGATTGTAGGCACAGCATTCCTAGAAACAATGTGTTTTTTTTTTTTTTTTTTTTTTTTTTTTATTTATTTATTTATTTATTTATTTATTTTGTAGGAATAATGCAAACAGAAGGCCCCTGCCTTCTGGAGTATGCAGAAGTGTGGCAAAAGCTGACATTGGACAAATGAATGCAGATCAACAAGGGACACGTAAGGGATCTCTTGTAGGCTCCCATGTCAAATTTGGTTCATTTCCCCCATTCCCTGTCACCATGGGGGAAACTCCTCCCCAGAACAAATAAAGGCCCAATGCCTATTGTAAAAAACCATACTGCTTTGGATGATAGGTCAGCTTGAGTAAATAAGACCAAAATATCAAGAAAAACCATATAACAAATATTATAAAAATTAGATTTGAATGAGAGACCTCTTGATTAGAAGAGGTGATGGTTCATCAAACAGCATGACCACGCAATCTAAACTAACTTATAAGACTAACAAATGCTTTTTTTTTTAATCAGCTAAAACTTGCCAAAAGGGAAACTCCCCAAAGTTAGGGTGAGGGAAGGGTTTTGGTTTTGTCTTTCCAGGAGAATGAATGTATCCAGGTAAGGAATTTGAAGACCACTGGATCTGAGGAGAAAGGACAAATCATCCAGAGAAAATGTCCCAAGGAAAAGACTAAATTGGTCAATTGATATAGCACAATTCCAACAGAATAAAATTTCATAAATCTTCCCAAATGTTTGTTTCTGCTGTTCTCTACAGACACATAATGCAAATGGTCTTTTTGTACTCCTAGTTCAATTAAACATCTCTCCTTCTCTAAACCCAAGCATGCTTATTAAAGGAAAATCCAAAATCTATCTTATGTCAGAAGAGCCACCTGATATGGGACAAAAACAAACAAACAAATTAAAAAAAACCCAAACCAAACTAATCTATTGCCATTAATCTCATATTCCTTTGGTTTTATTTTGACTCTTTAAAGCTTTTTTTAATGTATAAATATACCTCAAAATTTATAAGATATATATATCATATATATATATGCATACACCTTTTTGTCATGATATTAATGGTCATATAGGGTACTAATACTAGAAAAACGCTTCATCTAGCTTCCTATACATGATTTTGAGTTTGAGTCTCAATCAGGTAATTAGGAATTACGTTTTTGTACTATGGATGTACATAACAAATTATGGTCCTTTATTTAACCTTTTTGAGATCTGCTGCATATTGCTGTGGATGGTTGTTTGATAAATAAAACAATGATTGGCGAGTAGCCTGGCAGGAAGTATACGCGGGAACTAGCAGAGAGGAGAAAAGAAAAGGACAGGAAGGCAGGGGGGAGAGACACCAGTCCAGGCAACATCATGTAAAGGCAACAGGTAAAGTCACAGAACACGTGGCGACATATAGATTAACAAAATTGGGCTTAGTATAAGAGTAAGAGCTAGACAATGGTAGGTCTGAGCTAATGGCTGGGCAGTTTAAATAATGTAAGAGTTGGTGTATTTATTTTATAAGTGGGCTCTGGGACTAGCAGGGCTAGTTAGTTTTTTGGTTACTCAGTAGGTAATGGACATTTGACGTGGTTTAGGGGGGTAGGATACAAGTTGTTATTAGTAATGGTTAAAAAAAAAAAGCAGAACAAAAAAGATTAGATTCAGAGATCTTGTTCTGAAAAGAAAAAGGGGGAATACAGAAATGATAGGATAAAAAGGTAGATTATTGAATCTACTTTTAAACCAAAAAAAGCAACTTCTAGTTTTAAATATTTTACATTGGCTTGGATTTTTGTATATTGATACAAATTTGAGGTTATTTTTGTTATACTATATATATGTGTGTGTGTGTGTGTGTGTGTGTGTGTGTGTGTGTTATATAAATGATAAGATAAAAAGGTAGATTATTGAATCTACTTTTAAACCAAAAAAAAAAAAAAGAACCCTACTAGTTTTAAATATTTTACATTGATAGGGATTTTTGTACATTGATACAAATTTGAGGTTATTTTTGTTATACTGTATATATGTTTCTACTCTTAAGATATTTTTATATATTGATACAAACTTAAGGTTATTTTTGCTAGAATATACTGTACACATATTTCTACTCTTGTTCAAGGTATTATGCCTATACAACTCATTTAACAATGTCATGTAAATTTCTAGTTCTTGAATGTTATTATTACAAACTATTTAGGATAATAAAGAAATACAGATTAGTAGTCATCTATTACAATCAAACTTGTAGTCAGTTTAGGTATGCTTTCAAGGTCAAGCAGAAATAAGTGGTCTTCAAACACTTTAGAGATCTACAGAATATGGCATTTCAGATGATTTAATAACATAAGTTTTTTATTTTTTATTTATTTTTTTAAAGACAATGAGACATGTCTGCTCCTGGCAGCATCAATCTACTTCAGAGAAGATGATGGGCATTGAAGAAACTCCTTATGGAGTTTACTTCTTTGTGGCAAAAGTTAGCAACTGGGCAAGAAACTGCCCTTGCCTCAACTGCTGACAGTATGCTTTTAAAATTCAACAAGCAGGACAGAAAACAAAGTGACTGTTGAACTTCACCATGACAAAGTGGAACACTCCTTCAAAAACCCTGCTTCACAGAAAAGTCTGTCAGATATTCTAGGCCTATACGCTGTAGATGAATGCCCCAATGTTACAGAGGAACCTTGAGTGACTGTCCAGGCAGCCAGCTGTTTCTGTTATTTCTTAGTTTTAGAAGTTGTTTGCTTTGCACTTCCTGTTTACTCAGGTAATATTAAATCCTTCTCACGTTTCTGATGGCGTTGATGACTAGATTGTTATAGTTTTCCTTGTTACCAAACTCAGAAAAGAAACTCACTGAAGAGGTGTAAAGTGTATAAGGTTGTGAAACATAAAAAGATAGTTTGGGTGGGTAATACAAGTTAGGATAGAAAGTCAATTAGGTAGAACACTTTGGACTCACCAAAATAGGATGGATACTGGAGTATTTTCTCTGAATTTGTCAAATGCAAAAGGATTAGTCATTGTTAATGTAATTATTGCCTGTATATATTTGTATATAATTATGTACTTATTGTATATAGTTTTTTTTATGTTAGTTAAAACTTTCACTTTTTATTTAGACAAAAAGGGGGAATGTTGTGTGATTTTTGCTTGTATTTTGACAAATAAAGCTTGCTTGGAGTCAAAGGGTAGAGCTAGCCACTAGATAACCACAGATGTCTGGAGGTCTATACAGAGAGGAGACAGGAAGTGATAAGGTGGGGTGGAGACAGGTCTCAGGCTTTTTGGACTGGATGCTCAGAAGAAGAAGGAAACAACTGTGGCTGCTCTCCTGCTTCTTTGATCTTTGAAGTTTTTACTCTGATATCTGACTCCTGGTTTTCATTGATAAGATTAATTAGATTTACACTTCAGATGACCTGAATTCAATTCCCAGAATCCTTACGTTGGAAGGACAGAATTCACTCTCAAAACTATTCTCTGACCTACACAAGTACCCTATGGCAAGTGGACACTCACATCAATACCCACATACACACATTTACTCTAAAATAAGTAAATACAAATAAAATTAAAAATTTGATATATCACCATTTCAATTACTTTGAAATGACTTAGATTATAAATTAACATGTTAAAACAACTATTATCCTGTGTCCAGTTAAGAATAAAACAAGAAAAGACTTTTTTTCCTTTTAAAAAACGAATGAATAAAACCTAAAGGACTTTAAACTAAGCTAATACGTCCATAAAACTAGGAAAAAATTTCAATGAAGATATAAAATAAATTCTAGGATAGTATTAACACATTAATTTCACAGTAAATTACATATATCTCCACAGAGAATTGAGCTAGAATTCAAGCCAGCATAAATCACCAAGAATGAAGCAGAAAATCTTAAAAAGGGTAGCAAAATGTAGAACATATTATCAATTTAGAATTCAAAGTATAGTCAAAATAATATTGTTTTAAATAGAGTTTAATGACACAAAAAGAGGATGTGCTACCAATATTTAAATACTTAGTGATAAATAAATACTTAAATAAATATAGCAAAGAGAATTCTTTAAGCAAAAGAAAGCTAGTCTTTCAGAAACCTTTAAAAATGCTTCAAAGAAGGAAGACTAGAAAGAGTAAATATTGAAAAGTACAAATAAATATCAAGAGCTTAAAACAACAAAACTAATAAAAAACAATACCACAGTGGAAGTCAGAGGAGCTAAGTGGTGTTCTGATGTCTTACATTGCTAGGAGGGCTAAGCATAACAACTCAAGGTAGACTAAGGTCATGGGCAGATATTGGGCACCATGGTAACCACTAAAAATAACCAGAAAGCTAAGGGAAGAGGAAAAACTAGAGTATGGCTATGAGGTAAGTAATCAAAGAGAACTGTTATCAGTTTTTGTCACTGTGGTGAAATGCCTGAGGAAAGCAATGTAAAATGGAGATGGAGATACATTTTAGCTCACAGACTTCCAGGTTTCACTCCATGGCCACTTGGCTTCTTGTTCCTAGGCTATAATGACTCATCAGAGAAGAAGGCATCCTGGCAGAGCTGCTCACCTGATGGCAGACAGGCAGCAGATAGAAGGGGACCAGGAAGAGAATGCCATTCAAAGTCACTCTACTGGTGAGCTCCTTACTTCAAATCAGGCCCCACTTCCTCATAGTCTATGCAGCATAAAAGTAATCAATGAGTTAACACATTGATGGAGTTAGCACCCTCATGACCCAATCACCTTCCAACAGAGCCACCAGCTTGGGGCCAAGCCTTCAACACATGAGCCTTTTTTATTTACTTTTGGATGATACTTCATGTTGAAACCATGACAAAAACTAGAAAAATAAAAGAAAAAAATTTAAGGAAAGGCTTATACTGAGTCACATACACACAAACTTTTCCTGCCACTTTAGTTACAAGCGTTTACAGAAGGAGAAGCAATACTCACAGCAGTTGAAAAATGGTGAATGACAGCAATGGAGATGCAAGCATCGAAAGACTCACTTCGGAATGGAACTGACAGTGCATCACAGACTAAGGCCTGAAACTGCCTCTCTCTACAAATGTCCACAAGGTTCTGGCTACGATCACAACCAATCTGTTATAGGGAAAGAAATTTGTAACATTTAGTTTACATATCACAAGAGGTTTATTTCATACCTTAGACTACTCACACATGCTTCAAATACATAAGCAAACAACCACATTACAAGTCATAAGAGTCAGTACCAAGTCATGACTACAGTCAGGAAAATCAGTCATTACCAAACAAGAAAAGAGGATTTAGGCCCTATATGGTAGCACATACTATTAATTACAGCATGATGGAGGCAGAGGCAGGCAAATCTCTACAATTTCAAGGCCAGCCAGTATTACATAGTGAAATCCTGTTTGTTTTTGTTGTTTTTTGCTTTTTTTAAATCACTGTTAAATATTATTTCATTTTTAAAGCTATTAAGTTTTTTTTTTTCTGTTAAACCCCTAGCTTTACAAAGAACAAAATGCTGAATTCACAGTTTGTAAAATTATGCTTGTTTAAATTTTTCTGTATCAGAAAACCATCCTAAGGGAATAGGGCTACTGAAGGCAGCAAGCAGAGCAAGTATTTCTACCTCCCCTAGCAGGTAAAGCCCAGTAAGTCCCATGACCACCTCTGATTCTGTGAAAGTGTCTGAGGGCTTCCCATCTTCAAAATAACTGTCCTGTTTAGTAACATATATACAAACATCGAGCTCTTTATGGTGCTATGTATACCCATGTGTAGAAACGTGCATATCTATATAGATATAACTGTGAAGTGCACATGTAAGCTATGGAAGTCATAGAAGTGACTCAAAAAACACTAACCAATCATTTAATAATTATTCACAGACATTTCTTTATAACCCAATCCAGTAATGAGTAATGCTTTTTACTCTGTAAAAACTTGTAACTAGCCAGGCAGTGGTGGTACATACCTTTAATCCAGCACTCAGGAGGCAGAAGCAGGTGGATCTCTGTGGGTTCGAGGTGAGCCTGGTCTACAAATTGAGTTCCATGAAAGCCAGAACTTTACTAGGTAAAATTCAATATGGGAATGTCCTAAGGGACTATTAATAACAGCATTGGCACCATTCCTAACTCTTCCCTTTGTTTAAGATCCATGCCTGGCTGATTACATTTCTTTATTTTCATCCATATGCTATACAACTCAGCCAGTAAGCACAAACTCAGACTGGAAACACCATTCAAATAATATACACAGTTTTATGTTGGTCACATTTCCTTACACTTAAATTCAGTTCAGAAATAATCATAAGCCATAAGTATGCCCAGTCATAACCGACAACTGCATCTTACTAAGAGTCAACAGAAAGATATCCAGTCTGACTATAAAACAAAGCTTTAAAAGTAGGGCTCAATAGTTTATTCAGAAGAAAGTTGCTAATAACAACAAAGAAAACTGGAACAGTAGCCATGTAAAATAAGAGGAAAGGTCTCTCTCCGTTTGCCAGATGCTTTTGACAGTTTAGATATAGCATACCTTTTCAATAACAAGAAAGCACAGGCAATGTGTCATACAAATCCCACTGATGGAGAAGTGGCCCATGCCTGGCTCAAGACTTTCATCTTACGTTTGTTTTGCTGGAGTCTTCCACAAAACGTAGTTTAAATCATGTTTTTTTCTCTTCCTGCTATAAATACCGAAGATAATTCATAATAATTCTATACAATTCTCCACAATATAGCAGAAAGATGGCCTAATTATAAGCAAAAAACATGAACTCAAGAACTCTTGCAAAGCTCCATATTTCATTGTGTTAAATAGAGATCAAGGACATAAAAATTTATATTAGGCTTAAAAATATTTTCTTTACTCTTCCCTACTTGTGTACATATTATGTGTATGCATGTGTTCATGTTCATGTTCATGTGTGAGTATGGTCACATGCATGTGTGTTAGTCCTTGCGTAATTTAGAGTCTCTTGTTTTACTGCAATGTACACCAGCTAGCTGACCTAAAACCTTCTAAGAATTCTCCTGTCTCCATCTCCTATCTCACTAGAGGAGAGAGTAAGCTACATTCACCTTCTACCACATCTGGATTTTGTTTATTCTGAGGATTTCAACTCAGGTCAACTTGCTTGTATGACAAGCAACTTACCCACAGAGCCTTCTCCCCAGTGCAACTTCTTTATTTTTAAAATTTTCAAAGAAAAATAAAACAAGCCAAAACCCTAAATATGTGACTGTGGAAATATAATTAAAACATGAAAGAAATCATTAAAATAAAGTTCCTTTTCTACTATTAAACTATCAAACATAACTTTTAGAGCAAGCAAGTAATACTTACCTTAGCAGGTGAGAAAGGGAAGGAAGGAAGGAAGGAAGGAAGGAAGGAAGGAAGGGAGGGAGGGAGGGAGGGAGGGAGGGAGGGAGGGAGGGAGGGAGGGAGGAAGGAAGGAAGGAAGGAAGAATATAAGCTAGTTTACTAGGGTAATAGAATACAGATAGGTAAATATCTTTCAGCAATATTCTGAATCGGGGCTTTGTTTTTCTTAAAAAGACACAATATTTGGGCTACAGAGCACTTGATACTCTTGCAGAGGACATGGGTTTGATCCCCAGCACAAATACACGGTAGCTAATTATCTGTCATATAACTCCAATTCCTGGGGATCCAATTCTCATTACTGGCATTTGATAACAACAGGTTTGCACATGGTGCATGTACATACACAACGGGCAAAACACAAACATACATGAAGTAAAGTAAATACTTTTTAAAACGAATATATATATGTACATACATAAGCACACAATTTTTAAAACTATGAAGAAAACATTATAGCTGGAGAGATGATTCAGAGGTTAAGAGCACATACTGCTCTTACAGAGGATGTGAGTTCAGTTCCAAGCTTTGTAATATGATCATCATAAACATTTCATGATTATAAACTATAGATTAGAAAGGAATTTTTGGAGAGGTTTTCTATAGTGAAGCATCCTAACAGGGGAAAGGTAAAGCAGATGCACAAAGCAGAAAAATTATGGAAGAAGGCAGAAAGATTTTAAGAGCCAGAGGAACAGGACATCTGCTATAATACAGCATCTTCTATATATGACAGTGAAGCTGCACCCATGGATCTCAACAATATGGCTGCCTAAATATGGCTAGACCTGAACAGTGACAACATACCTGACATGTTAATGTGGATGGGAGAAATTTCACAAGGCCCCACTCCTGCATGAAGAGCTATGGACAATTAGTGACTATTGACAGAGGGAGAATCAGTCTTCTTCAAGGAGGAGTGCCCTCATAGGTTATGTAATCCCAAACTGTCATCCCTAAACATACACACATACACATATATACACACAAACACAAACACACACATGCAATAAATTGACTCAGCAGGCTGTATTTATATATACATATAAATACAGTGACAATAACAGTTAAATAAGAGGTCATAAACTAAAGAGGGAAGGAAACATAGGAGGAACTGAAATTGGGAGAGGAAGGAATGAAAATGATGTTAAATACAGTATGCATGTATGAACCGCCCCCCATTTTTTTCAAATTAAAAAAACAGGAGCAGGAGTTACTTGCCATATATAACTCCTTGTTGACGCCAAGGTACTTTCCATTTCCACATCCAATATCTGCCACTATAGAACCACTTGGCAAAGCTTTCAGGAATTCCACGATGCGTGGCCATGGGCTGTGCCTTGTGCTGCTGAAGTGTCTTGCAATCAAATCATATACATGATGAACATGCTCTCGCTCCAGCTGCCATGCTTCTTTACTACTCTCTGGAAGGGAGGGAGGTGTGGCCTTCCTCTGTCTGTCACAGACCGAGGAGTAACCTAAATGAGAAGAAAAAGCTCTGCATCCAGGTGTGGTTGCACATGCCACCACTTGAGAGTCTGAGCAGCAGGACCACCAAGAATTTGAAGGCACTCTGTACTACACAGTGAGTTCCACGCTGCCTAGGCTTACAGAGTGAGATTCATCTCAATTAATCAATCAATAATAAATAATAAATCAAAACTAAATTTATTAAATAATAAGTAAAGCAATGTTAACTTTATTTTTATGCAAAAGACTAGGGTATCAAGTAAAATCCATATATGGACAGGATCTAGGGATAGTTAATGGTTGCTAGGGGAAGAGGTGTCATTTTCTTCAGTTATGTAGCTACTGGTAAGTTGTCCATGCTTCAGAAAATAATTCTACACCACACTCAAGCAAGTAATTCTAAGTAAACATAACTGGTCAGAAAACAAAACAAGAAGTTGGCGGGGGGGGGGGGGGGGGGGGGGGGGGGGGGGGGGGGGGGGGGGGGGGGGGGGGGGGGGGGGGGCGCCCCGCCGCGGGCTGTTGGGAAAAAGAGAGTCAGTGGAGAAGAGTAATGGTGAGTGAAAATGACCAAAATTTACTGTATATGCATCAAACTGTCAAAGAAGAAAGAGGAAGAGGAAAAAAAGGAGAAAAAAAATCTGTAAACTGAATAAAAAGACTAAGTGAAATGCTTTTAGTGTTTCACTTACAATTAATAACTTTCTACAACAAAGAAACATTTGCATAAGAAACTTAGCTTCTCTTTCCAACCAAATTTTAAGTAACTCAAAAACTAGAGCTTTGCTTTAGTTTCTGTACCTTAAAAGGCTGCCAGCAGTGTGAGACTCATCAAATACCAAACATCTTTAAAGTATCACACTTTATAAACTTATTAACAGTGTTAGCAAAATAAGCAAATTTTCATCCTCACAAATACAATGATTTCAAGTTTTTTAACAGGATTATCATCTTCAGATCTAAGAGGCTTTGCACTTTAATATTTATTTGTATTTTTATTCATGTGTATATGTCTCTCTGTGTGTATGCCATGGAGGAGGGGGGTGCCTGTGGAGCCCAGAAGGTATCAGATCCTTTGGAGTTGGAGTAACAGCCGACAACATGAGCACTGGGAAGAAGCAAACTCAGGTCCCCCAAAAGAGCTACAACTGAACCACGTCTCCAGCCCTGAGAGAAAAGATTTTTTTATTTATTTAAGATTGCAGCTAAATATAATGGTTATTGTTACAGGCTATCCCAAATTGAAACACCTGTGATATGAAAAGCATTCTCTGATTCCTCTCATTACAAATTATCATTTATAAAGTAAAAGAATTTTATGTTGAGTCCATGAAATTAATCTAGGGAAGAACACACTCATATAAACAAATCAGAACAACATCCTATGTGTGCAGTTCTTTTTAGATCCAGGTTTTCAAACTGACTAGAATATAAACCTCTACTTACTCCCCTAGAGTCACCCTCACCCACACAAGCAATCTGTCATCTCCAACTTCTCTGTTGGGAATAAAAAAGAAAAATCAAGAGCCTGACAAGCCTTTCCAACAAAAGCCATTTCTGCACAATTAATGCCTTACAATCCCAACAGTCTTAGCTATTACTTCAAAAACTAAAGCATTTTCTTGGCATCAGCAATGCTAAAGGACCAAATATCAGGTAAATAAATAATAAAACATAGCCTCTGCCTTCAAAGAATATAAACACTGATGGCCTTAAAGGGTTTCCATACCACATTTATTCTATTGTAGCACAGATGAAATTAGAGACTTACTACAATTGCAGGGCATACGCCTTACTTTCCTGAACGTAAATGATGTTCGAATTCCCGCTTGCTTAAAGTCAAGTCTCCAATGTCACTGGTGATTATTCCACCTTTGAACTGCTCAGATGCTTGGACAGTATCAAATTTTCTGGGTGTAATTCTGAAGACAACAAATAAAATAACTTACTTGCATATAGTGACAATATTTAGGGAGCACTACAAATGTTGGAATTAACATACCTATTCATATCTATGACACTCTACAAATTACAATGCACTTGGGAAAGAATGTACATATAGCATTTTGGGATTTTTTTTTCCAGAAAAATCATCAAAAGGTTATTATCAAGTTGATTTCCTATGCCGCATGCTTATTTCAATTTATTCTCCCTTTCACCAAAGATCTTAACAAGCATCTCAATAGTTGGGATACTGTTTGTTTTCTCTATCACTTTCTTCCCCTTCTCTGACTACCTCCACCTTTTCCTCCATCTCTTTCCACAGCATGCAAATGCAGACACACACAGTCCGTCACTCTGAATGTAATAAATGTTAATAGCAACCTTAAACAATAATGTTGAGATTTATTTTTCTTTCTCCTAAAAATATAACAAAGAATGTACAATTCATACACCAGCTTTAAACAACAGTATGACTTACAATCCAAACTTTCAGAAATAACTACTGTTAACATTTAAGGACATAAGATACTTTCTTTGGGCGGGAGGGGATTTGGCAAGCAATTCTTTTTATTTTATTTTATTATTTTTTTTAATGCCTTTTATTAAAGGAGGAGGAGGTCTTAAATACAGGCTTACAGCACAATGGGAGAACAGAAGTCCTCAACTGATGCTTTAAAATCTTGCATCTAAGCTGTTAACGCTCGATATGCATGATACACAGACAAGGAACTTCCTTCAGCATTCAGGAGGGTGGAACCCAGCAGGAATTAGCATAGGGAGGATATCAAGGTCAAGTTCAGGCAGAGAGGATGTTGGGAAGAAGACAAAACGCTTATCTGAGAAGTATTATGGAATAATCTTTTTGTACACTGTGAAGATGTGTCACTGATTGGTTTAATAAAAAGCTGAATGCTCATAGCTAGACAGGATTTCTAGCAGAGAGGATGCTGGGAAGAAGAAGAGGGGATGCCAGGAACTCGGAGGAAGCAGCATGGCAATACAGATTAAAGGCAATCAAGCCATGTAAAAGAACATGATTAAAACATATGAGTTAATTTGAGTTACAAGAGCTAGTTGGAAAAAAGCCTAAGCTATCGGCCGAGCTTTTATAATCAATAATAGTCTCTGTGTCATTACTGGTGAGCTGACAGTTCCACCAAAAAGTCCAACTACAAAGAAGCTTTACCATATCCAAGATCAGATTAAATGTTTTCACAACATATATATGCAAAGTAATTTCTTATTTTGTACTTACTATAATGCCATTATTCTTAAAACTTTAAGAATGAGCAACAATATAAAAAGCCTAATCCCAAAAAGAAAACATGCTTATTTTCAAAATTCTATGAATATTTGAGAAAATGGATTAGACTGCATTTAAGAGCAAATATTTTAATGCCATGAAAAAAAAATCAAAATCAGGCCATTTCTTTTTTTGTTTGTTTGTTTTTTGTTTTTTTCCGAGACAGGGTTTCTCTGTGTAGCTTTGCGCCTTTCCTACAACTCGCTTTGGAGACCAGGCTAGCCTCGAACCAGGCCATTTATTTTTAATGACTCAAATTTAGGACAATACTCAGGGTTGCCCTTAGTGCTGCAACAGAACATCAGCTGCAGCTTCCCCTCACACTGGCTGTCTATACCTCTGTGAATCCCACCACCTCACCCTGGCCTTTGCCTCTTGTGGTGTCCCAACCTCCAACTCTGCAAACACCCCACCTCAACCACAGGCCACACCTGAAAAAGATGTTGCCCAGGACTTTCTCTATTTTCTTGTTTCCCAACCTAATTCTCAGGGTAGCCTTAGGGCTGCAACAGAACACCAGCTGCAGCCTGTTCCCCCTCTTGTTGAATCCCGCAAACCATCCCATCCTGGCCTCCCCTCCCATCTCCTCACCATGCCCAGCCTTCAATTTGGGCAGACAAGCCCTACTCAACCACGCAGCCCCAACACAAGTGAACAATACATGCTCAATCACAGCCACACCACCAGAAGACCAGGAAAGCTGCCAACATTGTCTATCTCCCTGTTCCCCAAGACCCAATCCTCAGGTCAGCCACAGCTCTGCAACAGCCTAAGCCTGCAGCCTCGCCTTGCCATGACCAAAGAAAGCCAGGAAAACCAAAACAATTGGAGGAAATGAATAAATACCTTAAAGAAAGCCAAGAAAAACCAAACAAACAGTTAAAGGAAACAAATTAATACTGTTCAAGACTGAAAATGGAAATAGAAAAAAAATAAAGAAATCACAAACAGACAATTCTGGAAATGAAAAATTTAGAAATACAAACAGGAACTATAGAGGCAAACTTCACCTACAGAATACAAGAGATGGAAGAGATATGATAGAAAATGGATACACCAGTCAAAGAAAATGTTAAATGTTAAATCTAAAATATTTCTGACTCAAAACATTCAGGAAATCTGGGAAACTATGAAGAGACTAACCTGAGGATAATAGGATAGAGGAAGGAGAAGATTCCCAGCTCAAAGGCACAGAAAATATTTTCAACAAAATCATAGAAGAAAAATTTTCTAAACAACGAAATACCCATAAAGGCACAAGAAACATAAAGAATACAAATAGATTGGACCAAAAAAGAAAGTCCCATCACCACATAATAATCAAAACACCAAACATACAGAACAAAGAAAAATATTAAAAGTTGCGAAGAAAAGGACCAAGTATCATATGAAGGCAGACTTAACAAAATTACACCTGATTTCTCAATAGAGACTCTAAACGCAAAAAGGGGCTTGAACAGATTTGCTGCAGACTATAAGAGACCATAGATGCCAGTTCAGATTATTCAAATTATTATACCCAGCAATATTTTCAATCACCATAAATGGAAAAAATAAGTTATTCCATAATAAAGTCAAATTTAAATGATATCTATCCACAAATCCAGCCTTACAGAAGGTGCTAGAAGAAAAATCCAAAGCAAGGATATTAACTACACCCATAAAAAACACAAGAAATAAACAGTCTCACACTAGCAAAACCAAGAGAAGGGAAGCACACACAAACACATACACACACACAAAAAAAAAACCACACACAGACATACACATACACACACCACCACCACCACCACCACCAACAACAACAACAATAAACTAACAGAATAACAGTCATTGTCATTGATAGATATCTTTCAATATCAATGGTCTCAATTCTCTAATAAGACAAAGAATAACAGAATGGATTCGAAAACAGGATCCATTCTTCTGCTATATACAAGAAACACACCTCAACATCAAAGACAGTATTACCTCAGGGTAAAGGGTTGGAAAATGATATTCCAGGTAAATGGACCTAAGAAGCAGGCTAGTGTAGCCATGTTAATATCTAACAAATATACTTCAAACTAAAATTAATCAAGAGATAGGGAAGGACACCACATATTCATCAAAGGAAAAATCTGCCAAGACAACTTCCCAATTTTTTTTTTATCTATGTCCCAAACATAAGCTCCCCATCCCATTTGTAAAAGAAACACCAGGACAGCTTAAATCACACATATAGAAGGATCAATGTCCAATTCATTTTATGAGGCCACAGTTACCTGATACCCAAACCACATAAAGGCTAAACAAATAAAAGAATTACAGACTTATTTTTCTTATGAACACAGATATAAAAATACTCAATATAATACTTGCAAACCTAATCCAAGAACACATCAGAAAAGATATCTACTATGATCAGGTAGCTTCATGCCAAAGATGCGGGATGGTTCAACATATGAAAATATGCTAATGTAACTCACCATGTAAATAAAGTGAAGTAAAAACCCTCATATCACCTCATTAGATGTCAAAAAAGCCTCAACAAAATCCAACACTTTAGGACCACCCCACATTATTTACCCCAGACTCTGAGGAATGAGATAAGAGACTTAGTTAGAATAAGAAAGAGAGAAAACACAGGATAGACTCTAATGGCCTGGATCCTTATCCAAACGGGCCAGAACTTATTTCAAGATCTATTTATAACAATGCTAATGGGTGAGCAAAAGATCTTCACCTTGCTATTTACAGTCACTTGGTACCAGGCCATGGTCCAATCAACCTCTTAGCCGTTCTGCTGGGTACTAGGTTCCTAGTGGCTCCAACATAACACCCTTCATGATAAAAATCCTGGAGAGATTATGGACACGAGGACTACCTGAACATAATAAAGGCAGTTTATAGCAAGCTATAGCCAATATCAATTAAATGGAGAGAAACTCAAAGCAATTCCACGAACAAGACAGGGTTCTCTCCATATCTATTCAATATAGTACTTGAAGTTTTAGCTGGAGCAATAGGACAACTAAAGGAATCAAAGGAATACAAATCAGAAGGAATATGTCAAAGTGTCATTATTTGCAAATTTATAACACTATGTATAAATGACCTTAAAAATTCCATGAGGATCTCCTAAAGCTGATAAACACTTTCAGCACAGTAGTGATACAAGATTAACTAAAAAAAAAAAAAAATCATTAGCTCTCCATATACAAATGACAGACTGAGAAAGAAATCAGGAAGCAACACCTTTCACAATAGACACAAACAATATAAAATATGTTGGGAATCTCTACTCATGCAAGTGAAAGACATGTATGTAAAAAAAAACTTCAAGTCTTTAAAGAAAGAAACTGAGAAGGATATCAGAAGATTGAAAGATCTCTCACATTCATGGATTGGAAGAATTAACATAGTAAAAATGCATCCTAACAAAAGCAATCTAGAGATTCAACATAATCCCATCACAATTGCAACACAATTCCTTACAGCCCTTGAAAGGACAATTCTCAACCTAATATGGAGAAACAAAAAAACCCAGGATAGCTAAAACAATCCCGAACAATAAAACAACTGCTGGAAGTATCACGCTTTAGTAATAAAACTTCATGGCATTGACATAAAAACAGACAAGTTGATCAACAGAATCAAAGGAAGACCCAGACATAAATTCATACACCTATGGATACCTGACTTTGATAAGAAGCCAAAAATTCACAATGGAGAAAAAGAAAGCGTCTTCAACAAAGATGCTAGTCAAAACTGGATGTCTGAATGACACTGTCAGCATGGCTATGACAATAACACAAATGACAACTTATACTGGCAAGATATGGAGCAAGGAATACTACTCCATTGTAGTGAGCCTGCAAATATATACAGCAACAATGGAGGTTCCTTAGAACATGGTGGTTCCTTAGAAAATTGGGGCTCGATCTACCTCAAGACCCAGCTATATCAACATCTTGGCACATACCAAAGAACCACATACCAGAAGGATTCCTGCTCAACTATGTTCACTGAAGCTTTATTCATAATAACCAGAACTGAAACAACCTAAATGTTCCTCAACAAAAAAAAAAAAAACAGATAAAGAAAATGTGGTACATTTACACAATGGAAATTACTCAGTTTGTTTTTTTTTTTTTTAAAAAAATGACATCATGAAATTTTCAAGCAAATGGATATAACTAGAAAAAGACTATCCTGAAGGCAACCTGTAGTGGCATTGTGTTCCCAAAATATTGTACACCCTAATAAATTTAATCTGGGTCAAAGAACAGAACAGCCACTAGATACAGAGGCTAGAAAATGGTGCACTCACACCTTTAATCCTAGCATTCCAGAGTAGAAATTCCTCTGATCTCTGTGAGTTCAAAGCCACATTGAAACAGCCAGGCATGGTGACACACGCCTTTAATCCAAGAAGTGAGCCTTAATCCCAGGATGATGGCAGAAAGCAGAAAGATATATAAGGCGTGAAGACCAGGAACTAAAGCTTTAGCTGGTTAAGCTTTCAGGCTTTTGAGCAGCAGTTCAGCTGAGACCCATTCGGATGAGGACTTAGAGGCTTCCAGTCTGAGAAACAGGATCAGTTGAGGAACTGGAGAGGTGAGGTAGCTGTGCTTGTTCTGCTTCTCTGATCTTCAGCATTTACCCCAATACTGCTCCAGGTTTGATTTTATTAATAAGACCATTTAAGATTCCTGCTACAGCAACCCAGACCAAAAGACAAATATGATATTTACATATAAGTGGATATTAGCTGTTAAGTAAATGATAATCAAACTAAAATCCACAGACCCAGAGAGTTAGTAAAAAGTAGGGCTCTAGTCGGGAAGCACAGACCTCTCTGGAAGGGGAAGTAATTTTGCAAGGTATGGGGGACTGGGGTGGGTGAGGACAGGGCAAGAGGGATCATGTGGGGTGGTGGGAAGGGATGGAGGGAGAGAGTACAGGAAGGACAGCTAGAATGGGTGGGGGGATCAGGGTTGAGTGAAATGCAAATTCCTGAATCTATGAGACTCCTAGTAATAGAGATATGGATCTGAACTGGCCATCTTTTGTAGGCAGACAAGGCTTCCAGTGTGGACTGGGTTGTATTTGTTTGTGTTGTTGGCTGAGGGGGTGCTTAGGAGATTCTTAAAAACCCAGGCTGATACTAGACAGAAATCATTCTTTGAACTGAAAGTGGGGCTCTAATTCTGAGTAAAACATCTATGAAGCTCATTGAATGCAGAGAAGTTGAGCTCCTCTCTACATTTTACATCTACATCTATACCTACAGAGAGGAAAGGCTCCTACATGTAGCCTTCACCACTACATTATAGTCAAATTGGCTCAGAATATTATGTAGGCTGTGGAATGAAAAACCAGGCCCAACCAGCCACAAAACTTTCAACTACAATCTGTCCTGCTTGCAAGATATGCAACAGCAATGGTACCACAGAACCTGTGGAATGGCAAACAATATTTGGTTTAACTTGAGGCCCATACTACAAGGAGACTATGCCACACTGCCTGATGCCAGGAACAAAACATGACTGGAAAAAAAATTGAACAAACTGATCACTAATGATATTTTGCCATATTCACAGATGGGTGCCTTGTCCACTCATCAGAGAGCTTCCTCCAGCAGCAATGGGAGTGGGTGCAGAGACCACAGTCAGACTTTATGTGAGGGAAGAAGCTAAACTGGAGGTCTTATCAGTCCTCCCTCAAAGATCTAGAAACCCCGCAGAAGAGGAAAAGTAGGAATAAGAGGGAATGAATGGCACCAGGTGAACTGAATCAACTAAGCAGGGCTCACATGGTGTGATGGTCTGAAAAGGAATAGCCCATTGACCCATGTGTTTGAATACTTAGTCTATAGGAGTGGTATTATTAGGAGGTATGTCCTTGTTGGAGTAAATGTGGCTTTGTTGAATAAGTGGTCACTAGGGGTCTGTTTGAGGTCTCAGAAGCTCAAGTTAGCTCATCTCGCTACTGCAGATCAAGATGTAGAACTCTCAAGCTCCTTCTCCAACATCATGTCTGCCTAATGCCACCATGCTTCCCACCATGTCATTAATGGACTAAACCTGTGAACTGTAACCAGCCCAATTACATGTTTTCCTTAGTAAAGTTTCCATGGTCTTGTGTCTCTTCACAGCAATAGAAATTTAACTAAGACACATTGGCTCACAGAGACTGAAGCAGCAGCACAGAGCCTGCATGAGTCGTACCAGGTCCTCTGCATATATGTTACTGCTGTTAGCTTGGTGTTTTTGTGGGACTCCTAACAGTGGAAAGGTGTATCACTGAATTTTTGCCTGCTCTTGAGACTCTTTATCCTATTAGGTTGCTTATCCGACTCGATAAGAGGCTGCTGCCTTGTCTTATTATATCTTGTTTGTCCTGTTGACTGTCATCTCTTGGAGGTTGCTCTTTCTGAAAAGGAAAAAGACTGGAGTGTGGATCTGGGGAAAGGGAGGTGGAAGGAGCTGGGAGGAGTGGAGGGGTGGAAACTGTGTCAGGATGTACTATATGAGAAGAATCTATTCTCAATAATTATTTAATTAAAACTTAGAACAGGTTACAATACAATAATATGATATTTCTGAATATTTGAATGTGTCAGCTAAAATTTATAAGCAGATGGAATTCATATAAAATTAAGCATTATTTTAATTATTTGTATACACATAACACACACATACATATATATTTACACAAAAATTCTAGCAGTATAATTTCTGTCTTCAAACAACTAAAGATTCATTCACCAAAAATGAAGAAAAATTATATGCTGTAAGTTACTCTCAAATGATTATGCAAAACAATGATGATAACAGGTGAGAAAAGTAAAAGATGTAGCAAAGTATTCATAACTGAAACTACAGGTGAAAAGTGGAGGGAGTTTACTCTATTACACAAATTTTTCTTTAAATTTGAAATTTTTCAGAATAAAATGTAGTGTATTAAAAAACAAAACAAAAAACTGCATATATCTTGGAGGCTTGTACACAAATGATTTGATGCAGGCACAGGACATGGCTTCAGCATCCAGACAGAAAGAATGAGAAATCTCGCAAAGCAAAGTTTCCATCATAACTAAGGTCATCACAATACATACCATGAGTCAAGGTATCTAATTCTCTGTCATACCAGAAACCGACGAGGCAACATAATGTACTGTGACACCTGGTGTTTAAAATCCATAACAATCTTGGAGCAAAGACAAAAGTTGAAAAGTTATCACAAGAAGGTTAATGCTGAATCTAGTGTCATACATTCAGGATTAAGGATGGTTATTTATACTGAATATTATTCTAGTTAATAGCTAAGTAGAGCTAAAATTCCTCTAACATCTTTTACCTACCTCTTGCTTACAGTTCCATGACAGCAGCAAAGCTAGCTGACATTATTTGCAGCCAGGCTACTGGTCTGCTTTACTTAGTTTTTTCAGAACCAGCCAGTGTGTAGGATCTAACATGTTTCCTTCTGGTCCAATGTTACAGGGCTAGCGTTTCCTAAGCAGACAGTCAGTGCTGGACAAAGACAGTGTATTTCTGTAATCAGAGGTGAAGTTGAAATGTCTCCTTGGCCACAGACCTACAGTGAAGTCTGCCATCATTTTCTATTAGAAGCTGAAGACAGCCGGGCGATGGTGCGCACGCTTAATTCCAGCACTCGGGAGGCAGAGGCAGCGGATCTCTGTGAGTTCGAGGCCAGCCTGGCTACCAAGTGAGTTTCCAGGAAAGCGCAAAGCTACAAAGAGAAACCCTGTCTCGAAAACCAAAAAAAAAAAAAAAGAAAGCTGAAGACATGCTGATTTCCTTCCTTTTGTTTTTTAATTTCTCAACTTTAGAAGAAAACTCAAGATGTACTCACTGCCCTCTAAATTACAAGTAAGGATTAGCACATGGAAAAAGAACTTTGTTTTTTCCCATGTTCATTATTCTAAAACTTCTATACTAAAAATCACATTGTAAATGATAAGATGTTTACTATATCAAACAAACATTATTGGTTCTTTAACAAGCATCAAGATACAGGAGTACAGCAGAGGTTGAAGTCAAGTGCTTAAGCTACAGAGATGAACTATACAGATATAGTGGAAAGAGACAAAAGGAAGAGGGGAGGAGGAGAGATAGAAGGAGAAGGAGAGGCAAATAGTACTTGCCTCCAGGAGACATTAGATTTTGAAGCAACACTATTAGATGGATGATCTCAATGTTTCAAGATTATTTGTGATTCGAATATTTTCTATTCTGTTGAAAGTAAGTGTAACTTGCATACACTGTAAATGTTACAGGCTGAGAGGAAAGATATCTAGCAGTTGGAAGTCAAAGAATACAAAGTCACACTGCCCAACAAACCTCACACAAGAAATTTATTGGGAAAGACACAAGAGGGTGGTTGCCTCTGCTTGGGAGAAAAGCACCAAAGAACTGAACAGGAGGCAGGCTTTATATAAGGTTTCTTGGGAGGAAGACCTTTCCAGGGTGGCCTGATCTTGGGGCAAGCTCAGGGATTGCTGGGATTTTCTGGCCTGATATTGGGGCAAACTCAGGATTAGTGAGATTTTGTGACCTAATCTTAGGCTTTTTTTTTTTTTTTTTTCCTGTAGGATAGAGCTTGGTCACCTGTATCTCCAGGGCTAGAAATGGCCATTAAAACCATTAGAGTAGTCTGGGAGACAGGACCTGGCCACATGCCTCAAGGGGCTAGGCCTGGCTGTTGGAATAATCTGGAGATAGGGCCTGGTCATTCATTTGTTGAGGGACTTACATTCACCACATTGAATCATGGTTCAGCATGTTTACAGCTAATACAGGACAAAAATAATCCTCTGCTCAAGTTTCTGAAAGGTTTGACTCAAGTTACCTAAGTAAAAAGGTCTAACCTGTAGCCAGGTGTGATGGCACACACTTTTAATCCTAGCACTCAGGAGGCAGACTCAGGTGTATCTCTGTGAGTTCCAGGCCAGCTCAAAGACAAAAAAAAAAAAAATTACGTCTAAAAAACAACATCAAAAAAAAAAAAACCTAAATGAACTCTCAGGCATGTGATTTTCAGTTCTGTCATTATCTCATGATCCAGTTTCATGTGGTGATATCTTTTACCACCATGTGGTATGCAGCAAGGTAGGTCAAAAATGGGCCAAACTACACCAGAGAAAACTTGTATTCACATGACTGCTAATATGAAATGTATGAATAACCATATAGATTTATCCTGGCATCTAATGAGCTACAAGATAAAACTTTGGACATCTGAAAAAAAGTGCATGGTGGGGGTGGGGAGGTAGGGGGTGTTAGTGAAACTACCCCTCTGGTAGGAACTAATGTGCTAACAAAGCCCTTTTTATTTTAAAATTTTAATTCATTTTAATTAGAGTGTGGATAGTCCCATAGGGGAACAAGGTACTGTGCAAGGCAAATATGCTAAAAGCTGATTTAAAAAAAAAAAAGAGGAGAAAGAAATGCTTCAGCACTTACCTCTGCCCCAACTGAGAGAAATGATCTCATCCTCAAATGCAGAATGTGTGTCAATATGGGCAGGAATTCCTGAGATAGAACATGACAATATCACTTCATCATCCATTGTAGATTTAGACTATGTATACACATAGCCTCACGTAATTATGGTGAAAAGGTTTTTTGGTTTTTAAGAAGGTGCTATAATCATAGTTAATAGGAAATAATGAATATGACTGACAAAATTAAATCTAAAACAGGGTATCTCAATTTCAAAATGAAACAACATGGAGAATTGACTTTAAATAAAGGCTCAGGAGTCACTACTTAAATAAGACAAATTTTCCACTCACAGCCTAAGAGGTCAATGTGTGGTATTGTGTTCCCTAAAATATTGTGTACTCTAATAAATTTATCTAGGTCAGAGAACAGACAGCCACTAGATACAAAGGCTAGAAAATGGTGGCACTCACACCTTTAATCCTAGCATTCCAGAGATAGAAATCCTCTGGATCTCTGTGAGTTCAAGGCCACATTGGAAAAAGCCAAGCATGTGACACACACTTTAATCCCAGAAAGCCAGCCTTTAATCCCAGGGAGTGGTGTAGAAAGCAGAAAGATATATAAGGCATGAGGACCAGAAACAGAAGATTTGGCTGGTTAAGCATGTGCTGGTTAAGCTTCAGGCTTTCCAGCAGCAGTTCAGCTGAGAGCCATTGGGATGAGACACAGAAGCTTCAGTCTGAGGAAACAAGACCAGCTGAGGAATTGGCAAGGTGAGATAGCTGTGGCTTCTTCTGTCTCTCTGATCTACCAGCATGGACCCCAATAACTGGCTTGGGTTTGATTTTATTAATAAGAACTTTTAAGATTCCTGCTACAGATCAATGTGGAAGACAAATACAAGTCATTCTTTCCATAAATACTGGGACTCTCAAGGACTTGGAGAACAGAGGCCAATACATTAATAATTAAGACACAGCTTCTTCCATTCATCAGTCTGGTAAATAAAGAAACTCTAACTCAGAGAAAAGATATAAAGAAGAAAGATACAGCCAACTCAAGGATATATAGACCAGTGGAAGGCCAGATAGGAAAATACACAGTTCAAATACAATGTGGGCACAGCAGCACACATGTGCAGTCCTAGCCCTGGGGGAGCTGGACAGGAGCAGCTCAAGTTTGAATCAGTCTTGGGGCTAGGAATGTAGCACAATGACAGGGTTCCTGCCTAGCAGATACTAGGCCCTAAGTTTAATCTCAGCATCATAATAAAACAATAAAAAATAAAATAAAGCATAGCATGATAAAAGCAAGGGAAAAAACCCTTGGGGGAGAAATCAATTAACTACAAATATTGTGTGAAAATGCTACTAATAACCTACCATACTTAAGATTTTCACTGCACATATTCCTAGAATAATCTACACATTCTAAAACACAAGAGAAGAAGAATCATCTAACCAGTTGGTTCTTCTTTCTGTGAATAATCGCTTCTTCTATTAACATTTCTTGTTTTCCAAGCTATCAACTCCCTCTCCAACATTTTGAGAGAGGAACAAAAACAAGCTAAACCACAAACAGCAACGTATATTCATTTAATTATGTTTTATAGTGTATCTCAAGGGGTGGAGGTACAGACTGCAAGTAATAAGCAATACAGATATATTGTATATAAGCAAAGCAGCCTAAAAATTAATTTAGCTAAACAAAATTTAAAAAAAAAAAACACTGAATTTTAACTTTCTACCTTAAAATGTTTCGTAAACTTCTTAATTCTCAAATACAAATTGGGATTTTAAAGAATAAACAATTGGGGTGGAGACATGGCTCAGTGGTTAAGAGCACTAGATGCTCTTCCAGAAGACCAGGTTCAGTTCCCGGGACCCCAAAGGAGCTCACAATCATCCATAACTCAGTTCATGGGACCGATATTTTCTTCTGACTGCTATGGCAGTAGAGAAACATGTGATTCACAGACAGGCATGTAGGCAAAACACTCACACACATAAAAGATAATCTAAAAGAAAAAAAATGTGTTTAGAAAAGAAGCACCTACATGTCCAGGCTCATATGATTTATGGTCAACTGATCCGGTTTATGTTAATGTAACCTTCTTTCAACCATTTCTCTAAAATGCTATTGCAAATATCAGGAAGACTAAAGTTGTAACCAGAAAAGCAAAACATGATGAAATAGCCGCATGTTTAACTGAAAAGTAACATTATGCTATCAAAGAGCTTTTGCGATCAGAGCTTTTGGTGTCAAAAAAGATGACAAATCCATAGACAAATTAAGAATAGACCTGTAAGAATCTTTTAAAGTTATTACACCCTTATCAAATAAAAAGCACAAGATAATAATTTTACTAATAACAACTTTGACATTTTATAAAATGATAGTAAACATATACAATGAGTTGCCCTTGTCCAAATGAACTAAAAATGATTCATATATACCTTACATCACAGGTTGAGGGTAATTTTACAACTTACTTTTGATGTGTTTGTGTTTTGACTATGACCCATTCACATGAGCTAAGATATGGACACTTTCCCTGGTAGCATCACATCTGCTCTCAAACACCTTCAGATTTTAAAGAAATTTGAATTTTGGATTTTCAGATTAGGGAGGCTCAACTTATAGATTTTATGTCAAAAATTAAATTGAATATTTTGTCAGTCTTTGAAGGTATTCCACTTACTGCAAACATTTTAAATTATTACTATTTTAAAAATCATACCTTTCAAAGTGAAACTTTTATCATGTTATAAATGTGATTTCATCAGGAATGAAAGCCTTAAATGTGATCAAGGTCATAAAAAAATAAATTTAGAATAGGAGAAATGCTTCAATCAACAAAGTACCCACTAGACAGCACAAGAAAAAAGCTGGGCATGGTAACACACACTTTTAAAATCTGTGGAGACAGAGATAGGCAGGTCAATGAGGTTCCCTGGTTAATCAGACTGGTTTGTTTGGTTAGTTCAAGGCCAGTGAGAACCTGTCTCAAAATAAGATGGAAAGCTCCTGAGGAACAATACTCAAGGTTGTCTTGTCCTCTGCTTCTCACAGATACCTATACACACATGAACACACGAACGCACGTGCACACACACACACACACACACACACAAATAAATAAATAAAAATAAATAAATAAATAAATAAATAAAATTTAATTCAACAGAGGTTATTGCCAGTATAATTTAGATAATCAGTTTATATAACCCATTAAAAAAAACAGCAGGAGATGAAAAAAAAAATTAGAAAAGGAAATACAATTGGCCAACCTCATTACTAACCAGGAAACTGTAAACTGAAAAGCTGTACAGCATGTTGGTAAGGACAGAGAGTGTGTAAAAATATACTGGCTCAGCTATTTGGAGCTATTTTTGTCTCTTCGATAAACCTAACCTTTGAAGCAACAATTCTACTTCTTTGCAGTCTTCTTAAGAAACTCTTGCACAGAATATAAAGAGGCATGCACAAAAATACTCACTAAAGTGCTATTTCTGAGTACTAACAACTAGAAGTAACCTTAATGTTTAGGATAGGTAACTACCCTGACACTCAGTAAAATAAAAAATGACAAGATCTACAGGGCACAAGGAGTATATAGATGAGAAACATGCTGTGACTAGACAATGGAAGACTACTTTTACAATATGAGCTATTCATGTTTACCTATGTACTTGAATAGATATATGAACTTAGATATGAACTCATTTCATTAAAAAAAAGTAAGAAGAATGTGTACTAAATTGATAAGAGCACATATTTCTAAAGGGAAGGAGTAGGGAAGGAGGAAAGATGCAAATAGAAAGTAAACATGAAAACACAAACTGAGGGAATTCTACAAAAGAAAAATATAGGTAATCGAACAGGAACTACAGATACAAGCATCACCAACAGAATATAAGAGATGGAAGACAGAATCTCAGGTGTTGAAGAAACTATAGAAGAAATAGATACATGGGTCAAAGAAAATGTTAAATCTAAAAAATTCCTGACACAAAACATCCAAGAAATCTGGGATTACACTATGGAAAGACCAAACCTAAGAATAATAGGAATAGAAGAAGGAGAAGATTCCCAGCACAAATACAGCCCAGAAAATTGTAAACAAAATCATAGAAGAAAATTTTCTTAACCTAAAAAAGGACATGCCTATAAAGTACTAGAAGCTTATAGAACATCCACTAAATAGATTAGATCACAAAAGAAAGAACCCTCACCACAGAATAATCAAAAACACACAGAACAAGGAAAGAATGTTAAAAACTGCAAGAGGAAAAGGCCAAATAACATATAAAGGCAGACATATCAGAATTACACCCACCTTCTCAAGGAGATTCTAAAAGCACAGATGCCAGCCCAGACTACTATACCCAGCAAAATTGTCAATCATTAGGTATGGAGAAAACAAGATATTCTATGATAAAGTCAAATTTAAATAATATCTATCCACAAATCCAGCCATACAGAAAGAACTGGAAGGAAAACTCCTACACAATGCGGTTAACTAAACCCCAAAATACACAACAATAAATAATCTCACACCAGCATAACCCAAGGAAGGAAAACCATATACACGCATACTCATACATACACACTACCAACAACATATATAATAAAATAGCAAGAATTAAAAATCATTGTTCACTGATATCTCTCAATATCTAAGGACTCAGTTCCCTAATAAAAAAGACACAAGCTAACAAAATGGATGCAAAAACAAGATCTATCCTTCTGCTGCATACAAGAAACACCCCAACATCAAAGACAGACATTACCTAAGGGTTGGAAAAAGATTTTCCAAGCAAATGGCCCCAAGAAGGAAGCTGTCCAGCTATCCTAATATCTAACAAAATAGACATCAAAACAAAAATTAATCAAAAGAGATGGGTAAGGATATTTCATACTCATCAGAGGAAAAATCCACCAAGATGACATCTCGATTCTCAACATCCTTTCCCAAACACAAGGACACCCACATTTGTAAAGGAAATACTATTAAAGTTTAAATCGCACATTGACCTTCATATTAATATTGGGAGACTTCAATTCCCCACTTTCCCCAATGGACAAAACATTCAGACAAAATCTAAACAGAAACACTGGAGCTAACAGATCTTATGAAACAAATGGATCTAACAGATATCTACAGAATACTTTACCCAAAACAAAAGAATATACGTTCTTCTCAGCAATGCATGGAACATTCTCCAAAATTGACCATATACATGATCACAAAGAAATCTCAATAGATACAAGAAAATTGAAATAACTCCCTGCATCCTATCAGACCACCATGGATTAAAGCTGAGTTTTAACAACAGAAAGCCTACAAACTCCTGGAAACTCAACAACTCTCTACTGAATGACTGCTGTATCAAGGAAGAAATAAAGAAATTAAAGTCTACCTAGAAATTCAATGAAAACAAATGTAGAACATATCTAAACTTATGGGACACAATGAAGGCAGTGCTAAGAGGAAAGTTTACAGCACTAAGTGCCTTCATCAAGAATGTGGAGATATCATACTAACAAGTAAAGCACACACCTGAAAGCTATAAACAAAGACAATAATACAGAGAATCAATGAAACAAAGAGTTGGCTCTTTGAAAAACAATCAATAAGACAAATTTCTTATCCAAAAATAACTAAAAAACACAGAGAATACCCAAATTAACAAAATCAGAAAGAAAAAGGGGGACATAACAACAGATCCCAAGGAAATCCACAAAATCATTAAAAACCTGTACTCCACACAATTGGAAAAGCTAAAAAAAAAAGGTGTGTGGGGGGGGCAAATTTCTTAACAGATTCCACTTACCATATAGTTAAAGCAAGACCAGAAAAACAATATAAATAGATCTATAACCTCTAGTGAAACAGAAACAGAAGCAGTCATTAAAAGTCTCCAAACCAAAAAGGCCCAGTGCCAGATGGTTTTAGCACAGAAGTCTACCAGATGTTCAAAGATGAGGCAATACCAATATGCCTCAAATTATTCCAGAAAATAGAAAAAGAAGGAACGTGGCCAAATTCATCTTATAAGGGCAGTCATCCTGATACTCAAACCACACTGAAACTCAACAAAGAAAGAGAATTACAGACCAATATCTATCATGAACACTGAAGCAAAAATACTCAATAAAATTGCAAACCAAATCCAAGAACACATCAAAAAGAACATCCACCATGACCAAGTAGACTTCATCCTAGAGATTCAGGAATAGTTTAACATATGAAAATGTCAATGTAATCTACCATATACACAAACTGAAAGAAAAAAAAATCATCTCATTAGATGCTGAAAAAAGCTTTGACAAAAATCCAACATCTCTTCATTATAAGTCTTGAAGATATCAAAGATATAAGGGATATATCTCAAGATAATAAATGCAATATATAGCAAGTCAATGGCCAACATAAAATTAAATGGAGAGAAACTCAGAGGAATCCCACTAAAATCAGGAACAAGACAAGGCAGTCCATTCTATTCAATACAGTAACTGAAGTTCTAGCTAGAGCAATAAGACAACTAAAGGAGATCAAGGGGATACAAATTGGAGAAGTATCACTATTTGCAGATGATGAGATAGTATATACAAGTGTCCCCATAAATTTTACCAGGGAACTCCTACAGCTGATAAAAACCTTCAGCACTACTTCCTACTTTCTCTTCTAGCAGGTTTAGAGTAGCTGGATTTATGTTGAGGTCCTTGATCCACTTGGACTTAAGTTTTGTGCACAGTGACAGATATGGATCTATTTGCAGCCTTCTACATGTTGATATCCAGTTATGCCAGCACCATTTGTTGAAGATGCTTTCTTTTTTACATTGTACACTTTTGGCTTCTTTGTCAAAAATTATATGTTCATAGGTGTGCGGATTAATGTCAGGGAGATCACTTCCTAAATATAACACCAGTAGCACAGACACTGAGAGAAACAATCAATCAGTGGGACCTCTTGAAACTGAGAAGCTTTTGTAGAGCAAAGGATATGGTCAACAAGGCAAAGCAACAGCCTACAGAATGGGAAAAGGTCTTCATCAACCCCACATCTGACAGAGGACTGATATCCAGAATATATAAGGAACTCAAGAAATTAGACATCAAAACGACCAACAGTCCAATTAAGAAATGGGCTATAGAACTAAACAGAAAATTCTCAACAGAGGAAACTCAAATGGCTGAAAGACATTTAAAAAATTGTTCAACATCCCTAATCAGGGAAATGCAAATCAAAGCAACTCTGAGATACCACCTGTCAGAATGGCTAAGATCAAAAACACTGAAGACACCTTATGCTGGAGAGGATGTGGAGCTAGGGGAACTCTCCTCCACTGCTGGTGGGAATGCAAGCTTGTACATCCACTTTGGAAATCAATATGGTGCTTTCTTAGAAAATTGGGAATCAATCTCCCTCAAGATCCAGCTATACCACTCTTGGGCATATACCCAAGGAATGCTCAATCATATCACAAGAGCACTTGCTCAGCCATGTTCATATAAGCATTGTTTGTAATAGCCAGAACCTGGAAACAACCTAGATGCCCTTCAACTGAAGAATGGATAAATAAAATGTGGCACATATACACAATGGAATACTACTCAGCAGAGAAAAACAATGACATCATGAGGTTTGCAGGCAAATGGATGGATCTAGAAAAAAATCATCCTGAGTGAGGTAACCCAGACTCAGAAAGACAAATATGGTATGTACTCACTCATAGGAGGATACTAGATGTGGAACAAGGATGACTGGACTGCTACTCACATCACCAAGGAGGCTACCTGGAAAACAGGAACCCAAGAAAGACATGGGGATCGCCCAATGATGGAGAAATGGCTGAGATCTACATGAACAGTCTGGACATGAGTGGGAGTAATGAAGGGCCAGGGTGGAGGGAAAGAGAGCCTGTGGGAGCGGGAGATCCCAGCTGGATCAAGAACAGAGAGAGAGAACAAGGAATAGGAGACCATGGTAAATGAAGACCACATGAGAAAAGGAAGAAACAAAGTACTAGAAAGGCCCACAGAAATCCACAAAGATACCCCCACAATAGACTGCTGGCAATGGTTGAGAGACAGCCGAAATTGAACTACTCTGGTGATGGGATGGCCAAACACCCTAATAGTCGTGCTGGAAACCCTATCCAACGACTGAGGGATCTGGATTCAGAGATCCTCGGCTAGGCCCCGGGTGGAGCGCCGGGAGTCTAATTAGCGAGAAAGAGGAGGGTTTATTTGAGCAAGAATTGTTGAGACCAAGGTTGGATAAAGCACAGAGACAAACAGCCAAATGAATGGAAACACATGAAGTATGAACCAATGGCTGAGGGGCACCAACTGGATCAGGCCCTCAGAATAGGTGTGACAGTTTGGGAGGCATCTAGGCAGTGGTACCGGGTTCTGTGGTCATTGCATGAGTTGGCTGTTTGAAACCTGGGGCTTATGCAGGGACGCTTGGCTCGGTCTGGGAGGAGGGGACTGGACCTGCCTGGACTGAGTCTACCAGTTTGATCTCAGTCCTCAGGGGAGGCTTTGCCCTGGAGGAGGTGGGAATGGAGGGTGGGCTGGGGGAAGGGGAGGGGGGTAGGAAGGGAGAGAACAAGGGAATCCATGGCTGATATGTAGAACTGAATGATATTGTAAAATAAAAGGAAAAAAAATAAAATAAAATAATTAATGCATTTAAAAAAAACCTTCGCCGGGCGTGGTGGCGCACGCCTTTAATCCCAGCACTTGGGAGGCAGAGGCAGGCGGATCTTTGTGAGTTCGAGGCCAGCCTGGGCTACCAAGTGAGCTCCAGGAAAGGCGCAAAGCTACACAGAGAAACCCTGTCTCGAAAAAACCAAAAAAAAAAAAACCTTCAGCAAAGTGGCTGGATACAAGATTAACTCAAAATGGTATGTAGCTCTCCTATATACAAATGATAAACAAGCAGAGATATCAGGGAAATGACACCCTTCACAATAGCCACAAATGATATCTAGGTGTAACTCTAACCAAGCAAGTGAAAGACCTTTATGATGAGAACTTCAAGTGTTTAAAGAAAGAACTTGAGCCGGGCGGTGGTGGAGCACACCTTTAATTCCAGCACTCAGGAGGCAGAGCCAGGCAGATCTCTGTGAGTTCAAGGCCAGCCTGGGCTACCAAGTGAGTTCCAGGAAAGGCGCAAAGCTACACAGAGAAACCCTGTCTTGAAAAACAAAAAACAAAAAAACAAAAAAAAAAAAAGTTGGAAAAATCTCCTCTGGTGCTCATGGATCAGTACTATTTACATAGTAAAAGTGGCCTTCTTATAAAAAAAAAATCTACAGATTCAATGAAATTTCCATTAAAATCAAAACACAATTCTTTGCAGACCTTGAAAGAACAATACTCAACTTCATATGGAAAACCAAAAACCCAGGATAGCTAAAACAATCTATACAATAAATGAATTTCCAGAGTTATCACAATCCCTGACTTCAAGCTCAACTACAGAGCTACAGTAATAAAAACCACAGGGTGCTGGCATAAAAACATTAATGCTGACATTAATCAATAGAACTGAATCAGAGACCCAGGCATGAGTCCACATATCTATGGACACCTGATTTTTGACAAAGTAGCCAAAATCATACAATGGAGAAAAGAAATCATCTTCAACAAATGGTGCTGGTCTAACTGGATGTCGGAATGTAGAAGAATGCAATTTGATCTGTCGCTATCAACCTGCACAAAGCTCAAGTCCAAGTGGATCACAGACCTCAACATAAATCCAGATACACTGAACCTGATAGAAGACAAAATGGGAAGTAGCCTTGAATGCATTGGTACAGGAGACTGCTTCCTGAATATGACACCAGTAGCATGGACACTAAGATGGACAATTAATAAATAGGACCTCATAAAACTGAAAAGCAAAGACACCATCAATAGGACAAAACGGCAGCCTACAGAATGGGAAAAGCTCTTCATCAACTCAACATCCAACAGAGGGCTAATTTCCAAAACATATAAAGAACTCAAGAAACTAGACATCAAAAAACCAAATAAGCCAATTTAAAAATGGGGTACAGATCTAAAATGAGAATTCCCAAAAGAAGAATATCAAACGGTCAAGAAAAACTTAAAAAAATGTTCAATATCCTTAGTTATCAGGGAAATGCAAATCAAAGACTCTGAGATGTCATCTCACATCTGTCAGAATGCTAAGAACAAAAACACATGCTGTCTCCATTGTTGGTGGGAATGCAAACTCGTACCACTACTTTAGAAATTAATATGGTGGTTTCTCATAAAAAATTGGAAATCAATCTACTTCAAGACCCAGCTATACCATTTGGGCATATAGCCAAAGGATACTCAACTATGTTCATAGTAGCTTTATTCCTAGTAGTCAGAACCTGGAAACAACCCAGATGCCCCTCAACAAAAAAATGGATGAAGAAAATGTGATAGATTTACACAATGGAATATTATTTAGCTGTTAAAAATGATGACATCATGAAATTACAGATGGACCTAGAAAAAAATAATCCCGAATAAGGTAACCAGACCCAGAAAGATGAGCATGGTTTGTACTCATGTATAAGTGGATATTAACTGTAAAGTAAAGGATAACCATGCTACAATCCACAGACCCAGAGAGGCTAAGTAACAAGGAGGGTTCAGGGTGGAACACTTGGATCTCCCTGGGAAGGGGAATTAGAATAAATTTCATGGGTGGACAGACTAGGGGATGGGAACAGAAGTGATGGGGGCAGGGGTATGGAGAAGTAAAGTACTGAAAGAGATGACGAGAGAAGGGAGGCATTTTGGGTGAGGTAGAAACCTAGTTCAAGGGAAGCTCCCAAGAATCTACAAGGATAACCCCAGCTAATACTCCTAGGAATAGGGAATACATAGTCTGAACCGGCCATCTCCTGTAATCAGGCAAGACTCCTAGCGGAGGAACTGGTACACCAACCCAGCCATATAACCTTTGACCTACAATCTGTCTTGCCTACAAGATATGCTGGGGTTAAGGTAGTGAAGAAATTGTGAGAGTGGCTAAGCAATGACTGGTCCAGTATGAGACTCATGCCACAAGAGTGAGATCACCCCTGACACTATTTGAAGCGCCAGGACCAAGAGGCTGAGTAGCTCCAGAGAACCAAATAGGACTGGAGAAAAAGATGCCAATGTAATGATGACTAATGATATTCTACTATACTCACAGATAGGTGTCTAACCTAGTAGTCATTAGAGAGGGTTCATCCATCCACTGGTAGAAACAGATGCAGAAACACGCATTCAAACATTAGACTGAGCTTGGGAATCCTAC
Source organism: Peromyscus leucopus (assembly GCF_004664715.2). NCBI lineage: Eukaryota > Metazoa > Chordata > Mammalia > Rodentia > Cricetidae > Peromyscus > Peromyscus leucopus. The sequence continues at coordinate 66,352,282 of NC_051069.1, forward strand.
TGATGAGAGGGAGGAAGGATTGTAGGAGCCAGAGGGGCAAAGGACATCACAAGAAAACCCACAGAATCAACTAACCTGGGCTCATAGGTATTCACAGACACTGAACCAACAACCAGGGAGCCTGACGTAGGCATTCTGCATATATGTGACAGTTGTGTAGCTTGGTCCTCTTGTGGTACTCCTAACAGTATAAGCAGGGTCTGTTTCTGACTCTTCTGCTGGCTTTTGGGACCCTATTCTTCATACTGGGCTCTCTTGCCCAGTCTTAATACAAGGAGAGGTGCTTAGTCTTACTGTAACTTGATATGCCATGTTTTGCTGATATCCATGGGAAGCCTGCCCTTTTCTGAATAGAAATGGAGGAGGAGTAGATAGAGTGGGAGGAGCAGAAGGGAAGTTGGGGAAGGGGCTGGGAGGAGAGGAGGGAGGGGAAACCTCAGTTAGGATACAAAACAAACAAACAAACGAATGAATGAGTGAATAGAAATAGACAAGAGTTTTTACTTCATCTGTATATAAATAGACAAGAGCTTTGACTTCATCTGTATATCTGAACTTTTATAACAAAACTAGGCCACTTACAGAATTAAAATTCTCTAAATTTAACCAGTAATCTCAAAAGCTTACTTACAGATGACATGCATCTCAACTACTATAAACTTCTAATGTATTACATCATTCTTCCCATGCCAGTACTTACTGTGTATTAACATGTACTTACCCCCAGGTAAGGGCTTATCTTTATCTACAGTATTGTTCTCATAGTGGAATTCATAACCAAAATGTTTAACTCTTCTGTGTTTTAAGGACTTCTGAACTGTATGAAGAAAATAAATTGCTTGAAAGAAAAGGACAGCAACACTTCATATTCCACTCAACATTATAAGGAGTCGTTAAGTAGTGACAACTTCTCCTAATTGCTAAATTACTGTTTTAAAAGCATGAGCCATTTTATTTGTTTTGTGCTTAAAACACTTAAAGAGTTTCATCTATTAATGTAAGAGAACTATGTGTCTATCCTACCACTCACAGGAATGCCTGTAATTGGAAAGAGGTGAAGCAGCTCTCATTGCTGCTTTGTCCTCATGAGATGTCTGAGTGCTTGGAGAAATCTTCGGGGCAGAGAGAAAATGTTGGGAGCCAGACCAATCTACAGCTTTCTCAGAGGCCCTGATGAAAGGACTAAAGGAACACTAGCTCTGTATCCTTGCCTAGCGGCAGACCTGGCAAGGTCAAGTCTGGGGCTGAGGCCAGGGCCTTGAAGGAGTCAAGGTTTCAGATTCTGGGAACCTGACTTTTCCCCCTTGAAGAGACTATAGTTATCAGTCCCAGGGCCACTAAGCGCTCAGCCTGTGACATTTGGAATATCCTGTGTTCCTTCGTGCAACAATACTTGTTTAACTTTCTGGTAACTCTGTTCCATTTCCCCCCTTGAAATTGTACATAAAATGCTATACTTCTTAATCTCTTGCTTGCCCTAACACATAACTTGTGCAGGACCTCCTGATCTGAACTTTCCTGTCTTTATTATATCTGATTCTCTGGTCAACTCCCTCAGGAACTTGTCACTGAACAACCTGTTAACCAATTCAAGAAGCAAACAAGATTTTAAACAGGGGAAGGTCTGATAATTTATGTTAACATTCCTCAGACTGAAGTTTAGAACTGGTTGCTATACAAAGGTTATATATAAAACTGTTCCTAAGAACTGTAAGTGTGACTTGCCTACCACCACGTCCAAGCTACTTCCAATGATCTTAAGGAAACAGCATAATGTCACTATACCTATGGTGTACAATGAAAGCAAGTACAGAAACAGGGCATTTTCCAAAAATGTAATTTATAGACCTTGAAGTTTTACTTACAATTCTGATCACCTGTGTTTCCTGTCCAATTAACACTTTCCAGAAGCATTTTCTCATCCTCAGAAGAAATAATTTCTTCTACCACCAAGAGGCCTGGAGGTAAGGCTTGAAGCCTCATTCTTTTCCATTGTGCTACAGGAAAACAAATTAAAGGTCATATACAAAACCTGTATAAAATAATTTTTTCCCCAGAGCACCAGTTTGCAAGGCTATTAATTGTCATTTTCAGAAATGACACAAAATGCAAAAACAAAGATGAGAATCATAACTGTACTGTACTTTACTCTCTACAGTTCTCTTCAGCAAAGAATGACACTCAAGTCTTCTGTTGGCATATGATTGAGTCACTTTCTACACCTCATTTGAAGACAAGGCTTTTTGTATACTTATTGTATAAACTGTAATTTTGAAAAATGTCAACAGTACAAAATGGGAAGGGAAACCACAAGGTCAATTCACTCGATGCAGAAAAGGCTTTAACAAAGTTCAACATCTCTTCATGATACAAGTTCTAAAGAACTAGGAAGTACCATACCCCAATAAAGGCTATATATACAACAAACCTATAGACAATGATGTTAAACAGGGAAAAATTGAATGTATTTCCTCTAATATCAGGACAGCAAAGAGACAAAGGTGTCCTCTCTCCACTAGGATTCATTATTGGGCTTGAAGTCTAATATTGAATTAGCTAGATCAATAAGAGAAGGAAATAGAAGGGGTTCACGTAGAGAAAGAAGCCTAAGTATTCACATTTATGTTCATAAACATTCCACCAGGTAACTCTTAGACTTGGTAAACACTTTCAACAAAATAACAGAATACAAAATCAACATGCAAAAATTGTGAGCTTTTCTCAAGTAGTAGAGAAAAAAAACCAGAGGGAAAATTTTTCTTGCACAGGCAAATGAATAGAAAAGCCAGTTCTCAAAAGAAGAAATAAAAACTAATTAAAATTCTCTGAAAAGATGTTCAACATCCTTAGCCAATAGAAAAGAAAACATTAAAATTATTTTGGGTATATAACCAGGAGCAGGAGAGTTGGATCATATGGAAATTCCATTTCAAGTTGTTGTCCACATTCTTACCAGCAGTGAGTAAGGGCTCCTCTCTTCCCACATCAGCCTTTGACTTCAACAAGCACAGCATAAGCAAGCACACCACATACACACACACACACACACACACACACACACACACACACACACACACACAAACATATACACACCAGCACATATATGTGTACACATACACGCAAAGAATAATTAATTGATAGAGACTCCATAAGAAGAAAACTCACACAAAAAGTAAGTAACTTCAAGGTACCTTTTTCCACAAAATTCAAGTACAGAATGATCTTCTGCCCCAAATCATCAATGATTTCTTTTCCATTGAGGATAGCATAGGCTTTCTTGGATTCTTCAATAGTTTTGTATATTGCAAATGCATAAGGCTTATTAGGTGGCATCAGGAGAGCTTCCATGGGTCCACATTTCTCTAAAGCCAAAAGCAGTTGCTTCCTACTCACACCATTACCAAGACCACCATTGGCAACAACCAGGCTCTTTAAAAAAGGGGAAGAGAGGAGGTAAGTAAAAAGCAGTTGATATGACCTATTTATTTGAAAATAAAATGAAATGACATTATTACAGATAAATGTAATTTAAAAGTTTCATTTTCTTTGGTTATTTGGTTTGCTAGCTTCATACAAAGTATATAAACTAATTTACTAAATATTTTGGAGGAAATGTTGCTATGCTATAAACATTTATTTTTAAATAGTTTGTAATAGTGATATATTCATTTCTTCATAACCAGAAATGTAAGTTAAAATCTAACATCCTATTATGTTCAGAAATACAAATTAACATAATGAAAAAGAAGGAACGAAGAATGGAAAGAAACATGCAATCAGCAGTCACATGATACATTTTGCCAAAGAATAAATGTTCTATATTCTTTTACCTATTTAATTCTAATTAGCATAATCTTTAAAACAAAGTAAACTTATTTGGGTAATATGAGCCCCACTTTATAGAAGAAACTATTGAGCACAAAACTGGGTTAAGTGAGTGAAGTAGCATTACTGTTGTTAGTCTTCTGGAACCCATACATTGAATATAACCATTACACTATGTTTACCAAAAAGTAAAAAGTCAAGGAACTGGATCAAGGAAAACTTAATTGCAGATTCATAAACCATGAAAAGTTTTCTGCTCAAGAAAATTAATTCAGTCAATGTAATTTAGTCAGATTGCAAGTAAACTTTTTTCCTTTAAAAATTTCAAGTTTACTTCCTGTCACTCTGTAGACTGCTAGGCTCTAGTCACAGGATGTGGGGGAGTGAGGGAATGCTCCTTTCCTTATTTTGAGGTTTATAGTCTAGTACTCTTACAGTTACTATATTTAAAAACCACCCTACATGGTGTTAAAACAATTTATCACCTATTATTTTTAAATCTTATTTTAGTGTGTGTGTCTGTGTGTATGGGGGTGGGTGGGTGTCTGTGTGTCTGTGTGTATGAGGACAGGTGGGTGTCAGTGTGTCTGTGTGTGTATGGGTGGGTGGGTGTCTGTGTATGGGTGGGTAGGTGTTTGTATGTCTGTGTGTATGGAGGCGGGTGGGTGTCTGTGTGTCTGTGGGGGGGGCAGGTGGATGTCGGTGTGTCTGTGTGTATGGGTGCGTGAGTGTCTGTGTTGGTGTGTGTATGGGAGCGGGTGGGTGTCTGTGTGACTGTGTGTGGGGGCGGGTGGGTGTCTGTGTGTCTGTGGGGGGGCGGGTAGGTGTCTGTGTGTCTGTGTGGGGAGGGTGTGGGTGGGTGTCTGTGTGTCTGTGTCAGTGTGCAGGTGTGCATATGCCACAGCAACCATGAAAAAGTTAAAGGACAACTTTCTGGAGTTAATTCTCTCCTTCTACCATGTTGGGTCCAAGGACAGAACTCGTGTTGTTAGGTTTGTATAGCAAGCCCTTTAACTCCTGAGACATCTCACTGGCATAACCTATTATATCTAAAAACATTAAAAAAAAAAAAAGCCAGGACTGGGTTTACTCATCAATTTCATCATTTATATCAGGTATTGGAAATGTTCTAAAAAGAATATTTCAAAGATATACAGGTCATATAAGCATAGCCTCAATTTGGTTTATTTAACATGCTATTAAAATGTGAAAGCCATTGTCTCACAAGACACATTTGTTCTGAATACAATAGTTTACTGACTCCATGAGTTGTACTAAACTCAAGATCAGTATATTAATGTTTGTTTTATTACACATTATTAGGATATCTATAACAATCCTTGAAAATGGTGTAATACATTTATCATTAAACTGGATAACAAGAAAGATAAAAATCTCTTCCCCAGAGGGTAGCTAAACACAAGTATAAGGATACACATAATAAACTCATTACTACAATACTAAGTAATACATTAAGCAGCACATAAAACTTACTCTCATATGCTTTATCATGGACTTCATTCAATAAGGTTTTTTCATTAAAATATCATAACAATTTAGTTATATGTGGCCACCATTACAAAAATACTCCCATTTCCCTAAATCTTAGTCAGAGACACAAAGAAGACAAAGTACCTTTTCCTATTCTCATGCACTTAAGACAACATGATTAAGAATACCAGCAACCAATTAATTCTTGGAAGATTCTGCAGCAGGCTCAGCTAAGTGTCCTCTAGTCAAATTAATTCAGTCTAACACTAGTTACCTAGTGAGAACATCAGATCGCACAGGCTCAGTTCTGCAAGTCTGCCCCCATCAGCAGGAAACACACTTCTGACATAGCCATAACTCAGTTCCTGAGACTCCCGCCTCAGGTGCTATTAAATTACTTGAGCAGCTCACAGAACTCAGGGAAACACTGCTTACAGCCACTCATTCATTATACAGGTAATCAAAAGCCAGAAATTCACTGCCCGCCCTGAGGACACGAACCTTCAGCAGATTCCACATGCTCCAATATCCAGACCACTCATTTATTATACAGGTAATCAAAAGTCAGAAATTCACTGCCCCCCCTGAGGACACCACCCTCCAGCAGATTCCACATGCTCCAATATCCAAACCACTCATTTATTATACAGGTTATCAGTCCAAAATTCACTGCCCACCCTGAGGACACCACCCTCCAGCAGATTCCACACGCTCCAATAATCAGAAGCTCTCAATTCTGTCTTTTTAGGGTTTTATGGCACCTTCCACACAGGCATGACTGAATGAATACATTATGGGCCACTGGTTGTTATGGTTTGTATGTGAGACGTCCCCTACAGTAATCAAGTGTTTGGATACCTGATCCTCATTCAATGCACTGTTTGGGGAGGTTATGATTACATGTAGCCTAGCTGGCTGATACTGTACTGGTAGGGCTTGTAGGTTGTAGACCCACCTAGTTTCTTCTCTAGCCACGTGTCTGTCATTCCAAGATGACCAGCCACGTCACATGCCTAAGGCCATACGAGCCAGTACTGCAATAATGCCTTTTCTGCTAATAATGGACTATAGTTTCTAAATTGTGATAAATTTTTTTCTTTCCTCCTTATTTTGTCAGATATTCTGTTGCAGTGATAATAAAAGGAACTAACATAGTAATCAACTACACTTCCCTTCCCCAGGGAAAGCATGGCTAAGGTCCAACTCTCTAATCATACCTTGGTGTTTCCAGTAGTCAGAGGTCATTCAGAAGCCATTAGTCACTTCACTAGCAAATAAAAGACAACTAGATTTATTCCTGAGAGTTTTTAGCATGAGTTTAGGTATGCTATACTACGCCCAGCTTAGAAATTAAAGTCAAGGTCAAAAGTAATGCTCATATCTAAATAAGGAGAGAAGTGAGTTACAATGAGTTATAATTTAAAGCCAGGGAAACCTCCCAGTAGTTCATTATCATCTTACTTATTTCCAACAGACATGAAAAGGTTTTGTAAATTAGGACTAATAAAAAGAGTTTATATTATATAACCAAAATACTTTGTAACACAGGAAAGGTAAGAAAAGAAAAAAGATTATATTAGGCTATAGAAGATCTGCCTTCAAATTTCTATTCAACCATTTACTAGTTTATATTAAGGGAAATTAACCTCTCAAGATGACAGTTTTCTTATGCAGCTCATATAGACTTTTAGAGAATTAAACACAATAATGAATGTTAAATTTTCTATATCAAATAAAAAGATTTATACAATGTTATTAATATATAATTGCAACATGCTCTAGTTCAGTGGTTCTCAATCAGTCGGTCATGACTATTGAAAAACCCATACTTTGATGGTCTTAGGAACTCAGACATCACTTAGTGGCAAAATCACAGTTAAAAAGTGGCAATGAAAATAAATTTATGGTTGGGGGTTCCTAAGACCATTGGAAACATCTTTTTTCCTATGGTTGTGACCTATAGTTTGAGAACCACTATATTTCAACCCACACTAACGACATGAATTCAAACTACAGACTAGGCTACCATACAAATGGAAAACTAGCACATCCTATTCCATGTGTATTTAATATGGGCACAACATATCATTGAATAATTACAGCTTTGAGCTATATTTTACAATAGTAACATAATACATTACAATATTGACACAGCTACATGAAAGTGACAATAACACTTTAAGGTCACCTGGGTGGGATAAGACACTGCCTGGATGCCTTCATGTTTCAGCAACACATGCCTGGCTTTACTCTGTTTCCTTAAGAACTTCTTCTCGATTTTATTGAGTTTTAAGCCACCTTTATGATTGATGTTCATAGTAATACTATAAAGAAAAAAAGTATAAAAAGTATAACCTTAAAAGTCCTGAAGGATCAATTATGTTATTCATATATTCAATAGTTTATAAAAATTTGTGTTTTGTAAAAAACTTTAGTTTCAACAACCTAGAAAAGTGAAACAAATAAAAAGAATAGAAATATTTCAGAACATAACACAAATTCATGACAATTCATCTGTTAGCTTATGTACTCCACCGCAAATATAAACTCTAGGAGAACAAAAATGCCAGCATACAGTACATCCCCAGGAAATATGTGGAAAGAATAAATGAATATTAAGTGAGTAAGCATGTATGCCTATTATGGCCTTAGTCCCCTGACCATACAACTGCATGGCTTTATATGAACTTCTAAGTTAGTTCAGCAAAACAAAAACATAACAAAAAAATGAAAAAAAAAATATATGACATATCTTCATATAATTAACTGCTAATAGAATTGCTGTTGCTTGTGGCATAACTACAGACCAAAACAAACAAACAAAAAAATCAATGTTAATTGAAAGGAATTTGGAAGATTTCAAACTAGAAGGATCAGAACAGCAAAGATATTGTTTAAAAGGTATTCAGTGAGGTAATAAAAGGCAAAGGGTAAACAGAAATGTCCACCAACAATAGTGAAATATAAGTATAATTTGAGAGGGTTTTTTTTTCTTTTTTTTTTTTTTTTTTTTTTTTTTGTTGTTGTTGTTTTGAAACAGGATCTCACATATCCCAGTTTGGCCTCCAACTTGCTACAAGGCTGAGGATGATCTTGAACTTCTGACACACCTGGCATAGCAGGTGTGCACCCCACAAGCTCAGTTTATGCTTATTAAGACAGTTCCTCACTATGCAGCCCTAGCTGACTTCAGACTCACAGATTATAAATGTGTAGCATCATGACCAGCTGGCATAATGTTTTTAGAGCAGCAAATGTTTACTGAACCTCTAATTCAATGCTACAAACTTCAAAGTTAACAAATGAAATAAAATTACATTTCAAAATAACGGGTACATTCAAAACTCCAATTACTAGACTTAATTTAAGGACAGAAGAAAAATGGCATTAGTTCATTTTCCTAGCACACAGGGCACATGTTAGGAGGTAAAGTGAATAAGGCAGGTCGGTTGGACAGCACAGTAGGATAGTAATGAGAAGACCTGCAATATTTCACCTGTGCCAAGCAGAAATGCTGACCTGCTTACATTGGAGGCATAGAAGGAAAGGAAACAGGGAGAAGGTAGGGAGGAAAGAATCATTCCACATGATCAACAGGTGTTGGTGATTACTCAGATGTGAAGAAGAGAGGAATCAAGATCACTGCACAGTTGCTTGGATGCACCTTACATGTGACAGGAGTAAGGTCACTAGCATATTAGCTATGACACTAGTTCAGTTACCTCCAGCCTGAGCATGTTCTCTGTTAGTAAGGAGAGTATGGAGACATAAAGGCTCTGTTACTAGCTAACTCTCAGTATATCTTGTTGGATACTACCCTAAGTAGCAACTTTACTATGTCCATGCCTGAGTTAAAAAACAGAGAGCCATGGCTAGAGAGATGGCTGAGTGGTTATAAACATTGACAGCTCTTCCAGGGAACCTGGATTCAAGTCCTAGCACCCACATGGTGGCTCACAACCATTCATAATTCAAGTTCCAGGAGATCTGACTCTCTTGCGGCCTCCTTGGGGCACCAGGCATGCAAGTGGTGCACAGATATACATGTAGGCAATACACATATACATAAAATAAAAATAATCTTTAAAAAAAGGTTATCAAGCAACACAGATAAAGTGAATCTTCTGATTGTGCATAACATACTTATTAGCAAACACTAGAAAGAACAAATATAAATTCCTATCAAACAAGGTTTCACATACATGTTTTTTAAATATGAGAAATCAGTAATATGAGTTGGATCCAGGAAAGCGAAATAGGTAGATAAGTAAAGAAGGATAGTTTTCTCTGGCTTGTGAATTTATAAGCTATTCAAATTGCATTATCTAATTAAAAAGAACACAGAAACATTTGATTAGGAAAAAAAAATCACCCCGTTATTTATCACACCCTTTCTAACTTTCTGAATTACACATTCTTCTGTTGTTTTTCCTTCCACTAGACATTTATTCTCTTTTCCAAAAAGTGCATTGAAAACCGCTAAAGCAGAGATTTAGTATTATTCACTGGGTAGCACTCAGCACTTAGCACTTAAACAGGATGTGATACCCAGTAGCAACTGATTAAATTTAAATAAATAAATAAATAAATAAATAAATAAATAAATAAATAAGCAAGCCTAAGTAGAATTTTCCATTTTAGTTCCTAAACTACTCCAGAATTCTGATTTTGGCAGCCATCTTCAACGATTTCCACAACACCGGATGTGTATCCCAAATTACCTGAATGTGTTGGACCAAGACTATTACCTACACAGTCTTGGATACCTGGCATACAACTTGCAACAAATGTTCAATGAAATCGACCAAAACCACAGGCTGACACCACCTCCACCCCAGAGGAAGGACTGATCAAGGAAGAGTATAAGACGCAGACGCGTGGACAAACAGCCGCTAGCATGCTTTTGTTTCACAGAATTGATGCTGGCTGGAAAGAAACTAGAATCAAGTGCAGATCTCCAACCACAATAGGAGCTGACACAGAACCCTCCCCCGCCCCCCGGAAACCCATACCACACCACACAAATGAACACTAGACCCTATCAGGGTTCCCAACACCTCGACATCCCTCGGCCCATAGATTGCACCCTGCGCGGCCTGGGTCGGACCACGCTGGCCAGGACAGCAGACAAGGAGCTGCAAGGAGTAAGCTATGGTTTGCGACCCTCCGTCACCGCTAAAAACAGGCGCCATACACGTCTGTCTCTCCTCATCAGAGGTTTTCACCTCCCAGATGCTTTCTCTATTGTCAGCCAGCCCCGCTGCAGCCTAGAGTTATGCAAGCATTCTAAAACCGCCGTACCTGGGAGCCGCCATGTTGCAGACAATCGCACTACATTTCCCATGAGTCCACGGGGCTACCACAGCGCTCCCACAATCCCCTCTCCCGCCCAAAATCTTTGTTTACACTTTCCCGGCAGCGAAGTGCCTGTAAACTGCTATGTGGAACAGAAAATTCGGCTGCTTTATGTGGTGAAAAGTAATGATTGGAGGAGCATTACAACTGCCACGTTACTAAACCAGCACTCTACGTAACTACATGCTAAGGATTTGACCTTATACCCACAGATAAACTTAACTTGGAAAAGATGGAGACCATTACAGAAAACCACAACCAATCAAAATGCAGAGCTGTGAAGTCCTGTGTCAACTGCCATCTACAACACAGTTCCTGCAACTAAGGCTCAGAACTCTGCAAAGAAAATGGAGGCAGAGCAATGGGGAGCTTACTAGGGATTGTATCTAAGTGTCAGAAGCCACACCCATAAAGTCTCACTAGAATGACGGTCTAAATTTGAGCTGAGCTGGATGGTGGTGGCATACGCCTTTAATCCCAGCACTCGGGAGGCTGTATGTAAATTCGAGGCCAGCCTGGTCTACAGAGCAAGAGCCAGGACAGGCACCAAAAATACACATAGAAACCCTGCCTCCAAAAAATTAATAAATAAATATTAGCTGAACAAAAACAAAACAGACATGCTTCTGTGGTCATGCAGAAAATTCAGGAGGCCTCAACTCTACAAAAACAAAACAAAACAAAACAAAAAGAAAAAACCAACCAACCAACCAAACAAACAAACAAACAAAAAACCCCAAGCAAATAAGGAATTCTGAAAGCAAGAGAAAGTCTTCTCCAGGAAAGGGCACACATTGTTATCCAATAATGAATAGTCAGCCCTGAAAACACTTAAATATAAGTAACGTTATACAAACTGAGTAATTTGTGTTTATGTATGTTATGTGTGTGTGTGTGTGTGTGTGTGTGTGTGTGTACAATTAATAAAAAACGTCATGAGTTTGAAAGAGAGCAAGGAGGAGGGGTATAAGAGGAAGTTTGGAGGGAGGAAATAGAGTGGGTAAAGTACATAATTATAATCTAAAAAAACAAAAATAGTAGAACTCTAGAAAAGAAGAAATTGGATCTACTTAGGAAAGATATTTCAAGGTAAAGTTTAAATGGCAGAAAAATTAATCAAATGGGAAAAAGTTACATCCCTATTATGAGGTTGACTCATAGCAAAAAAAAAAAAGCAACAGTAATGTTCTAATTTGTTTTTTCTTTCTTTCTTTCTTTTTTCTCAACTCTACACTGGTAGGTCTCAAAGAAGCCCAAGACAAATGGTGAGGTGCCTACTAACATATCAAAGCAGACATTGGCCAGCTCTTCCAACATCACTCAGTACCTATTGCTCCTCACTAGCACTGCTCACTCTCACCCACTACCCTAAACCTCTTCTTCCCAAGTACTGGGCTTCTGCTTCCCATTCCCTCAGCTTCTAATCCCTATATAGCACAACCATTTTGGACACCCCATCTCTTAGCCTCTTGGCTCCAAGCTGGCTCTGCTCTTGGATCTCTCTTGGTCCACTTGCTCCCCTCTCTACTTTCTCATCCCCTGCCCTACACTTCCAAAAATGGTCTGGCAGTCTGCTGGCCATGTTCAGTCTAAACTGTCCCAGATGCCTCTGGCTGTTCTCTTCCTCAGATATACAATAAGCATCCTCTGCAAACCATATCTTGAAGCAGTCATATCTCCATTTTATTTTCATTCATATGGTGCGGAAACCATAGGGGCAGCATAAACAAGTTACATTCTGAGGGACCTGGCCTCACCAAACCTAGCAGCTGATTTGACTCTCCTAAAGTATGTTTGGATCATTTGTTCCTGCTGGCTTCTACCTCCCACCATATTTGGCTCCAGATTCTAGAGTCCAATTCTTCAGCTGCTTTCCTCCACCTGCTCTAACTATCTGACTCTCCTTGACTACTTGGTAAGTATCTCCCTGACTCCTGGAGTTATGACATCCTTCTGTGCATCTATGCCTATGTGGGCATCTCTCTCTTTCTCCTCTCCTCCTCTACTGGCTAAGTAACCTGCTGGAGCTACCTGCTTTGTCTACTATTACTACAAAACCCACACTGCTGTTTCAGCAAGCTCCCCTATCCCTACTGGGCCCACAGTCATGTGGAAAGGGACACCTTTCCCCTGTAATTTGGGGCACGTCTTTTAGTCCACTTGAGTATACAGGATTGAAATTCGTGTCACCAAAATATTTCCCTTTGCTCTCAGCTCTTTCCTAGAGCTTCCTCTCATTGCCCCCTAGGAGCTGCCTGCAATCTTGCAGCTTCTCTAAGCCAGTCTGGGCTACTGCATTATATTTCTGTTCCCCTTTGAAGCTTATAGAAATCCATCCTACCACATACACCTTGGAGTTCTGTTTCATGACCTTTTCTCTTTTCCTTCCCAGACTCGGATTTAATTAAAGCCTCACTGTCTTGCTGCAAATGGCTTGGCCTTAGTACATCTCCATGACAGAAGATGGGCACTGTTGTGTGATGTTTTGATCACATTCTGACAAAAAAAAAAAAGGTGCTTTGAATCAGAGGGTGCAGTTAGCCACTAGCTGACCAAAGTTAACCATAGAGGATTTGGAGGACTGAGGACAGATAGATAGACAGGGAGTAGTAAGGCAGGGCTTAGAGAGGATCTCAGACCATTTGAATGGAGGAACGGAAGAGATAGGACGTTACTGGTGGCTTCTCCACAACTTCTTATCCCAATATCTGACTCCTGATTTTTTTATTGATAAAAAATAATTAGATATACGCATCATCTGGCATCCAACTCAGGGCATGAAATCACAAGATAGCTACTCACCTCTGGCTTTGCAGCCACTTGCCACTGGAGCCACAGGAGCCACAGTCAACAGCTAGATTTTCCTTCCTTGCCCCAAAGCCTCTGAGCAAGTCTGGGATTTTCCTTTTGCAGCCTCTCTACAATAGCCTTCAGCTGCTGCCCAAACTCTGAAGATCCCCAAATTCCACAGGTGCCTCGACTCCAAACAATGGAGTTAGCCATTCACAACTGGTTAGCTCTGCCTGCAGGCAGATCCATGCTCTCACTTCCACATGTGCTTCTTCTACACATTCCCCTGTATTCAGTTTTTTAGATGGCTGGCTCTTCTCCCTATGGGTTAAGGGCTTCCCCAGGGCCCCCTCTTCAGGCTGCTGCCACACTAGTCAGCCACATCAACACCCATTTAGGCTTCTATTCTTGCTGTGACCACCACACATTCTCAGCTCACAACTTTGGGTGAGCATCTGGAGCTGCCCTAAGCCAGGCTGTACACCACCTGTGTTCTCTGCCCAGCCATGTTACCTAGCAACAGTCAGCCTCACAGTTCCCTGTCATCATCAGCAGATCAGGTGATACAACTGAGAATTCTTGAGAGAAAATAGTTTTTAAAAAAGAAGTTTTTTTCCCCATGTTAAAAATGGAAACAATATTATGATGGAGAGAGTTAGTTCTCTCTATGAGGGTTTGGGAGACACATAATTGTACAAAACTCTTGACATCCAAATTGGCCTCTCCAGGAGGTAAATGTTAAGCTTTTAAGGATTGGAAATTTGTCTCAGGTAAAACAAAGTGCAAAACGGGTCAAATGTATAGGGTTGGAAGGACAGAGGGGAAAATTAAAGCCATATGTGGCTAACATAGCAATGAATTTATGGGTACATGATTGGTTACAGCAATGGAATACCCAGGTTAACATTCCTCTGTTCTCAGAAACAAATCATAAACTGATATATGTTTCTAAAAAAATATTAAAAGGTGTTATAAAGAATGGTCAACCGCCATTCAGGTTGTATATAAACACGGCACAACAACTGCGAATCTTTCAAAGGTACCAGAAGGCCCTATCTTTAAAATGATTAACTGACAGCCCTGTCTTCAAAATGATTAACTGACAAACCTGTCTGTGTGGAACAATGGCCCTTGAACTCAGAAAAACTACAGGAATTAGAACAGTTAGTACAGGAGCATATTGAAGAATTGACCAGTCTTCGAAATTCTCCTATATTTGTCATTGAAAAGAAGTCTGGAAAATGGAGAACAGTAACAGATCTACGAACTATTAGTAAAGTGATTCAGGCAATGGACTCTTTACAGTCAGGAATTTCCTTGCCTTTTCTACTACCTAAAGGATGGTCTACTACAGTGAATGACTTAAAAGACAGCTTTTTTACTTTACCTTTGCAAGAACATGATAGAGAAAAAAAAATGCCTTCACAGTGCCTACTTATAATATTTCCCAGCCTGATAAAGATATCAGTGGAAAATTCTCCCACAAGGAATGTTAATATTTTGTACAACAACCATTGGAAATAATTCATAATCAGCTTCCTCAATCTATAATTTACCATTATATGGATTATATCTTACTAGCTGATTGAGATGTAGATACCATAAAGAAAATGTTTGAAGAAATGAAGAAAATTTGCCTTGTTGGGGACTACAAATTACTCCAGAAAAAATACAAAGAGGAGATTCTATTAATTGCCTAGGATATATGATAGGTTTACAAAAAATTCAACTACAGAAAGTACAAATCAGGAGGGATCAAATACTAACCCTTAATGACTTTCAAAAATGCCTGAGAGATATTAACTAGCTATGGCTCACAATTGGGAATGACAGCTCAAGAACCAAATAATTTATTTACAACCTTGCAAGTTCATAAGGACTTAAATAGTCCAAGAAAATTATCAGCTGAGGATCAGAGAGAATTGTATTTGATAAGAAAAGAGATTACAGAAGGCACATGTGGACCATTTGGATCCAGAGCTTGATTTTTTTTCTTGTTATTTTACCTTGTACACATTCTCCTACAGGAATTCTAATGCAGAGAGAAGATAATATTTTATAATGGATATTTTTACCACACAAATAGACTAAAAAAATTAAAGACCTAAGTAGAAAAGGTTTCTGAATTGGTTCTGAAAACAAAATTAAGACTTCACCAATTAGCAGGAATAGACCCAGTAGAAATTGTGGTACTTTTTACTAATTGCTGAAATTTCCTAAGTATGGATAGAAAAAGAACATTGGCAGTTCTTTCAGTAATTTTTTTGGAGAGATTAGCAACAAATATCCCATAAGCAAGAGACTTCAGTTTATAAAGAGAACTAATTGTACCCTTCCTCACATTCTATGGGAAACACCAATTTCTAGAGGCCCTATATTCTATACTGATGTAAACAAATCAGGAAAGGCAGGATATAAGTCAGGAAATTTAAGTAAAGTGGCTCAATGTCCTTATGAATCCATTCAAAAGTCAGAATTATATGCTATTCTCATGGTATTATTAGGTTTTTCAGAACTTCTTAACACAGTTACTGACTCTGAATATGCAGAAAGAATTGTTTTACATATTGAAACTGTTGAACCTTAGTCAAGAATTATTCAATAATTCAGAATTTACGTTGTTAATTATTCAATTACAAGAAATAATCAGAAATAGAAATCATCCCTTGTATATAACACCTATTAGATTCCATATGCATCTACAAGGCCCTCTAGCACAACTTAATGATGAAATTAGTCAGCTATTGGTGGGAAATGTGCTAGAAGCCTCAGAATTTCATAAGAAACACAATGTTAATAGCAAGGGTTTGAAAAAAGATTTTTGGCAACAAGCCAAGGAAACTATAAGAATGTCTCTTACCTTCTCTTGAAGTCAGTATAATGAAGACTATCTGATGTGTGCCCCCCCAAAAGTGTGATGAACCACAGTTTGAGTACCAAGTCTGTAGACGAAAGGCACAAATATGTTCAAAATCTGACAATGATGCTGGGAAAATGTTCTTGTTGGTTTCATTATCAGATTGACACAAACTGATTCTCCTGGGAAGATGAACCATCAATGAGGAATTATTTAGATCAGATTGACCTTGAGTATGTCTGAGCAGAATTTTATAGACTGTCAATTAAGATACAGAGACTCATCCTAAAATGAGCAGAATCATTTCATTGGCTGGAGCCTGAACTGTGTAACAGTGAAGAAACTAGAGCATAAGCAGAGGCAACTAGGCAGCATGGGTAAATTTGTGTGGTTTATATATTGTGCAACCTAATAAAGCTTCCCTGGGGATCAGAAAACAGAACAGCCACTAGATTAGCCACAGAGGCCGGACAGTGGTGGCACACATGCCTTTAATCCTATCACTTGGGAGGCAGAGATTCATCTGGATCTCTGTGAGTTCAAGGCCACACTGGGAACAGAGCCAGGCATAGTAGCACATACCTTTAATCCCAGCACTTGAGAATTCATGTCTGCTTGGGAAGGACACACGCCTTTAATCCCAGGAAGTGATGGCAAGAAGCAGAGAGGTATATAAGGCATGACACACAGGAACTAGAAGCTTCTTAGCAGCAGTTCAGTGGGGACACTTTTGGATGAAGACTCAGATGTAGTCAAACTTCTAAGCGGTCTTATTAAATATAAAGCATTGAGCCAAATATAGGGGTGAAAGCCTTAGAGATCAGGAAAATAGTGAGAGCCACCAACAAACCTTACCTCACCAGCTCTGCATTTTCCAAAATGCCATGACTTCCTGTGTTGCTAGAGTTTTCCTGCCTTGCTCACAGTCAGGACAAATCTTTGTCACCTGCCAGTCCCACAGCCGCTCACACCCAACCAAGTAAACAAAGAGACTTATATTGCTTACAAACTGTATGGCCGTGGCAGGCTTCTTGCTAACTGTTTTTATATCTTAATTTAATCCATTTCTATAAATCTATACCTTGCCACATGGCTTGTGGCTTACTCGGATCTTCACATACTGTTTGTCATGGTGGCGGCTGGCACTGACTCCTTTCCCTTCCTGTTCCCTTAATTCTCCTCTCTGTTAGTCCTGCCTATACTTCCTGCCTGGCCATCAGTGTTTTATTTATTGATCAATCAGAGCAACAGATTTGACATACAGACCATCTCACAGCATTCCTGTTTACCCAGGCATTTATTGCCTTGCTGTTCTGCCCTCTCACTGGCTGTTAGCCCAGCTACCTCACTTCCTTGTCACTACCTGTCTGTACAGACCTCCAGGTCTCTAAGGTTGGTACTGAGATTAAAGGCATGTGTCACCACGCTTGGCTCTGTTCCCTAGTACACACAGAGACCCTGCCTGCCAAATGATTGGATTAAGAGCATGTGCTACCACTGCCTGACTTTTGTGTTTACTTAAAATGGCTTGCCATTTCCTCTGGTCTCCAGGCAAACTTTATTCATTAACATACAAATAAAATATCACCACATTTCAGCACAAATAAAATATCACCACATTTCTTCTTTTTGTCTAATAAAAATAAAAAATAAAAACAGTTATAACTAATATAAAAAACTATATACAATAAGTACAATAACTATATATAATATATGTAAGCAACAAATACATCAACAATGTCTAGTCCATTTGAATTTGACAAATTCAGAGAAAATATTCCATTATCTATCCTATTTTGGTAAGTCCAAATGTACCTGATTCAGTTTCTATCCTTACTTATATTGCTAACAGAAAACTATCTTATAATGATTTTCAAATTTATACACTTTACACCTCTTAGTGAATTTCTTTTCTGAAATTTCTTAACAAGGAAAATTGATACTACCACTATCTAAGATTCAGCTCCCTCAGAGACCCAAGAATGAAATAATCTTACCTAGTAAAACAGGAAGTGCAAACAAGTGACTTCCAAAAAATGTGAGTTGACAGAAACAGCCAGCTGCTTGGACAGTCACCCAAGTTTCCTCTGCATGTTAGGGCAACATCTTCGGCCTACAGGCTTAGCATATCTGACAGATACATTTGTGAAGTAGCATGTACACAAGGACTACAGCTTGACCTCATATTTGGTGAGAGTATT
The DNA here is from genome assembly GCF_004664715.2 of Peromyscus leucopus. Lineage (NCBI taxonomy): Eukaryota > Metazoa > Chordata > Mammalia > Rodentia > Cricetidae > Peromyscus > Peromyscus leucopus. The sequence goes on from NC_051069.1 coordinate 66,370,801, forward strand.
CCATGTACCAGATAAACCTGAATTCCACCAGTGTTCTGTCATGATTCAGGGTTTTCAATTCTGGAAATTGCTGGTGTTTTTTGGAATTCAGCTTCCCATTCTTCTTGGCTCGTGGATGGCTTCATCTCAGCATCCCATTCTCCACATCCCATTCTTCTTGGCTTGTGGGTGGCTTCATCTCCTTTATTAAATACCAGTCTACCATTGAGAGGTTAGACTCTGTCAGTCTAGTTATTCTTTTAAGAATAACTGTTCCATCTACTGTTCCACTACACACCAGAAGCCATCAGTCCATTGCCTGTTCAGCTGCCTTCAAAGAAAGCAGCACTGTACCTTTTCCAGATTGCAAAGCCACTTTGGTAATGATGCCATATTGTCCTGGACTCAGAGGACACTTGTTGCCAAAGCTGCAACCACACTTTTCTTGGCAAGGATCAGTAGTCCTTTGTTTTGTGTCCTGTTTATCCATTTTGTATAGCAGTCAATGTGAGGGCACTTTGTTGCCCAGTGGCTAACTTTTGCCCCAGTGAAAGTTAACTTCAATGTCCATATCTTCTCTGAATTAGATTGGTGCTGCCAGGAGCCAACATGTCTCATATTCATAAAAACAGAAAAAAAATCAAAGTTATTTAAACATTTTAAAAGTCATATTCTGTAGCTAGAGTTATTCTGCTTAGCCCACAGTCAGGACAAATCTCTGTTACCCACCAGTCCCACAGCTGCTCACACCCAACCAAGTAAACACAGAGACTTATATTGCTTACAAACTGTATGGTCGTGGCAGGCTTCTTGCTAACTATTCTTATATCTTAAATTAATCCATTTCTATAAATCTATACCTTGCCATGTGGCTCATGGCTTACTGGCATCTTCACATGCTGCTTATCATGGCAGCGGCTGGCAGTGTCTCTCTGCCTCAGCCTTCTGCTTCCCAGAATTCTCCTCTCTCCTTGTCCCACCTACTTCCTGGCTGGCCACTGGCCAATCAGTGTTTTATTTATTGACCAATCAGAGCAATTTGACATACAGACCATCCCACAGCAATATTCTATAGATCTCTGAAGGGTTTGAAGATGACATGTCTATCTAAAATATATCTGTGTTTGACCTTGAAAACATATCTAATATGACTACAAGTTGTATTGTAATGTGTAACTACTAACTTTCATTTCTTTATATCCTAATTGTTGATAATAATAACATTCAAGGATTAGCAAATTGCATTACATTGTTAAATGAACTGTATAAGTACAATATCCTGAACAAGATTACAAATATACATGCAGCATTTTCTAACAATATCAATATCAATATATATAATTTGAATGCAATATATGAAAATCCGATCCAATGTAAAATATTTAAAACTAGTAGTTTTCTTTTAAAAGTAGATTTTCAGATTATATTTAATAATCTACCCTTTATTCTATCATTTTTATATCTTTTTTCAGAGTAGATTTAATAATCTACCTCTTATTTATATCCACTTTTTTCTTTTCTTTTTTTTCAAACAAGAACCATAAATCTAATCTCCTTTGTTCAGCCCTTTTCCTGACCATTAACAACAACTTGTAATGAACCCTCCTAGATATGACAACTATCCCCAATCTGAAACCCATTGAAAGACCAAACACCAACCAACTCACTCCACCTCTTGGGAATGTGAATGTTGTGTTCATAAAATTGCTTCCTGCTGTTTGTGGGTGAAGGCATCTTAGGGGTCCTGAAAAGAAAATTTTTGGGGTTAATTGTCAAATTCCAGGAGAGTTAGCTATATCATCTGTTGTCCAGTCTCTGCAGAATGCCAAAGTGCAGGGCTTATCTCAAGTCCTTGTTTGAATAGTCTGTGAGGCTGGATCATCTCAGCTAGCCATCTCAAAACTGTTCTGAGCAGTTTTGTAGTCCAAAGCTGATCTTTGGGTGATGTTCATCAGCTTAGTGGAATTATTATTTTCCACATAGAATTATTGTGGAGCCCCATCATCTTTCTGGAGACTTCAAATTCGCTGTCAGGCCTAGACATGATTCTCTGCAGAAAACTGATAGAGACTTGAACATAAAAACATGTATAGGGGGCTAAATGATGCCTTTTTTCTAGAATTAATTAGTACTTTACATTACCACTAATATCATAACAAAAGTTTAAAATATATATGTATATATTAATCTTACAAAAATTTTGATATAAAATTCATACCTTAAGAAAGGTTTAAAGAATCAAAATAGAACCAAAGAATTGAAATTAGTGGCAAAAATTTTTTGTTTTCTTCTGTCCCATATCAGAAGATGGCTCTTTCTTCTCACATGATACAGAGATTTTGCATTTTCCTTTTAACAAGCATGCTTGGGTTTAGAAAAGGGGAGAGCCATTCTCCAACCCCAAAGCCAGCTTTAATTTTTAATTGAACTGGGACTACAAGAAGACCAATAGTGTTAACTGTAGAGAAGAGCAGAAACATTTGGGAAGACTTATGAAATTTTGTATGTGATAAACCAATACGCCAATTTACTCTTTTTGGGGGGGACATTTTTTTTCTAGATGATTTGTCCTTTTTTTCTTCAGATGTCGCATTTGTCCGGTGTTCTTCGGATTCCTTAGTCTTTATTCTCCTGAAAGACAAAAACAAAAACCCTTCCCCAAACTTAACTTTGTGGAGGTTCCCTTTTGGCAAGTTATATCTGATTAAATGAAAAGCATTTGTTAATGGTATAAATTAGTTTAAATTAGATGGTCATGCTGCTAATTAAGTGGTCTCTCTTGTTCAAATTGAACCTTTATCAATTTTTATTATATCCACAGTTTATCTTCTCCTGTAGAAACAAAAGCAAAACCTCATCCCCAATGTAACACATGTCCTGGTCTCTATTCTGAGGTCAGCACATCGTTAAAGTATATAGGCTGATTTAATTCTGCAGTTTTTTTCTATTATCCAAAGTCTCTCTACAGCTGTTGTTCCTTTCTCATTAGCATTAAGAAAATTTAAATGTAGTAGAGCATTATGTAATCTATTTCTGTGGGTTTTGTTACAGCTTTCTGATTATTTGGCATATCCTTTAAAGTTCTATTTGATCTTTCTATGACTTCTTGGCCTGTAGGATTATGTGTTATACCTGTAATATGCTTTATATTGTAATAAGCAAATAAAAGTTTCATTTTACCAGAGACATATGCTGGAGCATTGTCAGTTTTAATTTGTGCAGGCATACCCATGATGGCTATAAGTTAAAGCAAATGCATGATTACAGAATCAGCCTGTTCAGAGCTCAGAGCACTTGCCCATTGAAATCATGAGTAAGTATCAACGGTGTGGTGTGCATATTTCAGTTTTCCAAATTCTGCAAAGTGAAACACATCCATATGCCAGATTTCATTCCTCTGAGTACCCTTTTGGTTACATCCTGCTGGTAGCAGAGTCTGATTGTAAAAAAGAACAAGTAGAACATTTCCTTACAATTTCCTTGGCACCTTGTCAGGTAATGGAAAATCCTTTTTTAAAAAACTTTACTATTGATGTGGTTTTTTTTTTTTTTTTACTTTTTTATATGAGATTTTCTAGTCATTTTACATATCAGCCACGGATTCCCCCTTCCTCTCTCCTCCCTCCAGCCTTCCCCCCCCCAATCCATCCCCCATTCCCACCTCCTCCAAGTCAAAGTCTTCCCTGGAGAGTCAGCAGAGCCTGGTACATTCAGTTGAGGCAGGTCCAATCCCCTCCTCCCTGCACCAAGGCTGGGCAAAGTATCTCAGCATGGGCCCTAGGTTCCAAAAAGCCAGCTCATGCACTAAGGACAGGTCCCAGTCCCACTGCCTGGGGGTGCCCTAAACAGTTCAAGCTAATCAACTGTCTCACTTATCCAGAGAGCCTAGTCCAGATCCATGGGGCTCCTCAGCTATTGGTTCACAGTTTATGTTTCTGATAGTTTGACAATTTGTCCCTGTGCTTTTTCCAACAATGGTCTTCACATCTGTTGCTCATATAATCCCTCCTCTCATCAATTGGGCTCCTGGAGCTTCACCTGGAGCCTGGTTGTGGATCTCTGCATCTGCTTCCATCAGTCACTGGATGAGAGTTCTATCATGACAGTTAGAGTGTTCAGCCATCTGATCACTAGAGTAGGTCAGCTGGGGCTTTCTCTCAACCATTGCCAGTAGTCTATAGTGGAGTCACCTTTGTGTGTTTCTGAGGACCTCTCTAGCACTCTGCTTCTTCCTATTCCCATGGAGTCTTCATTTATCATGGAATCTCTTTATTTGTTCTCCCACTCTGTTCCTGATCCAGCTGGGATCTCCCATTCCCCTAAGCTCTCTTTCCCCCAACCCTTGCCCTCCATTACCCCCTACCCCCAATTTGGTCATGTAGATCTCATCCATTTCTCTGTCACTGGGCAATTCCTGTGTCTTTCTTAGGGACCTCTTTACTAGGTAGCCTCCCTGGAGTTTTCAGTTGCAGTCTGGTTTTCCTTTGCTTTACATCTAGTATCTACTTATGTTTGTCTTTCTGAGCCTAGGTTACCTCACTCAGGATGATATTTTCTAGTTCCATCCATTTGCCTGCAAACCTCATGATGTCATTGTTTTTCTCTGCTGAGTAAGTACTCCATTATGTGTATGTACCACATTTTATTTATCCATTCTTCATGTAAGGGGCATCTAGGTTGTTTCCAGGTTCTTGCTCTTATGAATAATGCTGATAACATACTTGAGCATGTGTTCTTGTGGTTTGACTGAGCATTCCTTGGGTATATGCCCAAGAGTGGTATAGCTGGTCTTGAGGGAGATTGATTCCCAATTTTCTAAGAAAGCACCATATTGATTTCCAAAGTGGCTGCACAAGTTTGCATTCCCATCAGCAGTGGAGGAGAGTTCCCCTAGCTCCACATCCTCTCCAGCATAAGCTGCTTCAGTGTTTTTGATCTTAGCCATTCTGACAGGTGTAAGATGGTATCTCAGAGTCATTTTGATTTGCATTTCCATGATGATTATGGATGTTGAAAAATCCCTTAAATGTCTTTCAGCCATTTAAGCTTCTTTTGTTGAGAATTCTCTGTTTAGCTCTATAGCCAATTTTTTAATTGGACTGTTGGGTATTTGATGTCTAATTTCTTGAGTTCTTTATATATTCTGGATATCAACCCTCTGTCAGATGTGGGGTTGGTGAAGATCTTTTCCCATTCTGTAGGCTATCATTTTTGTCTTATTGACCATGTCCTTTGCCCTACAAAACTTCTCAGTTTCAAGAGGTCCCATTTATTAATTGTTGCTCTCAGTGTCTGAACTACTGATGTTATATTTAGGAAGTTATCTCTATGGCCAATGCATTCAAGACTACTTCCCACTTTCTCTTCTATCAGGTTCAGAGTAACTGGATTTATGTTGAGGTCTTTGATCTGCTTGGACTTTTTTTGTGCAAGGTGACAGATATGGTTATATTTGCAGTCTTCTACATGTTGACATCCAGTTATGTCAGTATTATGTGTTGAAGATGCTTTCTTTTACATTGTACAGTTTTGGTCTCTTTGTCAAAAATCATATGTTCATGATGTGTAGATTAATATCAGGGTCTTCAATTCAGTTCCATTGGTCCACATGTTGGATATTATGCCAGTACGAAGCTGTTTTTTTTTTTTTTTTTTTTTTTTCTGAGATAGGGTTTCTTTGTTTAGACCAGGCTGGCCTCCAACTCACAGAATTCCTCCTGCCTCTGCTTCCTGAGTGCTGAGCTCAAAGGTGTGCACCACTATTACCTAGCCTCCCAGCTGTTTTTATTACTATAGCTCTATAGTAGAGCTTGAAGTCAGGAATCATGATGCCTCTAGAGGTTGTTTTATTGTACAGTATTCTTTTGGCTATCCTGGGTTTTTTGTTTTCACATATGGAGTTGAGTATTGTTCTTTCTAGGTCTGTGAAGAATTGTGTTGGGATTTTGATGGGGAGTGCATTGAATCTGTAGATTGCTTTTGGTAAGATTGCCATTTTTACTATGTTATGCCTACCTATCCATGAGCATGGGAGATCTTTCCATTTTCTGATATCTTCTTCAATTTCTTTCTTCTTGCTTGGTCAGAGTTACCCCATGGTATTTTATATCATTTCTGGCTATTGTAAAGGGTTGATGATTCTGAGACTTCTTTCTCAGCCCATTTGTCATTTATATATAGGAGGATACTGATTTTTTGAGTTAATTTTGTATCCTGCCACATTACTGAAGGTGTTTATAAGCTGTATGAGTTCCTTGGTTGAATTTTTGGGGTCACTTATATATACTATCATGTCATCTGCAAATAACGAAAGCTTGACTTCTTGCTTTCCAATTTGTATCCCCCTTGATTTCCTCATGTTGTCTTATTGCTATGGCTAGAACTTCAAGTACTATTTTGGATAAGTATGGGCGAGAGTTGATACCCTTGTCTTGTTCCTGATTTTTGTGGAATCGCTCTGAGTTTCTCTCCATTTACTTTATTATTGGCTGTTGGCTTGCTGTAAATTGCCTTTATTATATTTAGGTATGTTCCCTGTATTCCTGATCTCTCCAAGACCTTTATCATGAAGGGGTGTTGGATTTGTTCAAAGGCCTTTTCAGCATCTAGTGAGATGATCATTTGGTTTTTTTCTTTCACTTTGTTTATAAGATGTATTACATTGACAGTCTTTCATATGTTGAATCACCCTTGCATCTCTGGTATGAAGCCTACTTGATCATGGTGGATAATTGTTTTGATGTGTTCTTGAGTCTGTTTGCCAATATTTTATTGGGTATTTTTGCATCAATGTTCATGTGGGAGATTTGTCTTAGTTCTCTTTCTTTGTTGCATCTTTGTTTGGTTTAGGAATCAGGGTAATTGTAGCCTCATAGAAGGAGTTTGGTAACGTTCCTTCTGTTTCTATTGTGTTCAATTTAAAGAGTATTGTATTATCTCTTCTTTGAAGATCTGGTAGAATTTTGCGTTTGAAAACCATCTGGTCCTGGGCTTTGTTTTTTTTTTTTTTTTTTAAGTTGGGAGAATTTTAATGACTGTTTCTATTTCCTTAGGTGTTGTTTGTCTATTTAAATAGTTTATCTGGTCTTGATTTAACTTTGGTATGGGGTACATATCCAGAAATTGTCCATTCTTTGAGATTTTCCAGTTTTGTGGAATACAGGTTTTTGAAGTATGATCTGATGATTCTCTGGATTTCCTCATTGTCAGTTGTTATGTCTCCCTTTTCATTTTTTTTTTTGCTAATTTGGATGCTCTCTCTCTGCCTTTTGGTTAGTTTGGATAAGGGCTTGTCTATCTTTTTGTTTTCTCAAAGAACCAACTCTTTGTTTCGTTGATTCTTTGTATTGTTCTCTTCGCTTCTATTTTATTGATTTCAGCTCTCAATTTGATTATTTCCTGGCATCTATTCCTCCTGGGTGACTTTGCTTCTTCTTGTTCTAGAGATTTCAAATGTGCTGTTAAGTCACTAGTGTGAGATTTCTCCAACTTCTTTATGTGGGCATTTAGTGCTATGAATTTTCCTCTTAGCACTGCCTTCATAGTGTCCCAAATGTTTGGGTATGTAGTACATTCACTTCCACTGAATTTTAGGAAGTCTTTAATTTCTTTCTTTATTTTTTCATGAACCAACTGCCATGTGACACTATAGCTTCCTTAAATGTCCTTAAACATAATATTTCCACTGGAGTGCAATTAGCTTGTAAATGCCTTTGAACAGGTAGTTCCTATAAGGTTACCAGATAGATTAAGTTTGGTTGTTTGAAAACAGGCTGTCTCTCTGTAACCACATAATTAAATCTTGAAATAACTTTACATTTAAATTCTTCTGACTGGGTCTGAATTTCTCTATAAGTTATTTTAACAGTTTTTTCTAAAGCTTTTATCTTGGCACTTAAATTGACCAATCTATTTAATACTAAAATAAGGATAATTAAACAAACAATATTCATAATTGATGTTACATACATCCCATAAACATTGATTATCCTCTTATTTAATTGGTCCATTTTTAGATTCCTAATGTGTTATCAAGAAAGACTAATTTCCTTCCATACTCCACTATATGCAGGCTGTCTTTATCCATTCTACTTCTTTCTCACTCAAAATCTTAATTACCAAAATTAGAGTATATGCTGTACTATCTTTGGTTGTTTATCCTCCAATGGTTATTGAAGCTAAAGAGACCACTGTTGTTAATGGGCTAGAATGACATTTGCTCAGTGGAAATATAAAGCAGCTATGGATGCTCTTGCAGTTCATATCCTACTCAGGGTATAATGTGGAGTTTACACAAGGCACCCTGAGCTCCTAGACTGAGAGAGTACTTTCTGAATTACACACTCAACTCTACCACAATCAATTTTCCCTTGAACACTGTCAATATTTAAACTAAAACAATTTAGTTGATAAAAAAATAAACCAAGAAACTAAATAACACCAGATGCATAAATCTCAATGCAGTAACATAAGAGACATGAAAGACCAAGACAGCATAAGTTTTCCTAAAGTTATTCACCCCTCTATTAATGGTATTTAGTGAGAATCAGAAGATATCTTTGATAATTCAAAACAACCACTATAGCTATTATCAAACAACTGACTTAGATAGAGAAGCTGACTCATGCTAGACCTTTTGGAGAAAATAAACTGATGTGTTTGAAATGAAAAACAGAGTAAAGAAAACACAGCACGATATTTCAGCAAGAAGAAGACAAGATTGCTGAGCTTGAAGCCAAGGTGGAGAAATTGATACAAGGGTAAAATTTTAAGAAGATACTAGTAGAAATAGCAAGATATATATATATATATATATATATATATATATATATATATATATATATGTGGTGTGTGTGTGTGTGTGTGTATCATATATATATGTATATATATATATATGTATATATGCAGTACCCAAATGAGTTATATACAGATAAATGGGGGAATAATCTTGTTCTAAATGCATAGAAATTATGATTAAAATGGCAGCAATTTTTTTTCAAAGGTAGAAAGCAGAAAAGAGGGAAAAGGAGGAGGAGGAGGGAGGAGAGGATAAGGAGGAGAAGGTGATGTGGGATAATGCTCTTGTACACTGGTTTTAATAAAATGCTTATTGGCCAGTAGCCAGGCAGGAAGTATAGTATAGGTGGGGTGAGCAGATGAGAATGCTGGGAAGAAGAAGGGCAGAGTCAGGAGTCACCAGCCAGATACAAAGGAAGCAAGATGACAAGGCAGAACTGAGAAAAGGTACCAAACCACATGGCTAAACATAGATATGAATTATGGGTTAATTTAAGTGTAAAAAACTAGTCAGTAATAAGCCTGAGCTAATGGCCGAGCAGTAATAATTAATATAAGCCTCTGTGTGTTTACTTGGGTCTGAGTGGCTGCAGAGCCAGGTGGAACACAGGAAAACCTTCAGCTACAAGAAGAAAAAAGAAGGAGGAGGAGGAGGAGAAGGAGGAGGGAGAGGAGAGGGAGAAGGAGGAGGAGGAGGAGAAGGGGATGGTGGTAATCCAAATAGAGGAGGCATATAGGACAGCAAACAAAAAGACCAAAAAACCTTCCTTTGTCATAATACAATTTAATTACTATATACAAAGAATAATGTAGGTATATTGAAGACAGCATCCTATCAAAAAGCAATCTGCAAATTCAATCCAACCCCAATAATAATACTAACTCAATTTGCCACAAACAGAACAAGAAAAAAATCTTAAAATTTACATGGAAGCACACAACAGATTAAAAACTTCTAAAGCAAAGCTGAGCAAAGGGAACGCTTTAGGATGTATCACCCTGATTTTGTGTTATTCTACAGATCATATTAACAAAATCAGCATGGTGATAGCACAAACACACAAACATAGATCAATGGGCACAAGCTCACACAGCCATAGCTACTGGATCCTGATACAAAACTCAAAGACTTAAACATAAAACCTGAAACTATAGAGGAAAAAATAAGAAGTGCAATTCAAGATTTGGCATCAGTAAGAATTTTCTAAATTAAACTCCAGTCACTAAGAAACTAGGTTTGTAACTGACAAATGTCACTTTGTAAAATTCAAATAAATAATTCTATATAACAAAATATGTGCCAATTTAGTGAAGAGGCAGCATACATCATGGAAGAAAATCTCTGTTTGTTATATAGTCAATAGTGGGCCAATGTAGAAAATATACAAAGAAGTTAAACAGGTAAGCATAAGGAAAATAAACAATCCCATCAACAAATAAGCTATGAAACTGAACAGAAGTTTGTGAAAGAAAAAATACAAATGGCTAATTAACATTTTAAAGGTATTCAACATCATTACCTATCACAGAAATGCAAATTCAGCCAACTTAGAGATTCCGCTTCACTCCAGTCAGAATGGCTATTATAAAAAAAAATAAATAAATAAATTTTAAAAAACGAAATGTTAATAAAAATGTGAGAAAGGGTGCAGCTTTTTTCTACTCTTTTCCTTTTTGCTCTTTGGGGGGTCTGCCACTCAGCTCCTAAATAACCATACATGGAGACTTAATTATTTCTTATGAATGCCTTGCCTTAGGTTGGCTTGTTTTTGCCATGTTTTCTTAAATTATCCCTCTACCTTTTGTCTTTGGGTTTTTATCTTTCTCTATTCTATATACCTTTCTTTACTTCTTACTCCCTGGATTGCTGTGTAGTTGGGTGGCTGGCCCCTGAAGTTTTCTTCTGTTCCTTGCTCCTCCATCTTCTCC